>NC_140299.1:36016239-37216239 GCF_964211825.1 Aythya ferina | reverse complement strand
GCACCACTAGGCTCTAGCAGTAGTGTCCAAGTAATACTCACAGAATAATTTCAACCAAGGCACAACTCATTCCAGTCTTTCAAGCACATGTACAAATATCCAGTGTGTGAAACCAGAGACCATTTGTACTGCCAAATACTTTAGACCTGCTCACAACTGACTATCCCTCCCCCCAGTCCTTTTTCAGGGGTAGGGAGGAGAGAACAGCTGGCCACACCAGCAGCCTAGAAATGTGCTCTTTTCTGCCAGCCCTGTGACAATTGTCGCACTTGGAAAGGCCACTGAGACCTCAGAGTCACTTGCTCTTCTCAGGTCAATCTCTTATCACCAACACTGTCCCCGCCTCCAGAGTCCATGACTGACGGCCACCCACACCCTGAACTGCTAAGCACCCATTGAACAGTGACTACCCTTAAACACCCATTGCTCCCATCAAACAGTGATAGGAGGAGTGGGGAAGAGAAGCTGAGCAAGAGGTGAGGGGAGCCTGAAGTACACTTTTTGTTCTCTAAGAAGCAAATCTAAAGTTATTGTACTACAGCGTGTTTGCATGAGAAAGGAAAACGGAGTACTGGAGCCTGAATATTAAATTTCCTGGAGAGGTGGCGCACTGGAAAGAACTGCTGATGTGAAACAAATTCATCACTGTCTCCAACACCTTTTTCTGGAGTCACCCACTGTCCTTGCCATGACTTACTCTCTCTCCTGCTTACTATAACCCTTACTCTCACCTGCTTGCTAAGTATCCTCTTTCTCCCCAGTTCCCTTTTCTGCTTCAGCCAACTACAAGCATGGTCGCATAGACTCTTTTCTGGGACACCAACAGCTCAACAGCACGCATCTGGACACCTCGCTGCTCTCAGAGCTGAAACAACATTCCTAATAACAAGACAGAAAAGTTGCAAGGGGAAAGTCTTGCTGATTCCCACAGATCTGCTAGACACAAGATTAGAGAGCACGGCTATGGGAATAAATGGAAAGGAAACAGATGTGCATGTACCACATAAGGCTGGCAGACAGAGAGGCACCATAAATCTAGAAACTGCAGCTGATGAAGAACATCACCTTCAGCTTGGTTAAACAGCATTCCTGTTTGCACGCTCGTCAAATCTGTGCTACTTACTAAGAGACTTGGTATGTATTGATTGAGTGTGTACTGACTGTCTACAGTCAGTATTACCTATAAAGCACTGAGTTATCTGACACCCACCAATTTAAGTGGTACATCTCTTCTCAAGAGACTTGGCCTCAGACACCAGGTCTTTTAAATAAAACAGTGAGAAGGAACTGAGAGGGGAAAAAAATAAAAAGAAAGCACATTCACACATCCAGCACACACATATCCAAAATATACTAAGGCTCTTTGCAGGTGTTTACAAGCAAACTGATTTTCATGCATGCAAGCTGAAACACTGCACAGGAGAAGCTGTTAGTTTTCTTAATACACTGCTAATTTCACTACCAAGTGATGGAGTCAAATGAGCCTCTTAGAAAAGATTTATAGCAGTGTTTGGTTTCGTCATTGTTGTTTTTTAAAAAGTAGTGGAGGCAGGAAGTCCGAGATCTGAAGCAGTCTTTTTGTTACAGAAAGCAACAAAAAATGAGACACACTCATATTCAGTGTCCTGCTACCAACACAAGCATTTGCAGCAGCACCGAACAAATTCAGCTGCAAGTGAAGTGAATTGAGATCTGCAGGAATCCCATTAAAAAAAAAATGCAGCAATAAAATATTTTTATATTTTGAAGAGAAAGTAAGTTTTGTTCAACTGTTTCTTTCAAGAGCTTCAAACTACATTGGATCTTTGCATGCAAATATGTAGAAAATCTTGCTTTGATTTAAAAAGCATCTTTTGCTACAGAAGCATATTCACACAGCAAAAAAGTTTTGTAATATGCCTTTAGGCATCAAGAATAAGTATTTTTTTTACTGATAGAGACATAATTGATTAATATGACCTTATGGATCTGAGACCACCTACAAGGTTGTCATTCCTAAAGACAAATGGAAAATGGAAATGCCTTTAATTAATCTAAAAGGAGTGCAATTTAAATTACTGTATTTAAATCTCCAAAAAAGAATTCACATCACCGAAGAACGGTTGAGGTAGAAAATTACCTCTGAAGGCCACCTGGTCCAACACCCCTGCTCAAGCAGGGACACCCAGAGCAGGTTGCCTGGGACCACATCCAGGTGGCTTTTGAAGATCTCCAAGGAGAGAGATGCCACAGCCTCTTTGGACAACCTGTGCTCAGTCACCCACAGACTGAAAAAATGCTTCCTGATGTTCAGAGAGTGCCTCGTTTCAGTTTGTGTCTGTTGTGTCTTGTTCTGTCACTGGGCACTGCTGAAAAGAGTTTAGATCTGTCTTCACTGCAATCTCCCTAGTAGCTTTCAGCTTCCTCATGCATCTAGCTTAAATCAGTCACTAGAACAATTCATGAAGCACAGAAGATAGTTTTTTCACACTGAATTCTTCCCTCTGTTCCTCAAATAATTTTTCTTCCAAAAAGGTGTGATTCTCTTCAAGAAAATAAGTAATTTGAAATTACAGGGACTTTCACAAGACTGACCAATGTGATGGACTACTTACAGCATGTTCAGGAAACATATATTAAGCAAGATCATAAGGATGCATGCATTACAGCTCCGGCATTCATTTGGGAGCTAGAGGTGTCATACTTGCCATATTCATTACCCTAAAATTTGTTTACTTATATATGTGGTCTTCAAAAGGCCCACCTTCCTTGATTCTGCAAGCATTTTAATGAAGAGTATTCTACAATCTGTGTACAAAAACTAGAAATACTAAGGTTATTGTCACTTTGTAACTTTCCAAGACCACACACAGCATGCAAGAAACAAAAAAAAAGTAGTTGCTTGTCTACCACTTCAGTCCAGGAAATCATAGACAGGACCATTTTTGACACAGCAAGCTAGCAAGCATACAACTCATATCATGCCAGAACTTTGAAAGAGTGCAGCCAAGTACGAGACATACAGAGCAACAACATCTGCTCATTTCACAGAATCACAAAATCATAGAACAGCTTGGGTTGGAAGGGACCTTAAAGATCGTAGAGTTCCAACCCCACTGCCATGGGCAGGGATATCACCCTCTAGACCTGGGACACCTCCCATAGACCAGGTTGCTCAAAGCCCCAGCCAACCTGGCCTTAAACATTTCCAGGAATGGGGTATCCACAGCTTCTCTGGGCAAAATTTCAACACCTTTTTCACTACTTTAAGATTTAATTACCTTTCCTAATGAGAGGAGTGTATCTTCAGCTATTTAAGTGCTCCTGCTGAGATCAGTAAAGCCTTTAAAAAGTAGGCACACGACAGGTCAAGTCCAAAATTAAAATGGCTTAGTATCCAGAAAAAAAAGTAAGCCTTTTGTAGCAAATTTTGTGTGCTCTGATACTAACATAACTGCACTGAACTGGACACTAAAAGAAATCTGTTAAGCTCCACAATGAACAGTGATTAATAATGAAACATCAAAACAAGCAAACCAAGAAAGTTACATTTGGTAATGCTTTTGGCCGTAGGAAAATTAGGTGTGTACCAGGAAATTTATCTTCAGCACAAACTTAAGGATCCCTCACACAACAGTATGAAATGCACATCATTATAATTCTTCTATCCTAACTTATTGCCAGTGGCTTCAGGATAAAGTAAAATGCACAACCAGACATAGCTATCTAGCTGTAAATACGCGAGCATCTAGGGAAACAATGAGTTGTCTTATGAAAGGACAACAATAAAACAAAAGTTACTAACTTTTAGGTCACCTCAACCTTTTTGTTCCATCTCTGAACATGAGAGAGCTCCAATCTGATTTGGAGAACAAATTCAGTGACGGATTGCTTTTTCTGTATGAGGAAACAATGTCTGCAGTCAAAACACATTTCTGTGCATGCCGCTGTAACTCTGACCCTTTCAGAAACATGATGTAGTATTTTATTCCATCTAACATGAATTTTGAAAGCATTTTTCTACCTTCTCTATATTTTGATTTCAGAAAGTTTATTACAAGCTGAACATAGAGGAAAAACAGCTCTCCAGAATTTTTAAGACAACAAAACCACACAAAGTGAATTATTAATAATAAACAAACACTAGTCCATTTAAAAAAAAAGTCAATGGCTTCCAGCAAAAATGTGTAGCCAAGGTGCTGTAAATGTCTGCCATAACCCAACTGGACTGAGGATGCTGACAAATGTTTCTCATAAAAATTGCTCTTCCCTGCCCTTTCACTCCATTCAGCTTGAGGTTGGGTTACTGGACAGGCATATTAATATTCACAGGAAACCAGCGGACAACTTTATGCCAGACCAGAGAGAGAATTAATCCACTGGGAATGCTTAGTTCTCACCCAAAGTGAGAATGACTTCCAGGCTACTTCTGTTTCTGCTACAGCTGGTCCCCACTTCATCAAAAAAATGCAGACCATCCCATATGTGAATTTAAAAGTCACATCAATTATTTCACACATCCTTACAAAATAGCATATTTGGTTTCGTATTTATCTGCCCTTGGAACACCAGTTATTCAGAAAGACAGCAATACTTACGCAGCTTATGGAAACAATTAGGAACTAAATGATAAATGAGGCTGTTCTCTACCAACTTACCAAGGGTAAAAGGAACATTTCCTGCTTTCTACAACAAGAGAGACAATCCCTTCCCTGTTTTCCAAGGTTGATTTTCTTAAAGAAAGTGGAGAATCTCAGCCCTAAAGGTACAAAAGCTTCCCACCCCAAAAATCAGAAAACATAACCAGACAAAATTCCCCAAGTTCCACAACATTATTTTCCCCCATTTCTTTTCAAGATCTGTTCACAACATTGTATCATCGCAAGAAGACGTATTGTAAAAGCAGTTCTATTATCCACACCTAACATTGGCCTTAAAGCCAAATCTATTTTTAGCCCATAATATTGTCTCAACAAACATCCAAAGAAATGAGAACTGCAAACTCCTTCTGAACATACTTCTACTTTTGAATCTTCATTAATGATTTCTATACAGAATATTTTTGCATAGCTGACAGCATAACACGAGAATAACGCAACAGGATGTTTCTACTGCTGAGTCATTGTACATATTCTCAAATTTCTAAGTTTTAATGACATCTACACAATAACACTCTGGTGCAATACACTAGAAACACTATAGCATATGAAAGAACTCAATTTTAACACTTGTTACTTAACAAGTCATTGAATAAGGACATACCTCTTTGTACACAAAAAAAAAAAAAAAAAAAAAAACACAACACAAATGCCAGATGTCAAAAATCAGAGCATTTTGACCTACTAGGTATTCAAGACTAAGTCAAACAACCAATGTAATGTTTGTCTTCACTGGAATAAAGCAGAAGTAAAAGGAAAAACAACAACAAAAATATGTATTGGCTAAGTCTAAGACATGCAAGTCTGCTATTGATTTCCAGTTCTCTATTAATTTAAATAACTGTAAACAATTTTGAATTACAAAACTTCACCTTTTCCTTGTATACTACCAGCATTTTTGATTTTGCACAGGAAAAGATAAATAATCTTTCTTTGCCCAGTTGGAGAGAGGCTGTTCCTGTATTCCAACCACATCCTACTGCCTTCTTTTTCATACGGAGCCTGGATTAAGCCCCTTTAACTTAGCCTCTTCTACCATGAGACATAAAAAAAAAAAAGTTTATTTACTACAGAAGAAAAAGTTTTCAAAAGACTTCCATCTCACTAACCTTCATTACCTGCTTTTTCAATGAAATTTGTTCTTTAGAAGTATGAACTTCGTATAAAGAACTGATGTAACCAGAAAAACAAAGACACACGGGAGTTCAGGAATGCTCATCCTGAACATCCAGCTCTCCAAAAGCGTCTTCCACTTTACCTAAGCAAAATGAAATAGTGAGGAAAAGACGCGATTCTCCTCTGCCTAACAGTGCCTTTTATACTCTTAAAGCATTACAGCTACAACATGCTATTGTATCTGTTTCCTGAATAAAATAAAATTTGAAAAATATTCATGACCGGAGCTTGGATCTTCTCCAGGTGAAGAAGACAAAAAAGTAGCTGTTAATATCAGCACTGACTCATGGTTTCTCTAGAGCTGGATGATATCTCCAAGATGTCCCCTCAGGAAGACTGCTACTGCACAACAGGCTGCTTTTTACTAGTAGCTCTGAATGCATTTTGAAATCATTTATTTTTACATGGCAACCACTTTAACAGTAGAAGCAGTTAGTAACCTCATTTTAATAGCAGAAACAAAGCTGGAAAAATAGGTAGAGGAAAGTGGACCCCAGTCTACCTAACATAAAAGGACCATTGGCAATCACCAAGCTATGAAGTATGCATAAGTCCCAATATTTATTTGTTCTTCTTCTCATACAGTCTTCCTGTTGCCATTGCCCCTCTTGAGCTTCTGGTGGTTGTCTTATCTCTCTACTATTGAACTCCTTAAAACTTTCAACCAAGTATCACAGAATCAGTAAACTGTTTAAGTTAGAAGGGACATCCTGAGATTATCTAGCCCAACCCATCTGCAAAGGCAGAGTCAGCTAGAGAAGGCTTCCCAGAACTTTGATCATCTCCAAGAACAGAGACTCCACATCCTCCTAAGCAACCTGCTCCAGTGCTTGATCACTTGTAGAGTCAAAAAAAAACAAAAACAAACAAACAAACAAACAAAAAAACCCACAAAAAACCACCAAACAGTATTTTCCTGACTTCATAAGGAAACACCTCTGATCTGATTTGTGCAGATTGCCTCTTATACTGGGCTGTCTAGGTAACTCTTCTTCGTTCCCTTCCATCAGGTATTTATACACATGGATAAAGTCCCCTTGAGCCTTCTCTTCTCCAGACTGAACAGTCCCAGTTCTCTCAGCCCCTCCTTATATGAAAGATGCACCAGTCCCTCCATCGTCTTCGTGGTCCTTTTTTGGACTGTCTTCAATAAGTCTTTTTGTTTACTGACAAGTGAACAGTAGACCCAGCACTCAGATGTCCTTCACCATGGTTGAGCAGAGGGAAGGATCGCTTCTGTCAGCCTGCTGGTAACCCTCTTCCTTATGTATCCCAGGCTGCTATAAGCCTTCTTTGCCGCAAGGGTGCATTGCTTGTTCATGGAAATGAAGAATATGCTGTTCTAAGTTATTCATGAGTTCCTTGGAGGTGATGAGTTCACATAGAACTTTTAACTAAAGCATGTTTTGTTTCAATATTTTGTGAAAAGAAAAAAAAAAGCTCAGATATACTCCATATTTATCCTAACAAGACACTCAGATATGCCTAAGACCTTAAAGGAATTCCAGAGCTGGGTTAAAAAAAGCAGCAAAGAATCACCCCAGACAATTACACCATGACCATCAGATATTCTCATAAACTTACTTCTGTGATTCTGTGATTACTTGTTTCACGGAACCCTTCCCCCTTAATGGTAAAACCGTCTCATTTGTTGCTGCTCACCCAAAGGAATGAATCAACTACTGAACTCTGGTTCTCTGTGTATTAAGGATTTTTACAATATCACAGAATCACAGAATTTCTAGGTTGGAAGAGACCTCAAGATCATCAAGTCCAACCTCTGACCTAATGCTAACAGTCCCCACTAAACCATATCCCTAAGCTCTACATCTAAACGTCTTTTAAAGACCTCCAGGGATGGTGACTCCACCACTTCCCTGGGCAACCTGTTCCAATGCCTCACAACCCTTTCAGTGAAGAAGTTCTTCCTAACATCTAACCTAAAACTCCCCTGGCTCAATTTAAGGCCATTCCCCCTCGTCCTGTCACCAGGCACGTGGGAGAACAGGCCAACCCCCACCTCGCTACAGCCTCCCTTGAGGTACCTATAAAGAGCGATAAGGTCGCCCCTGAGCCTCCTCTTCTCCAGGCTGAACAAGCCCAGCTCCCTCAGCCGCTCCTCGTAGGACTTGTTCTCCAGGCCCCTCACCAGCTTCATCGCCCTTCTCTGCACCCGCTCAAGCACCTCCATGTCCTTCTTGTAGCGAGGGGCCCAAAACTGAACACAGTACTCGAGGTGCGGCCTCACCAGAGCTGAGTACAGGGGGACGATCACCTCCCTAGCCCTGCTGGTCACACTGTTTCTGATACAAGCCAGGATGCCGTTGGCCTTCTTGGCCACCTGAGCACACTGCTGGCTCATATTCAACCGACTATCGACCATCACTCCCAGGTCCTTCTCTGCCTGGCAGCTCTCCAACCATTCCTCTCCCAGCCTGTAGCTCTGCTTGGGGTTATTGCGCCCCAGGTGCAGGACCCGGCACTTGGCCTTGTTGAACTTCATGCAGTTGACCTCAGCCCATCGGTGCAGCCTATCCAGATCCTCCTGCAGAGCTTTCCTACCCTCAAGCAGATCGACACACGCACCTAACTTGGTGTCATCTGCGAACTTACTGAGGGTGCACTCAATGCCCTCGTCCAGATCATCAATGAAGATACTAAAGAGGACCGGCCCGAGCACCGAGCCCTGGGGGACGCCACTAGTGACTGGCCTCCAACTGGACTTGGCTCCATTCACCACGACTCTTTGGGCCTGGCTATCCAGCCAGTTTCTAACCCAACGAAGCGTGCGCCAGTCCAAGCCAAAAGCAGCCAGTTTCTTGAGGAGAATGCTGTGGGAGACGGTGTCAAAAGCCTTGCTGAAGTCAAGGTAGACCACGTCCACAGCCTTTCCCTCGTCCACCCAGCGCGTCACTTTGTCATAGAAGGAGATCAGGTTCGTCAAGCAGGATCTGCCTTTCATAAACCCATGCTGACTGGGCCTGATCGCCTGCTTGCCCTGCAAGTGCTGCGTGATGACTCCCAGGAGGATCTGCTGCATGAGCTTCCCTGGCACTCAGGTCAAACTGACAGGCCTGTAGTTTCCCGGGTCTGCCCTCCGGCCCTTCTTGTAGATGGGCGTCACATTTGCTAGCCGCCAGTCAACTGGGACCTCCCCCGATAGCCAGGACTGCTGATAAATGATGGACAGTGGCTTGGCCAGCTCCTCTGCTAGTTCTCTCAGTACCCTCGGGTGGATCCCATCCGGCCCCATCGACTTGTGCATATTCAAGTGCCGTAGCAGGTCACCAACCAGTTCTTCGTGGATAGTGAGGGCCACATCCTGCTCCCCATCCCCTTCCACCAGCTCAGGGTACTGGGTATCCAGAGAACAACCGGTATTGCCGCTAAAGACGGAGGCAAAGAAGGCATTGAGCACCTCCGCCTTTTCCTCATCTCTTGTAACTAAGTTTCCCCCCGCATCCAGTAAAGGATGGAGATTCTCCTTAGTCCTCCTTTTTGTGTTGATGTATTTATAGAAACGTTTTTTGTTATCTTTAACAGCAGTAGCCAGATTGAGCTCCAGATGAGCTTTGGCCTTTCTAATTTTGTCCCTGCACAGCCTCGCTACATCCTTATAGTCCTCCCTAGTGGCCTGCCCACTTTTCCAAAGATTATAAACCCTCTTTTTTCTCCTAAGATCAAGCCACAATTCTCTGTTGAGCCAGGCTGGTCTTCTTCCCCGCCAGCTCGTCTTTGGGCACGTGGGGACAGACCGTTCCTGCGCCATTAAGATTTCCCTCTTGAAGAGCGCCCAGCCTTCCTGGACCCCTCTGCCCTTCAGAACCGCCTCCCAAGGGACTCCACAAACTAGTGTCCTGAGCAGCTCAAAGTCAGCCCTCCGAAAGTCCAATACAGCGGTTTTACTGGTCCCCTTCCTGGCCTCGCCAAGAATAGTGAACTCCACCATTGCGTGGTCACTCTGCCCGAGACAGCTCCCGATGATCACGTCCTCCACCAGTCCTTCCCTGTTTGTGAAGAGAAGGTCTAGCGGGGCACCACCCCTGGTAGGCTCACTAACCAGCTGCGTCAGGAAGCTATCTTCCACGCTCTCCAGAAACCTCCTAGACTGCTTTCTCAGGGCTGTGTTGTGCTTCCAGGATATGTCAGGGAAGTTGAAGTCCCCCATGAGTACAAGCGCCGAAGATTTCGCAACTTCTGTCAGCTGCCTGTAGAACTGCTCATCCGTCACCTCATCCTGGTTCGGCAGTCTATAGCAGACCCCGACCAGGACACTAGCCGTGTTGTCCCTGCCAATCCTAACCCAAAGGGACTTGACCTTGTCATTCCCAGCCTCGAGTTCTATAACATCGAAAGACTCTCTAATATAGAGAGACACACCACCACCCCTTCTGTGCTGCCTGTCCCTTCTAAAGAGCTTATAGCCAGGCATTGCAGCACTCCAGTCATGAGACTGGTCCCACCACGTCTCTGTGATGGCAACCAAGTCGTAGCCTGCCTGCCGCACGATGGCTTCCAGCTCCTCCTGTTTGTTACCCATGCTGCGTGCATTGGTGTAGATGCACTTCAGCTGGGCCATTGCCTTATCCCCTGGCCTTGCCATTGCTCCCCCTGGCACAGCCCCAACAATCCTAGCTTCAGCCCCACCCCCCTTCCTACCTAGTTTAAAGCCCTCTCAATGAGCCCTGCCAGCTCCTGGCCCAGGATCCTTTTTCCCCTAAAAGATAGGGACCTGTCTGCAGCCATCAGGCCAGGTGCTGAGTAAAGTGCCCCATGATAGAAAAACCCAAGATTTCTGCGTTGGCACCAGCCCCGGAGCCACGTGTTTAACAGGTGGGCTTTCCGTGTCCTCTCTGTACCCCTCCCTGCCACCGTAGGGATGGATGAAAACACCACCTGCACTCCCGCTCCATCAACTAACCGTCCCAGCCCCCTACCTTGTTTGATAGCCTTCAGGCTTCTCTCTTCAATGTCATCACTACCTGCCTCGACTATCAAAAGAGGGTAATAGAGGGGCGTACCAGGTTGGGAAGCTTCCTGGCAACATCCCTGACCCTGGCCCCAGGGAGGCAGCAGACTTCCCTACGGGTAGGGTCAGGCTGACAAATAGGGTCCTCTGTTCCCCTAAGAATAGAGTCTCCAACAACAATAACCCTCCTGTCTTTCTTGATGGAGGCAGTCCTGAGGCATGGAGTCGACCTCCTCGCCCTAGGCATCCTCCTGGGAACACTTGCTACCTCTTCCTCAGCTACTGGTCTGTCGAGCTCCAAGGCCTCAAACGTGTTGCGTAAGGGCACCTGGGAAGGTGGGGCTGGAAGGGGAAGGCATCGCCTACGATGTCGAGCAGGGACCTGTCTCCGTTCCTCCTCAACTCCCAGATTCCCTCCCTCTGCCCAACGGCTACAGGGCAGGGGGTCCACCCCCATTTGGGGTGTCTCACCTCGGTACCTCTCCTTGAGGCCCTGCAGGGAGTTACTCCACCAGTCTATCTCCCACTCACACTCCCTCATATCCCTTAATGCTTAATATGGGTTAAGCATGTGCAGTGATGGCTTTGACAAATTATTCCATTAATAATAGAATTGTATTAATTAACAGTCCTCATGATACAAATACTTATTAATAACTTTTTTTGCAAGACATGACCACTTCATGTCATTGAGTTTTTCTACAGGTGTGAACTTTGAATATTTTCCCCCACAGCTAAGCATTCATGAAGGTAATAAAGGCTGAGCTCAAAAACGAAGCCTTTTTGTCAAATAGGTTGAGTTCTACCTGGTCACCCATTCTGCGACTCATCCAAGAAATATGTAATACTTTACTTTCTTATATACCCACTACTCTATCAAATTTGTTCAAAACTGGTTAGCAGGATCAAAATTACCAAGATAAATACACAAATAAAAGGACTGAATTCCAGTATTAACATTTGTGGGGTTTGTTTCTGGAAATCAAACAAAAAGTTATTAGGCACCTAAATAAACCAATGTGAAACTAACCTGATTCCATAAAGATTCTGAACAGCCTCATCTCCTTCTCTTCCCCGTTGTACAGCTTGAATCTGTAGTAATTTCCAAACAGTTTTTACTAAACCATGTACATTCCTGTTGACAAAAAAGAAATAAATTACTCTCAGTTATGGATCCAAGTTAGTTGATTCTTCTGTAAAAGGAAGAATACAACTGACAGTCAAGAAGCCCTGAATTGTCCTTATGGACCTCCTCACACCTGTCTACACAGTTTTTGGCAAGTTGTGTATCCACACATCGTTATTATCTTTTTCACAAAATGAACAAAATAGCAGAGAAAAGAAATAATGCACCAATTAACACCTTTGATGGTTTATTTCCAGCCTATCTGACAACCACATGTGCTGTCCCCAGCTTCATGGACATTGGTACTTTTAACATGTTAAAACTAAAAAACAGCTATTCTCTGAATACAAGCACATAGGCAGATATTCAGCATGGAACACAGAAATTTCCACCATGCCTCTGACCACAAGAGAAATCACCCAAATACCCTACACTGAAACTTACATTCTCATAAAAAAAACACTTGAGATATCTAGTTTATGCTGACTTTAGATCTCAAGAGAATATTATGTACAACAATTTTATCTCCCTCCGTCTACGTTAAGTACATTTCAGGTGAAAACACAGTAAGTATTTCTGAAAGTTTGATAAGATTTCCCCCATTTTCCAAGGAAAATGTTAGTGAAGGTAATAAAGTCCACACAAGGGGGAATAAAAGCTCTCCTGAATATGCAGTAAGGACCTTAACAATTCTAGAGGTTGATATAGCTTGGCTGAGCTTGTGAGGACAATCTTCAGAATTTTGTTTTCTTCTTCATAATCAAGTGTTCCACACCTTTCAAGCCATACCACATCAAATCCAAACCAATCCCTGTTTGAGAAAATAGATTGGATTCTATAACAAATCACTTATTATAAGATGAAAATGTAGACAGAGAGGAAAAAAGTCATAACTGATTCTTGGACTGTTCATCTAGAAAATGCTATACAGTTAAAACACCATCCCCTAAAAATCTATTAGATAGATCACTACTCATATCACTAGAACACGTTTATTCCTCCTTTTAGTGGAAGCAAAATGAACAGGAAGAGCTTACACAATATACTACTATAAATGTTCACCACCTGACAAAGATGAAAAGTTGGTTCTATCATATACGGCAAAATACAGGAGGAAAAGAGAATTGAAAGCTGGAGAGTTTTTTTTTTTTTTTTTTTGGTTTGATTTACTATTTCCCCTCTTTTCTTCCCAGCAGGAAAAAAAACAGATTTATCTGTAACTCCACTTCTCCATAAATGAGTGTAACACTGAATGGCCAGCTGGAAACAAGAAGTTATGCAGAATTCATGCAAGCCTCTCGCAGGACAGACAGAAACCATCACTCTCACATAACAGATGAACAAACTGAGCTACAGTAACATTAACTGTTTGGCACAGGATGCAGTGTGCTCCATAAATCCTCCCTAAATTATGGATTGATCTACATACATTCAGACTTTGGAGTGATATCAAAAAAATCTGAACCAATAAGGAATTTACATCAAAGACCACTGAGACTTCATATGACCACTGTTAAAAGACCAGAGTTTGCACACACTGGCTGGACCATCATCATCTCAAAAACATGGGTTAACAACATGTAATCGCAAACAAACACCAAGGGTTGGTATTTACAAATACTTTACTGAAGATTCAAAAAACTGAAAATGCAAAGGATCGTATCATTATAAAATCAACACCAAAAATTCACATCAAAAGGAAATGGGCAAATATCACTTCTAACTGCCAAATCTTTACTGAATTTAACACCACCTGCAGACAGACTCCTCCATAAGTTGGTAAGGTACGATAGGGAACATCTGGAGATTCCCACAGTGGATATCCCACCAATAAAAGTTTAGATTCATATACCAGACACAGACAAAGACGTATATGCACTCTTCTGTGCCTTTCATACCCTTGCCAATAGTGCTGGAAAACGCTGACCCCAATCAAAACAGACAGAACGTGCTCCTGTTTTCTTTCTTTCTTCCGAAAATGGATCAGTTACAAAATGTGCCAGTAAGCATTAAAATTACTGGCTGCCATGACACCTGTCTCTTGAAACACTGCAATCCAACCATAGACGAAAATATGTGGTTATGCAGAAATCTGTTGCCAAGCAACCAAGAGAAAGGAGCGGAGCAGTCCTCCAGGTCCCAGCGCACCCAGCCCAACACACGGAGGGGAGGAGGAAGAGGCATCTTTTGGACAGTGACAGGGAGAAAGAGAACGACAATCTCTGAGCCATTTAAAAGAAAATCTGCTGGCATGTCCCCCAGCTCCAACAGAGTAACTATTCAGCACGGAAAATGTAAGAGCAGTAAGAAAACAGGCTTGACTGTTCTGGTATTCCAGTACTGCTGGCTTGAATTCCCTGATGGAGGGCAGGGTGGGGGGACCACAAACGCCTGCTTTAGGCTTTGCATGCCACTCCTGAGCTCAAACAGCACAATGGCATGACATATTGCAAGAATTTTCCTACAAGCATACATGCTCAGGTGACAAGAACATTCAAAAAACATATATACACAAAAATACTTCTGACTATTTCTTAAAGATTGCAATAATTCATTGCTTCACAGGTTTCTAGTATAAAAAAATCAAGTCATTCTAATCATCTGTAATTGAATACAGGCCACAGTCTTCCCCTCTGCTACAACAGAAAGGACTGTGATGATTCCTGCGATCAGAGGACAGCCGTTTTGCTGAATCAAAGCACAGGAAGCCAGAGATCAGTGTGAAAAACAAAGTGAAATCATCCATGTATGTATAAACTCACTTATGCATACATATTTTTGTATTTGATGTATGTGTATATACACAAAAAAGTCTGCATGCATATACATATACACACACACAACATTCCATCAGGTTTAGATTTTAAAGGCATCAGAGGAAACTGCATATTGAGTCTAACCCACAGGTACGACAATGCACCATAGAATAGCTTCTCATTTGTATAATAGTTGATATCTATCATTTGTATGATAGTGTGAACCACATAAAAAGTTAACACAGACAAGCACTGGATGTGTGCCTCTGACAGCACAAATGCCTTTCCTAGCATTCAGAATTTGATACACCTGACCGAACAAAAACCACCATTTATACTAAGCCCCTGCTAAATTCTCCACAACATAAGGAGGGGAAGAAAGAACACGTCAACAGTCTTTGCCAATAAAACATTTACGTAACTCCATCCAGCACTGACAGGTGCTCAGCAGTTGCACGTGCCTTTCTGCTGGCTGCTAATCTCATATACATGTTCTTTTAAAGACACTGTGCACACAGCAGCGCAAAGCCCCAGAGCAAACCTGGATGAAAATTTGGCTGGGAATAAGAAGGAGGAACAGCAGACTAAGACTCTAAAACAGTCAACAGAATAAAATGCATCAGTACCAAAACGAACCAAGCACAAACCATCAGTTTAATAACTTACTGAGGCTGCAGATATTTTAAATGCAAAGACTTTGTGATAAACCCTGCTTCGAAGTCCATGGTGGATGTGGTTTGAACTGTGGCAGCTTGAGGAAAGAAATGCCAAAAGTATACATATAAAGGGTTCATAGGTAATCTACCAGCACTTACCATAGCAACAAATCATTTAAGTTGGTTTATCACATGGAAAAAAAATAAGAATGGTGTGGAAGTGGGGCAGAGCCAAGCTCTTTTAACATTTGAACTCTACTTTTATTTTTAAGGTTAGGTCAGACTAAAATATCCTAATTTACACTGCTGTTTTTCCTTATGTAAAAATGGTATTAACATGTAACTTCCCCATGTACTGCTGATACTGCAACAACTCTTTGTGGATCAGGATTTTAACATTTTTAGTCCACAAGCCACAGCTAAATTGAAGGAAGAGTTTCATTATGTCACAGCGCTCAGATTCTCACAGTCTATAGCACAGGTGCTTTTGCTTCTTTGTTAACAGTGCAGATTGCTCCCTTGACCCCAAATTGAAGGTCCGTTGGAGGACAGTGGTTTACAGAAATTACTCATATTATAAAAATGTACTTACAAAACCTTTCCTAGGAATCTCTAACCAATTACTGTAAACTCAGTACAGTCAGCATCACCACAGCAAGATCCTAGGAGTAATCCAACTTCAAACACTAAGTCACAAGGACAGAAAGATTTTTTTTTTTTCCTAAACATGTGATTTCTTCAGGATTTCACTGCAGTTTACTCATGTCTAAACTCACCTTTGGCTCCAACTGATCAAGAGAAATCTCAGCCTAGAGCTGATTCTCTGAGGCTAGAAGAAATGAAAAACTTATCTTGAATAACATGGTTTCTGCAACCTCTGTGCATAATGCATCACAGGTGTAGCACCAGTTAGAAGCTTCAGCTAAAAGTGACACTAGCATTTTCTAGGAAGAGGAAAAGAAGGCTTAGTGCAGAAATCCAGTTATCTTCCAAAAGTCAGAAGAGACACAAAGACAGCCCAAATTCAACGTTATAAAGTTGGGAGAATTGAGTGAAAACACTTTCCCTAACATTATTTGACTTTCCATTTCTAAGTTTAACACACAGTTCCTTTTTCCCCCAAAATGGCTGCATTCTCCCGGTATGTTGGACAGGCCATCTACCTCAGAACTACATGTGAGATGTAGGCATTATATTTGCAGAGTTTTGTAAGAGGAAATAGCTGCAGAGTTAGGTAAAGTGATTTATTCTTTAGTGGACATGGAAACAAAAGCCATCATCCGTAATTCCTACCCAGAACCTAATTGCAGTTCCATGCGAATAATCAGTTATTTGGACAGGCTGATTAGGAAGTTATTCCCTCACCTCTTATCATTATGCAAGTTATTGCCATTTTTCTCTCCATGGTACACACAACAAACCAGCCAATGCCATGACTTCTGAGGTTCTCCAGTTTCAAGTTCAAAGCATTAGCCTAAAGTTCTACCAGTTTCCACTCACATGCACAGGATAGACTACAAATTCTTCCTTCAGAGTCAAACCCACACAGCCACTGCTAAGATGAGAGCAATACAGAAGAGCAGCGCACAGTCAGCCCTCAGTGCCACACCCTTTTTGAAAATACAGTCATTCACAGAGCCACTCCTCTTCCACTGGATTTTCAAGGAAAAAGCACAGACTGACAACAAGTTGACAAAAGGCACAAAATCAAGTAAACAAACACTACCTCGCTGAGGGAATTAGGTTGAGAGCTCCATGAAGAATATACTCAAGCTCCGCATGGTTCTCTGCAACAAGTGCCACCAACCCCTCGGAGCAGGCTGTTCTCACAGCAACATTCTCACTGCAGCACTTCTCCCAGAGCAAGTTCAGAGCAGGAGTCTGAAATCAGAAGTATGAGATGAGCAATAAAAAGGCTGACACTAATTTCTCTTTTTATTTCAAACACACTTTTAAGTAAAAACCTGCTCAACAGCTTCCCCTGAAGTCTTCGAGATCACAAAGAGAAGCTGGGATGCAGATTCTTCACCTGAAAAGGGCTTCCCTTGGACAGTTCCCATGTTTCCTATCCAAAACTACCTGTATTCTCAGTATGGGCAGGACTGTCTCAAAAAAAGAATAAGGTGGAAGATTTTTTCAGCTGTGCAGGTAAGCTAGCATCAATTTTACTTTCCTTGAAAAAAATAACTTCTAGTTAGAGACATCTCAGGAACTGCTACGTCAAGCAGTGTCTATAACAGGATGTAGTGCAAACAACTAGAGGCAGGCATGCAAACAGCTATAGAGGTAAATCGCCTTTATTCACCAAGTGAAGCCTCCATTTCTCTCTGTTTGCTACTAGAGACAAAGATTTGGCAGTATCCACTAAACCCACTGTCTGTTTTAATGATAAATTTGCATTTATGAGTTGGTTTACTGACTTTTTGGTTTCCAAATGGAGAAGCAAGGAAAACAAACATTTTTAATCAACTGAATACTGCAAAATCTTTCTAAAAAAAAAAAAAAAAAGAGCATGTAATATTAAGAGGAACCATCTTCTATTTCTTACTGTTTTAGAATGTGTTGCTACGTTTCAGTTCAGTAACCTCATGGGGCAGCAAAGGGGAAGAGTCAGCTTTTAGCTCAAGCCATTATGTCACTTAGGAACATGACAATGCTCAGGAATTTGTAGGAGCTACTGTCGGAGAAACTATGCACCTCAAAAACTCCTTCACATCATAACTCAGCTCCTTTTAGGCTTGATTTTGGGCCTAGGGGGTGTTGTTAATAGATCAGACTAGACAGAAAAATCCACAGGCTTTTTTCCGGCTCATTTCTGTACAAATCAGCTTCTGGAGAGGACAAATGGAGGAAATCTTACCTAAGACTCCTAATACTCTCCTATACTGCTGTGTCACCAGCATTTCACATTTCTCTCACTTAAGAAGACAGACTCACCATGTTCTCTCAAAGAAAGGTGAGCTTTACTTAGGTAATAGGAAAGAAAACACCGATACAGGCATGCAAAAGGATATGCTTTCTGAAATCCCTATTCTGATGCAAAATATATACCTTTTTTTTTTTTTTTTTTTTTTTTTTTTTTTTTTACTCAAAAGGCATTATCTCCCCACGTGACAATTCACTTCTGGTAAAGTAAATAAACTTAAACAAAACTCACTTCAGTTGAGCATACCTAGATGTTGCTAGTCAGCAAAATTAAGGCTTCTGCCTTCTGATCCAGAAGACTTCGCCATCACCTGTACGCCCAGACATGTACTGCCAACATACTTCACTTACAGTTTCTTGAAATTACAGAATAGAAATCCGCAGAAAAATGTAAGCACCCATGGACAGAAGATAAAGAAGTGGAAGAATGGCACATACCTGCTGAGATGCCTGCTTGATTTTCCCTGAAGAAACATTTTCTTTCAGTACTGCAGCAATCAGATGACCCACAGCCTAAAACAGATAAGTAAAACACACACACGGATGAAACATCATTTTTCACCCCACTAGTAGGAAGAATTTATACTTCTGTTGCCTATGATCATGATTTGAAATACCATACTTATACTAGTATGGAAGATGAAATACAGAGTTAAACAACCCCCTAATACTGCCATATTTTTACCATTACCCTGCAGCAGAAGGGAAACAAACTTCCATAGGATCCCACACAGAGACAAGGGCCTCTTTGTACAGAACCTCTTACAAAATTAGTATTAGGCACATAGTCAGGAATTGCAGGTATTTTAACGTATCAACTGTAACAGACATGTACAGCTCCACCACTGCACAGATCTCAGTGTACTCCGCAGCACTGACCATTTGTATGTCCTTTACTATACAGGGCATTGGAAGCAAGAGAGGAAACAAGAGAACACATGTAAAACACTCTTGCAAAGTTCTGTGGCACAGGTTCAACAAAACACTGATGATGAACGTAGCCTTATAACTTAAGCCCTTTACATACCCAACAGCACAACTACCGCCAGAAATGTTTAATTTACTTTAAACAAGACATTTGGATTTAACTGTATTCCTCATAAAGCTATTCTGTGGTAAAGAAATCATGAACAAGCCTCATTTAAATTTTCAAGTTTCTCCAGGAAATTGTTCTTGAGACCAGGGCTTCAATTCTAACAACAGTATGTTTGTTCATTTGAGCAGTAAGAAAATAAATTTCTTGTTCTATTTCAACAAAAGAAATACCTGATTTATTCAAACTGCCTTTAAAATGTAAATATAGACTTAAACCTTAAATAAATTTCAAATGCTTCAGGGTGTTTGCACTTTTGTTTTTTCTCTAATGCTTTATTCTGTCTTACTTCATAACGATTGATACAGCTACACAGACAAGCTTTTCTGAGACAGGCAGAAAGATATATTTTCATAGTAAGCAAATAAAAATGTTGCAGATTACCAATGTACCGAGAATAACAGCTGCATCTGCTCTCCTGTAGCAAGCACTGATATTTACTTTTGGAAAAAATGTAAACTAGGAAGCCAAGATGAAAAAACAAAACCAAACCAAACCACCAGTAACATTTCTGTTTCACTAGTGTACAGAAAGACAAAGATTTTAAATGATTCCAGGTTTCCAACCTAGAAATTCTGTGATTCTGTGTGTGATTCTTCTCCTTTCAGGATTTATTTACACCTCCTTTAGATGCTAGCTGCTAGCCTGACATGACAAACTCCAAGAGAACAGATCACATTTCCAGGAACAATGTCACTACAAGCCTTCCTAGACTACAAGGACTGTGCCTTTCAAAGGTTTTGATATGTACTCTGATATATTTGAATATATTTTTTTTTTTTCTTTACTGCTTTACTATCCAAGACTCTTACTGTTGTGGAAACGAAATGAGTAAGGGGGACAAGTCATATCTTTGTTTCGCTGCAGCTATCTGATTGCAAAAGCAACAACATGCTCCCCAGGTAGATTAGATCTTTTCTTAGAGAACTTAAAAAGCAAATCTATTATTTTTAATTTTCCTGCTGATAAGGAACTTCAAAAAAATGAATTTACACCTGCATCCTTAAAAACAATTTAATTACACTGGGGAAAAAAAAGGTTATTAATAGAGTCTTCTGGAGTAAGCTATACAGAAAAGTCAGAACACAGATTAGCCATTACATCCAGGAACTTGATTTATCAGTAAAAGTTTGTGTCCCAGGAAACTGCTCAAGTCCATCCCTTTGCTGATCTTCTGTCTGTACAGGTTACATGCTTTGCAGAGCAAATGTCTGATGACAGCTGGAAGATTATGGTGTGCTTTTGAGCAGTCAGAGAATAGAAGTGGAAGCTAGAGAAAAGACCAAAGCACATCACAAACTCCTTCATGACAAACAGCTGTAGTAATAAACCAAGAGACAGCAGAGAAGAGAGACAAGAGACTGCAATGAAAAAAAAACAAACAAACAAACAAGAAATATCAGCAATACTTACACCAAAGGAAGTTCTGAAAACTGGTTAAAAGATACTGAGTCCTGCTCACCAAGACTAGACAACATGAACTCATCTGCAGTACAAGACACTTTGCTAGACTAAAGATGAAATCTAGCTTTCAGGAACATACCTTCTTCACTTAATTGCCAATCTGTTTGCAAGTGGACTTCTTTGTCTCTCTTTCAAACTCAATCACTGTAAAACAATGCAACCTCAGCTAAACTGAAAAGGCAGAGGAACCATGTTGCCCAGACTGAATTCATATCAACTAAATCCATCAAATAATTGGCTGCAAATTTAACCCTGAATTCAAAATAGGAAGAAGCAGAAAATGGGGGAAGCTAGCTCTGATCCTATAGCTAAAGGGAAGCATTTTAAATACTGAAATGAGAAATGACTAAAACTGTAAAGATCTATTAAAAAAATAGACGTAATAGATCTATTAAGTAATAGACCTAATAACAAAACTTACTACTTTCTTCCTTGCTGCCCACCAAAAATACTATGGTAAACACTTGATCTAAATCAGAAAGTTACAGGTGAATATGATCAGAAGCCAACAGACAGACCTGAAAATAATGGCATTTTGGTCTGCTGATGACAGAGAAACTGCATTTATTGAGGACAGACAAGACTGCAGTAATTCAACATCAGTTCTCATCAGACAGGAGAAAAATATGTCATACAATCACAGAACAGTTTGGGTTGGAAGGGACCTTAAAGATCATCTAGTTCCAACCTCCCTGCCATGGGCAGGGATGTCACCCACTAGATAAGGTTGCCCAGGGCCTCAGCCACCTTGGTCTTGAACACCTCCAGGGATGGGGCATCCACATCTTCTATGGGGAACCAGTTCCTGTGTCTTATCACGCTGTGAGTGAAGAATTTCCTCATAACCTCTAATCTAAATCTCCCCTCTTTTAGTTTAAAACCATTCCCCTTGTCCCATCACTCTACTCCCTGACAAAGAGTCCCTCCCCAGCCTTCCTGTAAGCACCCTTTAGGTACTGGAAGGCCACTAGTAAAGTCTTCCCAGAGCCTTCTCTGCTCCAGGCTGAGACACCCAGGACACTTGAGAATAACCTACTTTTACAGTTTTCTGGCCTTGCAGCTAAAAACTCGTTCTTACCACCTTTTTAGAGCCAGGCAGCAGGACATGAAACAAAGGTTTCTGCAGACAATTCAATTTATTTAATGTTTAAAAAAATAAAAATTACCTGTGACTGAATAACTGTATTAGGAAATTCAAACCTCTTCTTGATGTCGTCTGACATTTTGGCTCTGTCATGTGACACTAAATCATACTCTGCAACAGAGATTAAAAAAATATGTTTGGGACTATGTTTGCTATTTGCCAGAAAATTTGCTCAGGTGTTTGCTTACACGTAACAGCATGTGTAAGCATTATATCTTTTTCTTCCCCCTAAGTACATCACATTACTTTGCTTTAAGGCCTTAAACCCAAGAAATGCTGAATACTTAGTGCTCTCATGTGAAGAATGGGTGATCAGTATTTCTTAAAGATGGAGCAAATACACCGTTCCACATGGTTCCACAGTTTCACATGTGTACTCTGAGAGCATACACTTAAGAATGCCCTCAAGGGCATTAACTTCATTGACTTCGTAATGGGACAGCTCAGGAGTGTTCTGTTTCTAATATATAATTTAAAATGCAAAAAACTCCATATATTTTTCAAGTATTTCATGTAAAAACAGAAGTAAATGAACAAAAAATAAAACCCACCTGTAAGACTTTAAATAGTAACTGTAGTTAGGGGCTGGAAGACTTGACAAAAAAAAATTTTCCAAGTTGGAGTACGCAGACACCTGCAAGCACACAGGTACCTAAATTGGAGAGAAATCAGAACTCAGTTTACCTGGTTGCACACCATTGACATTGATGAAAAATTGCAAACATTAAAATATTTCAGTTCGTTGTAAACACACCTTCAATAACTTTGAATGGCTTTCTTAAAAAAAAAAATACAAAAACCTAGCACTTGCTATAAAGCTAATTTTAATGCTTTGCAATAAGAAACAAGACAAAATATGCATGCACTATATTCCAATTTCAAGACATGCTATTGGTGCAATGCATTCAAAATATTGCCACCAATTTTCTGAAAGATTGTATCAAACAATCTGCAAGCATGCAAACGCACGATGTGCCACAACAAATTCCATTCACAGCAAAAAAGAACTGAAAAATAATATTTACCACCTCAACGAATATAAAATTCCTGGCATTTAAGCAGCTAAAGAAAAAACATCCGAAATTAAGCTGAAAGGGCTCAGCTGTTTTAGCCTCCCCTTGTATGCCTTGTGCTCCAGCTCCCTGACCATCTTGATGACCTCTACTGGACGTAGCCCAGTGTCCTTCTTGTGCTGTGGTACCTAAATCTGGATATAGCACTCACAACACTATCTCACCAGTACCTGACAGAGAGGAATAATCATGGTCACAGATGTTGCATTCTTACTAACACACTCCGAAATGAAGCCAGCCTTCCTTGCTGCCACGCTGCACTGCTGACTCGTGTTCAACCTGGCATCTGCTAAGACCAACTGCCCCAGGGCCTTTTCTGCAGACCTGCCTCCTCAACAGTCACCCACCGCCTGTGTCAGTGCATGGGATTGCTCCAATCCAGATGCAAGCCCCTGTACTGCACCATGCTGAACTGCCGAATGCTCCTGTCAGCCCACTTCTCCAAACCATCCCGGTCCTTCCCAAAAACAGCCTGCTCACCAGTGCTTTGAATACTCCCTGCAACTTGATGTCTGCCAAAGATCCACGGAGTGCACTCCACCCCCTCGCCCAGGCCGTGAGCGGGGATGGTCAGCAGTACTGGGCCCCCGCTGATCCCTCAGGGCAGCATCGCTGGCAGCCTGCTGCGCTTTGCACCCCTGGGGCCCGGCTGCCTAGCCAGTTAACCACCTAACATTCCCAGGGACTGAACTGATGCTGACTAGACTAGAATCATAATTCCCTGGATCGTTCTCCTCCTTCACATCCCCAAAAATGTGTTTCAGGAGCACACTGGGTGATTTTCCCGTAGACTGAAGTGAGGCTGACACGGCCACAGTTCTCCAGGTTGCAGACCTCCCCTAACCTCCGCTCCTTTAATTTTAAAGATTAAGAAAAGCAACTTCACAAGGGCCTCGACCAGCTCTTTTAGGATCATCAAAATGTCCTACTTTCCCTTGGTCAGTTGCTGGCTCTAGCCATTTACAGCTGAAGGAAGCACAAGGAAATGCAATCTCAATGTAAAAAGAGGAAAAAAGTCACATCCCCAGTTGAACAATTATTTGCACAGTTTCTGATCAGAATTTTGTAAATGGGAAACTGATGAATCAAAAATAAAGATGCCACCCTGCGCACTATTGCAAAACTTAGACAGCAATGCAATTTAAAACCTCATGTAAAATGCAGGAAGCCAGCACATCCAACTTTTAATGGCATTTTTGGGGGGCATATTAGAGACACATAGTATTTAGAGACCTGACAAGCCAGACATCTACTGCTATCACCATCAACTACAAAGAGAACTTCAAGCATCACAGTAACATCACCATACAACAAAGCACATCTGTCCACTCTGAAAGACACTGTTGAGCAGGCATGGAATTGCTTACAGGCTTAATACTAAGCAGAAGGCCTTTGTTTTTTTTAAGAAACCACCCAGAGAATTAGAAATCATAAAATATATGAAGGCTGTAACATTTAAGTAGTTCAAGTAGTGTGAACAAAAACCACATAATAAAGCTTATTTTTAACAAATTGCTTTATTTTATTCCCCAAATTGTTTTTTAATTATTTTTATTATTATTATTAATAATTTTATTTTGCACAGGCACAAAATACAGCGTTTTTCATCTCCCATACATACTTAGAATTTCTCTTTGTAACCGCGCTGTTAACTTGCATGCTATCACTTCATACAAGTATAACATATACATGAAGTGCTATTTTACAGTCCAACTAACCTATGCATATGACTTCACAGTTAATTCACCTCCACAAAAAGAAGCCTTTATTCTTGCTGTGCATTACTTGGAACACCTAATCTCCTTCTCCTGACTTTGCACCCCCATATACATAGATGATGGAAGATGATCACCTGCAGTGTTGTCTTTAGTGTCACTGACATCTCACCCTTCTGACAAGAGGCAAGAAGTTGACAGGTTAACCTTTTTAGTAAATTTAGAAATGATCCAAAAAGGAAAATCATAAGGAAGTATGACCCAGTCAAAAGGTAATGGCTACTATCCTTTGAAAGCTTTGGAAAAGAGGCATTTTTATTATACATATTTGTTAGCATTTGGTAGTTAACCAAACTTAGCAGTTCAAGACTTCAATCAGAAAATGGTTAGGAACTCCTAAGTATGCTCTTGAATCAGGCACACCTTCCCAGCATGACTTTTATTCATTTATATCCAACGTCTCCAAGTATCGTTTCCTGTTTTCCCATTACAAGGAAACCTTCATAGTAATGTCACAAAATAATTTATGCATTCTGAGAGTGATGATATAACGAGATAAAAAGAAAAACACATTTAGGAGAAGTACAGCTGCTGTAGACAGTAACTGAAGAGCTAAAGGCAGCCAAAATCTTGCTGCAGACACTTCTATCCATGATAAAAAAAGCAACTTCAGCACTACCTAAACCTAGAGTTAATTAAAAATAAGCAGAAAATCACCTCCACTACTGCTGAAAAGCCTTTTTTCTTAAGCTAGTGCCTTGCTTTTGGCACTGAAGATGTAAAGGCTATAAAGATTAGATCAAGACAGATGCTGTGAAAATAAAGAAGTAAAGCAAGAAGGTAAGGTTTCTTCCATTCTTCAGTTTCCATACTTTTAATTTGGTGAGCACTGGCTATTAATTTAAAAAATCTGAGCAACTGCTTCCTCACTTTTGGGGAAAAATGTTTACTGCCCAGTCTCGCCAGCAGGCCAAGCCACTTTTATAGACAGGACTAAGTATCAGTTCTTCTTGCAATTCTTTCCTCTCCCAAGAATGGCATGACTGCCACACAAAAATCCCAACAACTGGAAAAGCAAAGTGTTTCCTATTTTTATCAGGCTTCTACCACAAAAATAAGGACGGCCAGGCTCATGATAGTTGACAGGAGTCTCTACGGCCTATCCGAAACAGCCCTGAAAAGCACTTATAACTTTTACCCCAGCCTACAACGTTTGGGACAGTGCTGCTTCTCAAAAAAACAAACAAACAACAACAACAACAAAAACTTGCAGAATCTCTTTTAACATTATCAACTCCTGTAGCATTATTTTTTCCCATGTTACAGCTGACACAGATTGTTAGCATTATACAAAACACAACCCTTGCAAAGGAAGCATCAACACCATGAAACAAATCCATCTATTTCTAGAACAGGTTAAAGGCAAGCAGATCTTTCTCATTTCCCTGTCTCCAGGGAAAAAAAAGAAAAGGAATAATAGTAATACAGGAATGCTATGAAAGGGATTAACTACCTTGCAGATTGCTAGAGCAACCCTCTCCTAACATGCTGCACAGGACCATGCTGAAACAGCTGGTCTCAGCTGGGTGGGATACAGCGGCCACTAAGTATCCCCCAAACTTTCCCTGTGTAGGTCGGCAGCCTACCTTGCTAAGTTGTAACTAATTACATTTTGCTTGTCCTGAGGTGTTTTTTTTGTTTGTTTGTTTGTTTGTTTGGCCTAAGTTGTATTTTTCCTATCAGCATTCCTGAGGAGGCACTTTACACCATCAGCCAGGGAAAACACCCACCATTGTGCCTCCAACACACAGACACACACACAGAAATGAACTAATGGAAGAAAAAAGAAAATACATGGATAGGCAAAGGGACTCCTGCTTTGTTTTCCTAACAGAGAATCACTGAATACCCGAGTTGGAAGGGACCCACAAGGATCACCAGGTCCAGCTCCAGGGTCCCCAGCATCATCAGTACGAAAACCCTAATGCAGCCGAGACAGAGCAGGGTTACCTTGGCACCGCTCCTTCAGATCTGGCCCACACCGGTTTGGTAAAAGCCATTATCGCAAGTTAAGCTAAAACTACGCAACAAAACGCAGAACGCTGTCGCTCAAACCATATTTAGTGCGCTTTGCTTATTTTTAAGGGCTCACACGTGCCACGTCCCCAGCACGCGTACACCGCAGGGAAGCCTCTGCCGCCGCAAAGCGCTGAGTAAGGGCGGCAGCCGACAGGGCTCCGCGCCGTGCCCGCAGCGCCCCGGCGCCCCCCCGGCTCCGCTCCGCTCCGCTCCGCTCCGCTCCCCCACCCCGCCTTCACCCCGCCTCACCTGGCCCGGCCCCGGTGCCCGGTGCCCGGTCCCGGCCAGCTCCCGGCGGCGGGGCCCGGCAGCGTGCGGCGGGGGCAGCCCCGGCGGCCGAGGGCGGCTGCGCGGAGGCCGGCGCCTGCGCCCCGGCTCGGGGTGGCGCCCGCCCCGCCTTAGGGGAGGGAGGTCGGGGCCCCGAGGGGCCGCGGGGGGCGGCTCGGGGCGTGGGGCTCCCCACGGGGAGGGTCGGGGCTGTGGGTGCCTGGGTGGGCGGCCGTCACAGGGCAGCTCCGCGCCCTGTGCAGGCACGGCCCGGCACTGCTCGCGGTTGGGTAAAGCTGTCTTGTTTTCACACAGTGCTGTCACAGAATCAGTAGGGTTGGGAAGCCCTCCCAGATCATCCTGTCCAACCATCACCCTACCACCAATGTCACCCACTAAACCGTGTCCCTAAGCACCACGTCCAACCTTTCACTGAACACCTCCAGGGACGGTGACCCCACCACTTCCCTGGGCAACCGCTTCCAATGTCTGACTGCTCTTTCTGAGAAGAAATGTCGTAGCGGGACGGTGCCAAGCAGCCACGACTTCTCACCACTACAACACCTGACCGCCACAATGCCTCGCAGCTACCATGGTGGTGGCACCTCAGGGGCAAGATGGTTTCCCCAGGGAGCTTCCCCAGGGAGCTGTGTCCACAGGGCTCAGCCCCAGGCCCAGGCACTGGCCCACGCGGGCACTGCGGGTCCAGGATTTTGTGGGGGTTCTGGTGGTGTGAGTTCCTGAATTCTGCTGGTCTTGGATCTACCAGGGAGTGTGAATCCTACCAGTCTTCTGGTAGGTTGCTGCCCCATCAATCCAAAGTTAAACACAGGCTGAACTCCAAAGACTTACACAGAAACAATACCTCTCAGGTTGAAATGGATAAGGGAGTTTGTGATACATTCTCTGAACATGGAAATTAAGATCTTCATCAGATTTGAAATTACTGCAGAGTGAGTCTCTTCAACCTTCTAAATGGTTTGAGAGGTACAGTGACCAGCATGCTATACAGAAATCAGGAAGATACTGGACAGGAAGAAAACATGATTTCCTCTTTGCTGCATGTTACACACCTTTCTCATTTACAGGCCCTTCCAGACCTCAGAGAGAAGGATGGCTTAGTTTAAGCTCTGCTGTGATGCATTTTGGAAACCCCAGTGTTACTAACAGGTTGAATGCTCCTCACAGCTAAGACAGCTGAGGGGTTGTATTCTCAATTAAACTATTTAAACACACAAGAGCACTTTATTCCTCAACATGGGAGCAACAGGAAACTTCTGCAAGACATGTTATTAATAACATCAAAATTACTTTCTCTGGAGTTATCATAAGAAAAAGAAAAAATCACAAATGCTTTGAGAGAAGTTATTTTGGAAAGGGCTAGATTATTCTGCAAAGTAACTCAAGGGTATGTACTGCAAATTGGTTTGAGTTGAAGGTAGTGAAATGCCAACAAATATGAAACAAAAGTAGATGTAAATAAGTCTGTCCTATTTTTAAGCAGTTGCTTAGATGGGCATTGCTTAGGTGGGCATTGCTTAGAATTTTATTTTATTGAGACCAGGTTCACCAATAAAAGCAGTACACAGTTTTCCAGGATCCCAAATATCTTGTCCTACAGAACTGGTGGGAATGCACATACTGATGATTCAGAACCTAGAAAAAGCCCAAACGTCACCCAGAGGACAAAACTATATTTTCCTGCTCTGCCTACATGTGTACACACACAACGAAGATCAGTCAGATGCCTTAGATCATGTAGACTTTTGTTTTGTCTACATGATTTCACAGTAATTTATTTTTATTTTTATTTTTATTTTTGCAAAAGGTGTGTGCAATTATTTGTAGTGTGGCTTTGGGCTTGGTGTACTGAGCCCACAATGGGCTCGCAACTCTCCTTGCTACTGAAACTGTCGTACCCCAAGATCACCTGAAAGGTCATGTAGGCCCTTTCGCAGGGGGTAAATTTCAGTCTGTCTCCAGGTAACCATTAGCAATGGCATGAATCAAAAATCTTCCCATTTCCCCCTTTCTGCCTTGTGCGGGGAGCATCTCACCATTGACCAGTTGGTTCATCATTGTTCTGTTTGCTTAGAAAGTGTGATGCTTCAGTTCTCATTTTCTGTTTGTTCTTGTATCATGGTTGGACATTCATGGCCCTGATTTATGCCTTCTAGTACTCTGTTGTGCCAGTAGTATAAATGACAACCAGCCCCAAAGCCAGTTAAATTGGTCTATGAAACACTGAATCTTAAATATGTTTAAAAATCACATTTAATGGTGTTTTGTAAGTAAGTATAAATGGATGTACAACATTCAAGGTGTTATATACTTAGGAAGTCTTTATTATTCAGTCAGGCTTGAGAAATAAAATCTCAACAGGGAGTGAAAAGCCTGTACAGTGGACCAAGTAATAATTTTGGACATTGCTAGTTTTCCTTAAAAACAGGAAAAAAGCATAATGGACTTGACTTTCTTGAAGGATTTTAGGCCTTCACATGCTGACCAGATTAAGTTGTGGGAATTTTAGTGTAGGTTTGCTCCATCACAGTAAGTTTGTCTTGGTGAAAGGGTTGCATTGCCAAGCATTTTCCCTGTAGCAGAGGCTGTGAGTAGGGCACTCAAGTTTGCCGCCACTGCACGGGGAGCCAAATGGGAGGCAGAGACAGTGTGGGGCTCTTTTTGCCTGTCCGTATGGAACAGCAACAACAGCTTAATAAAATAGTTGTTATAATAACATAGAATAAAAGGAGTAATACAGATAGGAAGTAAATCTCACATCCCTTCAGATGATAGAAATTCTGCATTCATGCAGATTCAGACTTAAGACAGATTTTCCTGCAGGGCACTGCACAGATACCATCTGTGGAGAGGGGTTCCTCCTTTTTGGTTGTTGAAGCTATTATATAGTACTCTTTCAAGAAAACAGATATGTTTGAAAACAATTGCTTGCATGAGAACTTTCTGCTGTGTTTGAGGTAAGGGCAAGGCCATGCAGGTGACAATTGCTGGTACCAACTGGGAGCTGCCTGAAGACTTCTCTGGTACAATGGGCTGGCTGAGGTTGTCCTTTGGCCAGGGGACCTGTGCAGCACAAGGTGGGCCTAAAGGCCATGTTGAACGTGCAGCACAGCACAGGTCTGCACCTCCTGAAGCCAGATGTTATGTGGCTCACCAATGTACAGTGGTTTCTGGTCAGGATCACTGCATTCCACCCCTTAATTCATGAGGAACCACAGAATGGTTAGGATTGGAAGGGACCTTAAAGATCATCTAATTCCAGCCCCCCTGCCGTGAGCAGGTAACACCTGTCACATACCCATCACCTTTCCCAACAACGTTGTAAGTTACAGAATGTATAGCAATATGCCGCCTTCTTCAACCCAAAATATAAGGCCCAGTAGAGCAGACGTGGCCTCTTCAAGGTCACTAACTCTTCAGATGCAGTCTTCTGCAGTGCTCCCAATACACCTCATCAGGTCCTTGCCTTACATGCTACTGGGGCAGACAGTGGGTGAGTCCCAACTGCAGTCAGATCCAGTCTTGCAATGGGATTGCGGATGTATTTGGTGTGATCTTCTGTTGCTTTGCTTCCTATTTATTTTACTTACAACTATAAAGATTATTTTTTGTTGGTGTTGCTATGTAGCCTTTTGGGTAACCAGCTTTTCTGTTTTTGAATCTGTCACCTTGCAGAGCTTGCCTAGACTGGTAAATTGTATCTCAGCAGCATATTAACGAAGGAAACTTCTCTGTCCGTATTTCAGCTCTGTTTTATTCCCAAGAGAGGAGACACTTGGTCTCAGTACAGCACTAAATAAAAGTCTGCTGTTGCCCAAATGAGCACTGGCCAAAATAGTTTTCAATTAGATGAAAATTGCAAATACATCTCTGAAGAGGAAAGGAGTAAATATCCTTTTGATTTATTTTTTGGTGCTGAAAGGTCTAGTTCTGTTTATACTGAGAAGCATCTATCTTTGAGAAGCAGATCACCAGAGTGGCTTCATGCTTGGTTCATCATATCAATAATATCACATTCATTCTCTGGATTCATTAACTCTGTTGCCTAATTCCCAGCAATGTTTCAAAATCCTGAGTTTCCTGTAAGTCAACTGAGGACATTGATGAATCACGGTATTAAATGTAAGAACATACATAACCCAAACACTCTAGCAAAGGGCTTTTGGTATCTCCATCGAGTCATTTCTGGCTTGAGACAAAAGGGATCTATCTAATCCATATGGAGCCATTTACTGTCCTATAGTCTCTATCTATTTTAATACTTTTTTTTTTTTCTTTTTTTCTTTTTTCCTATGCTTGGATCTCAGAAGAAGAAACAAAGCAGAAGATCCTTTAATGGACATGCTTAAATTCATGAATAGTGATTTTTATTTGATTTGATTTTTTTGATTGTCTTCCAACTTTCATGTCTTCTGGAGCCTGGCTTTAAACTAAGATATGTTTTCTGTAGTTCCTTTCAGTGGCATCCTTAGCATCCAAGGTCTTCCAATAAGATAAAATAAATACTTAGGAGTCATTAGAGCAGCATCCGTGCCAGAGTTATAGTTGGGTTTGATTCAAAGCTGCTTATACCCGCTGCAGACTATGCTGCCAAATCTGCGTTTGCTAGTCAGATTTGAAAGAAATTTGATGCCTCTGGGAGGTGTCGCCAACATTGTTTCCTGATAGTTTTAATGTGGCCTATCTGTTATACAAAAAACAGTTAAAATACAGCTCAGGTTGGATTTGGCTCCCAAACAGGATTGCCACCCTTCAGTTCCTGAGACAAGAGATGTCGTGAAGGTCAGTGAATCCATGAAAACTGCCCTATTCACTGGCCTGGGAGTTCTGTTCCAGGGAGAGAAAGTGCACAGGAATCATTGGCTCCAGTTACACTTTTTCTATGATTTTCTGAGTCGTTTTATCAGGGGACAGTCATAGCATGAGGGGTGATGTGCCAGCAGCACCCCTCAAGATCTGCCAGAAGGTTCTCTTGGCAGCTTTTTTAATGTGTTGTGAGATCTCCCAGTGAAGGATATTATCCAAATGAAAATCATACAGTCACAACACTGATAATGGCCCAATATACCTCATTTCTTGTATCACATTTCATATATGCCAGAAAATAATTCTGTCTTAAAAAAAAAAAAAAAAAAAAAAAAAAAAAAAAGGAGTAAGAAAAGTCCCAGTTTAGAAAGTTTAGAAATCAATAGCAGCAAAGCTTGCTATTATTAAAATTTATTTATTTAAAATCTCTTAGGCCTGATGATAAAATATGGTTTTAGCAAATGGGTCTAATCAGCTAATACTAAGAATAAGGCTGATTTAAAACACATTAAACTTTTAGATGCAGCTGTTTTTACTGCAAACTGTAGTCAGTTATGAAGGGCCATCACAACACACACACAGAGCTTCCATGGACTTACATGAAAATTGAGCATGTAGAATGAGGGTAGAATTGAACTGGAAGTTCCTAATTTGTATCCATCCTCCAGCCTGTTGAGATTAATGAGAGTTGAAAGTGCTTAACACCTGCCAGGGAGTGCTCTTTAGCTCACAAGATTAGGTTTGAAATGCCTTCCAGAACCTTAAAGTTACATAGATAAAAATCGTCTTTGTGGTAGTGCAATCAAGACCTACAAAAGAGCTTGGATACATATAATCATTTGTCTCTTGTTTTGTTGAAGAGCGATGTAGAACGTTTGAGACTAATTCTGGGCAGAGGCTAATCTCTATCACTGGAGCATTTCAGTTTCCCATTGATTGTAGTGACTGGCTGAGAGTGCCAAGATTTGGGGTATTAAATCCTAACTATGTCAAGATTTTCTCTAAACAAACAAACAAAAAACAAAAAACAAAAAACAAAAAAAATAAACAAACAAAAAACAAACAAACAAACAAACAAACAAAACAAACAAACAAACAAACAAACAAAAAAAAAAAAAAAAAAAAAAACCAAGAAAAGAAATATAACCTAAATTGCCTTTTCTCATCTGGTACTTTTACTGGATTTAGTTCTCATGCTTACCTAATGTGAATTGTAATACATATATTTGTAGATTTTAGTTCAGATATGCCTATAAAATGAATGCCGAATTACATATTTCATCCCTCACTTTTGGTTAGTTGCTCCAAAAACATCTAATAAACCTGCAAGGCAGTTATGCTTATGCGTAGGGGCATATTTCAAGGTCTTGTTGGCAAAGATGTGATACTTCTTAGTTTCATGTGTACTGGGAATTTTTCTTCATGAATCCTGTCATCATTTGATATTGCTCGGGAGTTGAGTGAATGAGCATCTACACCTGCCCTACCATTACAGAGTATGTCTATAATTTAGTATATTAAAGATCCAGTTCTTATGTGCCTTCTTCCCCAAGGAAAGGGGAAGGCCCTGACACCTGCTACAAGGTTGTATGGTGAAATTTTCTATCTACTCCACCAGTATTGCTTGCCCTTGCCCTTATATTTGAGTAGCAAGCCTGAGCATTGCTAAGTCATTTATCTGGCTGAGCAATCTCCTAGAATTTAAACATTTACTGATTTATTAATCAGATTTTGGTTTTGAGCATGTAAGAATGACAATTGCAGGTAGATTTAAGTGGGTGAGACATGACTGTGGCTAAAACAAAAGGAATCCAATAAGCTTTTAATACTGTGTAGTTTCACTTTATATATTTCCTTTCTGCGTTTTGTGGTCTCTTATCCTTTAAAAACTCTAATTTGCCTCCAGTATTACTGTCTGCAGTGTATGGTGGAATCTACAGAGAGTTTGGCCCCAAGGAAATGCACTTGCCATCTTGTAAGCTACATTTAAAATATCCTAATTCTGAATTTCTTTTTCAATCAGACTTGCATGGGCTATCCCACTACTAACTTCAATAAATGTCTTCAATAGAATCACAGAATCGTTATGGTTGGAAAAGACCTCCAAGATCATCCGGTCCAACCATTCCCCTACTTGCAATGTCACCCACTAAACCAAGTCTCTAAGCACCACAGAATCACACAGAATTTCTAGGTTGGAAGAGACCTCAAGATCATCGAGTCCAACCTCTGACCTAACGCTAGCAGTCCCCACTAAACCATATCCCTAAGCTCTACATCTAAACGTCTTTTGAAGACTTCCAGGGATGGTGACTCCACCACTTCCCTGGGCAGCCTGTTCCAGTGCCTCACAACCCTTTCAGTGAAGAAGTTCTTCCTAACATCTAACCTAAAACTCCCCTGGCTCAACTTAAGCCCATTCCCCCTCGTCCTGTCACCAGGCACATGGGAGAACAGACCAACCCCCACCTCGCTACAGCCTCCTTTAAGGTACCTATAGAGAGCGATAAGGTCGCCCCTGAGCCTCCTCTTCTCCAGGCTGAACAAGCCCAGCTCCCTCAGCTGCTCCTCGTAGGACTTGTTCTCCAGGCCCCTCACCAGCTTCATCGCCCTTCTCTGCACCCGCTCAAGCACCTCGATGTCCTTCTTGTAGCGAGGGGCCCAAAACTGAACACAGTACTCGAGGTTTCCTTGAACACCCCTAGGGACGGTGACACCACCACCTCCCTGTGCACCCCCTTCCAATGCCTGACTCCCGTAACATTCTCACAAACTGGAGACTATGGACCATATAAGTAGAGACTGAGGTGTACTGAAAGCTGGCTGAACTGCTAAGCTCAAAGGTTTGTGACGTTTGGAAAGAGTAGTTGGAGGCCAGTTTGTAGTGGTGTAGACCAGGGGCTGACACTAGGGAGAATACTGCTTAACATTGGCAAGAGTGATTCGGGTAAGCTCAGCTACATCCTTAACAATGATTTGTTGGATCTGACTTTTAGAAAGAACATTTAGTGTCTTTCCAGAAAGCTAGAATAGTACTTTGAAGTAAGAATTGATGTTCCATGTGCATACTTACACAAACATGAAGTTAAAACCTCAGTGTTGTTTTTGTAACATGGGTTGATCAAAGTGACAAGATAGCATGTCATCTGGATGCTCATTTGTTGACTATTAATAATTCTGAAGTATCTTCATTTGGACACCAGAATGCAAGTGGGAAATTGAAATCTGAGCAGTGACTTTCAAAAGCATGTAACATCTCTAAACAGCCAAGTGTTTTGAAGATATTTCTGCAAATTCTTGATATCCTCCCTGCCAACTTTTACATTCCCCTAAGTTTCTGAAGTCCCCTTAAGCTGTAATTTTGTAAACATATTTCATATTATGGGAACACTTTGATCAGTAAGGTGTTCCTGTCTTCTGTGGAAATATAGTCTATATATTTTAATCCCCGTTCTGCAACCGCGATGAAAGATCGCCAGCTGTAGCATACCAAGACATAAGACTGGGGTACAAGTAATGTCAAAACAATAAACCATGTTCTTCTTTCACATATACAATGCAGCAGAGGAAGACCTGAGAAGGAATGCTGTTAAGGATGTGATTTAGATTGATTTATGCCTCAGCTACACTTTTAAACATAAAAGTGCCTACTTGAAACAAACAAACAAACAAACAAACAAAACCTTTCTTTTGTTTGTTTGATTGGTTGTTGTTGCTGTTTTTGTTGTTGTTTTTACTTTATCACATTTCAGGCTGCATAAGATTAAAATTACTGGCTTCATCATCCACTTACCTAAGTCCTGGTAGCGTCCTGGTAACCTTAATTTCATGGACAGCTTACTTCAGAGCAATATGCCTATACAAATCTGCCAATTGCAAATGCACAGAAATTTCAGAAAAGAGGACTGTATTGTGTCAGCCACCACAGCCATTTCAGTTATCAGAATAACACTCTGTGATTCTTACCCAACAGCAGCAGAGTCTAGTTATCCCTGCAGCCAAGCGTGAAGGTGAAGCGCTGAATTTTGAGGAAAAAAAAAAGGCTTATTTAACAAAATATGTAAATAATGACTTTTGTTTCTGTGTGCTCAAAAAGCTCTGCAACTGGATTAGTTTTATGGGTAGCTTCTGAGTTGGGGTGAAGGGCAATACTGAGAATTCCTGTGATGAGGACAAACCTCTGGATCAGGTTTCATATGTAGGGCAGAACTGTGAGATAGATCTTGAGATACAGACTTCTTGGGTTCTGTGCAGAGTCACCGCTTCTCTGCTTCCCTGCAGCCAGAGTCAGGAAACAAGAAAGAAGAGGACAGACAATGCAGGTGGTGCCTATGGTGCACAAGGAAGCATGGATCAATTAGGGGATTAAGGTCTCCTTAGTCTTAAGCAAGAGTTTAGTTTTAATGTTCCCATTAAAATGCACTGGATTTCACCTGAGTTATTAATACAAAGATGAAAACTAAGAGATGGTGTGAGCCTTTCTTGGCAAATTCTGTGAATACTTCTACTTCTTTCTACACAAACAATGGTAATGATATGACAGGCACGAGCAGTGTAAGGGAAGACTAATGACATGAGTGAATTTTTATACTTCTGTCTTTTACTTGGTTGTCAATATTCTTATTCTTATTTATTTTTTTTTACTATAAGTTACATTTTTCAGGGATCTTTTAGAGCAATGTTTCTGATGGCTTATGTTTTCTGGGCTTATTGGAGTTACCAGTTTCTCCGTCTCTGTTTGAGACAGCAATCTGGAACCTTCAAGATTTTCTTTAATTATTAACTCAATCACTCGTATTGAAACTATTTCCAGTGTTTCCACTGAGATCCATTATAGTAGTTTAAACACTGCTTGTACCCAAACTTTCCATCTTTTGTTGGCCCTACAAAGTGTCTCTGAAGCTTATTCCCACCGAACAGAGACCTTTAGTGCAATAAAATTCTGGAATTTGTCTCCTCTTTCTAGACTCTAAAAGCAGATTATTTATAATCCAACTACTCCCCAAAAGACTTGTGTGCTTTGTGGCATCCATTTTCATAGTTAGTGATGCCCCTTTTTACCCTGGTTTCTCTCAAATATTTCTATTCACAGAAGGATGCAAGTAAAGAATAGTGATCAGTGATGCCCTAGAAAACCATTGCTCTCTCTATTTGTAATGATAATAGTATACACATATCACACACACATTTGTATGTACTTGCACCTTGACATGGATAAAACTGACAGTTGTGATCAGTTTAAAATACATTGTAGGGAACGGATAAATGAGGAACAGGTTAAAAAGAGGCAATAGAGTACTGATAGGTGGAAATTGCAGTCAATCAGGACAGCATGCTTTTGCATTTGTATCTTGTGGAGAGCTGGCGAGTTATAACCGAAATTATAAATATATAGAAAAGTATCTGAAATTAAAGTCATATGGTGATGGAAAGTCTTCTGATAGGAAATTCATTGTGCATTGAGGGGTGCCTACGATTAGGAGGAGTGTAAACGGAGTGCAGCTGTTCTAGTGCTAAGGTCTGATGAATTCAATGGACCACACAGAGCTTATGTGGAAGGCTTTCAGAAATCTGTGTGGCAAATAAGAATGTAGAGGCTGCAGCTCCTCTCTGTCCCCTTCTAGCAGCTGGCAAAGCATTTCCACCCTATCTTAATTCTGCCTTGCTCCCCTCTGTGCCTTCATAAAAATTACGTCCAGCTTTTGTGTAATGCTCTAATTACTAGCTGGTCCCCAACCTGGCTCCCAAACATCCATATGTTGAGCAGTCTTGCTTTAAAACCTCATCATGTGTAGAAATAGCTATTTCTTATCCATATGATTTCTATTTAGATTTCTGATATGTGCCTATCTAGCTTCTAAGACCAGAGTTCTGCAAACAAGAGGAATATATCTCTCAAACTTTGCAATGTTCTTTCAAATTCCACATTTCTCAAACATTTCTTATTGTTCAGCTAGCTGTGAATTATGGTCTCTCTGCTCTCCCGTGCTACTTTTGTGCTACTTTTGATTATAATTTCTTTCAATCATTTTTTTTTTTTTTTTTTTTTAGGGCCAACATTTGTCCTCACTGGTTTTAACTGCTTGATCTACTAGAAAACTTTTTGTTGTTGTTGTTTTGTTTTGTTTTGTTTCGTTTTGTTTTCGTTGGGCATGTCATTTAATCTCTTTTTGTTCTAATTACCCATCCATTAAGTGGGACTAAAACTGCTTTCTGAGTCACAGTATTGATGTAATGATGAGTTCATTGAAGATGAGGACCACTGAGACCCTATGGTTATGTAAGTACATGTCACTAATACATAATTTTGCTTTTCATCATTAGTTTGCCTTATGCTAGAGCTTAGTTACAAGAGTATCAGAGAGGTCTATCATTACCATTACTCCAAGGTAATGGTAAGCCATTCTAGTTTCTCACTCACTTTCTGGTGATACTGGCTGTTTCTTGGTTCTGGCCACAGAAGGTGTGAATACAATATACTTGACCTCTCTGATACTCTTGTAACTAGGCTCTAGCATAAGTAGTCAGTGCTCAAGACACAATGATCACCTTATGTGTAAACTCCTGTCTTGGGCAATGTTAGCTTACATGCGCAGTATAACGGCCAGGTCAAGAACCTGATGCAGACTGAGGACAATCACATAAATCCTTTAAATATTTGGTTTATTTCCCGCAAGTAAATCTCCCTTCAGGCAAAGAACTGAGCAAACTGATTTTGCTAAAGCTACTCCTTAATAAGTTCTTTGCATGTATGATCAGACTCTGTCCTGGCTACACCTGTGGAAATCCAGAGGAGGTTCTCTGAACTCATTCGTTACCAAGGCTTAAACTGACTGCAAAATTTGATTGTGTTGCTTTGTATAACAGGAGTATTTCCTGCAGGGGCTACATCATAGTGAGGAAATCAAAAACTAAATACTTCCTTGTAGGTCTCTCAACATGGCTTTCCACTCCAAACACATTTCCTTATGTGTCCCTAGAGACCTTTATTTTATATATATATTTTATATATATAAATATTATATATATATATATATATATATTTTACTTTGCTTACTATAATATTGTGCATAACCAATACTCCCTTTGTACATGTATCCTTTGTCATTACTACCTCCCCCTAAGGTGGCTGGTGGTGAGTTATAAACTATTTTATATTGTTTTCTAAAATACGCAGACATTGCTCTTAAAGGTCTTTCCCATTGACTGGTGGTTTAATGTGTTACCAGCTAAAGTGCTTATTTTCTCTTTGATTTGTGAGTAGAAATGGACAAGCCAATAAAACCTCAAAACAGGCGCACACTTGGCCCAGGCTGCTTGGTGTTTGTCCAGTCTATATAGCTAACTCAGAAAAGAGACAGCCCAGTGAGAGTATCTTGCCATTAGTTCCTGGCAGCCAGAGTGGCATTACAAAGCAGCTTATACATATCCTTTGTCATATGTGTAAGATCAGCTGTAGGCTCGTTTTAAGTTTTGGCTCTGGTTCAGACTAACATCTTAACATTGCAATCAAAGTATCTGGCTTGGAACAGGACTGGGCTACAATTTTATATATTGTCTGCATAAGGAAATTAAAAGATCTCAAATAAAGAGAAATTCTGACTGACGATATATTTAAAAGGCATTGTGGTTTCCTTTATCACCAGTAATATTAGCTGTTTCAGCTAGTTTTGTTTTTAAAACAAGGCCCATGTAAAAGTCAGTCCATATATTTGAGTCACAGAAAGTGAACTTTGAAAAGTTAATTTTAAACACCTGCGTTTGAAACACTGAAGACAATTTAGTGTGTCCAAGTGGCTTGGGAAACAATTTCATTTTTAGTGACACAAGATATTTCTGGCTTGTTTAAGAAAATAACAGGGAATGGCCATGTTCCTTTCAGCCTTGTGTGGAATCAACAAGTGTATAGTTATGAAATGTGGCCCTTGTTAGGTCAATTGCAGTGTTGCATTCACATAGCTACGTGGCTTCCAGAGTTAGCTGTGCACTGAGCTGAAATGTTTACTCGTTCCTTCTAAGACAGCGAGCTGGGATCACACTTCACAGTCTTCATATAGGGTCTGGTGCCTACTGGGAAGCCTGTAGCTACGTCAGGTATCTCAGCAGACATAAAATGTACAAGGATTTTTAGCATTGCAGCGACTGATTGCATGAACCTCTAGGTAGTTAAATGCCTTTAAGAACATGACTCAAATGTCTCCAATTTTCCAAAGGGAAACTGCAGCTGTACAATTATTCCATGGTAAGCCCTTCAATACTAGACAGTACTACTAGAAAATTGCTGTCACCTTTGTAACTCTGTAGTTCTTTGACCCAGAGTCTTTGCACTTTAATATGCACATAATTGCATCCATCTGCCATAATGAGATCAAAGAATGGTTGTTTTAACTGCTCATCCAAAATGAAAAAATGATTGCACCAGTTTGTTGGTTAACCAGCTCAGGATCATTCTTTGATTCTGCTTCTGTCAACTTAAAGTGTAAAATTGATACATTTTTAAAATGTCTGTAATGGCATCACAACCCCTTCAGCTTAAATACAAATGTTACTTTTTTTTTTTTTTGGGTCTAAAAACCAATATTGCTTCACAACTGACATGCTAAATAATTCCCTTTATCTCTTCAAATTTGGATCTGAGTCTGCAGGCATTTCTGAGTACACATTAGTCAACTGACTGCCCTCAAATAAATAGTCAAAAAGAATATGAGTGAATAAAGTCAGGTTGAAGCATTTCCAGTACTACTTTGATGTACAACACGGGAAAATGGCCTGTATTGGTTCAGCACTGCTTGTATTGGTTCAGTCCTGTCCTAAGTCAAGAGGAAAATACTTCTGCCCAAATACATAAGAAATAAAAATCAGCAGAGAGGACTCCAAAGGACCATCCAGCTCCATTCCTTCCTGTAGAATCCCGAGTTATGGAGTATGGTGTGTGAGTCTCTGCCAGAAAATGCACCAACTTAAGGGAATACAGAAAAGAGTATTGTCTCACAGGTATCTTAAGAAAGTTAAAAATCCAGCAACCCTGGTTATACAGTGTAGTGGATACTCTTCAGTGTTTGGACACCTTCTCTCTCATTAAACAGGTTCTGATTTCACCAGCTATATTGGAACTCCTGGTAAAATAGGCAGTCTGTTTGCCTACACTGTCATGAAAATTCCTCTCACTCTTTTTAAGTGACATGAAGTTTTTTTTTGAAATTTTAGTGATCTATACTCTAATTCTGTTAAAACAAAAATGCCAAAGATGTCATAAAGTAACAAGAGAAGACTGCCATTGAAGTAGTTATATGTAGTTTTATAGTTTTCAAGAAAAATCTGCAGAGATCCAAAAGGCACTTTGGTTTCTTTACTTCAGCATAAAAGCTAGTAGGAGCACAGAGTCACAGACTTTGTGGAGACAGACAACAGTTCTTTCGTGTGTCTTATTTGTTCTCTTTGCAGGATATGATGACCTGATGCTGCCAGGTCTAAGGGAATTGCTCCCGTCTTAGAATTATTATAGTGTGAGGAAAGAAAGAAATCAAATCCTATCTTTTGAACCTTCTGAGAAAACCAGAGCAAATAAATTTCTGTGTACAGGTATATCTTTTCTAAAAATGGGTTAACGTGGCTTTTAACGTGTAGGACAGTAATCAGCTTTGCAGACCTTTAGAATGGGAAATGGTGCTTCCATTTCTACCGTGGATCCTGGCAAACGAATATGCATTCAGGATCAGGCCCACTGTGACTTTTCCTCAAATCTATAGCTGTGGATCATTTGCGCTGTTATACAAAGGGAATCATCAATCTGAGCAAGCCCAAAGCTTGTATTGACTAATAAGGATTTCCAGAACAAACCTGGGGAGAATGATTCAGATCTTGGTGGAAGAAAAAGAGCAAGAAGGAGGTGGACAAGAAGTAGAAAAATTCCAAATGATGTGATAGTTTTCTTTTTGTGTTTGATTTGTTTCATTGTCTGCCTTGGTCCTACTTGACAAAACTATGATGACTCATACACAGAGATTGTCCATATTATTTTTTAGCATAAAAACTGAGTTGAAAAAAAGGGTTTTATTTTTATACAGCACTGTCCCAGTTTTGTCTGGGATAGAGTTCATTTTCTGTTCTGGTTTTACGTGGGACAGGGCTAATTTTCTGTTCCAGTTTCAGCTGGCACAGAGTTAATTTTCTTCCTAGTAGTTGGTATGGTGCTGTGTTTTGGATTTCAGATGAGAATAATGTTGATAACACACCAATGTTTTGGTTGTTGCAGAGCAGTGCTCACACAGAGCCAAGGACTTTTCAGCTCCTCATGCTGCCCTGCCAGCAAAGAGGCTGGGGGTACACCAGGAGCTGGGAGGGGACACAGCCAGGACAGCTGGCCCATATGGACCAAAGGGATATTCCGTAGCATATAATGTCATGCTGAACAATAAATGGGGGTGGCTGGCTGGGGAAGGGGGAGGACATGCTGCCCAGGGACAGGCTGGGCATTGCTTGGTGTGTGGTGAGCAACTACACTGTGCATCATGTGCATTGTAAAAAAAAAAAAAAAAAAAAAAAAAAAAGTAAAAATTCTTTTACTGCTATTATTTTCCTTTTCTCTTCTGTCATATTAAACTGTCTTTCAACTCACAAGCTGTTTTTTTTTTTTTTTTGTTATTGTTGTTTTTGTTTTTTATTGTTCTCTCCTCCATCTCACTGGCAGATGAGGGGTGAGTGAATAGCTATGTGGTACTTAGCTGCCTGTAGGTACCCCACAACAGAACATAATTTATTACACAAAGAAGCCCCGACTTCTGCCGCAGCATAAGAAGCAAATATATTCTTCATGATGTCAAACTATTATGTATATAAGGAAGTCAAAAACAAACAGGCCGTCAAGATCTTTGAAGAGTTGCCCAGGAATGTGGGGAGAGAATGTAAGAGGATTTATTTTGTAGCTAGCAAGATGTATCGAAGACAGAAGTTGATATATAGTGGGATTTTGAACTGCAGTGTCTCCAGCATACATTTCCGTAATAAAATGATGTCTGTACCTGAATATTTTAAGGCAACATTCTGTAGTCCTCAAGTGTTAAAGCTGAGGGTACACAGGGGAAAAAAAAAAAAAAAAAAAAAAAAAAAGATTCTTAGGGACAATACTACAGTCAGTGAGTATAGAAATCATTCTGTAGATCTGTTTCCATAACGAATCTGTATCACTGAGCATTCTTCCACTTTCTACTTTACTACTGACAGTTCAACACATTCAACATGTTGAGCATGAATATGAATATGTTCAATGTTGAGAGGGGAGATTTAGATTAAAGGTTAGGAGGAAATTCTTTACTCAGAGGGTGGTGGGGCATTGAAACAGGTTGCACAGAGAGTTTGTTAATTCACCCACCCTGAAGTGTTCAAGGTCAGGCTGGATGGGGCTTTGGCCAACCTGGTCTGGTGGGAGGTGTCCCTGCCCATGGCAGGGGGGCTGGGACCGGGTGATCTTTAATGTCCCTTCCAAACCAAACCATTCTGTGATGCTTCTGTGATGAAATACATATGGGAATGAAACTACATTCATATGAAACACTTAATTTTTGATTACAACATTTAAAAACTGCATCATCTTTATAAAATAAATTATGGTTTGCTTATTACTAATTCAACTGTATTTGTGTAATTTTTAAAGGCAGAAATAAGAAAGCAGAAATATGCATCATGATTGTCATAAAACTTATTCTATCTGCCACACTGGCAAGGGAGTGGAAGCACCACTTTGACAGCAGAGAACTGCATCTTCCCTATCTTCCCTGTGAATTCTCAGCTGAGAACGGCAGAGAGGTTAATGTGTTACACAAAGTGAGAATATAGGCATTGGAGTGGAAGAAAGAGGAATGGTGTAGTATTGTCATGACTTAAATATCATGCCCTGTTACTGCTCGGAAGTCATTGGTGCTCCATGTTTATTGTTGGAGTAAGTTCATGCTCTACTCAGCACTGGTGTGGCCTCACCTCAAGTACTGTGTTTAGTGTTGGGCACCACAGTACAAAAAGGACATAAAACTATTAAAGAGTGTTCAAAGGAGGGCAAAAGATGGTGAAAGGTCTGGAGGGCAAGACATATGAGAAGCAGCTGAGGCCCCTTGGTTTGCTCAGCCCAGAGCAGAGCAGGCTGAGGGGAGGCCTCATGGCGGCCTGCAGCTCCCTCAGGAGGGGAGCGGAGGGGCAGGCGCTGAGCTCTGCTCTCTGGGGACAGCGACAGGACCCGAGGGAACGGCATGGAGCTGGGACAGGGGAGGGTCAGGCTGGGGGTTAGGGAAAGGGTCTGCACCCAGAGGGTGGGCAGGCACTGGGACAGGCTCCCCAGGGCAGCGGTCACAGCACTGAGCCTAGGGGAGTTCAAGAAGTGTTTGGACAATGCACTTAGACACAGGGTGTAATTTTTTGGGTAGTCTGGTGTGGAGCCAGGAGTTGGACTCAATAATCCTTGTGGGTCCACTGCAACTTGGGATATCCGCTGATTCTATGATTCTAGTTCAGCAATTGCAAGTGCTGGGTGCAGGTTTTTAAATTAAGGATGACACCCTGCGAAGTCCTCATTGTAAATGATGTCATCAAAGTATCATTAAATGCAGGTAGAAATAATTCTGTCAAGCCCCAGTTTGGGACATGAGCATGGTGCTGTTTAGCTCTGCTAACAGGACTCTGGGCAGTTCATAAAGCATCAGCATTACCACCAGTGTTTAAACTTTTGTATGGCAGCCTGTTTCCCAGCGTGTCTCAGGGTGTCCTCAGAGCTCTGTTGAGTCACACCTGGCTGCTGATGGCTGCAGGGGTGTGGTAACTGGGTAGGTGCTCTAGGAAGGTGATGCTGCCACTCCCCTGATTTCTTCAGAGGCAGCCGCTGCTCAGTGAGCTGTTTGCAATTAATGGGCTTTAGTATCAGGCAGAAAAGCAATTGTGTGCTCAACCCTTCTCCATACCGGCATCAAGCTCTACCTAGTTTCAGGCATGCAGCCTTGAAACAACCGGTTTATGCCTTCATGCAGCAGGGGCTGTAAAGACTCTGTACCACCTGACTGGATGCCACGGTTTTGGCTGGGAACTAATTTTCTTCACAGAGGCTCACACGACGCTTTGTTGGGGTTTAGGGTGAGAATAACGCTGATAACAGGTCGATGTTTTATCTGCTGCTCCTCGTGCTGCCCTGACAGCGAGGAGCCTGGGGGTGCACCAGGAGCTGGGAGGGGACGCGGGCAGGACAGCTGGCCCAGGCTGGCCAGAGGGGTGTCCTGCACGGGCACGGCGCAGCGTTTTGGGTTGGGGACTAGAAGCGCTATCACTGCCCAGCACCGGGCGCACGCAGCCCTCGGGCGCCACCTCCCCGCCCGCCCGTGCCTTTAAGGGCGGCGGGAGGCGGGGGGGCGTGTCCGGGCGGGGCGGCGGGCGGCCGGGCGGGCGCTCGCCATTGGCTGCCCGCCGCGGCGCGGCGCCCGCCCCGCTGGGCACGCCGTTATGTCGGTGTGGCGGCGGCGGCGGCCGGCCGGGCGGCGCGGCGCGCATGCGTACTGCCAACCGGCGGGGCCGGGGGCAGCGCTGCGAGCGGGGCGGGCGCGGAGCGGGGCGGGCGGCGGCGGGGCAGGGGCAGGAGGAGCAGGAGCAGGAGCAGGAGCAGGGCGAGGAGGGGCGAGGAGGGGCGGCAGCAGCAGCAGCAGCAGGAGGGCGGGGAGGAGGTGGACGGAGGCCGGCAGCGGGGCGGGGCGGGGCGGGGCGGCAGGCAGACGATGCCCACCGCCGGCCGCGGCCGCCCCCGCCGCTCCCCGTCCCCATGAGCTGACGCCGCGGGGCGGCGGCGGGGGCAGGGGCAGGGGCAGGGGCAGGAGCGAGCGAGCGCCCGGCGGGGCCGGCGCCCCGGCATGGCCGGCTCGGTGAGTACCGCGCCGCGCCCCGGCGTGTTCCCGTCCCGTGCTTTTATCCTGTGCTTATTGCCGTTTCTCCTTTATTTTTGTATTTATTCTGTATTTATTTATTTATTATTTTTTTTAATTATTATTGTTGTATTTATTTTCCTCTCTCCCCGTGGGGTGCTCGCCGCCCGCCCCGCAGTGCGCCGTCCAGGTGAAGCTGGAGCTGGGGCACCGAGCGCAGGTGAGGAAGAAGCCGACGGTGGAGGGCTTCACCCACGACTGGATGGTGTTCGTCCGGGGGCCCGAGCACAGCAACATCCAGCACTTCGTGGAGAAGGTCGTCTTCCACCTGCACGAGAGCTTCCCCCGCCCCAAGAGAGGTAGGGAACAAAAGCGGGGGCTCCTCGCCCACCCGGGGGGGGGCTCGGCCGCCCCCCAAACCATCCGCAGACCCTCCCCCCAAAAAGGGGTCTGCACCTCCCCCCAGGGGTGCCCCGGAGCCTTTTGTCTGGGGTCCCCCGGCGGTGCCCGGGTTGCCGCGGGGAGGTAGCGGTGCAGACAAAAGGAGGAGGACGGGTGCCTCCTTTGTGAGCAGGTTCCTCTCCCTGCTGGGCACCCTGGTGGCTCCCCACGGGTCTGGGGTCCCCACGGCACCTTCAGCGCCCGCAGAGCCCAGGAGCGGGGTCCTCGCTGCCCAGAGCGGTGCAGGGCAGGAGTCGGGCGTGCGGGGGGCAGAGGCAGCACGTTTCCCAGCGCTGGGATGGGAAAGCCGCTCTGCGGCGAGGTAGAGCCGTGCTTTGACTTGATTTTTAACTTAAATTTTTGGCTCGGTTCAAAGGCGGCGAGCTGTGACTCTTGATGCGTTTTTACATCAGTTATTGAGGTTCTCCAAGAGCGTTTTCCTTGCCTCAACCAGTGCCCTGTAAGAGCAGCAGCGCTTCAGCTGCCGAGATCCTCTGCTCGAGCATGAGCTGCTATTTCCCTTTTGTCATCGTAAAGCCGAACATGTTTCAAAGTCCGTGTAAAAGCCGGATGGGGTTGCACAAACTGTTTTCAGTGGCTTGTAGTACTGTGATATTCCCGGTGAATTAAGTTGCCCAGATGCACCGTGGAGCCTTCCTTTCTTTCCTATTTCCCTGTTTCTTGTGCAGAAAAACGTGACTTCAGCTCAGTCTAAATAGTTTGGAAGAAAAACTGAGCTCTGCATAGCCCAAATAGGCGCAATGGCATTGTCTGTACGTAGTGAATGAACATAGTTATATTGAAGTCGGGGAGAGAAAGTACGTTTAATACTTTGAAGGCTGGTCTCTGTGTAGCGGGTGCTTACAGCACTCTGCTTTTATCACCGACTCTGTATTTATTTATCTACTTGTTTCTGTCTGGCCCTGGGGAACATGACTTTGCAGCCCAGAGCTAGGGGTGATTGCTAGGGGCGATGTGGATCTCGCTAGTAAGAATATATGAGGACTTCGGCAAGTGAAGGATGGCATGGTTTGCTCCAGCGAGTGCTTTGTGTCTACAGCTGCTGAAGCTAGTTATGCAGTCATTTAAGCCATTGTTTTAAAGTGTTTGTTTTGGAGTTTTATTTCTGTGCATCTTTTTCATGATGTGGCAGCTGCTGGGAAAGATGCCAGCTTATATAGCCCGGGAGGGGACTTGTCATTTTGTGATTGCACATGACTCGGATCATAGGAGAATACGGGCTGTTCGGTGGGAGCGGCTGCCGTAGGACGAGATGGTGAGCGCTCTGTTCCCTGCTAGGCTTTGCTTCCCCCTCCCTAAAACTGCAGCAGAGAGGAGTTGGGGGGCAGCGTGAGGGACTTCAGGCCCTCGAAATCACGGTGGAAAAGATGAGCATTGTGCTGCTGTGTTTGAGTTATCTAGCACGCTCTCTTGTGTTCAGATGTGTTTAGAGGAATGGCGGTGACGTGCGCCTTGTGAATGGGAACATCTTGTGTGTTTTTCTAACTTACAAATATGGTTAACGTCTTTGCCAGAAATATTCTGGGTTTTCTTAGCTCTGTAAGTCGGGGCTGCTGGTTTGATCTGACCTCAGATGGCCTTCGCTGTAGCGGTGGAAGTGTTGCCTGTTCCGTGGGAGTAGGAGGCTTGCTGGTAGCCGTACCCATTGGTTGGTGTTTGCGTACTGGTTCTCAGTCGCTGTCCCTGAAGTTGCGACATGCTTTATTGCTTTGTTACAAGATAACCGGCCACTTGGAGTTACTTGATAAGTTTTCAAACTAATCCTGAGCCTCCCCTTTCATGAGCAGACGTAGGTGTACAATGTTAATCAAAGCTAAGTGTCAGGATAGGGACTGGCTGTAGGACTGAACTTCTTGGTGAGTGATCTGTGTATCTCTGGATTCGTGCTGTGAATGGCTGCCCTGATGTGTGTGCTTGTGAGGAAAAGTTCTAATTCATTAAGTCTGTTTGCAAAACCCTTGGATCAATTTGAGAATAATAAATGAATAGGCTATCATGGGCTTTATTAGCTCCTAGCATTTATGCTACCAGCTCACTTTATTGCTGGCATAGTCATCCAAACATCGAGGGAGGGGAAGTGAATTATTTTCTGAAGCAGCTTTTCCATGCGCTTGCTTTACTTGTTTATGAGAATAGCTGGGCGAATGTCGGTTTGGCTACAGCTCTGGTTTTGCCTATCTCTTCTGACTGTACCAGGGATTTTGGAAATAGTGGAGGTTGGAGGTAAGTTTGCAAACAAAGGTGTGTCCCTGTGTTTGTTCTTCTAATAGCTGCTGCAGGGCAGGCAGGGTCCTATACACTGAAGTTGCATTATTTTTAAGGTGGGAATGTAGCTGGGAACAGCATTTGAGTTTCCACAGTGCGGAACAGGCTGATTTGTGTGCCCAGTCAAGATGGGAAGGTGATGGTGACTGGTGGGGAACAGAGTGTGTATTATCTACAGCCACTTAATGAACGAGCCTCCTTCACTATCTCACCTCAAAAACTTGAGCTTGGCAGCAATTTTGTTTTCTGTTGTTTGCCTTATGATGACCAAGTGCTCCAGTTTGTCCTTGCACAAAAGAGCATACAGCCATTCTCCATGGTTCCCTGCACTTTGTCACATCTAATGGCTTGCTTCTGTCATCTGACTTCCATGAGTGGCTTCACTGGGGGGACTGCAGGACTATTTGTCAGAATAAAGAAAGTATATCGTACCCAGGCCCCATTCTGGAGCAGAGTTTTGCAAGGCAAAAGCTCTCTAAGATCATGCAGTCACCAAAAAAAAAAACCAAACACAACAAACAATGAACCAAAAAAGAGTTTTCAAATTTAGCCTGTTTCATGATGCTTAAGTAAATTGGTTAACAGAAGGCATGGAAAATTACTAGGTTTCTAGCTTTATTTCAAATCATGTGTTGTGCTACCTTTTTCCAGTTGTGTGAAGGAAGCTGTGCTGTGTACAGGAGTACAGCATGAAAGCACACCCATGGAACAGGATTTGCCACTGGGTTATGGTTCGTTTTGGTCCGCTGCATAACCAGCGAACTGCCTCCAAAAGAGGAGCTGTTGCTCTTTATGACAATGTATCTTCTTATTTCTGAAGATGCTAAGTGGTTTAGAAAAACTTTATTCCTCTTATGATTGCTGATGCTCTGTAGCAACAGCCTAGCTTGCTATTTGCCTCGCAGCATTTCGGTCGAGTAAGGGAACACATCCCTTGATATCCTCCAGCGGCTCATTTTAAGTGATTATTGGAGACTGCATTGCAGCTGGTGTGGCTGTGGTTAAGTTTCTGCTAATTGGTGGTGCATTTTGACAAATTCATTAATTTTTTTTTTCCTTATTAAAAAGGGGTGGACTAATATTTCTGTGCAAATAACTTAATATAAAAGTGCAGGTTTGGAGAGCAGGAAGTTGTAACTTGAAAAGCGGAAGGGAAGGTGTTGCTTTTCCCCATGGACTTGAGGGGAACAATGGTTACTGCCTCACGTTGTCATATCATGTGTTGTACATCACTAAAACTTCTTGAACTAAGTGATGCAAGTGGAGCTGCTTGTTACACTGCTGGACCAAACTGTAATGTTATTTAGAAAATCCACATTTCCAGTACCGTTCCTTTTTTCTAAGGGTTGTCTGCTAGTGCAAAATGAAGCTTTGGTGGGCCATAACACTTCATAATAGATTTAGCAACTGTAGGAAGTGCCAATGATTGCTTTCCAATAAAAACAGTCTTTCCCTTCTCCCATGATAGCTTTTCCAGTTTTGTTCCCGCAGTTCAACTAGGCAGTTTTTCTGAAAAATCTTCCTTATGAGAATTAGGAACTCTCCTCTCCTCAATCTGTCATTTTCTAGGAGTTACAGCGAGGAGGAAGAAACTCTGAAAGATGCAGTCTTTCTGCATTTTATTGTTGTTTGTTAATTTTTTTTTAAGGTGATTTTGTTCTAAAGACCACGGTACTTTGTGGGGTGGGTGGCAAGATGTGAATCTTCTGGAAGGGGAAGCATGGTATCAACAGATGGCAGAATGCATGCGTTTTTCCTCATGGAAGTGGCTGCCCTGCAAACCCGCAAGCAGACTTAATCTCTGGCATCTCGTGGTACAGGGTGGTACACGCTTGTGTCTCTGACATCCTTGGTGTACAGGAATGCAGCTGTAGAGTGGAAACTTTGTAAAAAGCATCCTTCGGTGTGTTTGTAAGGACTTCTTGAGAAAATGTATCTGTAGATAAACCCTAATTTAGTATGCAGAATTATTTTTTTATGAAGGGGAGACTTCTTTTCAATGTGGAATAAGGGGAAAAGACTCATGGCTTTCTTTTCTGTGTATACTACCTGGAAAATCAAAAGTGAGAGTCAAATTCTGCTCCTACACACCTGGATTTGTTGTACAGTGTTAACTGTATCAGTCACTGGACTTGTAATGGACAGGTTGTACGTTGTCAGGATGTAATGAAGCTACTCCATGGAGATGTTTTGTTTTGCTACTTAAAAAGAATGTTTAAAGTGAGACAATTTTAGTTTAGTGACAGCTTATTCCTTTTGTGAAAGTACATCCAATGATGTATTTTAAACAGTCTCTAGTGTCCCATCTTACAGCTTTAAAAATGCTTCATGAAGCTCCCTGAAAGTATTTATTGAAAATATGCTGGCTAAGGAAATCAATAAAGTACCTTAGATTTAGCTTTAATTAGAAAATACTGATCCATTTCCCCCTGACTATATAGTGGTTTTGTTTTTAAATTTTCTTTTCAATATATTTCACTGTATTAGGATGTATGGAAGAAATGCAAAGAGGATCCTTGATCTTTCCCTCTGTTTGTAGACCTATTATTAATTTGTTGACCATAATGCAAAAGCTGCTTTTAGTAGTTCGTGTTTTGTCTTGTAAAAGTTGGGAGAAAATGGCCTGTCCATATTATCTTTCTCATGTTTCTCACTTAATTTTTTATTCTTTTGGTGATCATCTTCTTTTTTAATATGAAGTATGAAAAGATAGTAGCCATGCCCTGCCCCATTTAAAGTCAATGAGAGGCTTAGCTTTCTATCAGTTTTAGTAAATAGAGAGGTGTGAGGATAGAGACCAGCAGCCATCTTCTTATTTAGTGTACAACTTGAGTTTTCCTTTAAGTAGATGGTCAGTCTACTGACTGTCAGTAGATTACTGACAGTCTACTTCTGATTGTCAGAAAACAGTTTTCTGTTGGATATTTTAGTAGGGTATTTAGCTGCACTTCTAAGAACTTAGGAAGAAGAGAGCTACAATTAACTTCATTTTTTTTTCCAAATCTATCACACCTGGAGGGGTAGGCTACGTAGGAATTTCTTTTTCTATCAGTCTTAGAGATACAGTGTTCAAGAGTATCAGGTTCAATACTGCAACTTTAGGGCAGGCATTGCTGATTTAATTTGTGAAGATTTTGTTATGGGCTGTGGATTTGCTTGTCAGTGGAATCCAGTTGCAGCCAGATAGAACTTAGGATGTCTAGTGGGCAGTTTTGTTTGTTTAACAAGAACTCTAGAGATATAACGTTGCTACTCCTTTAATAAGCAGCTGAAGAGCCGTGAGAATACATAGGTGTTTTCAAATGCAGTTTCTAATTCAGCCCAGTGTAAATCACAAGGGCATTTCTCACTGCTCTTTCTCAGAGACTGAGAAGAGGTTGTATATAGTGAAGCTATCAAGTTTCATCATTACGTGAGTGCTGTCAGTAAATGCTGGCAGCTCTGAAAATAAGATGCTACTGGTAGAGGAAAACCTTTTTCTAAAGAACCTTTTTCTAAACCTTTTTCTAAGAAATTTCACTTCTCTGGTATGTCTCTAAACGTGATCAAGTTTGAAGATGACACTTTATTTCGAAGTCAAAGTGTAATAAGGACTTGGGCAGCATACATCTGTTTTATGAGTATACAGCTCTGTTCCATATATTTTTGCATCATTTAAGTAATACTAGTTTAAAACCTACTGCGTATATTTGTCAGTCCTTAACAGAATTGGTTTGCTGTCTGGGATGAAATGCATTGCATTCAATTTAAATGAAGTTTAAGATGGAAGTGTGACAATGGGTTCTTATCCCTGCTAAAGGTACTCAGTGATTGTACAGTCTGTAGTACCTCAGTGTAACAGGACACATGACTAACAAGGCTGCTACATCATCCAGCATCACTAAGTTATGCTTTAAAAGATTACTTGCATGTTGTTAATTGTGGATAACTGTGTGTTTTGCATTTATTATCGTTCTCCTCCATGGGATGTGTAGTTCCTGCTGGATTCTTTTCTTTTTTTTTTTTTTGGGTTCCCATATAGCATGTTTCTACAAGGGAGAATACTGATTTGTCAGCTCGGATTCTCATTTCACAGTTCTTAAAAATGAGCCTAGGTTACTAGTAAAGGTATACAGCATTTATCTCATGTCAAGTTAACTTTATTAACAATGAAATGGTATTCATGGTATTTTTAATTTTAAGAAGTTGTGGTTAGGGTTTCCTGAAGCTACAGTATTAATTCTGTAACTAAGTCTTCCAGATGTTAAAAAGGTAGGAGACGAAGTACAGTTTCAGGGTCATCATACAGAAGGAATTGGGTAGCTGTAGAGCAGTAGTCATTTGAAAGAAGTGTGGAGAACCAGGTTGTTGTGCATGAGATAAATTCTGTTGCTTCTTTTGTAAAATGAGGGGGAAGATCTCAGCATTTTTAAATCAGTAGACAGTTATAAAATTTATGTGAGAAAATGAAAACAGCTCAGTTTGTTGTTTGTATAGCAGTAAAAAAAAAGTAGCAACAGTTTTTATCTTTAGAAAAAAATAGGTGTCTTAAAGATTTTCCTATGTATCTATTTACTATTATAGATTAGGTGATAGGAACTCCAGATATAATCTGTAAGATTTTGTTAATTTAGTTTATGTTACTTTTGGTGACGTTGTTCAAGGTACGAAGGCTGTTATTATCACGTTGACATGCAGTGAGATTGGAGGGGTTTGGTTTTTTGTTGGTTTTGGTTTAGGCTTTGGAACGAAATGCTGGAGTGTTGTTCTGTCGTTTGTGTTGGAACCTGTGGAGAAGACTTAAAACTTGATAGCTGCAACCTGGCAGAGCCTATTGATAACGCCTGTGGTAGCTAAACAGGCTAATTTACAAAGGCTTAATCTGGTCTGCAGGCTGCTGCAGTTTGACGGCATTCATTTTTGTGAGATTGCTGTGCTGGTCACCAGTATGTTTGAAACAGTGGAGTTTAGCTCATGTGGGATCATTTTGCAGTGATTGATGGGCACATGAGAACAAAGTGACAATCAAATTCTAGCACTTCTGTACATTTGTCTGAAAATTATGCTTCCTCATCCTGTCGCAAGCCACTTGGCTTCTAATGGAAAATGTTTTTTTTTTCTTTTTGCATTTCTGTTGGCTTTTTGCTGTGCTTTCTCATACATAAAAGGGAGGAAGAACAGAGTGGTATTTAAAATATTTGTACTTAAGTCTTTGTGTGAAGAGTTTTTTTTTTTTTTTTTTAATGAAATGTCTTATACTGCCTACCATTAAAGGATACAGCTAAAATATTAATTCTGCAGTTTAGAAAATAATTTAAAAATGTTTATTGCTAGGTAAAACCTGTTTCCTGGTACCTATTTTAAAAGAAAAAAAGCTTCTTTCCAGGCTGCTTTTTGTCTTTTTCTTTGTTTTGTTTTTTAAGTGTTAGTGGACAAGTCTCTGCTGCCAGGCAGCCAGTCATGGGAAGAGCTTCTTTCATCAGCCGCCTTGTGATGGTGCTCCCATGCACAGGGTACGGATGCTGACATGCCTCTGATGCTTGCCAGCAGAGGGGACATCGTGCTCTGGGTCTTGCTGAGGGCTCCTGGGTGGGCAGGTGGTCCCCTCAGAGGAGCACAGGCCTGCCTCTTGTGCTGCTGGAGGAGCTCTGCTTCGACACCTCGTCTGCTGCAGTGTCACACCGGTGGTGGGTTGTGTGCTGCTGCTTTCAGGCTAGGACCTGGTCTGAGTGGTTGGTCCGTGCGAATCGCCTGCTTATGGCTTCAGCATGCCACATGTAATTTCATATAAGCAAACGTGTCGGTACAGTAGGATGTGTGCATTTGTTGTGTGGAACTTTGCTCTTGAAGTTCAACACCAAGATAGGTGTTTTCTTGGTGTAAACACCAAGGTAGGTCTTCAGGTGGTTGTGGTAACAGAGGTTACAGTGCAAGCTACACTATTACACGTTAAAAAGAAGCAGAACTGAACTGAGAAATATGGGGTGGATTAAACTTTGCTGATTGTTAGGATACTGAGCAGCTTGTTGTATGTCTAAACTTACTATTTGTGGCTGCTTTTCTGAAGCTTATAGAGGAAAAACTCCACCCAACTCAATGAGCTGCATATTATTTTGCCCACTCTGGACAGAAGTAATATGAATATCGCATACCACTTGAAACAAGGGTTGACAGACAAGGTGTTCTCTATTTCTAGACTCGTAAGGAAAATCAAGGACTTCCTGTGTTTATTTACAGGGAGGTGTTGTTTTACTTCTCATGTGCTAACTTTAAAGGGCAAATAATCCAGAAAGGAATGATGTTGAGATTTAGTTAAGACAGAACTACTTGATATCATGGGCTGGAAGCCAGCAGTCATTGAGCTCTTCATCCTGTGAGGGAAATAGGGCAGGTCTAAAAGCACTTGTGGTAACTCAGGAGGGCAAAAGTCTTCTTGAGGAATTTTGATTAGTAACTATTCTCCTTTTAAGCAGGTAAATAGCATTCAAATTAGTCCTGAAATTCAATACTGGGGCCAATAATTAACAATAACAAAGATTAAAAAAAAATAATCTTTGCACAATTTATCTTACATAATATAAGCTACAGGTGGGTATTTTGCTGAAGTATGCTGTGAAACTGCAGAGTGGCTGTTTGTGAGCGATCACAGCACTGATACTGTGTTTTACTGCAAAGCTGGAGAAGTGGATTGAGTTTGAAATTCCATGTGCTTTCTAAATACAGAGATGCACATGTCCTGATGTTTTTTTTTTTTATGGTTTTCTGTGGTGTGGTGTTGTTTTTTTTTTTTTGTTTGTTTGTTTGTTTTTTTGCTTGCCTGACTTGGGGCACGATACATTTCTGGATATTCTTGGTGTCTCAAAATGATTTAATGTTAATAGAAGAAAGAAAATAAAAAACGACAAAATATATTGAAGTGCATGGAGCCATATGAATGGGATAGAAACATAGATCTGAAACCAGTTTCTGTAAGGGGATCTTAATGAAAGTTAGTTTGTTAGAACAATTCCAAAATATTTCTTTAGATATCCATAAATGTTTAAAGCTGAACAGCTTTCACTTCTAAAACAAACAGCATGCTCTTGTAATACTGTCAGGCCAACAATGCAGTATTTTCTCTCTGAGAGGGTAAACTTGGGGAAATAAGCAGACAACAATAAGCACCACTTTATTTTTTGTAGTCAAATACAACACCCGACCCTTTTCAGCCAGCACCTAGCTGATGTCTTTTACGATCCAAAAGCCACACAGGCGTTGGAGGCGCTGCTCACATTTGGGATCTGCGCGGCGTGTGCAGGCTCACCAGCATCCCAGCCTCCAGCGGTGGTGTTTTGCCTGTCCCTGCCCGAGCACTCGCTCCAGTCCCATGGCGTGGGGCTGCAGGGAGTGAGGAGGAGGAGGAGGAAGAGGTGGGCATCCACTGCTGGCAGGTGACCCCACGGGAGACCTGCTCCTGGGTTTTGAGGAAGGGCTTTCGTATGCTTGAAACCTGAGTGCTGAAAGTGCTTAGGCGAGTTGTTGTCTCAGCTGAGCGGCTGACCAGAGGGTGGGTGTGCAGTTGTGCTAGTACCACTGACTGACCCTTCTCTGAGGTCATAAACGACAGCACAAAAACTCAAACCAGACACGTTTCCGTCACCTCAGAAAATAACAAGTGATGGCAAGGAATAAAGACAGAATCCAATGATGCCAGTAATATATGTGGAAAACGTATGCTTCAGACAAAAGATGTGTTTTGTAGACATACTGTTTTGCTTAGCCTTTCCTTTAAAAAGCCAGTTCTGAAGGAAATTTCTTTGCACTATGCTAGAGGTAGAAAATCTCATGAGCTCTGTAGTATGTGAGGGCTCTTGATATGTTTTAATACTGTTCCTGTTAAAGTTGCACCTTTTTTAACTGCAGAATTCTGTTCACATCTGATACAATTCCTGTTTTAAAATTGCTTTTTGGCACTCAAGTTACTATTTCTTTGCCTGTAGATTACTCTTTCCTCTAAAGTGTCTTTTGAAGTGTGTGGTTTTCTGAGTCTGAACCTTGTAAGGTTGCCACTTGTATCTATCAGACGTTCCAAAACAGAAACTACAACTTCTGTATATTTGAGGAGGCTTTTCTTCTTCAGCCTTGCAGTTGAGCCCGGGTGTTATCCTGATTCTGCAGAGCACTTCTGTGATGTTTTGTCAGCAAAAGATTTTACCCATAACGTGTAATAGGCTCAGTAACTTGTTACAGCTGAGTTAAGAGAAGCAGCATTATAGCCGTACAATTGGATACCCTTGTTGTCTGAAGACTCAATCAAGATACTCTAGGGAGTTTGACTTCTCAGTCTATAAACAACTGTTTTGTTTTGCTTTTGAAGGCTGGTCTTAGCGTGTCCCTTGCTTAATAAAAAAGGCAACTAAAACATGTAAATGTGTTCTGTTTCGTGGAATTAACCTTGTTTGTCTGCATTATGTGCGTATGGGGAGGTGGCACTATTACAAGCAGCACTTCTGTTTACTAAGCTAACATTCTTTCTTATCAAGTGACTGGCTTGTATTATTCTTTAGAGCAAGTCTTCCCCATAATGCATGTCCTTTTAATATGGGAAACTACGTACAGCCAACTGTTAGAAATGCCGCAAGATATTTGCGTGTATATTACTGTGAAGTGATTCCATCCGAGTTCTTTGGGTGCCTTTCGCAGCCTTGTGTAAATACTCAAAGACCAGCCCCCGAACATAAATCAAACAAGGTAGCTCGGCAACGCTATAGCTGATCACTCGGCTTCTGCAGGCACTGCTAAGCACTCTGCTGCTGGCTGGGTGGAAACAATGAGAGTTGCCCCATCTGTCATTAAGGCATCCGTCATTAAGCTGGACCCATGCGGGGCAGGTCCTTGTTGCAGAGATGTTCCGCGTGAATCTGGCTATTGCAGTTCGGTAGCTCAAACTTGGTAGGAGCAGTGACCAAACTGTTTTAGTGGGATGATGAATTTCAGAAACCCATCACAAATGCGCACACATGCACACTTCTCACAATAGCGACAGCGTGGAACAGCAGTGCTGGGTGGGTGCTGTACCTGTCTGACAGCCCAAGCTGAGAGGATGTGCTGCACCTACTGTGTTTAAATGCCCCTGTTCTGGGAAACCTGCAAGTATCTGTGGGATATTGCATTTAAACAGTGTTCTTAAAATGGTAGTTGTGAATCGTTTTGGAATTTACTTCAGGCTTTTCTGTTAAAGTTGAGTCATCCCGTGCTGGAAAGTGTAATTTTCACCTACAGAATTCTTTCCAAACAAACTAAATGTCTCCATTGAAGGTACATGAGAATAAAAGTTAATATGTGACAAAAATGAGGTTGTCAAATAAACTGTGGAATGATTTTTGTTTTCATTATCCTTTCCTTTGCCTGGAAACTAAATAGAAACAATCTGGTTTCCATGAAGCAGAACTGCATTAGATTACTTCCTTGAATTTTTAGTACTGTAAAAGCAAAGTTAAACAACTGCTACAGATATTGCAGGTTTTGTAACAAAAGAAGTTTAGTTATACTAGTCTACTAATACTGGCCTGTAGGAATGTTTCCTTAGGATATTTCTGTGTTAATGGCTGAACTGCAACTTTACAGGAGTTGGAATACTAATAAAGTACTTGTTGACTGACATTTTAAATATATGGTCCAAATTCTCTATTCATTTCAGGTGGAATGTTTAAAAGGTTTTGTTTTCAGTTTTGTGTTTTTATGAATAGCTTAAGTCTGGGAATTTGTTGGTTTGTATCTAGACAACTGGAAATTTCACGTTTTGGTTTTAGTTTCCTCCTCTGTGGTCTATTCTGAAGCATAGATAAGGTACTTCTTGATCAAAATCTGAGTTTCGTGCATCATCTTAATTACGCTTTTAGTATGTAAATATTAAGATTTAGCTATATAGCTACCATGTACTCTATAAATATGTTCATATGTATTGTAGTGTTAGAATCTTAACAGCCTATTTTTCTTCTGACTTGAACCATAAGTGTTTTGAAACCTAATGCAGTGATTAGATCAGTGTGTTCGCCTTCAGGCATCCGTAACTTAATCTAAACTCTGCTGAAAATTTCTGGCACATTACTCTTTTGTTTTATTGAATAGTATTATTTTCAAATCTGGCATCTGTATCTTTGTATGAAAAACACTGAAACAAATTAAGACTGCTATGTGATGGGGCACTGAAGATACAATTTACTTTCTTCTCCTCCTCCTGCATTCCCAGCATGGTTATTTTCTTTCAAACAGTCTGTGCAACCTGTTTTACTTTGTATTAATCTCAAATAACTGTTTTTGAACTGTTTTTCTAAGAAATTGGGTTCACAAAGCCATTGTGGGGCCCACCAGCTTAACTGCAAATTAGGAATACAGTAAGTACAAAATGCCTTCCAACCATGGCCAGGTATATGAGTAAAAGCTTTTGCAACTCCTTTTCTTGACTAAGTTGAAAATAGTGGACTTGATAAAAATTAAGCAAAACTCTAAATGATCCCGAGAAGTGTGTTTCTTCAGAAGTGTCACGAAAGTACTGGGGGCAAAAATCAGGAAAAGGCATGGGCTAAAGGTTATTCTTCTTGTTTTGACTTTCACTAGAACTTTATGAAACAACACTTTCCCTTGCTAGGGAACACCAGGATTGTGCCTGCTTTTAGAAATTTGGATTAGAAACAAAATTATGGATTTTGTTAGGATGATGTTAACTTTCTGCAGCAACTTTTCTACCTATTCATTGTGTGTGGCGAAAAAATGTGATAAGTATGTTCACACCAGAATGGGTGAGAAGACTGCTTAAATATGAAAATGGGCTTCCAAACTTGCAGTAAGTTTTGTAGATTCAGAGGCAGGTGTAATATGCGTTCGTTCTTTGCCCTCTGCTTTTTCCAGCTGCTTGTGTCTCTGCTTTCAGTAACATAGTGTTAATGTGAACTGTTGAAGTGTATTGTCTGTTCTCTATGTTTGCTTTAAGTCAGCTTAATATATTGATATGAGCAAACTAGTAATGGCTTTCTTGGTTGGATTAAAGGAATAATCAACTCTGACTGGTATTTATATACTGAAGCAGATGGTTTACAGTTCAGGTCCTATTAAATAGCAACAAGGGATGCTACTTGAGTAAAGCAGAGAACTTTTCTCTATAAATCCAACCAGCAGTTTTAAACTGATCAAGGTGATGCAAAGCTTACAAAAATTACGTGGTATATGGATTTCCTTTGCTGGGGCACAAGAGAATTCAGGCAACTTTCCTTTCAAATATAATTATCCTATTGTTAAGATTTTGGTGTGTTCCTGTTAGAATGCCAAGGAGTTTAAATGTTTTATCTGCCCTCTGTCTTTTTGAAGTTAGATTTTAGTATTGCCCCAAGATGGCTTTGAAGCCCTGCAAGCAAGCTGGGATATCAAAGGGCTACAGGAATTCAGCCATAATTGTTTTATGGCTTGCCAGAAATCAGACCTATTTGTATAGGTAGCACAGAAAATAGCTGTGATTTGACAGTTTGGTGCCATTTATATCCACCATAAAAAAAAAAAAAAGTTAAAGGGGGTATTTTGGAAACAGGAACTAAGCTGTAAATGGAAACTGTGCCTCCGTTTTCTCAAAGGAACAAAAAGGAAACAGTTTAGGAAACTTTTTATTGGAGCAGAGTCAACAAGGACCCTGTCTACTTCAAGAATATTTAATACTGTACTTTCACTGTGAAATTATATGTTTGTTTGCTCCCTTAGTATGAGGTCACATCATTGAAGATGTACAGAATAAAAAGGACTTAATTGCTAAGAAGTCAAAAGGATAAGTTCATGGAGCATGAGTAGGTAGTCCAAGTGACGTCATGTCTGGAAAAATCGGATTAGTTGGGAGTACATGCGTGATGCCCTTACTGTCTTCTGAAAGTCTCACTCCAAATTGCTCTTCAGGTACCGTTCAAGCCTAAGCAGTTAGGCTTGCAGGCTTGAAACTGTAGTAGGTTGCTTTTTCAGGTGCCTGGAGAAGGCATCTTGCAGATGTGTTAGCGACCTTATTTTGAAAAAACAGGTTAAGAAGCACTGGGTCTCCGTAAAGGAGATTTTGAGTGTTCTGCTGCTTTCCAATGTGTCAAGCATCCGGTGACAGCTTACTTGTATTTGTCTTGCTTCTCTGTTGACTACACTGAGTACCCTGGTGTTGTGGCAGCCACCCAGCAGGCAGCTAAACACTGCACAGCCATTCATTCGATCGGTCCCCTGCTGAGGGATGGGGAAGAGAATTGATAAGAAATGTGGAAGAATTTATGGGTTGAGATAAGAACAGCTTAATAAGAAAAGGAGGGGAAGAATCTGCAGCTCATCTGTTTTTATCCTGAAATTTAGGAGTGCATGAGAAGCTTGAAATGGCAATAGATCATGACAAGGCCTCTTGTTTATAGCTCCTCTTTTAATCTGTTACTGCCACGTCATTGTTTTCTGTGCAAGGCTTATAGCAAAAAGGAACATGATTCCTTTTTAAACATCTATAAGACAAGATCTTTGGTAAAAAGCAGATCTGCAGCTTGTGAGCTTATCAACCATGCTGAATTCCTGTATGGCTAATCTTATCGTGCTGCAGTTAATGCTCAAGGTAGGCTCTTCCAGAGTAGCTCAGCACCTCCTTATTTAAATATTTTGACCTTCTGTTTCTCAAGGACGGCAGTTATTAGATAAATATTTTTGTTCTTAGGGCTCTGCTGAGTACAATTATGGGATTCATACAAAGAACAAACAACTTTTTAATAGTGTAGTTTTGTGGTATGCCTTAGATCTGCATGCAGCCTGCTGCCAAACTGGATGGCTGTGCTTGTCTCATGTCTGTGGGATGCCATGGTTTTCCATGTGACAGTGGTGTGAGCTGGGCCCAGACCCTTCATTCAACAGAAAACAACTTCCAGGCCTTTTCGACTGCTTCTGACTCCAAACTCTGTACGAGATGTTTTCTGTTGGGTCCATGAGCTGAAGTGATTGTAGAGCTACAGAGCCATCCAGTGCAAACAGGAGAGGCATGGCTGAGAGGTGGGAGGAAACATAGGATGACTTCTTTCAGTGGCAGTTCTCAGTCAGATGAGGTGAGATACCGCATTTAAAAGAAAACGAAATGCATCCTCAGATTCCTTAAATACTTAAGTATAGCGTTGACACCACAGTTGTATTGTGGTCTTGGCTTTGAAACTTGTGGCTCTGTACAAGGGTCTTTAACTTGCTGTAAAACTGTACTTACTCGTAGTGAATTCTGTCAGTTGTACATCTTGCAGATCTGGGACATGAAGAACACTGCAGTATTAATGTTAAGGTCCGAAAGAAATTGCAGAGCTTGGGGAAAGTTTGCACTGTATCTGAAAGAAGGTTATCTATAAGATCTATGCAAAAGTATTATAGGTAAAGTTAGTGGAATGCTTTGCTTTTCACTTGAAAAGGAAGATGTGATATTTTAGAAAGCTTTTTTCATTGATTTCCTGTCTTTCCCATTATTTCCCTGTTGTTTCCCCGAAACTGGTCTATTGTGTTCACTCAGTGGGTAAGGAAGGCTCGTAAGAGGAGATCTACCTTGTATTTCTAGGATTTATACAATTCCAAAGAACCATGATTTTTTTTTTTTTGGAATGACCATAAGGTTAGTAGTGTGCAAGGTATGAGATACTATTCTGGTAAACTTTGCTGCCCAGTGAATTGAGGGGTTTAAAGAGAAATTGTCTGCAGTGGTCGCTCCAAAGCCAGGATTTGCTTTTCTATCTATCTGTAATATCCATGAGACTCTTTCTGCTGCTTATGTTCCAAGTACGTCCTTGATTTCTTTTCTTTTTCTTTCTTTTTTTTTTTTTTTTTGCTTTAGTTTCTATTGGTTTGTTTTTGTATCAGGGCATTTGAACTGTTTCACTGTTTTCGTAATTGTTAATCTCATATCACCAAATAAATCAATCAGACTATTTCTCTGGTGTTTGGTATTTGCAGGGGTAAAGGATAAGTGGTGTGGTCATGTCTTTTTCCTGTACAGCGTTTAATCAAAATGAGCATGCATTTCATTTTCTGTCTCCAGAGACAAAACTCTCCAATGCAAGAGATGAGGATTAGCAGTGACAAGTGATACTTGAAGATAAGCTTCTTACATTGGTGCGCTGTTTTTAAGAGACTGCACTTGGCACAGTGGCACTCTGATAGCAGTGTTCATCAGCTGAATCGCTTAACAGTGACACAGATTATGCTGCAGTCAGCCAGTGATGTGGGAGCTGAACTCTGCCTGCCCAAGTCAGAGAATTGTCACTGCTACAGGCTCAGAATTAGGTAGTCACATACCACATTTTGGCAGAAGATAGACTGTAATTAAAATCTGACTACACCTTTTGATTTGGACTGTGCGTGGTAAGTTTAACTGGATACAAAGTGTTGGACCCGAGGGAATGGCATGGAGCTGGGACAGGGGAGGGTCAGGCTGGGGGTTAGGGAAAGGGTCTGCACCCAGAGGGTGCTCGGGCACTGGGACAGGCTCCCCAGGGCAGTGGTCACAGCACTGAGCTGCTGGAGTTAAAGAAGCCTTTGGATGCTCTCAGACACAAGGTCTGATTGTTGGGTGGTCCTGGGTGGAGCCAGGAGTTGAATTCAGTGATCCTTATGGGTCCCTTTCAGCTTGGGATATTCTGATTCTCTTCTATTCTATGACTCCGAAGTTTTTTCTTTAAATATTGGTCTCTTAGGATAAAGAGGCGAGCAATGACTCAAGCTGCTTCTCATAGCTGTGGCAGCAATATACCAAAGTGACAACAGTCTGTACGAGAGAATTGATCCATACTGAAGTTGAATGAGCTGATCATTTTTTCTGTAGAAATTCATAGCTTGGAAACAGTCCTGACTTCATAAAAGCAATATAACCTTGTTATTTCTAGTAATGAATGTTTTTACTGCTAATTTATTGCTTCTTACCTCATACAAACAGCCTATGTTTGGTACCTATCTGAAGTTGAGAGGTTCTTTGTTGCTGTAAAGTCTTTGTTTAAAGAAATAGATTTCTCAGACTGCGTTGCTTGCTTCTACTGCAGATTATCATTTTCCAGATCCAAGAAAGTAAAACAAATTTGTTGGTCCCGAATCTGCAGGACGTTAGTGTACTGCTTCTAGTGCTGCTTCCAGCACTTGTTACACCACTTCAGACACATCTAATGACTCTTCCATAATACGCGAGCCAAGGAGCAATGTTGTAAGGAATCATAGGGTGTTTTTTATGTTGCTGGCAGTGGTAGGACTTGGATGTGCTAGAGGACTGCAAACACTGTTGCTTCACGCAAAGCTAAGGACTCTTGCCAATTGCTTGGCAAAAGCTGAATCTTCCTGCCAAAATGCAGAGCAGTAGCTGATTACTATATATGCTTCTGTGTCTACTAGTCCAAAAGCCTTTCCTGCGTTTCTGCCTGCCTCAGAATGCATGACTTTATGCTCACAGAATCTTTTTTTTTTTTTCTCCACAGAAAGATGTGGCCTCGTGGTTTTTGCTTGTTGTCTTATAGATGACACATTTGCAGTTTGGTTGCCTGACTAGCAACAGGAAAAAAATCTTGACTTTCTGTTGCAGAGAGCATGTACAAGTGTTGGAGCAGCTTTGTGTTCTGTAAGGCTAGCTGTTACCTTCTGTAAGCATTTTAACAGGTAAAATTATCTGCTGCCTTCTCTTTTGGCTTGCTCACAGGCTACAGGTGTCCGAAAGACAGTAATGAGTGATATCATGACAGAGTTGAGCCATGAAGAGGTGTGGTGAAATCAGGATAGGGTCAGTGTGCATGTATGAAATGCAGAGGAGTTCGATTCAGGTGAGTTAGGGGCTTTTTAAATCGTGTGTCTGAAAATCTCTTGCTCAGGCTTTGTCAGCTGGCTTGCATCTACAAGGATGTGAATAGCACCAGAAAAAAAAAATCTGACAATTTTTCAGGAAGCCTATGTTATGTTATTCCTTTTCTTCATAGGTTACTGCTGGAAATAAATCAGTTGGACTGTTCTGAAAATAAATACGTGCAGCGTTTGATACAGCTGAACCCCCTCACCAGGGTCTCAGGCAGGTTAACAGGAGAATGCATGGATCTTGGCTGCCCAAACCATGGGCGGTATGAATAGGATAGCACATGTTAACCTGTCAGTTTTTGCATTTTAAATGCTTTTAGCAGATGTTTGCTGCCTTTTGGAATTGACCAAAATAAGATTATTAAGACCAATATAAGATTATTATTAATATTAATTTTATTATATAAGATTATTTTCTTATTAAAATAAGAAAATTGAAGAGGGTTTTTATAGACGTTCATGTAAGTAAATGCTTGGGGCTTTCTGTTATTTCCCTCTTCATTCTCTAGAAGGAAGGTTTGCTCTGTCTAGTTGTCAACAGCCAAGTGTCCAGGGAAGGTGTGTGGAAAAGCAATGAGCAGACTCATCAGAGGAGGGAGACTGGAGTTCTAGGGCTCGTACATTTCCTTCTTCTAAGCTAAGTGAAGTTAGTAGAATTAACTGTGTAAGGACAGGTGGATCTACAGGTGCAGCTCTGCATTAGGAGCATATGGAAAATGCAGAAGCTACTGTGCTTGCCTGCAAGTGTTGCCATTCCTGTGAACCTGGTTCTCCAGGGGTGTTCCGATTTGTCAGGGGGAGAGAAGCTTATGCAAAACTTTACAGAATTGAAACCCTAAAGGGGAAAAGGTTTAAAAAACAAACCAACAAAAACCATCACTCAAAACCCAATTAATGAAAAGCTAAAATGGAGATTTCCATGATTTGATCCAACCAGTGGCTACTTAGGCCATATCTTGCTGAAAAAACTTGACCTAATTCTGACATAAACAGTCTGTGCCTAGGACAAAGCAGGGAGGTTGGAACCATTCCATGGCAAAGTCAAGTGGTGTAAATTCACTTATCTTAAGCAAATTTAAGATAAATATCATGAGGGTATGCTAATTAGATTTTTTTTTTTTTTTTTTAAGAATTGTAATTTTCATTTTATGTTGTGACTTTGTCAAGTAGATTCTTCTTTTACCCCCTTTTTTTGTTGTTCCGGATAGATGTTATTTCATCTTTTTTTATAGTTTTTTTTTTTTTCCTCACTTTAAAAGCTTCATGTTTGGGGGGGGAGGGAATACCTGATTTAGTTTGGAAAAAGGTCAAGCCTGTAAACATCTGTGTGTGTTGTCACTAACACTAATTTTACGTAGGGGTCATTGTTAAGCAAGTTGCTCCTGGGGTCTATGTAACTAATCCTGCTTTCTGATATATAAGCTTCTCTAAAATGGGAGCCTGACTTACCTTTACTGAGGTTGTGAACTGTAGTGCACAGCGGTTTAAGTACTTTAATATCTGGAGATTATTTTGGAAAAAACCCTCTTCCAACAGCAAATTTAAAATACCAATGCAGTTGGATTGCATTCTACAGATTTTTCACCAATTTCTCAGAATAAATAAAAATATTTGAGATGTATTACTTTTTTGGAAACTTGCATAGATGCACATAGTTTGCTTTGAAACATAAGGTTTCTTTAATTAAAAAGCCAAAACACCTTACTTCTGGAAATTACTAATCTGTGAACATAGTAGTAAAATGCTTCAAGGCCTGTGCATGAAATATTTTTAAAGATTTTTTTACCGTTTTCTTTTCCCTTTGCCTTGCTTTAAAAACACTGTTAGGGAGTTTCCTGTATTACTGAATCTGTACAAAATATGTGTAGTAGTGTTGATTAGTGATATAAAGCAGTTTGTTTTTTAATGTAATACTTAAAAATAGTATAGCTTTTTTTCTCAGCTCTTTTCTACCATTCAAAAGCCCTTTAAACTCCTTCCAAAACTTTTTTTTTTTGTTATCTTCCCCCAAATAGCCTGAATTTAACAGGAGAAGAATAATGTATTTTTGCCATAATTAGTTAATGGGAAAACTGTGCAACATATTTCATTTTGTACTTACATTCAACCTTGAACTGCCTGGAAGTTGTTTGGGGATTGTTATGATATAAATATACTTTTTATTACTGAAATATTTGGAGATTTTACTGTTGATTTAGTTAATAGCGTGATTCTTTTATTGGTAAAGGCTTTTCTCAAAACAGATGGCCATTTATTTACTTCAAAATATTTTTGATGTTGATTCAGGCTTTGCAATTTTAATAATGTAACTCAAAAGCTATCTATGCTTATTATCTCATGGATATGCAAGTCTAACAAATAGCTGGATTTCCTGGAAGACAACTCTGCCAAGAAAGTCAGGTATCTATATGTTAAGTGTTAATTTGTGGTATTGATGGCTGAAGGTGCTGGCAGTACATTATGGATGTAAAGTGTAGTTGCTGACATACCAATACACATACACTAACTCAAAATATATTGAATGCTGGGTGTTGTTAAGTTTCATTAGACAAAATGTAGTAAGGGTAAAGGAATGTAGCACAGTTTAACACAGAGAAGCACACGGTAAGGTCAGCACTGAATTTTCAGTTCTCCAATTTTATTACCTCAGGTAACTGTTAACATTTGACTGAAAAAGAAAAATCAAGGAATTGAATGCAAAAATATAAGTGAGCCCTGATGGGATGCGCCAAGGAGGATGGCTCATGTTACTGCTAGGCTACTGTTGATCCTGAGAACTACATGCCAGTCAGCCTCACCTCAACTCTTGAGCACGTGATATAGCAAATTGTCCTGTAAATCATTTGCAAAACATAGCAAGGTGATCAGAAGCAGTCAGCATGGATTTATGAAGGAAAACAATGCTTGACCAGCCTCATACAGCTCTCTCTGATGACGTGTCTGTTTTTGTGGATGAATGGAAAACCGTGGATGCTGTTTTGCTCGACTTTAGCGAGATTTTCAGCTCATCTCAAAATGTTTTTGTAGGCAATCTGACAAAGTATAGACAAAGTAAACGGAGTGATGTGTAATGAAAGCAGGCTGACTACAAGGCTCAGTGCTTGATTGGCAGCACAAAGCACAGTCAGAATCCAGTCTGAGTGGGGTGCCCCATGCTGTTTAACATCTTCATGAACGATCTGCACCCACAGTAAGTTTGCGGATGATACAAAACTAGGAGTACAGACTGATACACTAAGGGCCCGTGCTGTCTTCCAGAGGGATGTGGACAGGGTGGTGAATGTCAGCAGGAACTGCATGCCATTCAGGACTGGGAAGTGCCAAGAATGGCACTGGAGAGTAATAACCCCATCTACCAGTACAGGCTAGCGGGCAACCAGCTGAGGAGCTGCTTGTCAGAAAAACCTGCGGGGTGCCGCTGAATTATCAGGCTGACTAGAAGACAGCCAAGTGCGATTGCTGCAAAGAAGACCAACAGCATCGTTGACTGCATTAGTCTTGCTGCTGGATTGAAATAGGTGATCTTTCCCATCTACTCTGTACTGGAGCGGCACATCTGGGTCCAATTCCAGCCTCTCCCCAGTGCAGGAGAGACATGGGCATGCTGGAGTGAGTCCAGCAAAGGCCATGAAGATGATTAAGGGAGTGGAAGATTGGTCATAGGAGCAATGGTCAATGGAATTGACCATTCATAGGATTGGTCAATGGAAGAATGGAGCATAGGAGGAGAACCTGAGTAAGCTGGGACTGTTCAGCCAGAAGAGAATGCCTGGGGAGGGGATCTTATTTATCTGTACAGACCCGGACTTCTCTCAGTGCTGCACACTGACAGGACAAGACGCAGTTGGGAACACACTGAAATACAGGAAATACCAAACAACAAAGTATTTAAATAAATACATAAATAAATCACACACAGATAAGGATCTGCCCTGCAGATAAGGATCTGATGGTTTTGGTCAGGGCTGGGTGTTAGGAAAGGGTTCTTCACCGAGAGAGTGGTCAGACACTGGGACAGGCTCCCCAGGGCAGTGGCCACAGCACTGAGCCTGCTGGAGTTCAAGAAGCATTTGGACAACGCTCTCAGACACACAGTCTTGTTTTTGGGTGGTCCTGTGTGGAGGCAGGGGTTGGACTCAGTGATCCTCATGGGTTCCTTCCAACTTGGGATAATCTGTGATGATTGAAACTCTGGACTAGGTTGCTCAGAGGTTGTGGAGACACCATCCTTTTTGCTGCTTAAATCCTGGCTGGGCTGAGTTCTTGGCAAAACTATTTCGGTTGAGCGATGGAGTGATAGTACTCGAACTGACCAGAACTTAACAAGAGAAGCAGGGAACCTAACGGTACCTCCTAGCCTCACCTCTTCTGTGGTTCTGTGAAGTAGCAGAAGTGGGAATACAGAAGGGGGAAGTGTTTTAATGAATTTCAATATTTCTGGAAGCTTTAACTGTGCAGATTAAAAACTGTGCACATGCACAGGTGTTGGAACATGACTTATCACTTGCCAACTGTCTTCTACTTTGTTCCTCTTTCGTAGGGGAACGTATCGTATACCCAGCTAGGATACTCTAAGGGACTGCATGGTTGAAAGGATAAGATTTTTTTTTTTAATGGGATTTTGCAGTGCTGTACTGCATATATTTCTTTTCTCTCGCACCTTGTGCCTTTCTTTAGTTCTAGCATGCCTAAGTTTTATAGTTCACCATTTCATAGACTTTATTCAGGGGCTTAAAAGCTCCTTTTGAGAAGAGTTATGTAGAAATATAGATGAAATGACCCTTCCATGGTCCTGCAGCAAGTCTGTGGCAAAAATAGGGATTCTTATATAAAAGTAAATTATTAAAGAACAGATAGCATATGCTGGATTCTTTGTGGTATTCTGAAATGTCTGTACCCAGAAAGAGGCTGAATGCAAATAGATGTAAGCTTACTTGCATCTGTCTGTCCTTACCTAAATTAAAATATTTGCTGGAAAGCAAATACTGAATGGGAACACCAGATCTGTTGTCAGCTGAGTAGCGCTGGGCAGATTCCCTGTATTTTAGGCCTCAGAAAAGATGCAGATTGAGAAGTTAGAAAATTGGTGCCTGAGATGGTAATATAAAGCAACATGCAGCTGCAGCTCAGACCTGCATTGCTAAACTGGCCATGCAGCTGTTTGGCATCCAAAGCAAAGATTTGGCTCTATTCTGTTTCCATCCCCTTACCTCCCAATATTAGTGTGTTTGAAAAGAAGCCCATGGCAGGTAAAAAATCTTATTCTTAGTTCACTGGTTACCATTGCTGAAGCATGGAAGGGCTAACTATGTCACAAGACTCTCGGTGGTAAGAAAAATATAATTTTGCTAGTAGCTCTTTTTTTCATAAAGCAGCAGTTCCTTAGCCAGAGCTTTCCTGGAATAACAAACAAAGGACTGACAGTGGAAAGCCAAGTTTATTATAAGCATTTTGGTTTGGTTAAGGAAACTTGGTCAGAGGATTGTTTGACCACTGAAGTTAGCCAGGCCAAAGAAACATGATCATTTTCTGCATTTTAGAGCTCCTTACAAGCACAGGTACAGGTAAGGATCCATGCCTGTGGTATAGATGGGATGTGTGACTGTAGAGGCATGCAACCTTGCTGGATACTAGTTTGCTTGAGTGCTAAACGCTGTGAAGGTAAGTGTTGTCTGCAAAGCTGATATGCTGTTTCTGTTGCATGTGGGATGTGGCTTGGTAAGAATGTATGGATTTTTCTTTTCATTGTTCACTCTTCAAATTTTGATTGGAAACTTCAGTTTTTCTCTGTGTGTACAAAAGGTTTAGTGTAGATTAGAATGTAAACTCATCTTCTAGAGTTGACAATAGTTTGGGCAAGGATCCACTAGCACTGTATTTTAGAAATTTCACATGCTGATCTTTGTTTTTCTATAGTATGTTTTCCGTACTATGGTGAATTATTACCTCAAGGTGGTGTTTTGCAGGTATTGCTCCTGAGTAATAAATGTTTCTGCTGCTGCTGGTGTTAGGTAGCAGCTGTTCATCAGTTATAATTATTTCAGAATTGCATTGTTCCTGCCTCTGTTGCTAACAGCCTTTACTTTACTAACTTTGATTACCATTAATTTCTGCTAGAAAGTATGAAGTGCAGGGGTTACTATTGACATTAATGTATCTTTCTTTGAGGAGGAACACTATGAACTTCATTGTGTCCTAAGTATTTCTGAAGTATCACTGTACCTTAGACTGAAGTTTAAACAGGCAAGCATCAATTACCTGTTTTAGCAGCTGGGCAGGATATACAGGATTATCACCACAACTCCAGAATGTTTGATTCTGTGGTTTCCTCTGAAGAATTGGTATGGCTCTGCTTCCATGTCAACAACAGTGTGAAGAAACATCAGCAATGAATAGAGGGAAAATATGGTACTAGGTTCAGTCAGCATGACACCATTATTGTTTTTTGACAAGTTCACACCTACTTGTGGTTAAAGCACTGTAAAGTTTGTTTAGTTTTCACTTGTTTGCTCTCAGATGTCAAAATTTCTTACTTAGGAGGAGGAGTGTACCTCATGTAAATGCTTTCTTTTGCCACTTGTCCTGTTTCTTGTTTTGAGCTGTGTTCTGAGCTGCTTGATAAGAAGACAAGGTGTTGCGTGAGGATATTTTACTCAGCTTATGCCAGTTTTGTGTCCAGTAAAATTAAGTACCGTGCTCACAAAAAATACAGTTCATAATTTGCAAGTGATCATTTTCCTCGTTATCTGTTTCTTTGGAATCAGCTACATTACATACACTAAGATAAAGTAAACCAATCCACCGTTCAGTGAACAATGAATTAAAAAATTTGGGCTTTCAGGCTGAAAATAGCCGAAGATGGGACGGTTCCAGGCACAAGAAGCAATAGAGATATTTATCTCTAGTTCAGCTGTACAAGGCTGATTCAGGTGAGTAGAATCATAGAATCACAGAACGGTTTGGGTTGGAAGCAACCTTAACAACCATCTCATTCCAGCCCCCTAGAGTTATTGGAGGAGTAGTGATTAGAAAACTTAGTAATGATTTAAGAATACTCCTTACACTATAGTCTTGGGTGGTGATTATACCTGGGGAACAGGAAGTTCACCACAGCAGTTGATATGTGATTTCAGCCCTGGATTGTTCCTAACCTGTGTTTGATGCTGCAGTGAACTTCCTAGGGAACAGAAGTATTTCCTTTCTGAAAAAGAGTTTTCCAACCAAAACCGATCTTGAGAAAACAAATCCAACCCCCTTTCACCCTCTTGCCTTGTATTCATAATCCTAATTTATGGTTTCTTTTTCTGCCTGTCATGTCTTGGTGATTAACTGTACATGAAAAGATCTCTGCTTTTGAGATTTGCAGAGATCTGAAAGATTAATCCCTGAAGAAGGCAGATGATACTGAATGTTATTAAAGTAAGATCAAAGGACTGAGGAAATGAGCATAGAATTGTATAGAAACCTAAATTTATGCTTGTTAAGTGCAAAATTCTCTGTGTTTGGAAGTAAAGATGAGTAAGCGCCCAACTTTTTATTTTGTTTTCCTGTCTTGGGCAACACCATCCCAGTTATGTGGCAGGGCTGCAGTAAATTAAGGCTTGTCTGAGAGCCTTCCATCTCCTCTTGCTTCTCAGAAATTTCTTCTGACTGCTCAGTCAGTTCCTTGCAGAAAATAATTTCATACAGGAGAATGGGAAGGTTCATTTTGCCATTTCATTTCTGCTTCTCTGTCTCTGATTGTTTTAGGTAGACGAACAACATGCACATCAGGGTGTTAAGAGCTTTTGGCCCAAAAGGGGAGGTGAGGGAGGAGCGCAAGTGAATTCAAAGGGAGAACCTCAGTGTCATGTATATAAACACAGAAGCTTTGAACGGATATTTAAATCTGTCCTTGACTATCAAAAGGTAAAATCATACCTTAGTCATTTGATGTGAGAAATGTTTTTATTAATCTGTACTAGAAACGTTGTTTTATATGCTGAGAATATGATTGAATTTACTCTGAGCAGACTTTGAAAACCCCAAAACAAATAATCCAGCACTTAGCTGAATACAGTACTGGAAACTTTGAGTTAATGCGTGGGGGAAAAATTGTTGAAAAATTCTTCACATACAAAGAAAGTGAACATTTGTTCTCAAAGTTTTTCTTTAAAATGCTACATATGTGGCAACGTTTAGAGTAGAATATACCTGGTGAAAATTTTGGGGCTGTTTTGTATCCTTGGATCGTTTTTTATCAACATTTGGTAGCTACAGCAGTATGGTAACAAAGCTTCCAAATTGGCTGTTTTATGATGGTAATGCTATGCAGTGATGTTGACTTCTTTCAGATTGATGGGATTTTCAGGCTTAATAGTAATTAGATTGTTGTACCATTTTTTTTTTTTTTGAAAGAACTACAAATACTTTTCATTTGTCTGTTGATGATCCTCGTGTCTGTTTTGGATGTGTATTAAAGTCACAGAATCACAGAACTGCAGGGGTTGGAAGGGACCTCGAAAGATCATCGGGTCCAACCCCCCTGCCAAAGCAGGTTCCTCAGAGCAGGCTGCCCAGGTAGGCATCCAGTTGGGCCTTGAATATCTCCAAAGAAGGAGACTCCACAACCTCCCTGGGCAGCCTGTTCCAGTGCTCTGTCACTGTCACCGTGAAGAAGTTCTTTCGCGTGTTGGTGCGGAACTTCCTGTGCTCCATCTTGTGGCCATTGCCCCTTGTCCTGTCCCTGCAAACCACTGAAAAGGGGTTGGCCAAAAGTCCTCTTTCTTCCTCTTAATGTAACTATCATTCACAGCTTTTCCCATTATATTATTTATTTAAAAAAAGCTTATTTCTGTTTTTTTTTTTTTTTTTCTCTGTTTTGAACTGGCAAGACATACATACCTAGCGTGGCGGTTTTACTCACAGAGACAAGGAAAAGAAATTCTCTACTTCCCATCAACAAGCGATGTTTGGCCACATCCTGGGAAGCAGGGCCTCAAAATGCATAGTGGTTGTTCAGAAGGAACAGCCCCCTCCTCCATGAGAGTCCCCCCTTTTTATTGCTGAGCGTGACATCAGGTGTTATGGAATATCCCTTTGGTTGGTTTAGGTCAGCTGCCCCGGCAATGTCCCCTCCCCATCACTTGCCCACCCCCAGCCTGCTGGCTCTTGGGGGCTTGGAAGGAGTCCTGATGCTGTGCCAGCACTACGCAGCAATAGACACAACACTGGAGTGATATCAGTGCTGTTCCAGCTATGAGTGCAGAGCACAGCACTGTGTGGGCTGCTGCAGGGAAACGTGACTCCATCCCAGACAGACCCAACACACCTAGAAAGCACATAGATGTGGTAAAACATCTTTGTTTCAGTCAGATGTGCTTAGGAGCTGATATCTGTGTTGTCTTTGTCTTCGTAGTGGCCTCAGAAGCATGAGTAGTCCTTATTACTTGGTTTTCCATGTTAACATGGATACTGAAACTACTCATCCTGCTTTATTTAAAGCAGGATATTTTATTTTAAAATATGGGAGACTCATTCTGCTCTCCCCTTTTATGTTTCTTATCTTAATTCCTGGCAATAATCCATCTGGGGAAACAGTCTTCAAACTCAGTTGAAGAAGCTGAATCCCACTTCCATTAAAGTCAAATGTCAGTTCCACAGATGTGTGGAGCCAGAGCGTAGGTTTTTAAAATGGAAAATATGCTGGAGAGAAAACTGCCTAGTGGATAATGTATTGAAGAACATATAGGCATACTAATTGTAAAACTTCAAAATAATTTGTGCAAAAGGCACAAATGACAAGAATGAGAAGTGTATTTGTTGCTCAGATGTATGTAATACAAATAAAATGGCAGTGCTGTTTTGCACTTAGTGATAGGTAGTAAATTCACCAATGTAAGCAAGGGTTGAAAAATATTTGATAATCTTCGCCTTTCTGTTTTAATTTGTCTTGGAATTTATAAGGCAAATCTAGTCTTCCCTGTTTGATAGGGAGACCATATTTGTCAGTGCATTTAGAGGAATTATGATTCTCATGAGGTGGTACAAGGTTTTCATAACTGCTAACTTTTAGGTAATTTTACTTTTTTTTCTGGTGGAAAGTGAGAGGAATTTGGAGTGTGCAAAGTTTAGTCTGGAAGGCTAGAAAAGTAGAACAGCAGAAGTCAGGGATAGAAATGGGAGGTTGAAAAGAACTGGCACTTACTGGAATCACGAGTGCTAAAAAATGGAGAAAACAGATTGTGGTGATAAATAATCTGTGGTTTCGTGGTGCTACTTCTTTCTTGTCTTCACTGCTGTGTCGCAGTTTTGAAAGATAACATTTGGAGATGCACGGTTTATACCTTTCCAAGTCGGTGCAGTGTTAGTGTTCAGTTTGACAGATGAAGCTGGTAGCGGTGTCTTACAGATGTGTCCTCTTGCAAGAAACAATTTCTGCAAACTTCAGTTGTTCAGGCTAGTGTTTCCATGCTTTGTGTGGATGTCAGGCTAATATCTTTCCCTGAAAGTAATTCTACTGTTTTTTTTTCTGAGCAGAGAGGGGAAAAAGTGTTGAAAACGGACTGCCTGAGTTATGGTGTCTCTCCTGCTGTCTGGGAGGCATACGTTTTTCCATGCATTTGAAGCATGTGCATGAAATCTGGTGGTAGAAGCAATTTTCATCCTGGGGTTCTTTGTGTTTTTCTGTTCGAAATTCAGAGACTGTCCCACTCTTTCCTCTTGAGAATCTTCCCCATTTAATCATAAAATAATTTTTTCATCCGTGCATCTGGTTGTAATGTTTCTTCCTTTTTTTCCTTTGCTGTCATGCTTTTATGGCTGGATAGATTTGCAATACAATTCTCTTCCATGTGTGAGGAGTTAGAATAACTCATAATTATCTCATGGTTCTACCAGTAGGCCATATCTGCCATGATGATAGGAAGACATTTGTAGTTTTATAACATTTTAAACTCTTTGGAGTAAAATACTTTACATGGGCATGAAGCGTATTCAATGGATTGTACTTTACTGAGTTACATAAACCTAATTGTTTTCTTTTTTATACCAAATACATGCTAGTACAAAAGGTTGAACTACTCAAAAGATTTGAAGTTTTCTACTGCAAAGGAAAATGTGAGGAACTGCTGTATCTCTGTTTGAAATGGTATTCCCTTTTCTGCTATCGTTTTGGGATAACTTGCTAACTTATGACTTGCTTTTAGGTTACTTTAGCAGTAGGATCTGCAAAATCCAACTTCATCTTGTCTTTTCTGTTTTGTGGAGAGTGTTCTGTAATGTCTTCATTATGGAATGACTGTCAAGTACAAGAATCTGTAATCAAGCTGGCAACTTCTTTACCTGTGTAAACAGGTTTCTAGTTGGAGTGGAGGTAAAGCCTCCAGCAGACTTCCTGCCCTAGCAGAAGCTCAGAGACGATGGGCATTATTCAAGACCAAGAACTGCAGGCATCAGTCCAGAAGAAACCCGAGGTCAGGTGTAAGTTTATTAATAAGAGCGTTGCACTCAATCTTACCTTGTGCTCTGTATGGATCTTCCTGTGAGATTCTGGAGGTGTTAAAAACACAGTAGGTATATTTTAGTATGCTGCCCTCCTAGACTGTATTTATTAAATGATAGAATAATATAGAATTTCACTGATAGAGAAAGAGAGGTGCAGGTCAAGCTGCTTTGTGGTTGGCAGTTAATTGGTGTGAAGGTTTCAAGAAGTGATGATCTTGGCAGTGCCTGTTAGCACTTTGTCTCCAGAACACTTGAATGAATCTGAGTTCCTTGGAACAATATTAGAGGTGAGGCATGTAAGTGCTCAGAGTAGCTGAAATATGTCTGCTGCAAAGAGCCTTACAAGTTGATCAGGGATTAAAGAAGGGAGGAAATATGTCCCAAGGAAACACAATCATTAACAAATGGGATTTGAACAGAGCCTGTAAATGAGACAATGGATTTGTACTCTGAAATCCCAGCCACGCTTACACTTACTGGTCTATGCAGGAACACAGAGTGAGCTTGTAAATGGTGGACAGCTGTTCAGAGGTGAGACCAAGGTATTACCACTCATTCCTGAGATGTGCCAACTTGCTGTCGGCAATTTTGAGTACTGACTTGTTACTGTTCTGCCTTCATTGCAGGGCTGTCAGTCTTGTTTTTATGTGGCTTTGTGATGTAAACAGATAGCTTTTTGCCTAGCTAAGAGCTTGAATTAATTTTTTATTTGGTGATTTGAAATGCAATTAATTGAAAGTTTCAGACAAGAAAGGATTGATGCATTATCTTAAGGCAATAAAAGGAGAGTTTTAAGTTTGTGCTACCTCCTAATAGAATGTGAAAGTCAGGTAGACCAGTACTCTTATGAATAACCTTTACAGAGTAACTTAAAAGGGAAAATCACATTCCCAAATGCTTTTTGTGTTGCCTTTAGAAATAAGCTTTTGGTCTCAGCATAGCCAAAGAGAACATTCATAGAATGTTCTTTTTCATAGAGAACTTTTTCATAGCCAAAGAGAACAGAGTAGGCTTCCCTCCATCTTCTCCTCCTAGAGAAACAAAACAATAACAAACAAATGAAAAAGAAAAACAAACAAAACAACAACAACAACATATACACAAAAAAATCTGACCACTGCCAACAGAAACTTAGACGGTTTGAAGTTCAAGTTTTTGGTGGTCCGTGTTACTACTATAAATTAAGGTAACTTTCTATTTTAATTCAGTTTGACAGGATGTGGAAGGGTGGTCACTTGCATATCTGTCTAATGGTATCCATTTACCTGTTTTCAGTTCTGAATTAACCTTCTCTGTTTGTTTTCTGTGTGGACTGCTGTTCATGCAAATTGCAAATCCATGTCTGAAACTTTGACTGATTTCATCCAGCAACTTTGGCTGCCCTGTTGTGATCACAGCTTGTAACACTGTAAATTTATTTTAGGTTTGACCTGTCCACTAATAATAAAATGCACAAATCCATAGCCAGTAGCACTAAAATTTTAGGTGTGTTCTTCCATGCACAACCACTGCATGTTGTTGTACATGCCTAAGTTTGTCTGAGCTGTCAGACTAAATACGGGGCATTTCAGAAAATGTCAGTTTCTACAAAGTCATCCACAAGACTGCTCCTATCATTGTCTGCCCAGTACCTAACCAAGCAGTTTCAGCCTTTGTTGTGTTTTCTTTCCCTATCCTTGTGCCTGGAGTCAATTGCACGTGGGCTGCCTTGTGGTCATGTCTGCTCTGCCTTCACAGCCTTTCTCCTCGTAGCAAGGCAGTTCTAGCTCTAATGCTTGTGCCATCGTCAATGCCACAACAGAAGGGCTGCTGTTCTGGCATGCGGGGAGCGCATGAATAGTGTATGCTCTTCTCTAAATAAGTATGTGGAGGGCTCCTTTGGCACACATACAGCTTTTCCAGCCTCTCATCAAGCCTTTTGTCATCAGTATGTTGAGCATGGTGAATACAGCTTTATCTGCAGCTAGATGGCTGCTGTTGGTGAGCTGTTGCTGGCTGTTGGGAGGACAGAAAAGCAGGGAGGCATAGCAGGATCTTGTGATCTACCTTTCCCGCTCCATTCCTTGTCTTTGTGATTCTGAAAGTTACTGGCTGTGCTGCTCTGGAGAGAGCATCTTGGTGAGGTTCTCTAAGATCAGGAATATTTTTTTACTTTTCTGCTTATTTGGAGTAGTTGCAGCAATGGCAGCGATTTCACTTTTCAGCTAAGGTTCTGTGGGGTTCAGCCATGGTAATGCATAACTCTTGAATTTTGCCCATGGAACTCAAGGTGTTTCTCAGGCATCTGTATCATGATTTACAGACAGGGAAAGCCTGAGATGTGGTGGCAAACCTTCCCTCGAGGCTGGTGGCTGAACCTTGAAGAGGGTGCAGCTCTGCCATGTGCTCAGACCAGGGTCTCTCCACCAGACATATGATGGAAGTCTATGATCAGTTCTCCGCTGTACTTAAATGCTCCTGTAGGATAATAAATCCAGTGTTTGTGTGTTTAAATTGCTCAACGGGAGGGGTTGAACTATTTAAAAACAAAAACAAACAAACAAAAAAAAAACAAGGAAGAAAACTTGTAATCGCGAGAGTTGCAAATCTTGTACTAGTCTTCTAGAGAGGATCACATGCTTCAGTTCTGTGGTTAAAAACAAGCCCAGAGCCCTTCCTGTAGCTCATCCCTTGTATTCCTTTTCCCCTCCTTTCAGCTGTGCCCTTTTGACCACCTGGTTTCCGTGAGGCTGGTTGGCTCCCACCCGGAGGGGTGCGTACCCCGGCATCAGCGGGGCTGCTCTGTGGCAAGGGTGCCCGTGGGCGCTTGCACATCGATGCGAAGGAGGAAATTCTTAGCCAGCACGTGACCCGTGTCCCTCCTTATAATCTCCTGACTGAAAACTTCCTTCTACTGTTACCGTACTGTTTCTGTCCTTTGTGGTTCCTATCCAAAAGAAAGCCATCACCTAGCTTTTTTCAATAGTTGAATAGCTGCTCACGATATGGTATATTGTCCTTGGTGCACCAGCAGAGCTCAGCACCGTGATGTGCTCGCACAGCGGGGCTGTGCGTGTCCCACCTCGCTTTCCCCTTGGGCGAAGAGGGTGCGTGCAGTCCCTGATTGTGCCTCAGCTGCATGACGTGGTACTGCAGTCGTGCTTCCAGCCCTTCAGGTGACGTTCCTTTTTTTCCTTCCTCTTCATTTCTTTTTTACACTCCCAACAGTGCCTTTGACAGTCAGATGTCAGGGAAATGTACTGTTTTGTCAAGACATTGAAAGCTGTAGTGCTTCAGCATAGGTCAGGTTTAGTGACCACATGCAGTATTTCCCTCTGTGTTGCCAGTCCCATAAAAAACTGAGTGATACGTCTTTCAGTGTGCCAGACTGACTGATGTGAATTTACAGCACTGGCTTAGCTTGGTCTGTAGTAACTTTTTTAGTCTGAAGTAGGCATGAGGCACTGAGGTCACTTGCCCAAATGAGATTTTGATTAAATGAAGTATTTGAGGTTGTTTCTCCCGTACTCCCATATCATCAGTACTGTGTTCATGAACCGCAGCTTACCATTTCAATCCGTCATGCTGTATGCTCAACATTTTGTTCTCGGTAGTACTTCAAGTAATAGCATGTGAGGAGCTACTTCATGCTCATTACTTCAAATGTAAGTAGGGATGCTAGCAGTCTTACTCCCACATGCAAACAAATCTGTAAACAGCTTCAAGGAGTTGGCTGCCTTTTCTGACCACCTTTCACACAGTGCAAAGAGGAGTAGGCAGGGCATTTTCTGAAGGGCTTTGAATTGTTCTTTGAACAATGAATGCTCACTGACCTTGACTGTACTAGATCTGGCACTTAATAATAGTCGATTAATTCTAAGCTGCTACAGGAAGTAAATCCTCTAATGCACATTTCTTTCCTATTTTATAGGAGCATTGCAAGTTGCTAATGACCACGTTTCTGTCTTCTCAGAATGCCTTCTTTTAGCATAACCCAATTGAAGTTGATGTTCTATAATTAATCTTAATCATGCAAAAAGTACTTGTAACGTGACTATTAAATACCTCAGTGTTAATTGTAGACTCCCTGTGCAAGGAATTGCTTGATTTCAGTGGAATATGTTACAGCTGCAGGACTAACATAATAACTGCTGTCTATCAGATAGCCTTATTTTCTGGGACCCCTAAAAGGCAAGGTCTAACTTGCATGTTCTTTGCATGCTGTATATTTCCTTCCTGGACCCAAAATGGAAACCTACACTCCATTTCTTGCCTTCAGAAGAGGTGATTGTTAACTTCATATAGTGTGAACAGTCTTTGCCATTTCAGCCACGTTAAACACAGCCGAGCCCCTCCTCTTCAGCAAGGTCCTCTTCAAGCACAGCCACTGGTTTTACTACCCAACAGCAACATGTAACTCAAGCTCCACTGAAGTGGTGTAAATGATAGTGTTGGTTCCCAGAGATGAGATGGTATGCTTTCTTTGTAGTACAGAAAGATGGGAGCTCAACTCGGACCACTGATATGAATGAAAATGTTCCTGTTTAAAGAATTTGTCATCAATAGTGTTTAAAGGAGCTTGTTAAATGAAGGAGCCTGTTTAAGAAGGCTGTTAAATGGATGAAGTAAGGTGTGCCAACATTTATTGCTCCCATTCTCTTGTTTCTTGCAACTGCCAAAATTTGTCTAGAATCATTGAAGATAAGAATCACTGAATCACTAAGAATCACTGCAGCTAAAATACTTCTGGGAGTTGTGACAACTTCTGAAGATTGAGTGCCTTTGAGGACGCTGGAGTTGAAGTAAAGTTGGCAAATTAAAGCAGGGAAGGTTAAAAATAGAATCACTTGCAATTAATACAATACAGATTTTTTTTTAATGTTATTAATTTCCTTTTGTATGTGACATGTATGCCAGGACTTCCCATCCTGTTCGTGAGCTCTACCAAAAAATAGTGTGTTTTTCAGGTCATGCTTCTGTGTTTTGTTTCAAGTTTACAGTTTGGTTGCTTTTCTTTTTTTCTTTTCTGGTGTTTTAACCCTGGCAAAAGCTTAACTTTGCTAACTCTTGTGTTTTACCATGCTAGTTTTTCAGCTTTTTAATGGCAGTTTCTCCAGTGTACAGCTTTTGTTTGAGGTGCTCTTTTTTTTCTTTTGCTGCGAGAGGTTCCCTTCACTCAGTGATGTGTTGACCGAAGTGGGGCTGGGCAGTAAACCCAATCAACCCTGAGCCTTTCTGCAGCTCTTGTTTCAACAGGGGTCTTCAGGAGAGCAGTGAGTGACATGACTGATTACATCTTGCAGGCTGGCCATAGACCAGCCACCATACACCAGAAGCTCTCTGCAATGACAGAACAGGGGTCTGCTGTGCAGTGCTGGCCAAGGAGGTGTTCAAAGGCAAGCTGAAAGCCATACTGTAGAGGAAATTAAATCACTGGGCAGGGAGGTCGGACTGGGCTGATTGCAGTCATTAATGCCCCTGTAGGGAGAGCCCTATGAGAAATATTACTCAGCAGCTGCAATGTCCCTCATGTGGTGCCAATTAAATAATGCAAATATGAAATTTCAAACAGCTAATACTTGGACATGATGCAGAAGAGACCGAAGGTTTCTTACGATGCAAAGACTAAACGTAGTGTCCTGGAGAGTGTGGAATGCTTGAACTATTCCCCTCTGTGAAAATGGGTTGTTGAACAATGTTGCCTTTAACAGAAACCTGGAGAATTTGGCATTGATTAAATAATTCTGATTGAGAACTGAGTGCCAGTGACAGGCTTTGATGGGCAGGGTAACTGTGTATTGGTTCTGCTTGGCCTCCCCCTGGTGCTACTGGGTGTTGGTTTGGGAGCAGTATGTTGTTCATTACCAGTCTCTGTTTAATTCCAAACAGTATGATGTAAATGCCAAATTTTGGATTGGTTTGTATGTGGATTTTTTTGATTGTTTTGCTATGCTCCCTTTAGTGTTCATAGTCTCTGGTAATTCATAAATGATTATGGTAGAGAAAATATTTTTTTTTCCAGAAGGCACATAACTCAGGTACCATGATTTGAGCAAGTAAGTGCTGATTCTGCCCTTGGAACACCTCCCACCCGTAAGTTTTGAGATAAGTCATTTTAATCGTGACCATGTTTAGTGTTCAAAACAAATGTCTATAAGCACTGAGCTGTTAGGCTACCAAAGATAACTGGAGTAGTCCCCACTTGGCCTTAAACTGTTTAGCTAGCAATTGTGATTGGTTTGTAAAGTCTTCTTTATCTGTTTTGTTTTGGGATTAAAATAATGGCATGCGAGTAACATCTGTCTATATTCAGAACAAAAGCTTTGATTGTTTTACCTAATTCACATTTCTATGTGTACTTTGCTGATTTGGTGGGGCTCTGTGATTAGTGGGGCTTTTTAATATTTGAATCTAACAGGGATGTTGCGAAAGATGGAGGTAGTACTAGGCAGAAGAACTGCTAACGCCGTAAAATACCATCATCCCTAAGGTAGTGCAGTGTTGAAGGATTTCACGCTCAGCGAAGAAGATGCAGGAAGATGACAGCTGTGGAAATGTGCTGTGTGTTTAAGGAACCAGATTCTATGCCAGAGAGCAACTTGTGGGCCCTCTCGGCAGCAGGGTGTATGGGGAGGAATAGAGGTGTCTCACTGCTGCTCCAGGGGGATTCCTTTTCTTTGCCAAACCAGCCAGCTCTGCCCGAGCACCTGGCTGGGCTGGGGATTGCCAGCAGGCTTCTCTCCTGAGGGAAGGTGGAGCAGGTGGGTGGTAAGCATCTCTGTTCCTTGCAGGCTTTCACGTTACTAAGCAGAGTAGCTTCTCAGTTTATAGTCTACTTGTGAGGAGGTGTTTTTGTATCTAACCTGATTACTTGCTTTTAAAATGAACTTACTAAAATCCGAGTGTGTGGCTATCACATCATTATGAACTGATTTGCAAGTGAGCTCGTACTATAGGTTAAAGCACTTTGTCTGAGAAATATGGTGTGCTGGTGTGGGGATGGCAGGGCAGGGAGGGGACACACGTTGTTTGTGTTTGTCGTCTTTTAGCCTGCGGAAGGCTAGCTGAGATCGCTGCTGTCCTGTTATGCTGAAGTTTTTGGTGTAGAGGTGAAGGTGTCTTAAAACTTATCTTAGAGAGGGCTGAAACTTTGAGAAAGTCATATCTGCTTTAAAACAAACAAACAAAAAAAAATACTCTTTAAAAGTGGTGGCCTTTTTTTTTTTTTGATTAGGAAATTTCTTTTTTTAACCTTCAGGATTCTGAAAGAATGGGGTATAATTAAATTTAAAGATGACGGTTGTTGCTTTTTAAAGCATTTTTAAACACTTTTTTCTCCCTACGTTTGTTCTCCAGTGCAATAGAATCGATGCATTTTGGAGGAGAAATACATCCCTTGTTTTTCAATCCTCATTGTCCCAAAACCAGAAAGCTTTTTGAATGGAGGGAAGGAATGGATGGGCTGAGTTCTAGGGGGGAAAACAATGCCACATAAGGACATCAAAGCTCACTCTAGAAATGTTTCCTAAATGGATACTTCCAAACTAATGCTTCCTCTTGTTTGAGAAGTTCAACTACAAATATTGCCTCTCTGCAACAGGACTATAACAATGAGTGATGCTGCACGAGGTGTTTGGGGTGCAGAGCTCCCTTGAGATGCACGTGCCCAGCTCTGCCTGCTTGGAGCTGTGGAGTCCAGCACCAGCAAGAAGGACCCGTGTTAGCAGCCCTCAGTGCATGTATTTTGTGGTCACAGGCATCCCTTGGGCTACAGGTTGGTTAAGGACACAGCAGCTGCTGTTGATAGCCAATGATAGGTGCTTTTTTTTTTTTCCTGAACTTCATATGTAGGATCTACACTTATTCTACAGCCTGACAGGCAGGCTGTTCAGAGCTGCACTGTACTGTTGAAAAACCTTCCTCCATTTACTGGTGCATGTGATTTAAAATGAGGGACTATGGCTGCATAATATAGACTATAATCTTTATTGTAGACTTGAGTAATTCTGTTCTTTTTTAGCATAGTCTAAGTTCAGACTTGAACAATCTTTTCGATAAGCTATCATGGGAGAGTGTGAAATTCTGTCTTTATTTTCCATTAGATTTCAGTCTTTGCCAGCATCAGAAGCTTACTGTTGTTCCTTGAATTTAAAAATTCTTCCAGTTAGAATTCTTCTATGAAGTAAAGGGCAAAGCTTTCAGAGGAAAGACACAGAGCTTTAAATCAAAGTATGCATTGTTTGGAAGAACAATATGCAGTTCATTTTTTCAGATGTGCAGTTGACCTCTAAAAACTTGGAAATGTGTTTTTTTTTTGTGTGTAGTTGCTTTTGGGTGACTGTGACTTGCTTTGTCTTTAGTCAGATACTGTGCTAGGTGCAGAGTTTGTGAAGACGTTTTTCCAGAGGAGACATTATCAGCTTCAGAAAAGAAATGAGATGCAGCAATAGATCTACTCTACTAACAATGTAGTAATGTACTGTGAGAATTTTTTAATATTAAATTCAACTTTGTTTAGCTGTGTACATTTAGAAGATGAGATCAAGCAAAAAAGATTTGAATTTATAATTGATTTTTTTTCAGGAGATAATACTGGTTGTCAATAGAAATTCTTTTTAGCCTCTCTGATGTTAAATGCTGAACAGTTACTAATGCCTCTAACAGCCTGTTTTATGCTTGTTCTATTTAAAATCTGTTGAAAGTGAAATGTCTGGTACTTCTCATATATACATGCTGTTCTTTTTTGCACTGCAGTTCCTTAAAACTTATACAGTGTAAGAATACGGTGTATGGTAGCATATACTGAACAATCAGTTTAGTCAGTTTAACTTAATTAAAACTGAATAACATTATGAGGTTTCATCATGTTCTCAGAAGTTACTCTCTACGACAAATATCAGGTATTTGTGTTATGTGACATCTCTATTGCCCATCTGTGTGACACAAGAAAATATGCTTAAAAAAAAGTCACTTTCATTATAAGCAATTGTAATAACTTAGGATTTTTCAGCAATTGCTTTGAAATTCAAGTGGAATTCCATGAAGTTGGTATAAAGATTCCCCTCTAAAATTTTAACATCCCTTTAAGAGAACACGTGAACTGAACGTTTTTTTTTGATAACGTTTCTGATCTGATTGAAGGAAGAAGGATGTGTTCTTTGCTGGAGAAAGACAGGGGTATGTGATCTTCCCCCCACCCCACGCATCACCACTAGAGCTCTGTGACCTCAGAGATAGGTCATCTGCCCATCACAGACCTCACATGAACACTTCCATACCAGATGGTGCTCTTATGTTTTAACCAACATCTTGAATGTGGGAAGATATGGCCGGACCTTTAAATCACGTCCGTGATGATGGATTTCTGCTCATACTCTTAATGACATTTTTTGTGTACAGCCTGTTTAGTTGTGACAGTACTTTGTGGTGGGTGTTCCTTGTCTCCTTCATAGTCCTTCCTAGAGGAAACCTGCTCACTTCTGGCAATTAACCTTCTAAAGCAAAACAAAGCAAAAAAAGTAATCGAACTCTTAAGAACATTAAGGAAGAAAACATCCTCTCCAGATTCTTGATCTTCAAAACTTCAGGGAATTTGAATTCAAGGAAACCATAGAACAGACGTTGTAAGTGAATCCCCTTGTAAAGAAGGTTGGTATTTTTGTTTAAAAGAATGAATCTTTTACAGTGTTTCAGCTCAAAATTTGTGGGGAAAAAATGTGGGAAGGGCTGGTGTCATTGGGAAATACCAGCTTTGTTGAAGCCGTACCACGCTACTGCTTTGGTGATCATTTTCTGATGTCTTTGGGTTGTGGAGTTCTGAGAGAATGAATGTATCAGATGCCAGAATGACATCAATTTCTGGAGACCAAGTTACTCCAAGTCATTTTGCTGTTCTTTTTCTCCTGCTCACCCTTCACCGTCTGTGAAAACATGCTGCTTGGAATTAATAGGCCAACTAACAGAGCTGGGGAAACAAATGAGTGAGCTTCAGGAATGCTCTCTTCTTTTGATGTGAATTATGAGGAATGGCATTATACTAAACTTATCAGATTTCTGATTTTTTTTTTTGCTAATTTAAGCTTACAGCAAGTCAGCATACTTTATGAGGTTCTTGAACCATTATGGCTACAACTGCATGTCTGCAGTACATCTGTTTAAATGAATGTTTACATCATGTGTGTTTCTTAAAAACAAAAACGTGCTGTGCAAAAATAGTAGAAATTATTTTGAGACATGGAAGTACAAATTGTCTTGTAACATATGGGGGTTTGTCATTAGTATTAACGCATATCCTCACATCTACCTTTGTAAATGATATTAGTTGCAATGTCAGGAAAGTGGTGTCCTTGTTAAACTTCTGAGGTAGTCTTAAACAGTTCCTTGGTTGTAATACACAAAGATATATTGCAGATGCTAAACAGTATAACCTAAATATGTAAAATATGGTAGTACAACAGGTCTGCCTTAGCACGGAGTTCTAAAGTCTGAAGTGGTAATTTCTTCAAAATTAGATGATGTGTATATATAGGGTTTGGAAGGTTCTTCTTTCCCACTGTCTTTTGCTTGACTGATGAATCAGTTTGTCAGCTAGATCAGATAGGTAATAGTGCAATTAATAGATGGAGAATGTAAAATTAAAAGGTGTCTGTGTCTTCACTACTTAAATAATGGATAAAAAAAAAAAAAAAGGTGATTGACTTCATCTGCTTAACTCTCCAAAGGTCTGCTGGGAAAAATATCATGAGAAATAATGTTCATCAATCAGGAATAGCAGAATGAATAGGAAGTATAGAGCAGAGTAATTATAAATGAATTCAGCTAAACCTTGCTAAACTGAAATGATATTAAAACCCTTAAAAATGAAGGTGAACATCAGGCAGAGCAGACTCCTTGAGACAATAAATCCCAGCACTTCTATGCTGGCTCACTCCAGGAAAGTAAATGAGAGTGGAGGGCAGTAAGGAAAAATCAGTAATACTGAATGGTAGCTTCAGCTTAAAAGAAGACGATTTGCAACTTCACTTGGAGGTGAGGGGCTTGAAACAGCAGGTAGACATTCTAAATATCTTTTATGGGTATTTCTTTATAAGGGAAGTGTCTCTGCTAATTTGTGTAACAGCAGCAGAGTAGTGGCTTTCCCTCCTTACCAAAGTTGAGTGTTTATTGTAGTTTGTTTTACTCCCTCTCTAAATGTAGCTTCTATACTCTCTTCCAGTTTCAGTGTGAAAGAACAAATTATCTTTGAGACAGGTGCTATGAAATTACTGGGGAAGCACCTTGAGTAACAGAAAAGCAAAATCTTCATTTAACAGGAGAAGGCAGGAACAGGGGCAGTCGTAGAAATGAGGTTTCGGGGAGAAATTGAAGTAATCTGAAGTCGAAGAAAAGAACTATCACTGTAAAGCATCTTTTTTCATCAGTATGACTTTTCCATACTTTCCGAGAGAGGCAGAGTTTCCTTTGCCTTTCTCCTTCACATTTAATGTGCTTATTTCCAGTTCTTGTGACTGAAAATGAACTGAAGTATCACCAACACATAGCATAATTCTGTATAAAAGCATAACCAGCACAATTCTCTGAGTCATATGATTTTCCTAAAATAAATATATTGAGAAAGCAGCTTTGAAAACCCTTGTTATAGAGAATCTGTAGGTGAAAATAATGCCAGTGATGTGTGTAGTCCTCTTAAGAGATTACTGTAGGTGTGTAAATTTGTCCTTAATTTTAGTGTTTGCCCTTTAACTGTAAATGACCCTTTTAATATGCAGTTTTATGCGAAAAATCCTTTTAAAACACTTTTTATTCTGTCCAGCAAGTTTGTGACCACGGAACGTGTCCTCCCCTTGGGATTACTGTGCCCTGTGGACAGGTGGATGGTCTGGGTGGTGGTGAGCAGGGTGAGGGCCAAGTGAGTAGCCAACTCAAAGGCTGAAGGCTGCTTGCTATATAAAAACCAGTGCATGGAAAGAGGATTGAGGGCATAAGTTTCTGTAGTAATTTATATGCTGTGTTTTTTCTTCTTAGAGTCAGAAACATGACTTACTAGAGAATAACTAGCTGTCCATCTCTTGCACTGGTCTGGTTAGAAACATTCTCACGTGCTGGGACATCCAAAATACAAGGCCAGCACATTTTCTCGGCCAGCTTTTCTAAGTGGCTGTGGACAAGCTTTTCAGAAAGCAGTTTTGGAAGGTAGCAATTACACTGCAATAACAAAGGCCCATAAAGCAGTAATAAAGGCCTTTGGGGGATTTAGAATAACAATTGGACATGGTGAAAAGCCTTATTGTTGCTTCAAGAAGACTGAAAATCCTCCAAAAATGTACCAAAACTGATTTACTGAGAGAGAGGAAGAGAGAGAAGTATGTGTTTGTAGTGACCTTGGGACTGAACGCTTGCTTTGGGGATTTGACAGGAATGGTTTGCAGACCAGAGAAATAAAAAGCATGTGTAGTAAGTATACAGTTACATTTGGCTGGAATGAAAGCTGAACTTGAGCTCTTATTTTAAGGCTCTGTGCACTTTTTAGACTACAAAAATTGTTTTTGTCATTTGCTTGCCAAAGTTGTTCTCTTAAGTTGTAACAGTGTTCTTAAGCATCTGAAAGTACCTTTGGAAGTGAGAGAACAGCCAGACATATACAGTGTTATAACTCTCTGTTGGTATCCTTGGAGTGTTTTTTTGTTAGTTTGTTTCAAGCCCAGTTCCTTTATATGTCTGTGCTAGTAAGCCTTTCCTTGACAGACTGTATACCCGAGAAAGGAAATAATGAGAGGCAGGGGAATGGGTATGTTGTATATATTGAGGAAGGGTGTTTTTCAGTGTGCTTGTTTACTGGTTTGTGTGGACTGCAGCAAGGGAGAACCTGGAAGAAAGCAGCAGTGCAATAGCCATGTGCTGGGACATTTCAACACCCAGTGTCTCGTATATGTGCTCAGCCGAACAGGGAATCAGGGTTCTTCAGGCTCCGTTGGTTATTCATTACACGACTCTGTATAATTTATCTCATTTTCATTCCATTCTGTCTTTCCTAGAGCTGATACAGCTTTAGGTGCTAGTAGATTAAACCCTCCTTCCCTTCTTCCTTCTCCCCCTACCTCTCCACCATTTGTAGTTTTGACCGATCACAACTGAAGATATATCTTTCCTACTCTCCAAGGCTTGGTTGTGAACATTTCTTCCTTCTCAGTTTGCTGGTGTATGAGTGCTCAAGTTATGTTCCTGATTTCTCCACCGAAGAGAGGTGGTGATTAAAGGTGATGGGAGCCCTTCTGCATGCTCCCCATACCAAAGAAGTATTGGTGGTTCCTGTTCACCTCGTCTCTAAAAGCAGCCATGGATAGGTGTGGGTGGAAAGTTGCTAGGAAATGTTCTTACACAAGAAGTGAGCAAAGAGTTGTGTGCTAGCATGGACAGTGAGGACGGGTCATGGCCGAGTTAAGATGGAACTTGACAAATGGGGGAGAGGGTTTGGTTGTGTCCCGTGTTTCCCAGCAAACTCCAGACAATAGGTTAGATTATTTTTCTGTTTTGTTTCCAGTTCAAAGCTTTGCAGTGTCTCTGATGTAACCAGATCTCAGAGCTGGGAAAGACTATAGGAAAACCTGCCTTTTATTCAGAAGTGATGATCGTGTGGGATTGTGTGATCACCTTTTGTTAGATGCTGTAGATAGGACAATATTTATACTAAGATGTGAAAGCAGTTTCTGTTAAGGCTGTCAAAGACAAAAATTAAAGGTAGATTATAGAAGACACAGTGTCCCTGGTTTACCTTTTAATTTTTATTTGGGGGCTGGTGCTGCCTTTTGGCAGAAAATCCCTACTGTTAGAACATTTTATTTACTAAAAGTGATACTGAGGTAGATGCAGTGGTGAAAATATATACAAATATCAAACTGTAAGAAAAGATGAATTATGCCTTGTTCTTCAAGATTTCTGCCAGATACCTTCAGATTTCTGCCAAATATAATAACAGAATATCTCACAGGATGCTGTCAAGTAGAAAGTATTATGCAGTCATTTATAAATCTGATCGGTAGGAGAAGCTTGTAAATAAAGACTCATGCCAGAAAGATGTAGAAACAATAAAGAGCTCTGAATGAATTCAAGTTGCTAAAAAGAAGGAAGAGACCAATTAAATTACCTTTCCTAATTACTGTAGTACCGAGTGTGTACACTGGTGCAGCGTTCTGACTGACTGCCAGGTACCTGACCTTTTCCCTGAGGGTGTCCATCTCTCCTAGAGATTGTCACTGATTGCTTGGGGCGTGGGGGAGAGACAGAGAGTGCGTGTGTGTGTTCTGTCTTGTCTTCAGCATAAACAATCACCAGGAGATCTGTGTTAAACTCTTGTAGTGCTGTCATTCAGTTCTGTTTTACAGTCACTGCAAGAAATTGCTAATGCAGTGCTAAGACTGCATAATTACATTTACTAGTGTCTTGTGGTTGTAACTGGGAGCCAAGAGAAGCATTAACTCTAGCTTGTACATCTTTTCTGACAGAAAATAGATTATAAAACAAATAGTAAAATGTTAACTAGAAAAATGAAGAATAGAAAACACCGCACAGATGCAAGACCAGCAGATTAACAACTCTTCCTCCTTCCTGCACAGTCAGTTGTGCAAATGAGCAAATTGAAAGTGCTGTTAACATAGTTCTGCCTTTTGTTGTTGTTACAGAAGCTTATTTGAACTGAGCTTGTTATAGAGCTTTCAGGAGATAATTTCCTATTTTTTCTTCAATTTAATTGTGTGTTTCTCTTCTGTGTAATGAGATTTTCTTCCTTATTTGGAGACCTTGTGGATGGAAACTATAATGCCTATCAAACTGGTTTGGACCAAATATGTTGTAAAGGAACAGTGCTTCACTGAGCACCAGTGATTTGCAGAGATGTGTGCTAAAGTTGTTCAAGGCCAGGTTGGATGGGGCTTGAAGCAACCTGATCTGGTGGGAGGCCCATGGCAGGGGGCATCTTTAAGGTCCCTTCTAATCCAAACCATTATATGATTCTGTGATGTTGTGAAGGCGAATGAGCACAAAAATTCTGTGCTTACGAAAGCCATGTGATATGTGACTTTAAATTTGACCAGCAGTTACTGATCGTGGCAGTTTATAATTATAAAACAGCTTGGAGCAGAACTATAGCCATGCTGGCTTAAGTTTCACATCACTGGAGACTATGCATGAGAATTTCTTTGGAGCTTCTATTTGTATTAAAAGCTTGTTGAATTAAGACCTGTTTTTTGTTGATGGTTTTGTTTTTGTGTTGCTGTTTTCTTTTTGAAAAGGGTCTTGGATAACATGTTCCTTATGAGGTTTCCACAGGCTGTTGCTGCCCAAGCAAAATGGTTTGACATCAGTCTGATTTAATTTCTTACCATCACTGTAGTCTTTGAAAAAAGACTTTTGATTTGGTAGCCAGTTACCATCATGCCAGTTACCATCAATAGCACCACTCTGCCTTGGAAGAGCTTCAGAACTGTTAGAGCACCCAGCGGGCAGGATCTTTAAGTAATGGTTCCCTGAATCAGCTCATACTGTGATGGAAGAATAGAATGGCTTAGATTTTGGTAAAATGTGTTGAGTGGCCATCCCTTGCATTAGTAACTCGTTCCTGTATTGTTGAGATACTTCTGTGTTGTCACTAAATTCTTTTCACAATCTACAAGTTAGAATAGCGATGTCATGAAATAATATCTAAATTAGTATTCATTTGCTACTTCAGCATAAATGTGTTATTGATGTGCTGAGCATTTAAGATGCATGGTGGAGAGAATGTGTACTTACATGGATGTGACGATGCACATTCCCGTGTGGGCAGACGTCCTCCCCTGTGCAGGTGGTAGTATGTACAAACATGTCAGTAAAAAGAAGTGTTGCAAGAGGTATTTCAACATCAGTTTTACTTTGAAGCTTAAGATGAGATAGTGAAAGACTGGGGTATTTGTGAGAATGCGTGGGAGAAGCAGGGATAAGGGATGCTTTGATAGAATCATGTTTTTCAAGTGAGCTAGCAGAGAACTCACACCAGTGCTTGTGGCACATAAAAAATTCCCGATTTCCTATAGTAAAATTAAATAATGAGGTACATAGGTAAAGATGCAGAATGGAAAGCAATGAAAGATTGGGAAAGTTGAGAGGAAACTGCTTCCTTTTTTCTCTTTTACCAAGCTGTTGTTCCAGCCTAGAACTGAGGGGAAGAACAAGTCATATACCTTGTCCTTACTGTGTTCTGCATCAGCTGTTTGATCCTTCTAGCAACGTTGATGTCTTGATTGAAAACCGGATATTTTTGAAAGCCTGTTATAATCACCCAAATGAAGAATGCAGAAGAAATCCTGGCTGTTAGATGAGGCAGTGTCTGGTACTTTTCGAAGAAAGATGCTGTTTGGTTTGTGATTTTGCTTTGCTTCTCAGATCATTACTCAGTTGTGCTGTTTTTGGCACTTAATATTACAGGCTGTAAAAGGCAGCTGCAGTGACCCTCTCACTATTGTTCATGTTGGGTGCAATATGTGGATATTGATGGCAAAATCTCACTTGTTGCAGCTACCCTTGTGACATGATTGCTTTGTCAATACACATTAACTCCCTCAAAGTATGAAACTGTGAAAATAATACCCCTGCAGGTTAGGAATTGTTTTGAATAGCAAGAGAGGTCACTTGGTCTTGTGTACAAGTGAGTATTCCCTTTATAAAAGTAAAGAAGACTAACAGAAAATAATTAGCTGATACTTTAACTTTAATTTGATCTTATTAGCTTTCTGCTTGCAGGTTCTGCTTCCCAACACGTTTTTCCTTTCACATCTGTTTACCATATGTTGGTAAGAACCAGTGCTGAGGAAAGTTGTGTCAGGAGGACGTTATCCTGTACAAAGGCAGTTCACCCCGGTAAAGAGTAAGCATGTAAAAACCTTGTTTCTCCCTTGAAACCCTTGAACTGCTGTCAGTGACTGCCATGCAGTACTGTAGCTTCTTTAATTTTAGTGGATTTGATTGCAGCAAGCTTTTGCTTGCTTCTCTTTTAATGAAGTGTTTAATAGCAAAGCATATAATTGAAACATCTAATAACATTGCTTAGGATTCTGGCTTCCTCTTAAAGACTCGTATCAAAAGATTGAAAGTCTCTTTACTTTTAGAAAAACATGCTTTACCAATTAAGAATATTTGAGCAAATGGCTTTTTAGGAAAACAATTTACTAGTGTAAGACTTGAAAATAAGTTTTGCTTAGGAACGAAATTGTCAATATTTGATACACTGCTCAAATAAATCGGGTAGTAAATCTGTTTAGGAATTCCTAGTGCTGTTACATTTTGAATAAATGGACATGTGACTCAGTTATTTCACTCTGTGTAATGTAGTATGTATAAACATACTTTACTGCAGTATCTATATTGAGTATGACCTCATTCAATTGCTTCTAATTATTTTGTGATAATTGCAGGTCTTGTGCTGTGACTTAAATACATGTTGGATTTGTAGCGTTCTACAGCATAAAATTTCGTGATTCCTTGTCTTTCATTCATTGCTTTAGTAACAAAGCCAATTATATGTGCTGTTCAGAAAACTCATACTTTAATCGCAAAATGTTTATAGTTTGTTTTTAAAACGATCCCACATTTGAAACCAACCAAACAAAAAAACAAAGCACAGGAAACAAAACAAAATTTATCTTAGTAGGAAAACAGGTATGTTATCTTTTAGTTGAGCTTGGTTCAGATTTGACTCCAAAGTCTAGCAAAATACAGCTCTGCACACAGAAGACTTGTATCTTGAACAGTAGTCAGCAACCATTACATCTGTTTTCAATTCCAATACTGATTTGATGGATGACTTTGAACAAGGTGTTGTTCCCCCCTCCTCCCACCAAATCCTCTAAAAGTTGGTGCTAGTAGTACTAATGATGAATTCCTTGGTTAAATACTTCAAGGTAAACTGTTATTACTATACTTGCCTTGAGCTTGTTTAGTGTTTTCTCTCACTTCCTATTCAGTTGAACAAAATATGATGGGATTCCACACTAACATGATCCTTATAGTGAAACTCTGCTCCTCTGTTTGTTTTAATTGGAGGACCTTTAATCTTTATAAAACAAAAAACATCAGTTTCCATTGATCAGTAAGACAATTATGTTTTTTTTTTTTAGATGGGCTGAAGGACTGTGGGTGCCTCACGCAAAAAAAAAAAAACAAACAACCCCCCCGCAAAAAAAATAAAAAATAGAATTTTATAAAATAGTGGACTAATTGTTAAACTTATTCAAGTTTGATAATCAATATAAAAGAAAATAGCAGGGAGTGGACTATGCATACCTGAAGGAATTAGAAGATGTTGCAAGTTGGCTTAGAATCATAGAATGGTTTGGGTTGGAAGGGACCTTAAAGATCATCCAATTCCACCCCCCTGCCACAGGCAGGGACACCTCCCACCAGACCAGGCTGCCCAAAGCCCCATCCAGCCTGGTCTTGAGCACCTCCAGGGATGGGGCATCCACAGCTTCTCTGGGCAGCCTGTGCCAGTGCCTCACCACCTTCTGAGTGAAGTTTCCTCCTAACGTCTAATTTAAACATCTGTTGATTTAAGGCTAAATTCATACTTGTCCTATCACTGCTGTCCAAGTAAAAAGTTGTTCTCTATTAATTAGTATTATTAATTGGTATTAATTACAGTTCATGATGTTATTATGTTATTATGATGTCGCTGCCTCATGTACATACAATAATTGCCCAGTGATCATCCTATCCCCTAGTCTCAGCTTGGTGTCCCCAAAAAATGGCACTGTTATCCCAGTCCCTTCTACCCCCATCACATTTAGGGTTTCATTAGTTCATTTAAGCCTTAATACTTTACAGGCCAGTAATGACCTAGCTGCCCCAGTGTATTGGGTTCACATGGCCAGGTTCTGGTAGTGGAGGGGGCTGCAGAGGTAGCCCCTGTGAGAAGAATCCAGCAGCTGCCCCATGTTAGATAAGGGCCAGTTTCAGCCAGCTCCAAAGGGGCCCACCGCTGCCCAGAGCCAAGCCATGAGCAATGCAGTTTAAAAAGTTTAAACGAGAGCACACCAAAGAAAAGGGAAAAAAAAAAATGATCTGCACAACAGCAGCTGGGAGAGGGAGGAGTGGGAAACCTCCCTGCAGACACCAAGGTCAGTGCAGAGGTGCTCCAGGTGCCAGAGCCGAAGTCCCCTCGCAGCCCACAGAGAGGCCCCTGGTGGGGAAGGCGGACCCCCACAGCCCGTGGTGTAGCTGCGACTTCTCCAGGGACAGCATCACTTGCAGTCCCTGCCTCCCCTCCTGGAGCAGCTGCTGCTGCCTCTGGTGCAGTATTAGGGTGTTGCACTCATTGGCTGAGTACTACAGGTTCACAAGCTACTCGATGCTCCTCTATACCATATATGTACAATTTTTCTTTTTTTCTACCCTTTAATTTCTCCTTTCTTACATTTTGAGAACTTGTAATCTTTTGTTTTCCTTAGAAAATAATTCAGTAAAAGAAAGTTACTCGCTTGCCTTTGTGTTATTTCAGAGATGCCTGCATTAGGTATTATTTCACTCTCATTTCACTGAGAGGGTGGTTGCACACTGGAACAGGCTCTCCAGGGAAGTAGTCACTGCACCAAGCCTGTCTGAGTTTGAGAAGCGTTTGGACTGTGCTCTTAATCACATGGTCTAAACTTTTGGGTAGACCTGTATGTTGCCAGGAGTTGGACTCGATGATCCTTATGGGTCCCTTTCAACTTGGGATATTCTATGATACGCGTGTATGGTATTTCACAAAGTGCTGGTCCTCAGTGCAAAGAACTTAGTTTTCATAAGCCACAGATACAAGTCTGATATATTATGAGATAATTAAGGAGAGAAAGAGAGGCTATAGTGTGCTTAGGATGAAATAGGACGGTGGTTACTCCGAACTCAATGGTATATCTGCAGATAAGGAGAAATGATGATAATTAATGTGGTATGTAGAAGATAACAGAGTGCAGAAAATACCAACATGGCAACTCCTGAAGGTGCTATTTGTAGTTTGTCTATGATCCAAACCCACAGAAGTATGCATTTGAGGTATTGTAATATTCTTAAGTTTTCAGCCTATTGTAGACTTCTAATACTGTGTTGAGGAAACCAAAACACATGAAGCGCAGTAGAACAGCCTATTTTCACCAGGGGAGAAAATAAATTTCATGAAGTTTCCCAAAAGGATTTTATTGATCCTTTCCATATAATATTTCTTAGGTAGGTAAAAAAAAAAAAAAAAAAAAGAAAAAAAAAAAAGCTTAGTTATCTGATCATAAAAAGCTTGAGATAGAAGTGTTCTTCCTATAGTTAGTCATGTTACTGATCAGGGGATGAAAAAAAAACAACAAAACTTTTAAGATTAGGGTGACTGTGGTCTGGACTCACATAAAAACAGCAGTATAAGACAGGCCAGTGATTTAAATTTTCACTTGGAGGATATTTGAGTAGCAAAAATAACCAGTGCCCACATACCTTTCTACAGAGGCATATTTTTAGTTGTGGCTTAACTTCAAGGTCCAAGGGGCTAAATGTTTTCTGCAATTTCCTTAATTTACTGCAACAGCCAACTCAGCTAAGGAAAAACATGTGAGTGAAAGAAACTCCCACAGGTGGAATAAGATACTAGCCTCTGGGAATTTCATCATGGTGCAGATGAGGGGCTCCTGTGGGAAAACTATTTTATATAATAACAGAATAGGATTTGCAAGATGATAAGAATACAAAATATGAAAGTCAGTTTCAATTGAACTTGACAAGAGAGATGGAAGCACTGAAGATATTACATTTTTCCATTTTTTGTGGAAATTGGTGCCTTGGGAAGGGGAGGATAGACCCCACCAACCAGTGCTGCCAGCAATGGATAGGCAAGACAAGTTGATACTAGTATTTTCTACTGGGCTTTCTTCCTGACACATCAGCCTGGGTGCACAGTAGCACATGCTAACACCTGCGCACAAATGTGGGATGCAGGTATCTCTAAATGCCATGGAGTTGCTCATGTGTGGATAAACTCTAGATTGGAAGAATTAAAATAATAAAATACCACCTAGATCAATTTAAAATGGTATCAGATTCCCAGTCATAACACTAATCTGAACTATCTCTCCATAGTTTGGTGGGTGTTGAACTGGCTGGCTCCATTGGTTTTTCTTTTGTAGAGATCTCAGTGAAAATGTGCAGCAAAAATCTTTGTGCCTGCCTCATTTGAGCAAATAGTATGAAATGAATGACCTGTCCTAGTTCAAAGCATTAAGGTTTAAAAAATATAAGTGTCTGAGAAATCAGAACTAAGCAACTCCTGTCTCTCTAAGTTATTAAATGAATTGTTTCCCAAGGATAGGAGTATTAGCAAAGCTTGTACGATACATTCCTAAAGATTAATGTTTTCAGTTACTACCTCCACTTTAGGAGAGAATTGGAATCAAGTTTAGGCTGTGTCCCATGAACTAGCAGCCACAAGCTGATGGAACAAGAATATGGAAAACAGTCTATGTATAAAAATGATTATTTCAAGGATTTGGGGAGCCCTGGAAGAGGAGGAGAGAGTGAGAGAGGAAAAAAAAACAAACAAAACACAACAAAGCCTAGCCTCATAAGGCCATCTTAATGAAGGTTTAAGTGATTTTGATGAATTGAACAGATTGTTTTGGCATCCTGACATCACATTTCCTACACAATTGTGTATGTTTTCAAAGCATAAAATGGATTGGTGGCTGTGAAGTGTTCAGTGTGGTAAGGTGAAAGTTATCTGAATGCCTAGAAGGGTAGTAGCTTTATTTCTTAGGGTGTTCCTGCAGTAAGGTATAGCTTGCTGGAGTAGAAGAATGAACTCTTGTGCAGCCTTCTGGGAGGGAAGTTGGAGAGGAGAGAGTAGAAAATGTTCAGTATAGGTTAATATGCAAGTGTAAGGCTTTTTTTCCCCTGTATCTTCATGGAAATGATCCATTTAATTAATTGTGGTGATACCATACCCCCAGAGTCTCTGCCAAATGCTTAAGCCGCTTGCAGACAAAGATTGGAGGTTTGGTGGTAACCTCCTCTCTATACTGTAAGAGCAGTCGTTAGGGATAGAGAGGTGAAATCTGCATATTTCAGTAGTTATGATGTTTTCATTAGCATATCAAAGGAGTTCTATCACTTGAATTTATCAAGCATGTGTAATTTGCACAGATGAGGAATGGGCTTGACTATAAGAGTTTTTATAAGCTGTGTTTTGTAGGTTTGCAGGGGAAGGGAAGTGAAGATGTTAAATACAGAAATATATTAGGCTTGGGGTGTTGTTCAACAGAAATATCAAGAGGTTTTGTGTTGAATAGCATCTTATAGATAAAAGAAAACCTCACAAGTATTACAGCAATTTCAGTTACCCAGAATAATTATGTTACACTGTAGAAAAGCAGGTGTATAATTAACTGTAAGAGCCAGTCATTCAATTTACCGGATTCACATGGAGATTGCTTTGACTTTTAATGTTCATAAGTAGGTTATGGTACTAACTGATAGGTACTTAAAATGGAATTACAATTTCAAATTGTGCCCTTTTACCATGTATATGATATGCTTCTCCCTACATTGATTTTCATATGTTATTACCGTGCTCAGTATAAGAAGTTACGTGAAGTCACCTGGTTTTCTTCATAATGCTCAATTGGATCTTAACCTAATTTTCTTTTAACAAGATTTTTTTTCCAGTAGGCCACCTGCCTTACATCCATTAATAAATGTAGTGAATAGCACTTATGTGTTGAAAGTAGCTAATTAAGAATCACAAAAGTCAATATATCTGCCTTAGTAATTTAAAAAAAAAAAAAAAAAATGTCCAGTTTGAGTGTTCTGTATTTGTCACTTCACAGAAGTTTTTTTCTGTAGTACTTTATGATTACCTATATGCTTCTTCTCCAACTCTTCTGATGTTTTTCTTGGTTCTGAAGCCTTCAGGTAGGAGTAGGTAGTGTCATCATGATTGTATGTTCAAGTTTTGGGCTCCTTTAACTGACTTTGCCATGTACATTCTGTGTTACTGGGCAGTACATTTTCTGTGTGCACTTCATTTCTCTAACTGTACAGTGGACATCTTTGCTCGCTTTTATTGTTTCATCTTTTGTGTCTGAAATCTTTAAGCTTACTCTACCTGTGGGAAAGCTTAACAGTGTGTGGTACTCAAAATCATTCTTGGAAAAAAAAAAATAAAATAATAAAATGGATCAGATAGGGTCTATCTGTCTTTGTTCTTGGTCTTGATTAAAGCAAATATTTCCTACAAGAAAAAGATGCTGTTAATTCCTCTGTTCTCCAAAGTCTACCCTGGAGCAAAAGGAGGTTTCATCATTTGTGCCATCCTAGTAGGAATGTAAACAGCTGGGGGAGAATCAAGATGTTGTGGACCAAAGTACATTTTACCTTGATGCCATTTGCATACACATGCAAATATTCTCCATAAAGTAACTACCATACATTTTGGAGGGTAGTAGTGACTAAAAACAGAATTTTGGCATTGTATGTTTTCAACATTGTCCTTTCATTGCCCTTCTTAGTCTTTTTAATTACATTTAACCGGGTTTTGCTTGTAGGACCAATAGCAGAGAGATGAGTGCATGTCTTATAAGTTAAAATAGCAGAAAGACTATTTATTTGTTCCCACGGTTGAAAACCGTGTGACTGATCTGATCCATCTACTTCCTGTAGTCTTGGTGTGTCTAAATAGCACTGAATGTTGACATTCATTACCCTGGTGAACAGCCAAGAAAGCATCTTTAGTTTCTGATGCACATGACTGAAGCTCTGCTATCAGCTGAAATCGGCTCCTGACGACTGGGATGGAAATTTGGTGTTGGAACAATTCCCGTCCCTCACTCACCCTCTCCAGTTCATTGTTCACCTCTGAACCTTGCAGCCCTTTCACAGCTCTCTGGGGCTCGTCATGGCATGTGTTACTGGTTTCACTTCTGTTTTTCCTACTCCTGTGTACTAAGAGTCTCCACGCCCACAACTTTATTATTGTTAGCATTTTCTTTGTAGTATATTTGGTTATGTATTTTGGGAGGTTTTCTTTATGCTCACCCAGCATGAGACCTTGGACAGGCACGTTTTTGACACTGTGACCTTCTTACAGAAGAAAAAGGGTTTTTGTTGTTTTCATTTCTTTTTTTTTTTTTTTTTTTTTTTTTTTGAAGATGCTCTAGGAGGCAGTTTGCCCAATGTGTTGTCTAGCATGTGAGTTCTAGCTTAGGTTGAAGGGTACTTTTAAAGAAAAGACCAGCAGATGATGAAAAAAATCAGGCAAACTTATTTCTCTTGTTTGGCTCTCTTTCATGCTTATCTGTGATAAATTAAATAAAGACAACATCTTGAATTTAAAAAACAAATATCACCTGTCTTTAACATAGAAAGCTACCTTTAAAACAGATGGAGAGAACTGTTGTCCTTCCAGAAATGTACAGAGAAATGAGTGAGAAAGCTTGATGAGCATTACTTTGATTTGGGTACATTTCTGTAAGTGCTTCCCTCTCTTTTTATTTCTTAATCTAATAGTGGAATGCATGTATAGTGTGCTTAGGGTGGCCTTTTTTCCAACCAGGAAATCAGATTGGGAACATAACCTAAGGTGCATCATCTATTCAGACAACTTCCTGGGGCAATCATTCAATTTCTAGGTTAAAAAACCAACCAAACAAAACAAAAAGAAGGTAAGAAACCCGTAAAATTTTGAAAATCCTTCATCTGCTAGTTATCTGTTCATCTTCATAACTTCATCTGTTAGTTATCAATCAAATGTACTATGGGAAGTCATGTTTTGGATAATTGAAGTCTGAGGGAGTAGGCTTTGATATAGAAAAGCTGTGAGCGGACTATGCAAGTGTCTGAAGGTGTCTGCAACACCGATTTCCACTTTGAGTAGTGCTTTGAGTAGTACTGTCATCTAGTCAATGTGTACTGTAATGACAGAAAGAATTATAAATGGGAGTTAGTTAAATGGGGAAAAATTCCTTAGGCTGAAGCAAATTACTTCCAGGAGTACATAATTTTGCAGATTTGAATTGCTCCATTTTCATGAAAAGTAAAACACGGCATTCTCTTCATCAAAATTGAAGAAAAGCATAGTCTTCTGTTCCTCTGAAGCACCGTTGAGTCATGGCCATGACTGAAACAATGGTGTGAGATTGTTTTCTGCGTGTATGGATGGTCTCATCACTTGAATTTTTGGTCAAGGTGTTTATGTTGAATTGCTTTTCTCTGAGCTGTTGTTTAGTCATACAAAATACATGGAGAAATAATGCTCTGAAGGAGTACCAAGAGAACAAATATGTATTGCTATTAGCAAAGGAAAAGAATTGGAGCCGGAGCAGTAAACTTCACATTCAGAAGGTTAAGGGATGAATTGTAAGAAGAGTTACAAAGTCTTTTTCCTAAGCTGTTATCTTCATTCACATTTTCATTTGTTTAGGCTTTGTTTGGTAGATGTATAGCTCAATTGGTTTGACAGAAGTGAAAACAGTTCAGTACAAACCAGTATCATTAATTATTTCCATGTGTTACATTCGGTTTAAGTCTGGAACAGAATAACCTGTGTTGAAATTGTGAATACTTTTTTATGTTTTTGTCAGCCCTGGATTATTTAAACTTCAGAATCATAGCTTAACTCATTTAGTGAAACCGTATAAAATAAGCAATGCCTGGTTTCTTTTGAGGGATGAAAATTTTACTTTTTTTTACTGTGAAATGTCTGAGCAACCACATCTCATTTGGCCATTTTTCTGTTTCAGACTGTACCGTGTAGTGTGGTCTGTTAGAATTGTTTGGCTTCAATGTTACAATGAGATAGGGGCTTCTTATTTTTCTTCTCTTTCAGGTAGCCACTTGGACTCTGCAGGTGCTGTTGTACTTTCAGATTCTCCCTCTCTGTACTGTACACACTCTCTTATGCCATTAGAGCCTGTTTCCCTCTTATGTGCAAGTCTACAACAAGAAATTTTTGTTGTTGAACTGGAAAAGTATTTTTAATCTATAGTACATAAGCAAGTAAAACATTACTAATGTTTCAGTCGATAGTCTTACAGGTGCTTTTGTGTGTGTATTCTTTTAAAGAAAATGACCTATTTGTAAATGCAGTTTTGTCTATTTGTTTTCCCCTGACATTTTTAAAACAGCTGAAAGAGTGCAGAACAAATGGCTTTCATGCCTAAGAAAGCTGTTTGCTTTCTTAAAGAAATCCCTAGACAAAATCTATCAAATGTATATTTGGACAGCATTGTCACTTTATTTTTGTTACTGTTTTATAGATTACCAGTATATTAGTAGAACAAATACAGTCTTAGGAATGTAGCATTTTGTAAGGTGATGATTTTCCAAATCTGTTTGTTCTCTTCATGCTAGAATTGGCGTAGAACTGAATCAATTACTCAGGATTAGACCATGTACCACTTTAAAGATTTCCTGCTTTTAAGGTCCGATCTATACTTCTTCCTCTTCCCTTTTCTATTATATATATGCAGGAAAGTTTGTTAGCTATGTGGTGTATAGGACTGAAGTATTTCAGAAGCAATATAGCTGGGTCTGGTTTTCAGGCATTAATATCGTGTATTTACTGTAAGCAGAAAAATAAAGGGGTGTGCGTGCTACAGTAGTTAGAAATGGTGTTAACACTTCAATTTTCTTTTTGAAGAAAATCTTTTCTGTGATTCTTCTTTACAATGCACTCATCATTAGTCTCAGGTGGCAATCTGTTCTCTTGTTCTCTGCCCTCAAAATGTCAGATTACCAAATAGTATAACTGTTGGGATCATTACCTGTGTGCCTACATATACAACATAGGCGTTACTTGCATTCATACACAGCTCTTAAACTGTGTTTATGCCCTCGAGTGTACATTTGCATCATATTCATCATAGAATGGGTTTTCACACAGAGTTGAAATCTGTGTACTTAGGGGTTATTTTTAGTTTTACAGCTTTGTATTGGTCTCTTACACAAGTAATGATGAGTGAAAGACAGAACAATTGGGCACATTCATTTAAACACAACATAAGTAGTTGTTCCAGCCTTAGCTGTACCCTTCTATAATTCTAAGATCGTATCATATTAATATATCAGTGCTTTGGTTAAATTGGGGTAGTGTGCTATATCATGTTTTCCCATCTGCTCATGAATGCTCTTAACAAAACATGCCCCAAACACTATTTTATTTCTCTTCTTAGTCCCACTGTGCAATTGCTAGAATAGCTGTAAAATGTGGAGTAGCATTCATGATCTCATATGCAGCTGCTCTGAACAGCATCAGGAAGGCTATCAAGGAAGTGGCAGAAGCAACATTGATAATGTTTTCCAGTATCTTCTACTTCTTTTAATATGAATAAAGAATTATTGTAATTAATACTGAAATACTTTAGTAATAAGTGGCTTCCTGCTGACCTAAGTTAAAATACGTTGCTGTGTCTTCAGGCTTCAAAGGACAATAAAGGGGTATAATGGATATTGTTCCCGTAAGTGTAAAATGCTATTGCAACAGATAATCAGGATGTGCTAACTTCATTGAATGATCATCTTTCTTAGATTCTAGTTAATGTTATTTCAAACACTTCCTTTGTTTCTCATGAACAGTAACTGGATTGTGCTGTTGCATCCAAATCGCCACTGTTTCTCAATTTTAAATACCTTATTTCATCTACTTTGAAGAGAACTCCTCTCCCACTTAACTTTTGTTGGAGACTGATCATTTAGCTTGGGAGATTTTCTAGCCATTCAAAAATCATTTGCTTTTGTTACTGGAATTACTTACATCACTTTCTTTTTAATTGTCATGTAAAATGTCACCTAGATTTATGGTGACTATGGATTGTTGCTTGTATGTGCATTGCAGAATCTAGCCAGGTAACTCTGTGTGCTATGAGTCAAGAGGAGGAGCTTCTGCACCATTTGGAAAGTTAGAAAGCCTGCAGGTGCCAAAGTATCTTTTGATGTCTGTGGATGCTGGGTTGGTTGGTTGAGAGAAGTGCTCCTCCTTGTGGAAGTCTTGGAAGGGGTGGGACATGACAGTGCAGGTACAATGGCATTTCACAAGGTCCTGTGGGTGATTTTGCTACCAGACAGTGTCAGTCCAGAATCTGATATGTGAGAGGACCATTTTAGTCCTCCCCAACTTGTCTCCCGTTTCAGCAAAACTGGGAAATAAGGTTATACTGTTTAAATTAACATGAAAGGAAACTTCCAAAGTAAGGTAGCCCTTGCTTGTCCTCTGGCAGTACAGATTCCATTCTCCTTTACAGTTTGCAGCATCTGTGTGTTGAATGGGCTTGCACAGTATTTTGAAATAGTGAAGACACTTTACGTGTCCTGGTTCATCTCAGTTTGTCAAAAGTGATTGTATTTTTAAAGAGCACACAGTATGTGCTGCAGAAAAAAGTCAAGTTAGGACTTCCTAGATCTGTTGAATTTACTGCTTTATCTTATTTTTTTTTTTTCCTATTTTTTTTTTCCTAGGACATGCAGACAGGCAGTATATATGTGATGCGAATCATTAAATTACAGAAAAACACCTGTAAATTCTTCTGAATTACTGGGAGCATTGTAAATGCAAAACTGCAAGTTGCTGCACCTGAGCTGGGGGATGTAGGGAGCTCTCTGCTGTGTTTCAGAAACTGGCAGCTGAGCGTTCAAGGTTTATTGCTGCCTTCATGTGCAAAAGGGCAGAATTAAGGGGAAAGTACAGAGTTCTAACTCGGCATTAATTCAACTTTAATATTTAGCCGTGTTTAAAAACCTACCTTTTTTCAGTCTGGTTTTGAAGGGATTAAGAAACCCTCTTTGCAGGTCTCTTCTCCATGTTTAAAGGCCAGTGCTGAGTTAAGAAGTCCAGTAAGACTTGGATTTGGAAAGCCTTTGATCATGACAGAAGTTTTTCTGCTTTCCTTCCTCCTGTTTTCTGCATGTTTGATTTCAGTTGATGACAGTATCCAATGGTCAATATGTAGATATTATATACAGAAAATGTCGCTCCATGTCTTCGTTAGGGTTCACTTTATTTGTTGTGCTATCTGATCCAACTGGTAGAAGCAGTGGGGATGTAGGCAGGTTGGTATGTGGGGTAGGGAAGTTAATGAGACTGTAAACACAATGCTGACAGCTTAGTTTTAATTTTCTCTCAGATCCCCCCATACTTTCATTTCAGTGTTGTGTATGTCTCATGAAGGACTTGTCAGCATAAGATATTAAGCAAATGGGAACACTTTATTCCTAGTGTGAGCTACTGTTTAGCCTGCATTGAACTCAGTAATTTTTGCTAGCTGCTGTTTGAACCTGCCTGGCAATTTGTTGGTATTAATGACTGAGGTGTGCCTGGAGTAAGCTACTCTCCCTTGCCTCATTTTGTATAGAGTCAAAGCACTGGAGCCCACCACCTGGGAAGATGTGGTAGTAGATACCAAGGTCAAAAAGCTTCTGTAGAAATCACAGCTGAATATTTAAAAACAACTTCTTAGGTCAGGAGAGATTTGGTCCTACAGTCTGCCTTCATCTGAAAATAAATACCATTCCTTTAAATACCATTCCTTTATAGTAAGATGTACCTTAACAAAGATGGTAATTAGCAGGGAAGTTCGTTGAAGGGTGAGTGATGTGAGCAAATTATAGGCAAGAATCTATAAAGTACCAGTGCAAAAAACTTACAGTCAAGCCAGTTCTCTGTCAGAAGTCTTCTATTCCTGCAAGGACCCACATCGTCTGTTCTGCTGTGTGCACAAAATATCTGTGAGTTGTAACAGTCAGTTCTGCATGTCCCTGATGTTGTTCTGCCAGCATCCGCATGAAAAGAACTTCTGCTTTCTTTACTCACTCTGTATTTTTCATCAAGGAATAAACACAATAAAGTGTTTGGTGCTGAAGTAGCAAACAAATCTCTTGTTAAAGCTTTTAAAACTGATGGCTATTACCACAATTTTGTTGTTGTCATTTCCACAGGCCTCAGTGCGGTTACTACTAATAAAAAATGAATCCTTGTGGCTTGGTTTGTGTGTGTTCTTTAGGTGCCAGTTCATGTCTGATGCAACACATGGGAATGCGTACATGGAAAACGTAGTGCTTCACTTGTGGAATAAAGAAGCAAAACATCTGAGAGAAGTGAATTAATCCATTTATGTGAGCTGTGGAGAAGACATATTGCCCTGACAAGTAGGGGACATAGATAATCTAGAACTACAAATCCTGTCCTGGCACGCTGTAATCTTGGGTAATTCATTAAGTTGACATTACCAGAATTTAGTTGTAGAGTGCATTGAATGAGAACTGTGCACTTGCATCTGTTCGTGCAGAGTGAGTGTAACAAACAATATTTCCAGAACAGGTCCTGAGATCTTGTAACAAATCCTTGTTAATAAAATCATGCAGAAGTGATAATAATGTCATTGCAATTTTAATTTAAAGATGCACGTTGATATTTGCAGTTGGTCTCTGTAAGGCATGTTCTGTTTGAGGAGCATTTCAAGTATTTTTATCAGCTGCAGATTACTGCAATGGTATGTGTGTGTGGAAAAGCTGGTCAGAGTGAACATAACAGCATAGCCAACGTGTTCCTGCCTGTTCCTATTATTTTAGAAGTGTTTTTAATACAGCTAGTACTGTAGCTGAGTGTCTAAATAATCCTGTATCAAGGGAAATTAAGTGACAGTGCAGTGTAGGTGAGCACCTGAGGTTTCCATGGTACTATAAGCCACTACCTGTGCAGTGGCACTCAAACAGATGTACACGTGTGCTTCCCTAGCATTGTGGAACAATGGCTTTTCACCTATCTGAGAACTGCTTCTTGTCCTAGGACAAGTTTAACAGCTTGTGTAGTCTCTCAGTTCCACATAGGTTGGGGCTCCCATGCATTATTTTGCTATACTAATTTGGTGTAGTTCTTGCTTTTTCTATAGTTAGAAAGTTCCTCTTTAACCTGAAAGATACCAACGTTGCTGCTTGTTGTAGTAACATTTGTCTAGAAGTAAAATGAAAATATGATCAGATGGGATGGACTTAGGAATCTATGCAACACAATTATATAACTTTTATTTCAAAATTGCACCTAAAATTGTCTCAGGGGGCTGGAGTTTGATGTTTAGCAAATGCATTTTCAAATATGTAAGATTAAAGCTTTCCTTTATGGAGGATCCTGAATTCTGACCAAGGTACAACAACAGCATGGTGTTACAAATCTTGCCTTACGCGGGAAACAAAATGTGCTTTTTTTTTTTTTTTTTTTTTTCCTGAGAGCATTGGGCCTTCATAAATCTACATATTCTTGCTTTTCCTTTACTTTGCCTGACTCTTATAGTTCTCATGAGAAGAGACACTGTTATAAGTGAACTATAGTTACTCTTATTGCTGGCTGCTTCTTGCTGCATCACAGCAATGATATTCTCTGGAACTATTTTCTCAGTGCAGGAACTACTTTTTTTGTAGGAATCTATAGAGCCTTAAGTAACACAGAGACTACCTTGAAGTTGGAACACATATCCAAAGTATGTAGGAGAGGGGAAGGAAATGCCTTTTCACCATGTAAACTGTTTCCACTGGGTGGCAAGGAGGAGTGGCGGGTAGTGGTGTGTGTGTAGCAGAAACTGACCAGAATTATTAACTCTTAGTGATAGCATTATGCAAGAGCCATTGTTTTCTCTGGTACTTACATACATTTGTGGGTGCCACTTCAGAGGAGTGGAGCAATCACTGGGGAAATGCCTCCCTCCTTCTGGTTGAGGAGGAGGTTGTCTAGCATGGCAGTGTTTTCTGCTTACCTGGTTGGTCCAGAGTGGCTGCTTTTCTAACGCGCTTTGAGAAGCCTGTTAGAGTTTCTGGGTTCTTCTGTCTTCAGAATCACTCCATCCTAATTTCTGTTGCTGATTGTACTCTGTTGGTCTGAACATGACAAAATTGCTCTTGTTTTTTGTTTTCTTTATCCTAGTGGCTTTTTTCTCTCCTATTATTTTTCTCTCTTCTGTGGGTTACCTGACTTCTGGTACCTATCGCTTTCTCACTTCCCAAACTTTGCTAGGATGGTTGCCTGTTGGTTGACCTACACATGCTGTTACAGGAACCCTGGTTGCTAGGTGTGACAGTTCAACAAAACAAAAAAGAGCTTACATCAGTGGGTATTTGTGCAGACTGCACCAAGGTGCTGCTTCTGCCAGTATGTATAATAGCAGCATCCACAAGAAAGGTGAGAAAATTGTCACAACCTTCACTGTAGTTGTAGTCTATGCTCATGGATCTTTGCTCAGTTAGTTAATTCTTTTTTCCAGGAAGCTTTCAACCACAAGACTGTAGAATTCTATCTTTTCAGAAGCCCGCCTTTTGGTTTGGGAAGGCACACAGAGTAGTTTCCTTGTGCTAGAGGTTTTGTAGCCCATCGCCCAAGTTTCAACAAAGACTGCAAGTATAACAGACTTTATTTTTGGAACTGTAATGTGAAACTCTGACATGGTACTATTCAGTATTGCTTACAGCTGTGTAAATCTGAAGGAAGAGAGATTTGAGAGAGGAAAAAGAAAAATATTTATGCTGACTGTTTTCTGCACCAATTAAGTGCTCAGGAAGAAGTTGATGTGACTTCAAAAAAAAATTGAAATGTGATTTGTGGCATACTATGTAATGGAGCCTGAAATATCTGTAGCAGCTAATGTATTACAGTTTTTAAAGTTTTTTATTTTTCCATCTGGATAAATATCTCATGTTTAATATCTTCTTGTTTTAAGTGGCTTTCAGTCTTCTGTCTTTACATCTATAATGGCATTCAAATAATACCAGGAAGGCTTTCCCCTCGGGGTATCTTCTGAGTGTGAAGGAGGAGCAGGAGGGCTACTCTATCTTTGAAAAGCTGTCAGTATGTGTTACTGTAAACTCCTAGTAAACTATGTTTAACTAGGACTATTAAATTGATGTTTTCAGATGCTACAAAGCCTGCGTAAGGGAAGACATGTCAGCATAAGGTGATATACTGTTACTTTGAGGTTCTAAATTGAAATGTTTAGTTTCTACCTTAAAAGCTTTGTCTATCTGAAGCTACCTCTCAGTTTTGACCGATCATCTTAACGTTTTTTTACAAGATGTTTTCAAATCCCACTTTAACTACATGTCCTCTTGTTTCCTGCCAAGAGAAGCAAAATAAGTTCTGTTGCTGGAAGCGTATGGTGTTCAAGAACAACTCTGTAAAGGAGATTATTTTTCCTCCATTTTTATCATCCTTTTCCTTTTCCATTGACTGCGTAAAGTAAGTCGGGTAGTGATAGACAACTGCAGCAGGTGAGCAGGGACTTGGAGTCTTCCTTATTCTTGAAGTCACTGTGTGAGGTTAGTGCTAGCAAAGCAGGAGGAGAATGGTGAGGTAGTAGGAAAAACTTCTGTGTTCATTGACTTGGAGATTAACCAAGCTTGCATGTCCTCAGAAAGCTGATGTGCTGATCGTGCTGTGGAGAATATGGTAGCAGTTATTTTTCTGGATGTTTTGGATAGACCTGGTCATCTTTCTGGGATGACAGAAGGTGCTAAGTGCCCACCCATGACACTTTGCTAAAGAAGAGTAATATTGGTATTTCAGCCTTGTGCAGTTAATTGCAAGACACACTTCAAATGATGTATATGAATAGTTTAAATTGCACCTGATACAGTGCAGTGAGCAGCTAGAAAGCAATTCTGAAAAGAGGACTTGTACTAGCCAACAATGACCCATGTGGCAGTGTGAAGTTTCCTTCAGGCAGCCAGTACTGAAAGAGCTAGAGCAACTTTCTGAAAAAGTCAGTCCTCGTGTATGAATTGCATCCTTCTATGAGTCTTCAGCAGAGATGCTGTCAGTGTCCTGTGGTATTGGTGAGATGATATGGCACGTGACTGTAGTTGTGCATATCAGTGCAGCACTGGAAGTGTATGAGTTTGTGCTGCGGGAGTTAGATGGTTTCTCAAGGTCAGCCTGTCTTTGTATTTGTTACCTGAACATCAGTTCTTTATAAAAGTTGTCATACAGCTGAAGAGGAAGAGAAGGCTTCTGTTTCAAGCTCTCTAAAGACGTGCTTTTTGTCACCAGCTTGACTTGACAGGCTACTGCCATTTGTCAGAGAGCTCAAGCTAAGTACAATGGGGATTTCATAGAACTAAAAGCCTCTGCATTTAACTGAAACTTGAAGGTAAATGTTGTACATTGGACCTGGTAAAACCTTCTATGTAAGATTTGTGAATCCTATAGGGTAAACCCCGGTACTGTTTTAACATAGTGAAACAGTTAACCACCCTCAGTGTTCTCAGTACATACTGTAAAGTGATCATGTTTTATTTCACACTTTCCCACTGCCTGCCCTGACAATACAGATTTTTATTTTATTACCATTACTTCTAATTTAAGTATTTATTTAAATTAAATTCATTAGAATTAGGCTTTTATTAGTATTAGGTTATGAATGGATGAAGGGCAATCTCTTGCCCTCTACACATGTAAATTTCTCAGGGTGGAATCCTCCAAATTTTCCATTCTCACGGCAATGGCTTAACAGCTCAATGTCCAGGTAGAGACCAATAATAAGTCATATCCCTCAGGGGTCGGTACTGGGACTAGTACTGTTTAACATCTTTGTTGTCAGTGATGTGGACAGTGGTATTCAGTGCATCCTCAGCAAGTTTGTGCATGACACCAAGCTGTGTGGTATGGTCAAAGTTCTGGAGAGAAGGGATGATGCCATCCAGGTGGAGCTGGATGGGCTTGAGAGGTGAGCCTACGTGAACCTCATAAAGTTTCCAGGACAAGTGCAAGGTGCTGCTGCTGGGTCAGGGCAATCCCAAATGTGAATACAGGTTGGATGGAGAAGGGATTGAGAGCAGCCCTTATGAGAATGACTTGGGCGTGTTGGTGAATGAAAAACTAAGCATGAGCTGGCAGTGCAGGCTTACAGCCCAGAAGGCCAACCATTTTCTGGTCTGTGTCACAGGAAGTGTGGCCAGTAGGATATGTGAAAAAATATGTCCTACTATGCGTGTGCAGTTTTCTAATGATGTTTTCAAGGAAGTGTTGTTGCAGATTATTTACTCAAGTTTTGTTTGCTTTCAAATCTTTCTGTTAAATAGATGTTTTTATCTTTTTCAGTGTGTAAGGATCCTCCCTACAAAGTTGAAGAATCTGGGTATGCTGGTTTCATTTTGCCAATTGAGGTTTACTTCAAAAATAAGGTAAGGAATCACTTTTCATTTAAAAGAGAAAAAACAAACAAACAAAATAAAACAAAAACTATATGGAAGTCTTTTAAGATGTGTGCTTTAATTCATAAACGCAGTTATAATTAATGTTTAAGGATGCATTTGTAACTGCTTTTAATTCAAAATCACTAATGTTTAGAAACATAACTGTATTTAGTAGATAACTCTCTGAAGTTAGGATTACCTAATAAATTAAAGAAGATGAATTATTCAGTAGTTATTTAGAAGAACACTTATTACTCAGAAGTAGACAGGCTTTAAATAATGCTTCAGAAAACTCAAAAGCCACTTTAAAATTTGAAGAAAGGAAGCTGATATTGATCATGTTGATTTCATAATGAGCCCATTGTTCTGTTGTAAGTATTGCTGATCTTTATAATTTGTTCACATTTTTGGTCTTTGATAGAGAGTCTTTTAATCGTGTGTCCTAAGTCTGCATAAACATTCTTTTAGCTTATATGTGAACATTGATTCTACTCAACATTACCAGGGGGCATAGTTTAAAATGAAAATTAGTGTCATTCTACAATGCTTGCATTATTGTGATATCTCAAATTTAAGGTCTAAGTAAATACTGCACAGTAAGTGCAGTCCTTTAGATAACAAATACAGAATTTTCCTTTAATGTACATAATGGGTTCTGTTTTACTCTTAACTTGTTCAGATGAAAAGAATTGGACTTGGGTGGAACTAAAGAAGAGAAAGCTTGCCTGATATTAGACTTAATGAAAAAAAAATTAATAATTGCAATATTATAGGTTCATTTTGTATATCGTGTTTTGGTGGACCTATTATACTTCACATACGCTTCTAAGATACTTACCTAGTTATAACATCATTTTAATCAAGGCATTTTTTTACTACCTTTAATATGTCAAATGCTTGGTGAAAAGCTAAAAAGACAAGAAAACAGATGCATAATAAGACTTTTTGCTGGAACCTGGCTCACATAATTTGGGTTAGAGTACAACTTTGTTAGCTCTGTGTGCTTTCAGGTAGAAGTTCCAGTATTATCTTTCACAGAAACTCTGTCGAGGTATAAGGTGTAGATAATCCTGCTGAGGCACTTTCTAAGTCGTAGGTTTTGAAATTAATTTTGAAATGTTCCCTGTATCAATCTGTGAGGAATAAAGCTCATTCTACCCACCCCATTTGCTGTTGGATAGGGAAACAGAACTGTCTCAAAGTTGACTGGCCTCTTCGGAATGCTTTTTAGCTCTGTTTCAGACAGGAAAGCAGTTTGATTCATTACAAAAAATCAGATTTTATTAAAGAAAAGCAAAACCTTCTTTTTAGCTCATTTATTAAGAGCTCACCCCAGGTGGACTAAGTCAGAAGACGTTGATTCATTGAAGCATCTCTACAGAAAGCTTCCCACCCCACATTTCTTTCTCTGTTTTTCATTCAGACTTGTGATTGCCTTTGACTGTGGAGACCCAAGCGTCTCAGGAGTTCTCTTCAGGAGTTGTTGTTTAGACTGAAATCAAGAGGGCATCAGTAATTACAACTCAGCTCACCCTCAAGCACCATGCAGAATTAGGAAGTTTGCAAACATCCCCGCCCCTATTTTGGTGTAATGGAATACAACAAGCAGCAGTTGAATTGTGAGTCAGCTAGCTAGTTGTAGCAGCTTACCGTTTCTGGGGCCAGTACAATCCAAAGGAAAAGTGGCATAAAATTTGAGCTGACATTCCTGAGGCAAATTACTGCTTTCTGGTGGCTCAGCTACTCATCTTCTTTCAAGATACTTCCATACTTCCAAATATTCCAGAACTGAAGAATAGGATATAGAAGGAGGAAGAGGAGACAGAACATCATCACTTATTCAAGGTAGAAAACTTTACTGGTTCATAAGGAACCCTAATGAATGGAGAGGGCAGTGGTACAAGATGCCACGCGGATCAGGGAGAAAATGCACCCTTTCCCAGGACTTAATAGAAATTGGTAGAAAATCTAATAGTCATTTTGCCCTGACAGAAAATGTTCCAAGGCCAAAATGATTGTGGATGGAAAAAACGATCCTCTGCCAAAAATGTAATCATCATCGTCATCAGGATATAGTTGTTATCTGTTGAGATGAAGTCCTTGAAAAAAGGCTTTTAGGTTGAAAGACTTCTACTCTGGAAAACGCAGTCAGTTTAGAATAAGGTTCATAGACTGCACTATACTCTGCCTTCACTGTCAGGACTGTTTTGAAGTAATGGCAGTGCTAAAGGGAGTGCTTTGTTTAGTAAAAGTTTGACTTGAAATTATTGGTTTTGTCCATCTAACTTTCCACAGAATTCTTTAAAGACTTCAGTTTGTAAATTCTTGTAACTCTGCTTTCGTGATAAAGCTGCTGATACCAGCTGATTCCCTATAGCAACATGACCATTTTCTAAGCAGCCTGGGGAGTAAATTGCTTCCAATTTTTTTTGCAAGAAATCATGTGTTCATCTTTAATGATAAGAAATGTCTTCATCCATGGTAGCCTTTGAAAATGGTCGATGAAGAAAAGAGACCATATAAGGCAACTACTGTCTTCTGTTTTCAGAAATAAGCTACTGCAGGCCTTTTATCTCAGGTCTCTTTCTGTTGTCTCTGCTCCAGGTTTAGAGATGGGATGCTGAACCCTTGACTGCGCTTGAAAAATTTGACTTTTACAATATTACTTTTAGAGATTTCTGTACTTCCTGTTCTTGGCATCCTTGGAATCCTGAATCAAAACAACATTTTTTAATGTGATTTTTTAAGCATTTGGTATTTCTGTCACTGAACAGACCACATTTTGATCAGATACAGCGTGGGTTATATGCTGAGATTTTGCTGTCTCTTCCTCTTCTTTCCTTTTGGCTCCCTTTTTACTAGCCTTTCCTGAATTTACCCTTTTACTTGTGTTCTGCCTAAAGACTGACATTGGTTTGGTGGCTTCTTTTGCACATCTGGATCCTTGGAGAAAGGGCTATTTAATGTTGCTTTAAAAGAGCACTTAAGTTATTATTTATTATTAAATAATTATTATTAATTTATTTCCAAACTTCTGGAACAGAACTTTGTAAATGTATAACACAAATTGTACTTAATATCTTTTCTCTGGTTTTAGCAGTCACTGTAGTGTAGTTTTATTTAGTCACTGTAGTGTCCTTTTTCAGCTGACAATTTCTCAGAACAGTGGAGCGTTTTCTTCCAAGATAAATTTGCCTTTCCTGTTCTTTCTCTCTCCATATTGGTACAGGGAACATTCAGCTTCATTTTTTTAATTTTTTTATTTTTTTTTAACTACAGTGGCAGAGAACTTTAAATGCTTGGAAGCTGTGGTGGAATACTTGAATTCTATCTGACCACAATAGTTCAAGGCAAAGAAGTATCATTAATAAACAAACAGATATCATACATGGGAGTTCAAATATAGTTTGCTGCAACAGTCTCATTCTTAGCTTTTTTTTCCAACTTTTTGGGATCTAAGGAAGAATTTGTATCTGAAAATTTACTGCAACATGGTCTTTACTACAGCTCAGAAATGGTTAAAATTATTGTGTTGGTGACTGAGTTAACTAGTGTAAATTGAATCATGTTATACATGTACATGTCTTTAGCCTATGCCAGACATGATGTAACACTTTCAACTAAGCCTTGTCAGGACAGCTTGAAGTCCATGTATTTTACCATGTGTTACTGTGGGCTGATAGGAACTTCTCTGATTTACTGTAGCTCAGCTGATGGGCTGTGTAAGAAGGAATTCTCTCAGAACACAGAATGGTTAAAAACAACTTAATTTAATTTTAATTGACAGTCTTATGTAGCCCTTGTTTTCAATTTAGTTAGTTTTGGTGTTAGATCTTTCTGTCTGGTTATTTTCAACCCTCAGGAAGAACCTAAGAAAGTTCGATTTGACTATGACTTATTCCTGCACCTTGAAGGCCACCCACCTGTAAATCACCTCCGCTGTGAAAAGCTCACATTCAACAACCCGACAGAAGAATTCAGAAGAAAGCTGCTAAAGGCAGGAGGGGTGAGTCCTGCACCCGTGTCAAAAGCAATCACAATAAAGACATTGCTGCTTATTGCTGGTGCATGATTAGTGTAACAGAGATTGACCTGGCAGTGAAACTAAATGAAGTGTCTTTGTTATTAACTTAGTAAAAGAGCTCAATGCTTGTTTTCAAGTTGAATGGGTGAACAAATGAGAATGTGCCTACCTCAAATACACAATTAGATAGTTGCATCTGATGCCTCTTAACACCCAAGTGATTCACATTTATTTCTGCAAAAGAGAGCTTAGGTTTTTATACGTGAAGCATTGCTTGCTTGACACTCCACAGATGAAATACAGAAGGGCTATTTTGATGAGAGTAATAAGAGCATAAAGTTTTTCTCATTTACTGAGAAATTATTCTATATAAAGCAGAATGAATTCAGTAGTTGTAGAACAAGTTAGAAACAGTAAGTATCAGTAAACATGCTGCATTTCATATAATATATATTACACAGTCTGAACCAGAAAATTAACCAAGACTTGTTCACAATTTTTTAGAATTAGTGTGTACGTAAAAGCCCAAAGGAAGTTAGCCTCTTCAGAGGGAAGAAAGGGTCATGCCTTTAGAAACATATTTATATGACATTTTGTCTGTTAGGGCTCTGCTGAATTTCACAAAATGGCAGGATCGCTCATTCTGGCAGGAGCCACAAGAGGTTCAGCCTGGGCTCAGGCCGGGCTGCTCAGGGCTTCACCCAGCCGGGACACGAAACACCCAGGCCACAGAGGCCCAACCTGCCTGGGCCCCAGCTCCACAGCCAGGCTGTACTGGTGGGGAAAGGCTTCTCCTCATCTCCAGCCTGAGCCTCTCGTGCCTCAGCCCATGCCCTGCCTCCCACCCCCCCATCACACACCCCTGGGCAGAGCCCGGCCGCATCTCCTCTGTCTCCTCCAGCCGCCCCTTCTCCCAGCTGAACCAGCCCTGCTCCACAGCCTCACCTCACAGGGCAAGGCCTCCAGCACCACTGCCTTGGTGCCTCCCCTCCTTTCTGCCTGTTTGTGTGTTTTTCCAGTACTCTGGAGCCCAGAAATGGGAGCAGCATCTAGAGCACCAAGCAGAGTGGACAGCTCCTGCTCTCAGCTGCCTCTAGGGCCATGTCCTGGTCCCACCACCCCAGGCATTGCTTCTTAGGCACATGGCTGGCTCCAGCTCAGCTCACTGCCATCAGCACCCAGAGCTGTCCTCCAAAGCTTCTCTCCTTCCAAGGCTGTGTGGCTGTAGGACTTGGCATCTGTCCCAATGAGAATTTTGTTAACTTGTTCCTCCAGCCTGTTTGGGTCCCTATAGGTGGCACCCCTACTTTTGAGTGTCAGCTGCTTCCCTTCCCTAGTATGTTGATGAATAGGATTGTGTTCTGTCTCCTCCTGTGGGCCACAAGTAGACACGTGCAAGCCTACATTTTGTGTACGTACATTAGGCCAATGCTTATCTTTATAGTTTTGGGCAGTCAAAAGTATCAAAAATGGTTAGCCCTATTTAATGCAAATACACAACAGTAGGTTCTAGGCTCAAGATAAGAGGGAGCTAGTTTGTGAATATTCTGTCTGCTGAAGAGGATCTTTGAAACAAAGCAAAAGTAAGTAGTAGGTATAGTCTGAAAGACCGTGTTATCCTCCTGGAGAAGAGAACTGTTACTACTATAATGCTATTGAAATAGAAGCATGAGCTGTGCTTTGTGTTTGCATTTATTAGGTGTGAGAGGGTATCAGTGTCTGGACAGCATATTGTCTTTTTAGCGTGTTTCCAAATAAAACATCAGGATTGTACTCTGGAAAACTTAATGAGCAACTGCTTTAATATTAATCATAATCAGGTCAATTGTCAATGAACAAGATTTACCCACAAGTGTAATAAATCTAAATGTATTCTGACAGGGACTTTGACAGAGTAGGATGAGTAAAAAGGAAAAAAAAAAAAAAAGATAACACTAAACATCCCCTTTTATTGTTCATTTTATGTGCCTTCTAATTTTATGTTTCTTGAATTAACAAAGGCAAAAATGCTGCCTAATTGTAAACAATGAAATACAGGATGTTTTAATTGAAGCCTTTTCCTGAATGTATCAGCATTCTTAAAAGGCAATGATGTGAAGTTTTTTTCTTCTGGAGGAGGCAAACTGCTTTTTTTTATTATTATTATTATTATTTTTATTTCTCCAATCTGCTTCCAAGAAATGGATCTCGTTCTTGAAGCTGTCATTCATTCACGCTTCTCTCTTTAGGTTTTCTGACCTAGGGGTATGTCCAACTGACTCAGGAGACATGAACTAATAACATTCTGTCAGTCTCAGTGTTATAGGTCTTCATGAAGGGCTTACATCTCCCAACATTGAAAGGTCCATTATACTTTTATGACATATTGTCCACGGGTTTTGTTTTAGTTGTTGAAAGCTAGCTCTCGCTTCTAAGTGTAGGTAGAATAGACAGTTTAATGAATCCAGGATACACTAACTTATCTGCAACTACAGTGCTTTATGCTGAGAAAGGCAATTACAGGAAAATAAAATATAATTTGCAGGTACTTAAGTATCAGTAATTAATACTGCTAGCTTACAACTGCCTCTAAGAAAAAGTAAGAGTAATGAGTTGCTGAATTTTCCTCAACCAGTGACAAGGCAGGCCAAATCAGGTTAATGTCCTTCAGAATGAATGAGGTACTATATTAATGCAAAATGTGGAGTGGTAGCTTTAGGAAAAGCACTTGAAGGTGGAGGACTTCTGCTGACATGCTTATAAGTAATAGTGTAAACCACTTAATTTCTGTGCATCTCAAAACCCAGACCCCTCATTAGTTTTGTTCTCCAAGAAAAAGTTGGGAGATGTAGTTCAACTGAAGTAGACTATTAAACATGAATATTTATAGTTTTAAAGAACATTTTTATATAACAAAGACTACATCCTTCTGAAGGAAAAAGTGCAGGCTTTATATAAAATGTTATGTACCCAACACATCATTTAAATGTAAAATAAGGCATAAGTTTTAAGGAAGCAAGCTAGAAGAACAGCTGTAGTTAGCGTTTACTCTTGGAAGTATTTGGCTTCACTCAGGAGCTGAACCTGGAATTTCTTTGCATGTTGCCTTTTTCAGAATAGTCGTGTCTAAGCATTTTAGTCCTGTCTAAACATTTATTTTTTACTGCAGAATTTTCTTGAGATGTCATTTGGATGTTCACGACTCTGCTCTTCACTCACACCACATACTTCATTGTATCCCAAATGCGAATAAGCAAGGAATATTTGCTACAGCCAATGTTCTTCTGTCTTTCAGAGTAATAGGCTATTTCTTAAAAGGAAAAAAAAAAAGCACAGAGATTGCCAGTGCCTTCTTCTGGTTTCCTTTCACACCTTCTCCATATGTATCCCGTCCATTATGTGCCCAAAGGTCTGACTGGTTCTCTTGCAGCCCACTGAGAGAGTAAGAGTAACGTTTGGATATCCCAGGTAATAAACTGCACAACTCTGCAGTGTTTCTATATCCACTACTACTATACTACTACCCACTAAGCCAAGTATGATATTTAGAGTGGTGCCATTCAATAAGATAAACTCTGTGAAATATTTCTATCTTAGTGTTATATTTGGTATCATGAGAACAGAAGCATAAATGATCCCTCAGTCTTGATTAGTAGGAGGTTACCAAACTACAGGCTTTCAATGATAGAATTATTAGGGTTGAAAAAGATCTCCCACAAGATTACAGAATCACAGAATTTTCTAGGTTGGAAGAGACCTCAAGGTCATCGAGTCCAACCTCCAACCTAACGCTAACAGCCCTCCACTAAACCATATCCCTAAGCTCTACATCTAAACATCTTTTGAAGACTTCCAGGGATGGTGACTCCACCACTTCCCTGGGCAGCCTGTTCCAGTGCCTCACAACCCTTTCAGTGAAGAAGTTCTTCCTAACATCTAACCTAAAACTCCCCTGGCTCAACTTAAGCCCATTCCCCCTCGTCCTGTCACCAGGCACGTGGGAGAACAGGCCAACCCCCACCTCGCTACAGCCTCCCTTGAGGTACCTAAAAAGAGCGATAAGGTCGCCCCTGAGCCTCCTCTTCTCCAGGCTGAACAAGCCCAGCTCCCTCAGCCGCTCCTCGTAGGACTTGTTCTCCAGGCCCCTCACCAGCTTCATCGCCCTTCTCTGCACCCGCTCAAGCACCTCCATGTCCTTCTTGTAGCGAGGGGCCCAAAACTGAACACAGTACTCGAGGTGCGGCCTCACCAGAGCTGAGTACAGGGGGACGATCACCTCCCTAGCCCTGCTGGTCACACTGTTCCTGATACAAGCCAGGATGCCGTTGGCCTTCTTGGCCACCTGAGCACACTGCTGGCTCATATTCAGCCGACTATCCACCATCACTCCCAGGTCCTTCTCTGCCTGGCAGCATTTCCAACCAGATCTCCAAGATCATCTGGTCCAACCATCCCCCTATTACCACTGTCAGACACTAAACCATGTCCCTAAGCACCAGGTCCAACCTTTCCTAAAACACCCCCAGGGATGGTGACACCACCACTTACTTCCCTGAGCAACCCCTTCCAATGTCTAACTGCTCTTTCTCAGAAGAACCATCTCCTCATTTCCAACCTGAACCTCCCCTGGCACAACTTGAGGCCATTCCCTCTAGTCCTACCACTAGTTATCTGCAAAGAGAGGCTGACCTGCAGCTCCCCACACCTTCCTTTCAGGTATCTGTAGAGAGCAATAAGGTCTCCCCTGAGCCTCCTCTTCTCCAGACTAAACAATCCCAGTTCCCTCAGTTGCTCCTCACAGGACTTGTGTTCCAGGCCCTTCACCAGCTTTGTAGCCCTTCTCTGGACATGCTCCAGGGCCTCGATGTCCTTCTTGTAGTGAAGGGCCCAAAGCTGAACACAGACAGTCCTTGAGGTGCAGCCTCACCGGAGCTGCGTACAAGAGGACGATCACCTCCCTGGCCTTGCTGGCTGCACTGTTCCTGATACAGACCAGGATACCATTGGCCTTCTTGGTCGCCTGGGCACACTGCTGGCTCGTGTTCAGGTGAGCATCAATTAGCATCCCCAGATCCTTTTCCTCTGCACAGCTTTCTAGCCATTCTGCCCCAAGCCTGTAGCATTGCATGGAGTTGTTGTGGCCAAAGTGCAGGACTCAGCACTTAGCCATGTAGAACCTCATCCCATTCCTATTGACTTGTCCTGTCCAGGTCCCACTGCAGGGCCTTCCTATCCTCCGGCAGATTGACGCTTCCCCCCAACTTGGTGAAATCTGCAAACTTGCTAAGGATGCACTCAGTTCCCTTGTCTAAATCATCAATGAAGACACAAAAGGGCATGGGCCCCAACACTGCCCCCTGGGCAGCACCACTCATGACCAGAATCTGAGAATTATTTTTTTAGCCTTATAGGAAGATTGGCTTCAGAAAATGTATTTCTGTACTCAGGGAGATAAATAGAAACCTTTTGGCTCAATTTTATAGAGGCTATATCCAATTTGCAACGTCCTTCATCAAGGTTTGCCATCTTCTGAAACATTTTTTACTTAATGAACTTTCCCCTATGCCCTGAGAAGTTTCTATTTATGCTTAGGTCTTTCTCTGCCTTTTACCTACATTCATTTGTTCTCATAAATGTTAACAAAAGTTTATGGAGAAAAAAAATATGCTTTCAAGAGTATACTGAGCAAATTCAGTCAAAATATTCAGTATAATTCTCTGTTCTCTTTCCATATCTACAGTAAATTACATTTCCCTTAGAAAATTTTATTTCCACAGCAAACTTCAGAAATTTTTGCCTCTACTTTCACAGTGTAGTACCCAATGATGAGAAACTAATATGTAATATGTTTCTATTTATGAATCAAGAGGGAAGAAAGACATTAAACAGGTTGCATTTTTTTTTTAAAAAAAAAAAAGGTATCAGAGTAGAAATTCAGGTTTTCTGGAAAAAAAAAATCAGAACCACTGCTTTCTTTTTTTCCTTTTTTTTTTTTTTTCCCAAATCTTTTTGTTTTCACTCTGTTAAAGTTTAGAAATATCTTTCCAATTACTCCAGAAACCTATGTAATACATGTTTTAAAATGTGTTCTTTGTCCATATAATGAAGATGAAATCATGGGGATTTCCCTCTTCTCTCCCCTTCCTTTTTCTTTGCAATTCTTCAGTGTCAGTTGGAAGAGTTGGCTTTTACCCAGAGCCAACTTCAGGTATAATGCTGCTCGAGGGAAGGGATTATCTTTAAGCTTGTGCTTTTCATAATTAGGTAATAGAGTTTTCTTAAACTATATATTACTTTAGTTTCAAGCAAATAACTTAAAAGAATTCAAAAAGATTTTCTATTCCCTTTAGGCTGTAGGTTTTTGTTAATGGTATTATCATCGTTTTTTGAATAGGAATAATAGTGGTTCAGGGAAATTATGTTTGTTGTTTCTCTTAGTGCTTTCAGTAGTGAATGAACTTGTTCTTCACCGTGAAATGATGTGGGGTGGCAGCAGCCCAGGACCACACAAAGAAATTGGCTTATTCTGTATGCCAGACAAGTTTAATTGCATTTTCAGTGCTGCAGAAATGTAATGGGCCATTTTGCCTGGAATTCTAACAGATACGTAATAGAACTGACTAAAAGTATGATTCAAATATTTCAGCAGCATGTTATGGAGAATTTTATCTACTTGTCTAAGACTGCTGTGTGGAGGTGTTTCTGGATTACCAGCTAAATAAATGAAACATGAGGTAGCTTGGTGTGGACCCTTTTGAGGCAAGATTATTCCAGCTGTGATGGCCTTCTTGTATTGGAAAACAAAAGTAGGAGACAGATGAGCTTTTTGATAGTGCTTCATTCCCCTGCAGAAACTCTGATGTTCTTTGAGGAGATTGTCTTGATGTGGAACAACTGTGACAGCTCATGAAGTTTTTTAACTGTGAGAATCTGTGTAGTATGGTAGGACTGATTAATGCATATCAGGAATCACAGGATGCATGTTTGCAGAAATTATCGGTAAGAGAAGACCAGCTTCCATCAAACATTTGAGTCCATTCTTCATGCTTTCTCTACTGGGATCTGAAAAGTGTTGTTTTGGAGTTTTGAAAAAAAATGTTTTGGAGTTTTGAAAAAAAATGGTTTGGAGTTTTGAAAAAAAATGGTTGTTGGATAGCTGGGTACTCCAAGTTGTTTAACATGCTGGTTGATAGCACTTGTCTTGGTCAGGTCAATTTTTGTAGGGCAACTTGTGAATTAGAGGGCAACTTGTGAATCAGCTTGATGAAGCAGGTAGAATTGTTCCTTCCCAGCACGAGTACCTGTTCTACCTACTGTGTTTTGGGAGAATTAACTTTTCCTTTGCCCTTGCCCTTTCAGTTAAAACAACTGGCAGACAAAGGTTTAAATTACTAGTCCAATAGCTGCAGGGTGGCAACGTGGATGTTTGGTGAACTAGAGGCATGAAAGTACTGGGAGCAGATCTATTTGGATACTTGTCTGTATATAGTGGTTTATGACATAGTGATGCACATGGCAGAAGGATATTATTTTTCTCTGGAATTTGATAGGAAGAGTGTTTAAAAAAGGAAAAATAACTATCTTGTATTTTTGCCTGCAATGGCAATGAGAATAAAAGATAGTTTATGTACACTCTTCCTTTTGCTCTGTGGTCAGAGATAATAACTCTAGTAGATAATATCAACAAGATATTAATATCATATTTGTATGCTCCACTAAGATTTAGCCTTGCATTGTTTTCATTTTTTTTTTTTTATTGGACATGTTATTAGGATGAGATCTTGTTAAACCTTATTTTTGATGTTAACTCTTTCCTATCTTAAGCTAAAACTTTTTTTACTAACAGTGGTATAGGAAACTTCCTAGTTACATCATTAAAAAATAAAATAAAATTCAAGTAGTTTTCTCTTGCTCCAGTTTATTATCTTGTGTTGAGGAGCTGCCTACACTGATGCTCCAGCTCTGCTTTCATGGAGGAAGTGAGATGGAATGTGTCTCTGACTTGGATTATTAAAATAACTCCCCTCTCAAAACTGTGCGTTAACTGCAGTCTATGGTGCTGCTGGAGCTGATAGTCCTTGGAGCAGGACAAGGAATAACATCAGTGGACATCTCTGTTTTCTCCTGTTTTTGCTCATTCATATCAGGTGGCTGTTCTATTAATCACTGCTGGTATTAGTCTGTCTTCTTTGTCTTGACCAGTATCCTCTGACCTGTAGTCATCACCTCTCCATATTTAGTAGATTTCAGGCTGGCTTTCTTGGGAGTTGGCTTTCACTCACTAACTTTTTATATGCCTTACAAAATAACTTATCAACGCACCAGTACCCTTGTGGATCTTTGAAGTACCCTTTCTTGAGATAGTCTATGCTGAGGATGCACGGAACCTCTGGGCCAGTCACGATGGGGTGCTTTTGCCACTCATTCCCAGTTAGACTTACTTCAGCTTCCAGTACAGTTAGCTCTTGGGATCCCCCTGTCACTCCAGAGATAGAGATGAGTTCTGCCCCTTGGTGGCTTGACGGCATTAGGGTACACTGTGTGTCTGTGTCCACTAAAGCTTTATATTTCTGTGGTTCCGGTGTGCCAGACCATCGAATCCACACAGTCCAGTAAATCCGGTTGTTCCTCTCCTCTACCTGGCCAGAGGCAGGGCCCCACTAGTCCTGGTTGGAGTATCTATCAATTAATTCTTCCAAATGTGAAGCAGAGGTCTCTTCGTCAAGATCAGGAGTAATACTAGCCCTTTGACTGCCCCTGAGGGACTGCCCAACTGGAAACAGAAACAGAAATCCTCCTAGAGGCCCCTTTTCTTGCTGCTGTATCTTTCTGCAGCTCACGTACCCGAGCAGCTAGGGCCGAGGTCGGTTCACAGTCTCACTTCCTCATATCTTTCCCGTGGTCATGTAAATAAAATCACAAGGTACCCTGTGGTGAGTGTCCCGGATTGTCCCTTGCTTGAGCCAGAGACTGCTGGCACATAATGGCTTCAAGATTCTCCCATCTAGCTGAGGAGGAAACTGTGTTCTTCTAACTGTTGGGACAGTCTCTCCACAGCTGAAATGCAGGCCCGTACTGGGGCAGAGAGATTTTCTTCATATTTATGGAGCTGGTTGGACACGTTATCCACAGTTGGCCCCATCCTGTCCTCCCAATCCATTGCTGCCAGTGTGCTGGCATGTGATGGGCGTGCAGCCTGTACAAACTTCCGCCACATGGATGCTGTGCAATGGACTTCATCAGGGTCTTTAGGTGTCTGGGCATTGTTCAAACCTCTATAAATATCTCCAGCACAGCTAACTACTGTGGGTGCTGGATACCTTTATCTATAGTGGTCCACTTGCCTACTTGATATACAATATCTTCCTTGTGGGGACACCTTTCTTTCACAGCTGCCAGGAGTCACCTCCAGAGGCTGAAAACCTGTGCCTCTCTCCCAATTACTCTATCAATGAGCCTTTCTCTAGAGAGGGATCCTAGCTGCTTGGTTTCTTTGCCTTCTAGCTCTTGGCTATTGGCCCCAGTGTCCCAGCATCGAAGCAGCCAGGCAAGGATGTGCTCACCCAGATGACGACTGAAATCCTTCTGTATTTCTCACAACTTGCTCAAGGATAGAGATCGAGTGGTTTCTGACTCATTTATGATTTCGGTCTCTTCTTCCTGATGTTGCCATAATGCTGCTGCTTTAGAGCTGCCTGCCTTTTCCTCTTCTCCCTCCTCCTTAGGAGGAGCTTCTTCCCTTACTAAACAAGCTGACATCCGTTTCCATTGTTTTGTCTTGGCTATAGGGGTGACTGACACCATAGATGGTTGGTCCTCAGGGCTGGTCACAGTGTGTGTTATCTCGTCATTGAATTCAGAAACTTCCCTATCCCCTTGAGGGTGCTGGGCAATGTTAATTGACATTTGATAGGCGTAAGCCAGACCCCAGCAGCATGCAGCAAGCTGGTGGAGTTCTCTGGTATTGCCAGGATCTGGGCATGCGTCTTTCAAACATTATACCTGTTTTCTTGGATTTTGAACTTGTTCAGGGGTGAAGTTAAGAACCATCAGAGGAGAAAACCATGACAGGTACCTGCCCATACCCCCACACACACCTTGCCACCCACAACTACTTTGTCTCAGGGCAGGTCCTTGGATGATATTCTTAATAAATTGTTTGACCTTAGGGAGAAAGACAAACACTAGAAGTAGCAATAGGAGGATAACATCTGACCAAGGATATCCAAAATACTCAAAGGCTGCTGCAATTTGCCCACTGGAAGAGAAGAAGAAGGCACCACCCCTGATATTATTCACGGATTGACTGCTAGGGGAGAAAAAGAAGGCGCTGTAATTCTTAATATTTCCAAGAAGATAATCTCCAGGAGACAAGAATGATAACAATGCAGGGCCTGAGTACCAGATGAAACTGAAGGCTGGCATGTTACAGCACAGCATGATAAAGAAATCAAACACAAATTTCAACATGTTCTCTGATCGGATGTAGAGGAAAAAAGAGAACAGAGAAAGGACTAGATACAACATAATCACACAGAAAAATATTAACATAAAACTGAACATTGTGACTAGCAGTATGTTAGTTGTAAATACTTCAACCAATTCTACTGTTATCTCAACCCTCGAGCCCCATGCTGGGCGCCAAAAAGGACTGTGGTGGTTTTACTCGGGTGGGCAGCCGAGCTCCACCACCACCGCTCTCTCACTCCCTCCTCCTCAAAGAGGAAGGGGGAGAAAATACAACACAAAGAGGTCGAGGTTTGGGATGAGAATGGTTTAATTAAAGGGAAAGGGAATGGGGAGAAAAAGAAGAAAAGAAAAAAAAAAAAAAAAAAAGGAAACAATAAGGCCACACGGAAGCACAGAGAGAAAGGAAAAAAAAAAATAGCTACTTTCTATCAACGAGCAATGTTCGGCCTCGTCCTGGGAAGTAGGGCCTCAAAATGCATAGTGGTTGTTCAGAAGGAACAGCCCCCTCCTCCACGAGAGCCCCCCTTTTTATTGCTGAGTGTGACATCAGGTGTTATGGAATATCCCTTTGGTTGGTTTAGGTCAGCTGCCCCGGCAATGTCCCCTCCCCATCACTTGCCCACTGCCAGCCTGCTGGCTCCTGGGGGCTTGGAAGGAGTCCTGATGCTGTGCCAGCACTACGCAGCAATAGACACAACACTGGAGTGATATCAGTGCTGTTCCAGCTACGAGTGCAGAGCACAGCACTGTGTGGGCTGCTGCAGGGAAACGTGACTGCATCCCAGACAGACCCAACACAGTTGTGTACTAAAACAGAACTCTTTGTTCAGACTGTATTGTTTCTTGCCTGAATTTCTTTTTCCTCTTTGTATCTAGAAAGATGTACTATCCCAATCTGTTTTTTCTATGCTTCCCTGCATCTCTGTAGTCTCATGCTTTAAAGTTTGCCTTTAATTTTTTAGGTGCTAATTTAATTCCTTGACAGTTTACGTAGAGCATATTTTATTCAGATACTGTATCCCTTCCAAAGTTTGCAGGCTTGCTAGTGATGGCCATTTTTCCTGTTTTATTCTCAAGTTTGTGTTGAGACTGCCTTTCTATCTACTGCCAAATTTGATATTGGAAGCCTTGAATAATATGCTACCAGTGAAACTTGCATTGCAAGTGTCCTTTTCAGCCTAGTGTTTAGATTCCCTGACTGTTTTCTTATGTCACTGGTACAGCGTGGCCAAGAACACAGAGAGCTGCCCAGCACTATCAAGTTCCTTTTTGAGAAACCATCTTTGTCAGTACCATGTAGCTGCTTGTTGGTCTCTTCCAGCACTGCAGTTGTTCGTGCCTGATACAACCACTCAGCATTAGAGTCTTCTTCCTACCAACTATTTGTAGGACTTAGGACAAGGATGCTTTTTCATCTCCTTCTCTCTTTTAGTGGCTTAGTTGTTGTTGTTTTTTTATGACAGTTTCAGCAGAGAAAGTTTGAGGTTTGGGAAATCTCCGTCAGCTGTGAAGAAGCCATCATACCTTTAACACATTCGGTTCTAACAACGATCCCCTGAAACCCTATCAGGCATTATGTATTGACAAAGCCATATCCTTCATTTCATTGGGCAGTTTTCTCCTGTTTCTCTGTGATCCTTGTGTGATCAGACAGCTTCAACAGCTGCCAGCCATCTTTGTACAGAGCTGTGCACTGTAAAACCCCCACTGCCATGACAGGCAGCCCTAGGGAGCACCAGTGGGTGCCTGGTGGGATGAGGATTTTTGTCTTCTCTTGTGCTGTGGCAGGCTCCTGAGTCTGTCTCAGAGAGGGTAGAGTACACCTCCACCAGTCAATTTCCCTCTCTGACTCCCTTTAAACTAGAGTTGCATGGGGAGGAGAACCTCAATCCATTCTGCTTCTCCCAGTTGGACACCAGTGTCAGTGGTAGGTGCCCAGAGTCTGGAGAAGGGTCACAGGTCAGCAGGAGAGCACCTGAAGGGCAGCACAAAGGAGTTCCAGCCACTCCAGCCAGTAAGTCAGCCTCATCGGGTGCCCAACTCAAATGTCTCCAAGAAAATGCATGTAGCATGGGGAATAAACATGAAAAGGCACATGGAAAATAGGGAAGTGCTTGGTGACAGCCAGCATGGCTTCACTAAGGGCAGATTGTGACTGAAAAATCTGGTGGCCTATGATGGGGTTACAGGATTAGCAGAAGAGCAACTGACATTATCTACCTGGACTTGTCCAAAGGATATCATTCACACCATGATATCCTTGTCTCTCAATTGGAAAGACGTGAATTGGATGGACAGACCACTCGGTGGGTAACGGATTGTATGGATGGTCATATTCAAAGTGTTTTGGTAAGGCTTTTTGAAGTATGTTAACAGGAAAAGGAGGACTGGAGCAAACATTGGTCTGATACTTAATGAGGATGGTCACATAACAAATAGGGAGATAGACAAAGCAGAGGTGTTTGGTGCATTTTTTGCTTCTCTTCAACACCAGTGATGGGCTCTGGGACTCCTGCTACCCTGAGTTGGAGGACTCTGACTGTGGGAATGATAAATTCCTTGCTAACCCTGAACTTGTGCGGGATTTGCTGCTACACCTGGATCTATGCAAGTCCATGGGCCCTGATGGGATTCATCTCAGAGTACTCAGAGAGTTGGCTGATGTCACCTCTCTCAATTATTTTTCAATGGTCTTGGGAATCTGGAGATGTCCTAGTTGACTAGAAGCTGGCAAAAGTGGTCCCAGTTTTCTAAAGGGCAAAAAAGATGTGGGCAATTACAGGCCTGTCAGTCTCACTTCAGTGCCTGGTAAAATTATGGAGAAGATTATTCTGGGAGTTATTGAAAAACACATAAAGGACAACTCAGTCATTGGTCAATGCCAACATGGGTTCACTAGGGGAAGGACATGTCTAGCAAACATAATTTTCTTCTAGGACAAGATCACCCAGCTAGTTGACCAAAGGAAGCCAGCCAATGTAATCTTTCTGGATTTCAGTAAAGCTTTTGATACTGTCACTTACAGTATCCTTCTGGGCAGTCACCACCACTGTGAAGTTCAACAAGAGCAAGTGCCTGCACCTGGGAAGGGGCAACCCTGGTTATACATATGGACTGGGGAACGAGATACTGTAGAGCAGCCCCACAGAAAGGGACTTAGTGGTTTTGACCAGCAGCAAGCTGAACATGAGCCAGCAGTGTGCCTTGGTAGCCAGGAGGACCAACCATATCTTGGGGTGCATCAAGCACAGCATTGCTTGCTGATCAAGGAAAGTGATTGTCCCACTCTGCTCTGTGCTGGTGTGGCCTCATCTCAAGTGCTGTGTGCGGTTTTGGGTGCCACATTATAACAAAAATAGTGTCCGAAGTAGGGCAACAAATATTGTAAAGGATGTACAGGAGAAGATGTATGAGGAGCAGCTGAAGTCACTTGGATTGTAAAGCCTGAAGAAGAGGAGACTGACGGGAGACCTTACTATTATTATCTACAACTTCCTCATGAGGGGAGCGGAGGGGAAGGTGCTGAGCTCTGCACCTTCTGACCAGTGATAGGACCTGAGGAAATGCCTTGAAGCTGTGACAGGTGGGGTTCAGGTTAGGTATCAGGAGAAGGTTTTTAACCAAGAGGGTGGTCGGGCACTGGAATAGGATCCCCAGGACAGCAGTCATGGGACCGAGCCTGCCAGAGTTCAAGAAGTGTTCAGACAGCACTCTCAAGACACATGGTTTGATTTCCTGTTACTTACTTATTTATTGAAGGGTCCTTTGAGGGTGTAGGAGTTGGACTCAGTGATCCTTGTGGATCCCTTCTAACTTGGATTTTCTATGATTCTGCGATTCTAAATTGGAGAGATGTGGGTTTGATGGACAGACTGCTCACTGGATTAAAAATTGACTGGATGATTGCATTCAGAGAGTTGCAGTCAAGATCTTGATATCCAAGTGGAGACCAGTGACAAATGGCATTTCACAGTATATTACATGGTATTGGAAGTGGTGCAGTATAACATCTTTGTCAGTGACATGGACAGTGAAATTGAGTGCACCTTCAGCAAGTTTGCCCATATCACCAAGCTGTGTGGTGTGGTCAACATGCCTGAGAGAAGGGATGGAGCTGTACGGGCTTGAGAGGTGGGCCTGTGTGAACCTCATGGAGTTCAACAAGACAAGTGCAAGGTGCTGCACTGGGGCCAGGGCAATCCCAAATGTGAATACAGGCTGGCTGGAGAAAGGATTGAGAGCAACCCTTATGAGAAGGACTTGGGCGTGTTGGTGGATGAAAAACTAAGTATAAGCTGGCAATGCAGACTTACAGCCCAGAAGGCCAACCATTTTCTGAGCTGCATCAAAAGCAGCATGGTCAGCAAGTCAAGGGGGATAATTCCCTTCCACTACTCTGCTCTTCTGAGAAGCCACCTGGAGCACTGTGTTCAGCTCTGGGGCCCCAACATAAGAAGGACATGGACCTGTTAGAGCAAGTCCAGAGGAGGACCACAAAGATGATCAGAGGGCTGGAGCATCTCTCCTATGAAGACAGGCTGAGGGAGTTGGGGTTGTTCAGCATGGAGAAGAGAAGACTGGGCCTTCTAGTTCCTAAGGGGGGTCTACAGGAAAGCAGGAGAGGAACTCTCTGTCAGGGAGTGTAGTAATAGGACAAGGGGTAATGATTTTAAACTAAAAGAGGGGAGATTTAGGTGGAATGGAAATGGAATTCATACACTGGGTTTAAAAGATTCAAGAGGAAGTACTTTTTCTGTAAGGAAGAAATTCTTCACTATCTTTAAAAGTCTCTTCCATCCCAAACTTTTCTATGATTTTTTAAAGTTAGCATTAGCATTATTAAAAACAATGACATGGATACAGCTTCTGGTACAGGAATTCCCTAAACCATTGGTTGCTGAGAGGAGGTAGGGAACAGGGAAGGAATAATTCTCCATTATTTGTCCTGTACTTGTATTTTTTCCTGTAACTGTAACTGTTGACCACATCAAAGACATGCTGTGATCTTGGCTTAACCTTTCCTCTGCCTGAATATAGTCAATATTAAGATACATTGCTGAAGGAACAGCAAAACTATAACTGGATTTTCATACTTTGAGTGCTGGTGAATTCAGGATGTTATTGTATTGCTGTTTAAACTGACTCCTGGAAAGCTGAGCTGTTGCCTCTGTCATTTCACCTTGCTTTGCAAATACCAGTACTGTTGTCAGATACTGCTCTGCTAGTACAGAGTAGTTACCAGTTCATCGGGGACTTGTGGAAGTGGTTGAGGAGTTAATACTTTTGCTGGGTTTTGTCCCTAAATTTATTGTTGGAGCAGACAAGCACCCACTGCAAATGGTCTTGGGTGCCTGGCTTATGCTTGGGCTGTGGTATTGTCAGCATACTGGAGTAAACATTTCTGTGGAACTTTAAGCTGGAAGGGAACTTGGCAGTGCAGAAGGGAGGAAGTGAGTAAAAAAGTATAGATAGTGTGGCCTTATTGGAGACCTCTTAGTTTGCTTTTGATGACCTTGAATTCTTGCTGTAGAGTTAATGGCTTCCTTTGATAAAGTCATTTCCATCTTTTCCTCTTTTTATGTAGCCTTGACTTAACATAGCTGTGTACGTACGCATACACACACAGAAAGACACATGTATAAACAGTATATGCTGCTAGTGTGATAGTGGCAATATGAAAGGAGGGACTTTCTCTGGAAACTCACTGAAGTATGCCTGCCATGCTGTGCATTTCTGTTTGCAAGAGTTAATCTTTGGCTAATAGGAGAATGAAGGGCAGGTACCTATTGCAGTAGCTGCTATGGTTCTTTTTGCTGGGCTCTTTCTGTAGTAGTGCCTAAACTGGATATATAACTGTCTCTTTCCTAAGTTTAGCCAAAATAGAAATTCATTTCATTTCCAAAAAAAATATTTGTAGGCACGTTTTGTCCTTTTTTTGGGTAATCTTGGCAAACAAAACTAACATTAAAACATTAAAACTAACATTTTGCAAGAGTTTGAGAGTTTTTAATGTTAATATTAACTTCATTCCTTTGAAGGAAGAGAAGACAAGTGATTTTCCCTGAAGTAGGACTTTTTAGTCAGGGCCAGATCCTACTTTTGACAGAGATCAATTTGAAAGGTAGAGATGTGTATTTTATTGTAGGGGCCAAGAAGTGAATTTTACAGAAGATTTTCTTGACCTTTTGTTGTCCATATAGTGCTTATCTGGAATGCTGAACGGAGGTTCTGCTTTATTGCATTCATTTTTGATTGCATTAAACAACATTTTAAATCTATGATTGCCATTTTTTTCATGGAATTTATAATGAAATAACAGGCTGCAGGAGTTAATACACTGAAATTTTTGTGGCTTGCAGTTTGAAATGTTCAGGTTTTGTCTTCTAAAATGTGTACAGGATATGTTTTTCTTTCTGTGGAACTAGATTTGCCAAACCTGCCTGACCTCAGATGCTAAAGCTGTCTGTCCAAGCTCTGTAGATTTTTCTTTAGAGTCCTCCTGTGTCTAAATGTATAATCTGGCATACCGAGGCTGTTAATGGTCCAAAAAACCCTCTAATACTTGTCTAGAAACTGAGTTACCTGAGAAATCCATATACTTAAATAAATAAATAAATAAATAAGTCAGCTTTCTAGGAATATTCAGAAGCATTTCTAAGCTGAAATGTTTGTGTATTTTAAAAAGAGAATTTATGTAGTTGTTGAATCTCTGTTACTTTTAATGAGTCAGAAGTTTATGGTTCAGGGAGAAAATGGCAGCTTCTGACTCTAGAAGAAAGATTCTTGGCAGATTTTTTTTGTTTCTTTGGGTTTAATCATCAAGGCAAGGCAGACACTGATCCTCCAGACTGTGTTTCTGCATAACATGCATATGCATCACTCTCTTGCATGAGTGCCTGAGCAGAGCTGCTTTGTGCCAACAAAATACCTGCTTAAACTCCTTAATAATGGGCAACGTTATATCTATTTCTGCTGAAAGATGAATTGGTTTTAATTCAAGCGGTATTTTCTGTGAAGAAGTTGATGGGTTTAAAATATTGCATTAGGTTTAATTTAAAGGAGAACAATCTTATTTAACCACCCATTTGATTTTTTTTTTTTGAGTAAATAAGGATAGAGACAAATGCATTTGTGCATAATGATAGAGACAAATGCATTTTTCTCTATGTGTTGTACAGCTTAATGGTTGTACAGCTTAATGTGGCTACAGATTTTCCTTGTCTTTATCACTGACTATTTGTTACTTCTACCTTTCCTTGTATTCAGCTGGGCTGAATTCAGCCAAAACACCTGGTAAATTGAGGTTAGAGAGTATCCGTCAGGCTAAATAAAATCATTTACTGTGATTCACAACAGCTAATCTCTGTGGATTTTACTACAAGATGGATGTCGTGTTCTGCCCAGTTGTTTTTCGAGTGTTCTGGCTCCTTGTATTCTCTGGCTTAGGAGTCTGAGAAATGGAAAAGAGGAACTGAGGAGTAAATGTGCTATGTGCCCTGCGTGGAATCCTACTTCACAATGTTTATTGAATATATTAATATATTTTTTAAATAATACGTTTTAATACATGAACCTCTGGTCAAGGAAGGAGAAAAAACTGAAGTTGTGACCTAGATCGTCTGCATTCTCCTCGTTAGGATTCTAGCTGCAGTGTTGGAAAGATAACAGTCAATTTACAAGCCAAAAAAATAAACAATCTTTATTACCTGGACATGTCCCTTACTATTCTCCAGGCTGCCACATGGTCTTTTGAATGATGTTGTCTACAACAAGATTCACGGGGAGCTTTTGTTAAATAAATCAGTGAATAAAAAAATATGAAATTCTGACTTGAAAAAGTTGTAAGTAGTAAATAACAATCCTTCTTGACTTGAATTGACTGGAGAAAGAAAATATCAAGTGTACGAATCTATAGCCTAGATTTACCACTTCTGTACTATCCACAGAGTACAACTCTACAATTGGCTGAACTATGTGCAGTGTCTTGGATTTATCTGTTGGTAATTATGAGACTTTAAAATCAAGAGAGGCCACTAGACCCCTGTCATAGCAAAAATATTGTTTACTCATCAGCTATTCAGTTTACTGTACACTAGGTAAGGCAGAAACTTGAAGGTAGAAGTTGAAGCTACAGCTCTGCTGCTTTCATAATAAAACCTAAGGGTGTTTGTACAGTGTACCTTTGTAGCAGGTTAACCCTGGGTAAGGATAAAACTCCAAGCAGCCACTCAGTTACTCATTCCTCCTTCTTAGTAGGCCAGGAGGGAAAGATGGGATATGAAAGCTCATGGGTTGAGAGAAAGAGATTGGTGCTTACCAGTTATTGACATGGACAGCACAGCCTCAACTTAGGGAAAACTGATTTAATTTATTGCTGATTAACGTACATTTGGATAGTTAGAAGTACAGGCAAACATTAAAACAGCACCTTCTCCTTCCTCCCTCCTTCCTGTGCTCAACTTCACTCCTTCATTCTTAACTCCTCTACCTCTTACCACGCCACAAGCAGTATGGGGCGTTCAGTCCATATCAATTATCTGCTGCTCCTTGCTCCTCACACTTTAGCCCTGACTCAGTGTGGGTCCTGTCTGCAGGCTGCTGTCTTTAAAGAACTGCTTTAGTCCAGGCTCTCCATGTCTTCCAGAGTATATCCACCTGCTCTCGTGTGAAAGTACTCAGTGGGCTGTGTGTGGGTATCTGCTCTGGCATGGTCCTCTCCATGGGCTGCAGGGAAGTAGTGCTCCAGACGCCAGAGCAGGTTTCTTCCGTTCTCTGACCTTGGTTATTTGCACTGCAATTTCTCACACTTTTTTGCCCTTGTCTCCTCAGCCTTCAAACTGTTCTCCCAGAGGCACAACCAGCTTTGCTTTAGGGAATCAGCTGTGTTCTGCTGTGAGGCAGTTGGAGTTTGATGAAACTCATACAGTTCAGCATTGGGGCAGGCCCTGGACTCTCACAGAGGTGACCCCTGCCACCACAACCTTGCTGCCTGTACCCAGTACAGTCTTCAGTTGCATTGTTGTAGTTGAAAGCAAAGGCAGATGCACATACACATTTCTGTATGGGACGTCAGTAGCCTGCAGAACCTTCTAGTGCAGGTGGAATGGACATTCAAAGGTAACAGACATCTCTCAAGACAAGGAAAAGGGTGCTAAGGTCTCAGTTGCAATGCTGTGTAAGCAGCTGTATTAGAACATGTTTTGTGTTTTTTTTTTTTTTTTTTTTTTTTTTTTTTTTTTTTTTTTTAAGGGGCTTGCACTGTATTTACATATGAATTGAAAGATTTGATTTGTTCATTGAATAGTGGATGGCCATGTGGTTGGCCATTGTCTTGTCTCCTGTTGAGAAGAAACAAATATATGGTTTGTTGGAGAAATTTTATTCTCATACTAAAATGATTTACTAGTAACTTAGGCAGGTGAGACTCTCTCTGTGGGTAATGTTTGATTTACATGCTTTCCCTCTCACAACAGATCATGGTAATGTCAGATGGCACATCATTCTCTTCAGGGCAGAGCCTTCATCTCCCCAACCTTCCCAGTAACTCCCTGTCTTTTTCTGAACTGAAGAAGAAATCATCTCATGGGCCAAAGGTGAGATTTATTTTGATAGAAGATACTTAACAGGGCTTTCTCTGGGAAGTAACTTGAGAAGAAAAACCTTTCTAGGTATCTTTGCACTTTGTGACGTTGTTCAGTGGTGACAACATATTAATGTTTCTTCAATATGAACTTACTGTAAGCCACATGCAAATAATGCAGAAAACAGTTATTTGTGAGAGTACGTGCTACCTGAAGTATTACTTTTCTGTTTTCTGAACATGCATGGTTGTCTTCCTCCTTTTCCAGAAGGAATTATAATTACCTGTTGTAGCATTGGGAGATTCTGGGCATGGAAAAATGATCTACAGAAATGTAAAAATATTACAAAATACTATAATAATTATTTCATTTGTCTATTATCTTAAAATGAGTGTTTTTAAGGCAACTGTGTGAAATGAAACCTAGAAGTTGTATTTTTTATAGCATTTTTCATTTTGTTTATAGTTCAGGGGTTATTCTTTACCAGGTGTTTCAAATATATTGACAAATCATCAGTCTCTAGGACATCAGATTGAAACCCCAATTTAGGATGAGGCAGACAGATATATTCCAATGAACCTGTTGAATAATATGTAGGCCTTTCCAAAACAGCAGGGAACTTCAGTTTGATGTAATGAATTAATCACGTGAGAGAATGAAGAGCACCTTGTTATTAAATGGGAAAGAAATGCAGCACAATTACTTGATTCATGAATGAATTATCTTATATGACCTTTTTATGTTCCATTAAATTTTGTTTTGACTTTTTTTCATCTTCTCTCAGTTTGAAACACGTTACTTAATCTTGCTGGTGTCTGAGGTTGTGTACTACAAGAGCAATATCCTTTTTTATCAATAACTTTCATGTTCTGCAGCTATAAAAATACTATCTTCTGGAAAAATGCTAGTTTGACTATCTTGTAAGTTCTTTTAAAAACTGTCAGGTAATGAACTATGGGTATGTCTATGTGTCCATTGATAAGAATACATTCTTATCACAACAGAAAGGATACATAGAGGGGAAAAAAAGCTCTTTGACATGCTCCTGCCTACTTGGCTTTGTATTGGAGTGACTCACAATCTGTAATGCAGTTCTTGCAACATTTAAAGAAGATATGGACATGTTGTTTTTGTTTTTCTAGTGAGGAGCTGAGGATTAGAATGAAAGTACTTACTCTGCCATTTCAAAATTGGTGCTTAATGACTAAGAAGCAGGTAACTGTTCGTCTGCTTATTCTAGAACTTATCTGCCTACATTTGGACACTGAAGATGAGTTGTTTTGCCACATTACTGTTAGTAATAGGGGTTTTTGTGAGGCTGGATAGCTCTGTAGAGTTCTGTTTCTGAACCACTACTTTGGATTCAACTGTAATGTTGGTTCACCCTTGCATTGCATGTCAAAACAGGCATATTGAGGCTTGGCCTGAAATAAGCAACCCAAACACCTGTAGGAGGACTTTAGTCTGAGTACAGAAATTATAACAAGTCCTACACTACTGCTTCTGCTAGTATCTGTACTCTTTGGTAAGTCTTGAATTTGAGTGTAGTTTATTTCACAAGCAAGTGCTAACTGAGATGTCATTTTCTAAGCCCTATAGCAGTTAACTGTTTGGTGTAGAAAACTGACATGCATTCAAGGTGGTTGAGATGAAGAGAGTCTTACATGTTTGCTGCACTCTTCCTTAAAAACAAATGCTTGAAATCTTTCATTTCTGCTGAAGCAAACACCTGCAGTGAGTTTGACCCAGTTTTACAGCCAGAAGATGATGCTGGAGGAGTCAGTATGAGTCAGATGTACATCACAACTCAGCGTTGTATTCAGTGTTTGTATCTGTGGCCAGTGTGACTAAGGAAGTGATTGTCCCTCTCTACTTCACTCTGGTGAGGCTGCACCTTGCATACTGTGTTCAGTTTTGGTTCCCTCACTACAAGAAGGACACTGAGGCCCTGGAACATGTCCAGCGAAGGGCCATGAAGCTGGTGAAGGGTCTAGAGAACAAGTCTTACAAGGAGTGGCTGAGGGAACTGGGGTTGTTTAGCCTAGAGAAAAGGAGGCTCAGGGGAGGCATTACCACTCTGCAACTGACTCTAAAGAGGTTGTATTGGGGTGGGGATCAGTCTCTTCTCCAAAGCAACAGCAATATGACAAAAGGAAATGGCCTCAAGTTGTGCCAGGAGAGGTTCAGGATGGATATTAGGAAAAATTACTTCACCAAAAGAGTTCTGCAGCATTGGAATAGGTTCCCCACAGAAGCAGAGTCACTATCACTGAAGGTCTTCAAAAGACATGTAGATGTTGAACACATGGATGTGGTTTACTGGTAGACTTGGCAGTGCTAGGTTAATGGTTGGACTTGATGATCTTAGAAGACTTTTCTGACCTAAATGATTTTGTGATTATAAAACAGGGATGTTCAGCAGCAGTGCTGTATATTTGACTTTTTTTTTTTTTTTTTTCCTTTTTCTATCTGTATGGTATGCTGTTCACTGCAATATTTAATAGTGAGGAGAGATTCAGAAGATAGGTGTCTTGGTAGTTCTGGGTGTAAATAATATACTTTATAATGGGTGTCTGGCCCTGATCATTTTTGGGTTTTCCTTCTACAGCAGTAGTCCTTTGTGCTTGGTTTAGTTTGGGTTTGTTTTGTGTCTGTGAATACCAAAGTTGAGGTCAAGTTTTAACTCTGAATGTGGAAAATCAGAATCTAAGGATGTTTGCTTACTCACTTAGCGTCCACAAACTATCACATGGGCTTTATGGTTAAGGGGAAAATTGCAGTTAAGACTGTAAAACCTCTGCAAAGAAGTGGTGGTGTTGGCTTAGCATTCACTTATCAAAAAATACAATAGACTGTGAAATAAGATGAAATAAGAGAGAACTGACAATTGGTTTTCTGTTGCATGGTCTTCTGCAATTATGTATTAAAAATAGGAATGTATTTCTAAAAATCTGTTTATGTTTAATTTAATATGGAGTATATTAGTGAGCCCCAGTAGTGAGATTCTAAAACAAAGCTGTAGTTTCAGAGCTGCTGCAGGCTGGCTACTGTGTGTACCTGTGCTGATACTAAGTTGTATTACTCTGCCTATTTGTACAGTGTGAATACTTTATACACAGAATGTGGAATATCTTGGTAATTATTGTTGGGATGATTATATCTTTGGGAGAGAGATGTATTGTCAGCTGCAATGAAATGAGGTTTACTTTATAAACAAATAAACAAAAGCTCTTATTCCAGTGTCTGACCAGGAAAAAAAAAATAATGTTTTGTGTTCTTCACCTTTGGGCTTTCTCTGTCTAACCAGTGAGTTTTCTAATTCTCCTATTTCTGATTCTTATGATGTCACTGGTCATAATAGTTTAGTGGGAAGGACAATCAAGTCTTCTGAAGTGTGGAAAGCTTTGTAAATCTGTAAAAAGAATAATAGAATCATAGGTTGGTTTGGGTTGGAAGGGACCCTAAAGATCATCTAGTTGATGCCTCACTGCCATGGGCAGTGACACCTTTCACCAGGCCAAGATAGCAGAACCAGCAGCAAGTGAATTTATCTCCAACGAGCAGCTAGCAATTGAAAGAATAGCATAGCATTTATATACCATATAAAGAATAGAATAGAATAGAAAGAATACTATAGCATTTATGGAAACTTTCAGCTGTGTTGGTGTTTTTCTCCAAATCAAGTAGCGTTTTTAGTCAAATATCAAACACATTTGTATTCAACAGAAATCTGAATTTTTTCATGCTTCTAGATACCTTCCTTATCTTTTTCTTTTAAGAGTGGAAGGCATATATGAGACTGACTCCATGGCTGTGATCTCAGTAGGTGTAACATGTGAACAAATACTGCGTTGTTTTGTTATTTAAATTACAAATGGAAATAACGCATGGGTTTAGGATCAATAATCCTAAGTTTGTGGGCTAATACTGCAATATAGTAGACCGGCAAAGCCACGACAGTACTCAGTTTAATCACTTAACTGAATTAAACAATACCTGCCTCCCCTCCAACTGTTTCATTTGTTAATTAGTTTCCCAATGTCTGTCAGCAACTGGGGATGTTTGAAGTGATTTCCAGAGGATATTGCTTATCCCAAGCCCTATTCAAGCACATTGGGAATTATATTATGTAATATGAAGCCACTATCCAGCCCTGCAAGATGTACAGAGTTCAACACCTTTTTTTTTGCCCTGTAGTTGCAGAATTGTTTTAATCTGCAATGTGTTACCTGTTGAGCAGCACAGGTAAGATCTTAGATTTTCTGTGTTGGTAAGATCTTAGGTTTTTATCATACTTCCAAAAATATTTATTTTTAAAGGCCTGTCAGTACTGTTCCATGAAAGGAGTTATATATGTTGAAGTACTGTGTGTACATAGTGTTACTTGGATTAAGAAATGAAAACATCTACTGGTATTTTAAAATTTGTTTAATGCTCTGTATTATTCTTTTGACGTTTGTTATGCAATGTATCAAAGTAACACTCGCTTGGATTGCTTCAACTAGTATTTGATGAATATACAAATGTAAGCTATGGTATGTAAATATATCACCTGTCAAAAAACCCCAATCTCCATTTTGCATATGCAACCTGAGAAACAACTGTTCTATTTGTTGCTCTTGATAGAAACTTGTCATTCACTTTTATTTCTTGCAACACTTCTTAAGGTGAGGAGGAAAACAAACATTTAAACACCCCATTAGGTTTTGTTAACCACAAAATGAGTTCAAAGTACATTCTGATTTTCAGTAAGGTCTATGTTGTACATGATCTGAATATTTAGCCACATTTCATCCTTGCGAACCTTCCACATTCATCATTATATTGATATAATTTTACTAGTGAGTATATTTGGATTTTTTTTTCTGTCTTTCAATGTTTATGTTCCTCATGCTGCTTCCTTGAAGTTCATAGTTGGCATGTGTTAGGGTCATTGCAGAAAATTAGGAAATGAGTGAAGATCTATTTTTTACCTAGAGAATGAACGCAAGCATAAAATCAAGGGCTTGGATGTCTTAATGAGAAAGTAGCTTTCAGACAGCATGGTGTGTATATATGTTGTGGTACTATAAGTATGTCATGTCTCTACTAAGATTTCCATGAAAACGTATGTTTCCAAGTTGTAGAAAGAGGAAGGAACCCTGGTTTTAAAATTTAAAAGCCAAGAGAGATCTCCAGTTCTTATTAGCTTTAATACTTCTGCATCCCAGGACCTATTTCTTAGTTGTCATTTGTTGGACAGACACTAGTTGGACAGTCCCCTCATTTCAGGGATCTAAAATATGTCCTAAGGAGACTAAAAGGAAACATAAGGACTCATTTTTTTAATGGCACGCATTTCCCTCTCCCTGGCAATGCTTACAGCTCTGGTGTGATAGAACAAGATAAAAGCATTAATAATAGGTCCAATATAAAATATCGAGCTTTTTAAAATTATCATAAATTTTTATCTTTTTTAAGATATCAGGTAAGGAGTTTTGACTAGAGTAATACATCTTAAGAAATGATTAATGCTTTTCTATTTTTGTTTTTAATTACTGGCCCTGAAAACAGGGAAGTGTCTTACGTTCAGATGTTCAAATGTCATCAGAATGTTGTTTATTGTTGAGGAACATAATGATTTTCATTTACAACTTTGCATTTCAAAGTAATTTATCTTTCATTAGTGTGGAATGTTAGTACAGTGTATATTAATCTAATAGTTGAGAGAGGAGATTTAAAAATTAACCCATTGTTATCTGTATGTTTGTGCGTGATACACCTGGCCAGTAAGCACAGAGTTGGAATCCATGCGAAAGTCTTTTAATTAACTAATTAAAAGAATCTGCAGAATTGGTTGCTTGATGATCTTTCACAAAGCAAGCATTCCTCTGACTTAAGTACCATTATGTACACACGTATAACTTTTAGTTTAAAAATATAATAATAATAATAATTCTCTTCTCCTCCAACATTTAAAACAGCTTTAACTGAGGGAAGAAAAAAAAAGTTTTAATATATCAATCCAATATTATTTTCTAAGTTGTTTTTTTGCCCAGCCTGCTCAACTGCTGAAGAATGAGTATGGTCTTGTAGCTTACAGATGGAATATTTTTGCTTTCCACCAGCTATATATGGGCTCCTGTGATTAGAGTTGTTAATAAAAGAACTGAGGTTATTGTAAGATCTTGGTCCTATACACCCAAATGACCCTATCCATATAGAATGGGGGTTTAATGAACATGGTTCTCATTGCAACCTATGGCAAAAGGGGCCAGGAAGGCCAGAAAGACTGCTAGAATTTAGCTCCTGTGCTTTCAACGATGCTGAAAGGAGATAGATCTTGCGAAGGGTTTGATGTCCCTAGCTGGAGCAGTAAAGTGGGTTGGACAGATAAAAAGAGGGCAAGGTGCTATCATCTGAGGACCTTTACGCTTTCTAGATGTAGTCCATGAAGACTACATCTAGAGCTACGTTTAAGCACAGCCTGCTGGTTTTGCCCAGAAACCCACTGTTCATAAGTGGTATGCTTACCTGGAAGGAATTAATGAAATCATGTGGATTACCAATGGTAATATTAAAATGTCTAAACTGCAAAAGGACATAAGTGGTACTCTGTTGTTCCAACCTACACCCAGCAAGCCATCTCCAGTTCAAGAACTTACCCCTCTGAAGGAAGACAGTGATCTGATTGGGGTGTAGTTCACTGATGAAACATCTCATAGGGAGAAATCTCTTATAGGGAGAATAAAGCTGTAGCACTAGAAGTAACCACAGGACAAAGATTAAGTAAAATATTTAAAGGTAGTGAACAGGTAGTGAACTTAGAGCAGTTTTATTAGCTGCACATCATGGTGCCAGCCATATTTACAGACTCATATTGCTGTTTTAAGGGAGACACTGAATGAATAGGGCACTGGGCAGTCAATGACTGGGAGGTAAACCTCAGTTTGGCAAACTGATAGTTGGAAACAATTGCTGGAGACAGGAGAACAAAGAGGGCACTACATATTGGCTGGGTGAACGAACACAATCATTGAAACTTGATGGCTGCCCGGTTTAGCCAACAGGTAGACAGCCTGACTGACACAAATTAGTGTCTTAAATGATGACCAAGAATGGGAATGCTTACTTGAATGGTTATGTGTTAAATGCGGCTACACTGGACAAACTGATTTATATTGGGAAGGCATAGACGAGGATGGCCTGTATCAGTTAAACTGTGAATGAGTCGTGACTGCCTGTTCATAATGTCATTTATGACTTAACAAAGACCACCTGAGTAAAGTGCCTTCCCTGCATATCAGAGATAAGAAAACATTGTGGCACACCTGGCAGATTGATTATGTTTGCTCACTATGACCCTCAGGGGGTAAAAGATACATATTGGTAGGGGTGGAAGTAATCTCAGGAATTACCATGGCCACAGCTGCTACTGCTGCCGCAGGGGAAAATACAGTCCACAGCCTGAAAAAATTGTTTAATACACTTCCCTTTCCAGAGGAGATTCAAAGTGATAATAGATCACACTTTACAGCCAAGCTAGTACTTGGCTGGGCAAAGGAGTAAGGGATCCAGTAGGTATTTCACACCCCATACTACCCCCAAGCCAATGGTATTGCTGAGAGAACAAATGGGTTGGTCAAGCATTTTGCTAAAACTTACAAATCTGAATGGTATCTATGACTGTCTAATGCCATCTATCAGTTAAATAATAGATAGAGCTGAGATGGTTGACTGAAGATGAAAGCGTTTTGCTCTTCTGCCACAACTGTGCTACCAAAAGCAGATGAAAAAAAACAGGGGATCACCCTAGTGTAGCTTTTATGCAAACCAGCCTGTGCTGGTGAAAATGCTTCAGATTGGAGTACAAATGGTACTAACTACTCCCAAAAATCCCTGTGCATCCAAATCCAGAGATTGCTCAGGAAAGGTGTGCCAGGTTAGCACCCGATGGATCTCACCACTTTTATGACCCTTCTGGTTGAATACAACTGAGCATATTTTCCCTGCTTTTGTGTTCACAGAAATCCTGAGTGAACAGCATGTGTACAGCTGGAAAATGACAAATCAGGAGTTTGAATTGATTATATTATGCTTTACCCTGGCCTTAACGCAATCCATTTTGGTTTAAGGACTCAGAATGGCCATAGTCCCAAGTTTATGTAAAATACACTGGAAGTATGGGACTATGGTCCATCAAAGAAAATTTAAACTTGGCCACTGTGGTTATGCATGGGGCTGAAGTGTATTCCAAACATGAGTGGGACTGGGGTGGAGAAAGATTGTTGCCCCTCCTGAGGGGAGTAGCCAGAGAAGAAATTCCAGTATGGTGTAGAATGATCAATGTATCTACACATGAAAAGTTGCATGAAATATTGTTCAGTGGTCTATTAGGCCCAAGAACAAGGAAGTTTTGTGTTGCTGAAAATTGGGATTGTTGATATAACTGTACTCTAGTAGAACCCACTTTTGTGTCTTTGGCAACAAGGGCGTATAGGATTTACATGAAGATTTATACTCACCGTGGTCAAAGCACAAGCCCCTTGGGACCATGTACTGCTCAAATACACTGCAAGTACTGGAACACCTCAAAGTAAGGCAGACCTAAATCTCTCCACTTTAGTTTTATGTGGAAACAAAATATGTTTAAAGGATGAACAGAGTTTGAGCAACTCTCTAGATGGCTAGACTCTATGCCATTCCAGGAGAGAAAGTACAAATTGGCTGCAGGGTAATCAAAAGGTCTACTCATAAGCCAACTGGAATTATGATTCTACCAAACCAGAAAAGAACAATGGTGATTGTTATAAAGTAACAACCTAATTTGGATTGCTGGCATAATTCCACCTTTAGCAAACTTATAATTGAGTACTTGAATTTCTGACTACTAAACAAGATATAAGGAATACCTGTACAACAGGATGGCTGTGGATCCATGTTTAAGCTGGCTATAATGGATACACACTTGGAACTTCCCCCACAAATTTATAAGTTTGTCTGTGGTAGCATTGCAAAACAATTTCACCTTTTCTAAATGAAAATGGGTTATAGAAAATGAGAACAAAGGTCAGCAGATTCCACTTCTAATAGGGAAAAGCAGAGACACCATAATAGGATGCCTAATTGAAAACAGCACTGAATGTGGAATGGCTTCCCAGCTTACTACAGAAGATGCTGGGAGTAAGCTCAAACATGGCTTTGATCACGTACATGCCTCTCCCCATGGATATGAATGTTGGTACACTTTAATTATATCTTGCTCAGTGCTCATAATGTGTTCCTGGACTAATTTTGAGACCCATTCCACCATAGCACTTTAGTTCAAAATTGAAGTTAAAAAGCTATTTGTACCAACTCGGCCTCCTGTTGAGCTAACTACTCACATCTTCCACAAGGGTCCTTACTTAATTGAAAACATGGGACAACAATGAGTTCTCTTTAACCCTAGCTGGTCTCTAAAAAGGGTAGAGCTGGCATTGCACATTGGAATCTCATGAATCAACTCAAAGTTTGCCACCTTTTTGAGAACTGTCCACGCTGGTTGGTTGGCATGGTTACATGGACATTCTCTGAAATTATCTCAATGCATGCCATGAGATACCACTGAGTTATTGGGAACAGGATTAGGGATATTAAACAGCATAGATGCTAAGGCCTCAGACATCTGTCTGGATATGGAACAAAACATTCAATAAACTTCAATAAAATACACCAGCCATTTACTAGACTGTAAGTGTATTGCACTATTTGTGCATCTGTGATTGTGATAATTCAGCATATTGAATGCAACCGGACTTAACAGTGCCAAATTGGGCATCACTCAGAATCTAAGCCCAGCCACTCCCAACCCCTCTCATATCTGAAGACAAGCTGGAATACAAGGGGGTTTAGGCCCTGCCAAACTTCCTTACCCTTTAATGCAACAGCTCCTCATACACTTAAAACGCATTAGATCTGCTTCTTACATTAATCTATAATGCCTGTATTTGACTCTTGAGACAATCCTTTTTCATGTTCACATCTCTTCAGAGTCTTGTGGTTGATTATTTCCTGGAAGTTTGTATGCTGGGTTGATGCTTCTGCCCACTGTTAAGGCCTTCTCTTGTTTTGCCTATCATATAGGACTTCCAAGTCATCATCCTCTCAGAAACCTGTCTCGTTTACAGTAGGTGAATTTAAAAATGCAATGGAATACTCAGCATAGACAGCAGCAATAAATACAAAGAAGAAAACCCTTTTCCTAGAGGCTTTCCATTAACGAACATTGACTGTGAAATGTTGCATGTCCAATCATGTCCACAATAGCCAGGCTGGACCCACAGTTACCATTTTTTCTGGGAGGCTCTGACTAAAGCTGTAGAGGGGATCATGGTCAGGAAGTCGAGCTTTGCCTGAAATGTCATCAGGAGCATGTTTTGCACTGATCCTGAAGTAATTCTGTTAACAATGTATGGTACCTATATGAATTTGTGATGGTTTTCTTTCTGCTATTTAATCGTTCTTGATTAACATTTCCTAGGCTATCTTTTTGTGTATCTTAAAATGTATCTTAAAGGCGACATATCATTCTTAAGAGATAAAAACCTAACCCTTTGAAGTACCAACAAGCAGTGATAACTGCTCATGTACAACCACTTTGTAACAGATAAATTGACCAAAATGATCGTTTCTGTATCTATTCCTGCATAGTCATTTGCAGTTTATAGTTTTAACCCTGCAGTTCAAAGTTTTTAATATGAATCCTATGTGCATATTGCTTTTGTCTTTTGGGCTTTAGCGTTTGTTTGTTTGTTTTATGTTTTTTTGAAGTAAAGTTTTGCATTTCCTTTTGCAGGACCCAACTAAGCTTCTGAACACAAATAGCAGTAGCAGCAGTAGTAACAGTTTTTCAAAGCCCCACAAGTTAACAAAGGAGCACAAGGAAAAAACTTCTAAAGACTCGAAAGAACATAAAAGTGCCTTCAAAGAACCTTCCAGGGAACACAACAAATCTTCCAAAGAATCCTTTAAGAAACCCAAAGAAAACAAACCACTAAAAGATGAAAAAATAGTTCCTAAGATGGCCTTCAAGGAACCCAAATCTATGTCCAAGGAGCCAAAATCTGAAAACACTACCATCCTTACCATTACAGGTGGACAGCAGCAAGAAAAGAAGACCCCTACAAAAAGGCCCTCTGTTCTGGACTCTGATGAATCTTCTGCAAAAAAAAGAAAAAAAGTTGTGTCGGAGTCATTATTTAAAAGTTTTTCTAGTGCTCCACCACTGATATTTACTTGTTCAGCTGACAAAAAACAAACAAAGGATAGATCTCAACTCAAGATGGGGAGAGTCAAAATTGAAAGCGATACACTGGAAAAGAAGACATCTACTTTACCACCATTTGATGATATTGTAGATCCCAATGATTCTGACATGGAGGAGAACTTGTCTTCTAAATCTGAAGTAAGTGGTGTTTTGTTTTTCATGTGTGTTGAGTATTTCCAGTCTGTGGGATTGTACACCATACTGTGTTTTCCCCTCCCCTCCTCTTGTCAATTGGCAAATTGTTCAAACTGAAGGATGCTGACTACTTCCAGCTTAAACTTACGTGTATTCTGTTTCAATTGTATTACCTGTTCAAGTCTACTCCATTTATAAATCTGCCAGCATTATGAATAATGGGCATAGGGGAGATGGCTATAAATAATTATTACTGTTTTGATCTTGTTCTTTTTGAATTTCATGCTTTCTGTGAGTCTGAGGGAAATTGATTTAAATACTTGTGTTTCACATGCTAAGACTTTGTGTTCACGCATTGGATAATAGCGTAAATTCAGGAAAGGACTGCAGTAATGTAGAGTGTTTGTTATCTTTCTGCTGAAAAGTTCAGTTCTCTAAATGATGCTGGTTTTCTGAAGGAGTTCCTAGGATCTTCTCTCTGATTAATACAATCTATCCAAAAATAATAGGCTTACCCAACAAGAAAGTGTTTCTGTGGAAGTTTAATTTTCTGAAAATACTTCTATACCATGCCTGCTCATTTGTTTCAAGCAAAATATTATTTTGATGATTTAAATCATTCTCCTTATAGGCTTCCCGGAGCATCTTTCATAGACAGATGAGTAGAGAAGGGAAGAGGTAGGAAGAGAAGGCTTATTTGGTGCCTTCATTTGTGCTCATTTGTGTTTATGGCTAGAGGTAGTCATCAGGATAGAGAGAAAGTATTCCCAAACATGCTCGTTCATCCATTCTTTCATTTTTCTGCTGTTTGTGTGCTTCCATTACTGCCATCCAATTCATTGTCCTGCTTGTACTCTCTGGAACAAGCAATAAATACCTGAGGTATCAACATTAGGGTTTTACGTCATAGAAACTTATGCTAGAGAGAGAAAGTTCTTATTTTATTTCTAAATTGGCCCACTACATATGCAACAGCAGTACAATTTCAAAGGTATGTAAAGTGACAGGCTCCTTTCTATAGCACAGCGCTGGTGAAGTCGTGGTTATGAAGTTGCCTTTAAACCTGAAAATTTTCATATATAACAGCCTAGGCATGAATTGTATTTTAATGTCTTTTAGAAGCTGAATCTTCCGTTTTAAAGTTAAGGCAGTATCCTGCAACTCAGTACCTATTCTTAGTGAAGCTATCCAATTAGCACAGAGGTCGATTTCAGACTTCCTATTCATTGAAATACATGCTGTGTAAATGCACGTACATTTCTACTGGAGCATTAGTTCTCTGTTTTTTGTTTGTTTGTTTGTTTTTTGTTTGTTTGTTTTTTTTTTTGGCTGGGATAGAGTTAATTTTCTTCCTAGTAGCTGGTATCATGCTGTGGTTTAGATTTAGGACAAGAATAATACTGATACTCACTAATGTTTTAGTTGTTGCAGAGGGAATTTTATACTTCTTGTGCTGCCCTGCCAGCAAGGACTCTGGGGGTACAGAAGGAACTGTGAGGGGACAGAACCAGAACAGTTAGCCCAAACTGGCCAAAGGGATATTCCACACCATACAATGCTATCCTCAACTATAAAACTGGGGGGCTGCTGCTCGAACAGGGGTCGGGGCATCGGTCAGTGTGTGGTGAGCAATTGCATTCTGCATCACTTGCTTTGTATGTTCTATTATTATTATTATCTTCATTATTATTATTATTTCCTCTCCCTTTTCTGTCATATTAAACTGTCTTTCATCTCAACCCATGAGTTTTTACCTTTTTTTTTTTTTAGATTCTCTCCCCCATTCCACTGTGAGTATATGGGTCTGAGTGAATGGCTGTGTCATGCTTATCTGGCTGCTGGGTTTAAACCACAGCAAGAATAGTTGTGAGGAAAGGGGAGAGATCTTCATTTCAGGGCCTTTGGAGGGTTCTTGCCTTAGCAAATATCTGTTGCTTCTGAATTTTGCTCATTAACTCATTTTTATAGTATTACAGAAACCACTTAAGAAATGGGACAAGGGTAAGCAGTGCTGGCATTGTTTCTGGATTTATTTTTTTTTTTTTTTACAAATCACATAGTAGAAGTTTGGATGAACTTGTGCTTCTATTGATTGCATTCACCACAAGCTAAAACATCTTGTAAAAGTAAGATTCTTTCTCTTGCTGGTCAGACCTCAGGGCTGAGAGCTGTGGGTAGTCCAGGTTCAGTTCAAGTCACTTTCTAAGAGCCATCTCTTAAAACAGAGGGAGCAGATGATTTCAAAGTGTCTCAAGTCAAACAAGTCAGGTGGAAGGTAAGCTTGGCTTAGCAGGGGTCTTCTTCTAGAGCATAGGCAAAAAGGAAGATATATGGACACTGGAAGCAAGGTGAAGCTAGACAGGACGACTACAGAGATGCTGTTTGCCATTGTAGGGAGAAAATTCATGTGGCAAAAGCTCACTTAAAGTTGAATTTGGCCAGTACTATAGTGGACAACAAAAAGAGCTTTAAGTATGTTATCAGCAAAAGGAGGACAAGAGATGACATTGGTCCATAACTTGATGAGGCTGGTCACCTCACACATGCAGTCATAGGCAAAGCAGAGACATTTAATGGCTTTGTTGCCTCTGTCTTTAACACTGATGATGGGCCCTGTGTCCCCTGGAGCCCTGACACTCCCAGCTGATCCTGAACTTGTAGGGGATTTGCTGCTCCATCTGACTGCGTATACAGCGCCCAATGGGATTCATCCCAGGGTACTGAGAGAGCTGGCTGATGTCATCACAAGACATCTCAATAATTTATCAACAGTCTTGGGAATCTGGAGATGTCCCAGTCAATTGGAAGCCGGGAAGTGTTGTCCCAGTTTTCAAGAAGGGTGAAAAAGAAGACCGTGGTAATTACAAGCCTGTCACCAACTCTTCAGTGCCAGGTAAAATTGAATAGATTGTTCTGTGAGTTACTGAAAAAACACTTGAAAGACAATGCAGTCACTGGTCTTAAAAATAAAAGGATTCATGAGGGGAAAGTCCTGTTTAACAAACTCAATTTCCTTTTATGACAAGGTTACCCATCTACTTCACCAAGGGAAGCCAAGGCCTTTCCAGCTCCTCGTGCTGCCCTGCCAGCGAGGAGCCTGGGGGTGCCCCAGGAGCTGGGGGGGACACGGCCAGGACAGCTGGCCCAGGCTGGCCAGAGGGGTGTCCCATATGATGCAATGGTGTGCTTGGCACACCATTGTGTGCCAAGTGACACAGTGACAGCTGGGGTAAAGAAGGAGGAAGGGGGGATGTTCAGAGTGATGGAGTTTTGTCTCCACGAGAAACTGTTAGGTGTGACAGACCCTGCTTTCTTGGAAGTGGCTGAGCACGCTGCCTGGGAAGTAGCCAAGCAATTCCTTGTCTGGCTTTGCTTGGACACACGGCTTTTCCTTCACCTGGTGAACTAACCTTATTTCAACCCATGAGTTCTCTCACTTTTACCTCTCTGATTCTCTCCCCCATCCCACCTGGGGAGAGTGGGCAAGCGGCTGTGTGGGGCTGAGCTGCCCGCTGGGTGATATCACAACCCAGGATCCAGTGCCTGAGAGGAGTTTTTCTTCATAAGGTAGTGCACGTCTGACAGTGGCTTGTCCAGCCTCTGAACTACACCATGCAACTTGGGCTCAATTCATGCTGGTTAGCATGCTGTTATTGCCTGGCAGGTGACTGAGGGAGAAAAAGCAGGCACTACCCTGTGATGTCCAGTAGTCAGCACCTGCTCTGAGCTCCTAGTAGACTTAGAAAATTACAGCAGGAAACAAAGCAAATATCATCTCTGCTTAATGATAAACTTTCTGCTTTTTTTAAATAACCTTTCAATGTATGAGTTAATCACCAGGTGTGGTTATTTCTCTGTGGTATATCGCATATGCTGCTGTATGGGGCACAGCTGTATATACTCCAGCTCCGGTTTTCTGTTGACTTTGGGTTTTGTCAAATGAAGTGTGTGTCCCAATTTTTCATTGTGCAGCTTTGTTGAGTATTGCTTTTCAAATACGTTTGTAATTAGAGTTCAGCATTGCTGATAGACTCGGTGTTCAAAACGGTATGGGTCTTTTTGAGTCACATGAGCTAACAGAGCTATTCAGGAGCTTTAGTTTATTCAGTTAGAAATGGCCAAGGATTTGTTTTACTGGCTTTGCTGTAGTGTATAAAGTCGAGCAGGGAGTTAAAGCATGCTAGATTTATAGCTTTAATGAGGTGTATGAGTATTAGCAGAGTCCACTTGAAAAACTCCAAAGATTATGCTTTTAAATTCAATAACAGGATGTTTTAGTTGAAGAAAACTGTATGCTTCTTATGTGGGATAGTGTAGCAACGTGATAAAAATAAAATATAAAATGGACTTGACCTTGTTTTTGCTTTCTGATCATGAAGTAGAGTTATGATCTCGTAATATTTAACTGAGCTGTACACTGGGTGGGGGAGATAAAAAGCTTTGGTTCCAAGGTAGGTGTCTTTCATGGCCAGAGCTGCCCCTTCTGAACTGTGGAATCACGGCAGAAGGGATGCTGTCATATTTCTTCCATGTTTGTTACCAATTTTGCAAGGCTGGGTAGGGAGAAAAAAATAGCGCAAAGCTCTAAATGAATCTGTGGTGGCAGAGTGGCACAAAAGAGAAGGAGCTTAGATGTTGCTAATCTCAGTACATCACCATCTATGAAAGCAGAGGTTTGTGGATGTTTTAGAGAGTCCATGTAGCTCTATTTTATGAGCTGCTGCCTCCAGACTGATTATGTTGCACACGATGAGTATTGTTTTTTTCTTCCTGCAATTACAGCATTGCCATTGGTAGTAGCAGCTTTTTGGCATGCTGAAGCCTTTTGGGATACAAATTTAGAAATGCATGCTAGCAAATTGTGACAGCTCGAGGGTGAGGCATTTTGGTTTTTAAAAGCATGGTACTTTAGCAAGCCATTTGCTTATAGTAAAAATGCAAAAACTTCTTAGGAAGTCCATTACAGAACAATGAATATATAGCAGTGCTCACATAGACTAGGGTCTTGTATTTAATGAAGTGTTTGCATGTCTTAAAGCAGTCTTAAAGTTGCAACATGAGTACCTTTTTAAAGTAATCCATAAAATACCACTTTGAATCTGGCATAAGATCTATTAATTTGACTATTACAAATGTGCAAGAATATCTGGAAAACCCCCATTGTCTTGTAAAACCTCCAGGTCCTTGTTAGCTGAACACTCCTGCTTTCTGCCAGGGCTGGGAGCCAAAGTAAGATCTCTTTCAGATAATACTTATTTTAAAGTAGTAGCAGTGAACAAGAGCTCCATATGGAGTTTTCATGTAGTTAACTTATGTTTTCTGGGGAAAATAAATAAATAAATAAGTATGCTAGGTTTGAATTTTGTGTGTGAAATTGGGGCTCTCTTAACATTGTTAATGATGTTGAATACTGAGAACAGAAGAGATAAGTTTATACTGATCATGTCCTTAATTTCAGGCTGTGGACTGTGGATTTGCAAGCTGTCATATTCTTAGAGTCTTTACTTTTTACTTGATGCTTTTATCCATTTTTTCTGCCGCTATCAACCATTGCTGTGGGCTTGTTTGCCTACAGCACTCCAGTGTGGATGAGGTAATTCAGTAATCACAGGCAGGTGATAGATAAAATACCGCACAGACCAAATATACAGTCCAAAATACTTCCAGATCGTACTTGCAGAGAAATGGTGGCCTAAGATGGTCGATCCTCCTTAGAGCAACAGTAGCAGGCACAAGGATGCTGAATGGTCTTCAGCATCTACTGTAGTATGAGGCCATTCAACTGCTGTACTGAGCCTGTTTTCATTATCTATTACGATGGAGGTAAAATGTTTATGCTTCACTTGCAAAAGCTTAAGTGCACATTAAACTGCTCTGTATGCGGTGAGATGAATCACTGCAGGATAAGGAAGCAGTGAGACCAAAAGGCAGTGATGCTGTTGTGGCAGCAAGCTGGGATGTTGAGCTTTTGTTACTACGGTGTGTTTGGAATTCATTGGCTTACAAAAATACTGCAGATTTAGAAATTAATCGGGAGAAATATTGTGTAGGTATGGTTAAATGTTCAGGTTACAACTGCGATTTTGCAAAAGGAAATATTGCATTCTTGAGTCAAAGTCATGTGTATTGCATTATTTTTTCAATTTTAGGAGGTGTCATATTTAAACACAGAAAACATGTGAATATCATTGTATGTTGTTAGGCTACTGGTTTAGTCTTCAGTATCTGACCTTATTCACAAGACTGGCTTCATCTGTTTCAGTGGAGACCACTCATGTGGATTAACTCAATCATCTGCATAAATGCATTTTTGGACTGGGGCCTTGTTTTCAGTACATTTGCCTGCAGCAAGTAAGGATTTCAACAGGGTACGTGCAGTGCCAATATCTTAATTCTTCAGTGACATTGAAGACTGTATGTTTGGACCGGTAAAGTCATGACAGTTTTGCAGTGTAAAGATGATCGTGGCAGAAATGCTATAGATATTTTAATCATGATCATGTGAAATCTCCTCGGTGTAGATTTCGTTGCTTTTAAGTTGCTTTAGCTGCTTACATCTATGACGTTGTGATCTAGTGAAATGGCTTTATATATAATTACCATAAAATCCAACACCTGTTAGTTACCAGCTGAAATAGTTTAACTCTGTCTACAACAGTTAGATCTATCTGAGGCTTTTATGCCCTTTTTTAATGCGGAACCACCAAGTTTACAGTTGTTTTCTTTGGCAAAAATGGCATGTACTTTTGAAAGTCTGCTGCCAAGCTCACTGTGAAATTCCTTAGATAATTTTCATAGCATTTCCCATTCAAAAACTTGCAATCTAGAGTGATGACTGATGTGATTTCTCCAGGACAGACCATAAACACACAATGTAATTTTTACATTTTAAAGGCTTAGTAATCCTCTGGAGTGTAATTTTACCAGGGAGAATAAGGGCTGTCTGAACACACTGCTGCTACTGTGGGTGGAGTATCTATCATGGATGTGTAGAATTAATGGCAATTTATTGCCTGCTGATGAGGTGACACCTTTCAGCAGTCCACGCTGTGGAGTCCTGGAGTTGTCCAAGGTGTCTGTGGTTGATTTTGTACCTTGGGAGTGTCTGGGGGGTCTCTTTCTGAATGGGTAAGGGATGCTTTAGTTGATCGTTGTATGCCTGCCTTAAATTGAAGGATGACAGTACCTGTAGACGATTGTTCTGTATGTAATTGTTCATCCAATGTCGACATGTGATGTGACCCTGGTATACAAAATAACTCAAAGCAGATGTGATCCAGCCGTGCTATTTCTTGCCCTTTGCATGGCTGCCTGTTCCCACATAGCAATAGCGTCCAGTTTTTCATATCAAAATCATTTTGTGTTGAGCAGCAGTTACTGTTCAGAGAACATGCCTGTAACTAATTCTGCTAATATATTTTGCATTAGCTAAAGATAGTCATCCATCACCGCAACGGCAACAGAAAAACTGTCATTTACTTGTTTTAAGAAGCATTGGTGTGAATTTGGTTTAACTGAATTGTGTTGTCATTCAGTGGTGCTGTCTTAGTCAGCTTAGTAATTTACCACAGCTGACGTTTTTGTAAAAAAAAAAAAAAAAAAAAAAAAAAAAAAGTTGTTGCAAGATGGATTTTTCTTCAAACTAATTCCTTTGAACAAATAAACAATTAACTTTAAGTAAAACATCCAGCTATGTTGATAGTAATTCCCATAAAACCTATCTTTTTCTGTTAAAAGCCAAAGTTTGTATCTCCCCTTGAAAATATAAATTATCTGGCCAACTGAAATACTTTGAGGACTTAAGTGGGATGTTAAATGTTCCTGTCCAAGCAGCAACATCTCATACCATTCAAAAATTTGTATTTAACTTTTTATTTTGCTAAAAAATTTGCACATTAGTGGTGATTTTATCACATTGAAAATGATACTACTTGCATAGATGTGTAGGATAGCAAGACAGAGCTGCATAATTCTAGGGGACTGTATGTAAGTGTTTTTGTTTGTTTGTTTGTTTGTTTTTTTTTTTTGATTGTTTGTTTGTTTGTTTTAAATGATCTTGAGACACTTTAGCTGTTTTTGTTGTATGATTGAATCTCTGTGAAGGAATTGCTTACTCTAAACTAACTGCGTTGCAAGCCACCTGGCAGAAGTGAAGGAAATGATGTTCCATGTTGGAGGAGCTGATGCATCAGGCAGCAGATTTAGGAGGTAGGGATGGATACATGGAGCACTGAACCTATCTGAATCTGCTTAGGTAGTCAGAGAATTTGTATCACAGCCTTGGAGCAATACAGGAGAATGTTTAAAATAGGCTAATACATACCCTGTCACCAGGAGAGCTGTATTTTCTAGCTGAAATTGACAGGCAGCTCTTCTGGTACCTGAGCACTCTTGAGGGAATATATATCTGCAGATAGTGGATACCAGGAATGGCAGAAACTGAACCAATGGCATTGCCATTCCTTACTCTTATCCGGAGATTACATGCGAGTCTGACCTGTATGCTTTTAATGATTCACATTATCAGCTACAAAAGTGTTGTGTTTTAAACCATGACAAGAAATGAGTAAATATAAGCTATGATAATTTTAATTTCTTTCATTGTATCCATAACTTTTGTTGCCCAATAATACAGTTTATTTAATACATTGTCGTTTTATTCTATGGATGAAAAGGATGTGGTTTTGAGATGGTGCCTATTGTATAGCACCTTCCCTAAGGAGAACAAAATATGAGTGGGCCTGAATATCAACCTAAAAAGATGGTCTGAATAGTCTGAAGCACAGCAGTTCACAGGTTTGAGGCAGGAGACTGCAAAAGGGAAATAGCCACTCTTAGTGTTCTTGTTAACCTAAATTTGCTTTGGCAGAGGACTGTGAGGAGTAGATAAAATTTTGCAAGGTAGATGTTACAGTTTTAGCCAAAGAAAACAGTTTGTAGGTGTGATGATTCAACTTGATTTATTTGTGCCATATACTGTCTTTTTGATCTTTTGAACATTGTGAAACTCCAGATTGATTGATAAGGGTTACAATACATGGAAAGAGATATTAATTTAGCCAGTATTTTTAATACTATAATAACTTCAGTTACCTGTATCAATTACAACTATATTACAATGCATTATAATGCTTTGAGTCAAATGTAGTTTAAAAATAAACAGTTATTTCTTTTAGAGATTTTATTTGTTTTTATCCTGTGCTATTAACTTATTACTTCTTATGTAACAACTGCAAAATTCTACTAACTGAGCACAATGTCAGAAATCTAAGTCTGCAAAGTAGACTTAGTGTTGAGGAGTTTTAAATGAGCATTATTTTTTTGTATTAATTGGTGGAAATACATTTGTAGGCAAGGATACAGCACACAGATGTCAGCTGTTAATGGTAAAAGACCAATAAAAATACGTCAATCTGTTCTGTGTTCTAAGAGAATCAGCACTGCACAGTACGATGTGTTTCTAATACGCATAAACTTTTGTGAAAACCATTACACAACTGCATAATAATATTAGCATAGAGTGAGTGCTTAGGAACCATACTGACAGATGCTTCAAAAATATCTATAGAGAAAAATGTTCTTGTGTCATACTGTTGGCAACCACAGCATTGGCATCTAAAAATTATTGTTCATTCTATGATATTACTAGATGGCTAAAAAATACCAAGCTCTGAAAATGGTTTGCAGGGCTTTAATTTGTTCTAGCACTTGAGATTTTTTAATTACAAAGCTTTTTGTATTTTTCTGTACAGCTTTTTGCTGAAACTGGAGGGTACAGAAATGAAAGCTGTGATTTTAATGTAATTACTTAAATCCCAGGAATCATGTTTGAGCAAACACTAAATGTAACAAACCTCCCTGTAAAAACTGTCAAGTCCAACGCTGCTGTCATGGAAGAGCTGCATTGGTACTCTGTGTGAAATTTTGAGAATAACTGTTGTTTTTTTTTTTTTTTTCCGGAATATTGGTTCAGGAGCCAGTGGTCTATAATAGCAAAGATGGTGTGAAAAGACTCTGCTGCAGCAGTTTAGAAGAAAAGCTTTTTTTTTTTTTTTTCTTTTTTTTTCCCCTCAGATATTGAGGTCTGTTTTTACTTGATATGTATGGTTTTCATGGATTTCTGCACACTGAATATTTAGAGTAGGCTGTGCTGGGAGCACTCCACATAGTTTGAGCTACATAAGAAGAGAGAGGAACTACGGTGAATTTGCGAACTCTGTGAGTACCTGCTGAGAAGACCCGCTCTTTAATGGTATGGAAATGTACCGTAGTGCAGAATAACATCCATAAAAGAAGTTTTACAAGTAGTCAGACGGTTCTCCAGCTGTTTCTTTGTTAAAAGGAACACACTGATTTCTAATACCAGGACCTTAAATCTGGGAGAATTTAGATGAACAGCCTTGTTATGGCACCAAAGGTGACAACAAACTGTCCTTTCACTCTCCCAGAGTGCAGAACTGAAGCTGCATCAACATCTGCCCTTCTCAGCACTGGTACGTAAAATAAGGCATAGCAGAGAAAACAGGGCAACAGAAGAGAATTGGGAAGCTTTGACTTCCCATACAGCAGCTGTCAGGGCAGTCCAGAACATCTACCACCTATCTTCTCTTTTTCTATTAGTCCAATTGTAGAACAGAACATGTAGATTAGTTGATTGAAAACTATCTCATTGGCTTTAACGCCTAGTCTGAATTTTCTAGCTTTTATCTAGTTTTAAGACTGAGTTAGACTTTCTTTTTTTTTTTCTTCTCTAAAACCCATTTCTCGCTTTTGTGCCCAGCTGGCTTCTGAGAGCTTTGTGAGTAGAGTGTGTGGAAGTTTTTAAAGGAAAACTGAAAGAGTTGTAAAGTCAAACTCCCAGAAAATCAATACCTGAATATTGCATGTTGGCTTAGTTTGGCCTTTCCACATCTACAAGAGTACATAAGCACAGTCATCATTCTCTCTCCACAAGGCTTTTGTACCACTGAGTTTACAAGATACAGAAAATTAATTGAAATAGTAATTTACTTAGCATATCTTTATCTTCCCATTTTTTCTTTTGTTTGGATGTTTTTTCTTTAATGCATAATTCAGACTTTTCACACCATACAGAGCTGTTAACTTCCCCTTGTTGTGCTGCTCACACTATATTAATGCTTCAGAAATACTTATGTCCTTTCACAGACTTCTAGGGAAATGTGGTCCAGATTTTAGTTCCAATTTTGAGATGGCAAAGACTTTATGTAAGCCTGTCTTTGACACCAGTGCCTTCACCTTTAGAACAGTGTTCTCATTCTTCTTGGTACAGGGTCAATTTAATTAATAAACAAACTACCAATTGTTAAAAAAAATTTGTTTGAAACAAGACCGTAAATAATTATGACAGCTAATTGTATCAATAACCTAAGTCACATTTTCTGCCAAATGACTGTTTTAACTGGTAAAAAAATCCTCAAGAAAATACACATCTGTTTGCATTTGTATTTGTTGTAATTAATAAAAAGTAATCCAGAAACTATACATCTATATGCATTTGCATTTAGGCACATATATTTTTTAAGTGAATAATATGCTAATATCAATAAAGGTTCAGCTGTTATGTAAGCTGTATGTTAGTTTTTGTTGTGAGAGAGAACCATTTTAGTTCCCCACACCTCTCAAAAATAAATTATATGGCATTTCCTGTTAAAATTTTGCATCTTCTTAGTTTTAAACTACTTTTCTCAATATTTTGTTATTGCTTTAACATCGTAGTTAGGAATAATTTTTTCCACTTCTGTAAGAAAAGGTTCATTTAATTTAATTTTATTTTTTTGCTCAGTACTTCTGTTCATGCCCCGTCTCTGTGAGCTTGCAGTCTGTAAGCTAACTTTCCCCAGTGGTTAAAAAGGAGCAGTTTTACCCTGCCTTGTAGGTTAATTGCCAATGCAGCTGCTGGAGCCACGATGTGGTGGCACAGAATTTGGCAGGGCGCAGGCTGCTCAGTTCTGATTTCGAGCATTGAGAACGTGGAAGTGGTGTCTTCCCATGGCAGAGGCAGACATGGTCTCTTGGTGGTTGAGGTGGGGTTGTTCTCTGTGTTCGCTGAGCTACAGATGGGTTGGATTTCTCTCCTGAAAGCCAAAGTGGTGGTTGATGACAGGGCACTTCAGAACAGAAGTTTTAAGTACAGGACTCCTGTTAGAAGAAGGCTTGTCCTATGGCACACGTTCCTTCTTCCTGAGAAGCTAACTTCTGGCAAAGTGGAAGTAGAAAAATACCCAACTGTAAGTGGTTTTAAGTGGGTAGACTTTTCAGTACGTACAGCACAGGGAAACCTCAATCTTTAGACTGTTGTGCCTAAAACCAGGAAATATGCAGGCTAGCTGATAGGAAGTGGGATACTACTGCAGCACTTTAATTTTATTTCAGGAAATAATACACTAGGTTCCTTTAATGGTGGTTCAGGGGAAGGTATGAAAAGCGCTCGTCACCCACATGCAGATGTTTTCTATTTTTCAGTGTAAGGAGCTTAAAATGATGGGGTTTATTTTTTCATTTTGCTACATGACTCCAACCAACCATGAAGTATTATGCAAACAGCTCTCTTTTATGCCATGTCATAAACAGGTGAGATTACCTGAATATTGTTTCTAGCTTGAGAATAAATTGTTGTACTACTTACAGAAAACAAAGAAGAGAGAGCTTGTAATGGACAGAAGGCAAGTGAACTGATCAAAACCTCAGTACCTTTTCAGGCAAAACCAGAGCTGGGGAGAAGTCCCTTTTCTTGGTGAACAGTTTCAAAACACAGAATCCCTCAGAAAGGAGTAATAAAGCAGCCAGCGTCTCCTGTGCATCAGTGCAAGAGCAGTAAAATGAAATAGACTGAGCACAATAAATTATATCAGGTCATTGCACTAATGAACAGTTTGGGCCCAAATCTCATTAGTTTGTCTGCAGGAAGAGAAAACTAGTAAAACAAGAAAAGGACATACGAGAGAAGGTCTTTGCTGGTCCTGTCTTAGGCTTCTATTGTTGAAGGGCACCCTTTTAGCTAATTTCAGACCTATTAAAAAAATCTACTTGGTGATTAGTAACCAGTGGATAAGAGTAGAAAGCCCAAGTGAATAAAGCCATAAATATCTAAGTCCTTGGGATAACAGCCTGTAAAGCTGTCAAAAAGCATTGCTTAAGTGACAAAAGATAGCCTCTGGTAATAAGGAGCTGTAGTGCTATAGGCACTAATCCATATTCATATATGGAAGGCATATTTTAGTTCCTTCTAAAAGTCAAGTCGTTTCTGTTAATAATGTTTGTTCTTATGTTAAAAGCAGCTGTTTGCTCCGTCCTTCGAGTGGGTTTGCACTTCAGGTTTCTCAGAGCAGAAAAAAATGCTTCATTTTCTGCAGTTAACACTTCTAACATTTATGCAAATCTGTATTTCTTGGAATAAATGTTCAGGTAGGGCAGTTTAAGGAAGTAATAGTTCCAAGTGGCATTAAAACCCCCTTTTAAACAAGTAGGGATGACTATTTGCGCTTCATTGGGAGTTTCTGTGGCCTCTTACAGTACAGTTCCCTCCTATATGCATTCATAACCTTCCCTGCTTGTGATCCTTTTTCTTAAGTTAATACTGGAAGAAAGTTTTGAAATGGAGGAATTTCACTGATATTTGCATGCCTTATGCTATGAACAAGATCAGTCCTTCCCCCTTTTTTCTTGTTTCGTTTTTATAAAGTGGCTCAAAAGGAAAATGAAGTTTTACTAGTAAATATCTCTGCAGCTATGTGTTTTATTTATTTTTACAGTTTTAGCACTTCTTCAAGTTATTTTAAGTTGAATATGATAGCATAGTGTTTGGATTTTTATTAAAGGAATGGATTTTACATAATCTACTGTTGGTGTGGACATTAATAAAGGAAAAAATATGTTTAATGGAAATCTGTTGTCAGCTAGTAATTTTGCTGCAGAAAGCAGAAAGTGAGAGATAAGCCAGATGTCTATGGGTAACCTACAGCTGGAAGACTGAAATTAGTTTCCAAAATGGTAATGTCTTTAAAGTTTGCATTGATTTTTGTTCTTTAGCAGTACAGTCTGTATCATGTCATCAGATTTATTTTACAGCTAAAATCAGAAAATCAGTCAGTAAAAAAAGATGGTTTTGCAGAAAATTCAGAACATTTTTTTTAGAGAACTACTTTGCTTTTTTGAAGTCGTGCCAGGCAATGCTGCCATATCTTCAAAAAAGTTCCCATCCTGTGAACCATGTTAGAATTGCACTTGTTAGTCAGAAGGGGATTTTATTGTTCGTTGGGTTGGGTTTCCCTGCAGAAGGTTGGTTCACATGTATCCAGTTTGTATATACCCATACGGTCATGTCCAGAATTTATATTTTGACTGTGTTTGTGAGAACTGTGTTCATTCCAGGAGAGCAGATGTCAGTGGTGTTTTTCTCAAACGTTCTGTTGCCCAGATAGGCATCTTTCAGTGTGAGAAAAGGCGGTGAAAGGCCGTAAATCTGCCTGCTCATTATGAAAAGCAACAATAGATTGTTTTATGGAGAAAAGGCAACTGTTGGGCTTACTTACTGATGTGCATGAAAACTCTTAAGTTTTACAATTAATGGATATTACTGCTGTGATTTTTGACAAGGATTTTAGTTCCAGATAAATCTCAAGAGTTACTATACGGGAAAGGAGAGTCAGAGAACTTCCATTAGCCTGTTTAACATGTCACAGTAATGAAGTCATATGAAGTTTAAAGATTAAGCAGGTTTTATTTTTAGTAGTAGATTTTTAGAACATTGCTACGTAACTTACATTTTCACCAGTCTTTCCATGTGGATGCTTCCTGTTTTGTGTTCTCTGTTGGCATTCCCTATACCCACGTACGAGATTTGTTGTCTCATATACACAGCTGTGTGTGCAAGTGCATACCAACAACCCCACACTGAAAGCCACCAACTTTAAGATAACACAAGGAAGTCTGTAGAGGCACACAATCTGGCAGCAGGAGGCAAGAATTCTCAGTGCAATGCTCATAAGCCATAGGCAGTGTGGGAAAATGTATATAGAATTGAGTCTAGATGAAGTAATAGGCCTTTCTAAGAAATGTTACAGAATTTTAGAGAGAAATATGTACTTTTTAAACAGCAGTAGAAAACAGTGCATTATAACTGCTTGATAAATAGTGTAAACTGATGTTAACAACTCTGTTTTGGATAGAAAACCAGCCTTGGGATAGAAAACTAAATCTGTGGGTTCAGAATAAAATGTGTAAAATAATGGAGTCTTTCTGGTTTAGTCCATAGGACCTCACTATGTAAGGAAAATATTGTGATATTAAGAAATTAAGAAGTTACAGCAAAGAAAAATTATTCTAAACACTTATCTTAAAACTTATTTTCTAGGGATGGGGAAAGAAAACTGCTTAGAGTTTTCTGGCATTTAGCTTGATCTTCTCTTGTCTTTTCTCTCTGTATTCCACTAAATCATTTTTAATTTGGAAAATGTTGCAACCACAGTATGGCAAGGACAGAGTAGCCTTAGGTCCATTCTCCTATAAAGTTATTTAGGCTTACATGTTGAATAGCCTTTCAAACATGGTATCTTCTTGTTGAGAAACTGACTTTAATAAAGCATGTACATGATATAGTGTACATGTATGTTGAGTGCATAGCAATTTGAATGTTTGCCTTGCTGGCACTTGGAGATCTGAGAGTATTTTCTGTTCAGTAGTTTACTTCACAGCATGCCTTAAACAGTAGCCGAAAGAGTTGTAGGCAAAAAAAAAAAAAAAAAAAAAAAAAAATGTTTATTACAATGTTATTTATTTTCTTTTTTTTTTTTTTTTTTTTCTTTTGAGTCTGAACAGCCCAGTCCTGCGAGTTCCAGCTCCAGTTCCAGCTCCAGTTTTACACCATCTCAAAACAGCAGACAACAAGGTACCCAGGAAGGAAAAGAAATTGAAAGAAATGTGTGAAATGAAGGGGCCAATACAAACAACTGATGGCATCTCGTTATCACATTTCTGCTGACTTTACAGCCTGTTCACTGTTTTGCTTTAGAGACTTTTGCTCAGGTGTTTGCAGATCTGACTGTAAGGGCAGTATAAAAGGGGAGATGATGTGTGTCTGAGAAAACTGCATGAAGGCTATTTGTCCTAAAGCACCAGATGACATGCCAGTCAATTAACATGCTAAATTCCGGAGAGCTTCTGTTCTTGAGGCTGTCCTTTTGCAGGTTTGCGTCATATGGCACCTATGTGCCATCTGGAGCTCTGCTCAGGCTGGCATTGCTTCCAATGGGAAGTGCATAAATGTGTGTATGAGGATTCCTCCCCCCCCCAGGGATCATGATCTTCCTGTGCTATGGGGAAGTTTTCAGCGCATGCCAGCTTCCCTTTGGAAACATAGCAGGGGAAGAAAATGGTTAGATTTTAAGTTGACATTAAGTTTACATTTTGGTTTTCTGGCCAATAATTATGATTTATTCAGAACTCAATCAAGAAATGCAATTTTCTTCCCAGGGAGCTTGCCAAAGCAGGTTTTCTATAAATCAGTTGAGATTCATTCTACACAATCTATTAAACTACTTAGTTCCTGCTTGGCAATTTTCCCCGGGTTGTAAGGTTTTACAACTGATACATTCTTAATCAGCTTTTGTTTTGTTCTTTAGATCCGGAAGCATTAAAAAAGTAGCTGTTGACTAATTAATATTGCATTTGTTTTATCCTTTTTTATTCCTCAATGGTAGACTTGCTTTTAAGGTTATGAAAATACATTAGTTACCTCAGGCAGAAAGTTTTTACAAAGGTCTATGTATTATACATGCCTGTCCCTCTGCCTTTCTGGAGGTGAGTGGTACTGATTTTATAGCATGTTCTGGAAGCATTACTACAGGTGAAAGAAAGCAAGAGTTGAAGTGAACTGTGGTTGATGGCTGATTTCAGGCATTTGATTTCTAACTAAAGTTAAACAAAAACCTATCTTGTTGAAACCACATTTCTGCACTTATGAAAACCTCATTAGTGGTGTGAGCTGTCATTACAAGCCAACAGATTTGGATACCTGTTCCTGTATTCCTGTTATGTTACCTTCTTTATGTTGGGCAAAAACATGTTGATGTGGTGTTTTCTTCTGAACAAACTGGATCCATCTATTTCTCCTGGGTCGTATGTAAGACAAACCACAGACTGTCTTTCAGTTCTTTACCTTCTCAAGCACAAGTGGGAGATTTTCCTTCTGGTGTGAAAAATGTTTAAGTGGTATATACCTCTCCTCTTTCTTGTCAAGTAAATAGTGATTCTTGCTACTTTCTGGGACTTTTTGTTAACTAACAGCATCTGCTGTGCCCAGGTTGTGCATTTGTATGTAATAAGGGATGAAGCATTGGCCATACTGTGGTATATTTGCATTGTATATGTTGTGTTCTGGTCAGAACCCATGCTTTATTTCCTAACTAAATGTTTCCTGCAAGGGCCGTGCTCTTTTTCCTTTGTCTTCAGGATCAAGTGCTCACTCAAGTGTCAGAACCACCACAGGATGAACTTTCTTCACCTCTTTTCAGATAAACATTGGGCTAACTGAAGTTTTCTCAAGTTCTTTCGCCCTCAGGGCTTACTCTGAGTTTTCTGTTTCCTTGCCAAGAACATTTTCTCTTGGGCAACTCCTAGTTTTCAGTTTCTCCTGAGCCACTCTGACCCTCTAGGAGAGGACAACTTCTCTAACCTTTAAAAAAACATTGTCATGAAATTTTAAATTAAGTATTAGCAAGGAGCAGAGTACTAACAGTAACATGACTACCAAAAAGGCCTAAAAATTAATGCATTGTGGATTGTTAAGAAGGTCCACTGAAGAAGTCAGCCAGCTTAGTTACAAAACACCTGTTCAGAGTTGCAGACATGGTCTCCCATTCCATGAAAGCATGTCTGAATGTCAGATTATTGACCGCTTGTAGGGCTGTCAGCCATGGATGCATGTCAAGAGTCCACGTTCATTTTTCTCCAAGAAGGAAGTATCAGCCTGTTGCGAGCTTGAGATACGGCTGTCTGATTGTACCTGAAGATAGCAAGGGAGAAGATAAAATGTCCCTCTGCTGTACTTGGAAAAAGGATGTAGGCAAGGATAACAAGTTAGGTTAAACTTGGAAGAGCAGCCTATGTAGAGAGCATGAGGAGAGTGTGCTGTTTTTCATTTTTCTTCTATTTAAAAATAAAATCAAGGATTGAATGACTTGCAACCTACTGCCAGCATAGCTGCCATTTTCCATATTTTTTAGTTATGTGCTGATCTTTTATGCAAGATCAGTTATTCATGTCACACTAAATTTCATTACAAAATTAGTTTGGGGTTGATTTTACCTTCCTTGTCATTGTCCTTTTCTTCGGCTTTTTCATTAAGAGCATGATCATGCTTTCCTTTCATCTATCTTTTTATCTGGTCTTTTCTGTAATTTTTTTCCTGCCTGTACTTTGTGGTGAGGAGACAAATGCATTCTTGTGAGCTGGCTTTGGTCTATGGAGTTGAGCAGAATGTCTCTGCTCTCAGTGCAGACAGAGAAAGACTACAATTTTCAGTAGGACTGCTAAAGTTGTTAGTATCTTTGCCTAGTAAGGAAACTAGCCTTTCTAGTGTAAAGCTAGACTGTGGAAATACCCACGTATTTATCTCTTTATCTCTCTTAAAATGTGGATTTATTTTTCATATATCTGTAATTTAATTCTCTTTTCTAACCCTTTACCTCAATTTATTTAGTCCCCTATTTGTTGTTTCTCATTGGCGTGTCTCCCATGTCACGAGCCAAGCCTATCAGAAAGAATATTTTGCAAAATGGGCAGATTCTTCCTTCATCCCTGTGCCGATGCTCCTACGAGTGCCCTCTCTCCTCCGTATCAAAGGAAATATGGTCGCTACTCCTATGAAAATCCAATTTGGGAGCCCTTTCCTGAGAGGAAAGAGTTTGAATGGTTAGATAGTCAGACAGACTCCAACTTAGCATTTGACAATGGCTGAGCATGGTCTGCCTGGTACTAAAACAGAAGCAGAAAAGGAAACACAAATCAGCTGCTTCTGCAGATCAGCAGTGGTTGTACGGACAAGAAGTCTGCATAACTCGCCTTTCCTTGCGGCCTGTGCAAGTGTCTGGCCCACCAGAAGTTTGCTGAGTGGCACCATCTTGGCCTGTTGCCACCCAAACTCAAGGGGTGCAAATAGATAATGGAAACCACAGATCTGAACCTTCCCACCCTGCCCAACTTAGGAAATTTCTTGGGCAGCTTTAGCAATAAATCATTCTCAACAGTGGCTTTGAAGTCACTTGCGCAAAACAGGTCAAAATGCCTGTGACCAGGGCCTTGCCAGGTCTGGGGTAATCCACGGGGCTGCTCTTCCTGTCAGGGGAACACCCTCCCTGTTAGGGGTATGGGCAGGCAGAGGTCTATCTTCTCTTTTGGCTGTGACCAAGGAGGCTGTAGCGAGTTGGGAATTGGTCTCTTCTCCCACGTGCCTGGTGACAGGACGAGGGGGAATGGGCTTAAGTTGAGCCAGGGGAGTTTTAGGTTAGATGTTAGGAAGAACTTCTTTACCTAAAGGGTTGTTAGACATTGGAACAGGCTGCCCAGGGAAGTGGTGGAGTCACCATCCCTGGAAGTCTTCAAAAGACGTTTAGATGTAGAGCTTAGGGATATGGTTTAGTGGGGACTGTTAGTGTTAGGCCAGAGGTTGGACTCGATGATCTTGAGGTCTCTTCCAACCTAGAAATTCTGTGATTCTGTGATTCTGTGACTCTTTCCCGTTAGCAAATACAGAGTTCTCGCTTTGGAGAGCACTGAGGCCTACTTCATTAACAGTGGTCCTTGGTGGTTCATGTGCTGAGGGAATTACAGAAACCTGATAGTAACTGCGGATCTTGCAGCCATCATTGTTGCTTTTGCTAGCAGTTTTGTATCTCAGATGTGCTGTACTTCAGAATTTAATGCCCTATGGCATCAACTTTGCTTCCTTTGCTCTTCTAAGCTGCTTTTGCCCATTGTTCTTTCAAGCAATGGCAGTTTTCCCAGATATGTTAAACATGTTATTTTTTCTGTAACTGTCTTTTACAGCGAAATGAATTGAGTAAAGTCGAACTAAAATCCTAAATTGAATTTCTTACAGTTTTATGAGCAAGTCAAGCTCCATGTTTTATATTAATTGTGGAAAAGAGGGTGATATTGTGTGGAATTGATGCATTGTTTACATACAAACATTGGCAAAGTGCTTACTTGACCTGAAATTGACCTTGAAACACAAGAACAGCTAAATTTAAATGTATCAAAAATGGGAAAACAAAGACTGCCTTGACCAGTACAAGTAACAGTCAGAATGATTTATTAGATGCTGCTTCTCAATACATGAATTAACACAACAAATGTACTATTACCAGTAGGCCCCTGTAGATCTGTACTGGTGTATAATACACTTTGAGAAAGCAAGAAAAGCTAAAGCCCAGCAAAGTGAAAGAATCTTGCTTCTGATAATAACACAGTAATACTACATTTCTCCTAAATTAGAACATGCACGGAGAATGCTAGTCATGACAGTATCTTATTTACTTCAGCTATGTTCCAGGGGGCCAGACCTGCAAACACTTGAACACAAGTCACTTCACTGTCATAAGTAAGTCTATTGAAGCTTACTGCGTTGCTCATGTAAATACATGATTAATTAATAAGTGCCAACAGCATAAGCCCCTAGTGTGTTACTTCATTTGTTTAATATTTGACACGCCCCTCCCAACACCATGCTGGGAGGGTAGCTTTCCGTAATATGCAAAGTTTGATGTTTTGCCTTGAACACTGCAAAGTGAACTTCATTTGGGTATTTTATTGTTTCTGTTGTTTCAGGTCCACTGAGGTCTATAATGAAAGATCTGCATTCAGATGATAATGAAGATGAATCAGATGAAGCAGATGAGAATGACAATGATTCTGAATTGGAACGACCTGTAAATACACGAGGAGGAAGCAGGAGTCGCAGGTGAGTGTCTAGTGATTGAAGATAGCCTGGTGGCTAAAACAATTTGCTTGTTAACAATGGGGTGAGTTCTAATGTTCTTAAAGAGTGATGAGTAGCAAATGGATAGATAATTCAGACTTATTTTTAAAAGATGTGCATATAAAGGTGTTTCTCCTAAGAACTATCAGATTTAGCCATTCCCAATATAAACTATTTCTATTCTGAACCACATGGTTATGATGAGCCACATTCATCTGATTTTCCTTGATTTCATGCCATTGTGACTTCAGGGAGCAGTCATAATTACTCGCTAGCATAAAAGAGATAAAATTAAGTCCTTTAATTGCCGGATGAGCTATTCCGTACATGGCATCTCATTTTCAAGATCTTTCTGCTTATGAGCTTTAGTTTAGGTTGTTAAATAGGATCAGAATCAACAAAGTGGAATTCCAAGCTATTTTTGCACTGCATATAGTAAACAAGAAGTAAAATTGCAGACAGAAGGTAAAGCAAGTATCAGTCACTACTTTTTAAAAATGGTTCTGCTTCCTAGCTGCATCCTCAAGAGGGCATTCCAAAATTCAACTGTTCTTCAGGCAGCTTGAAGCTCTATCTGCATCTTATTGAAGGTTATGGAAAACCTGAAGCACAGACTGCCTCAAACCTTTTTATAGTGGGTTATTTATCTGATCTGAAAGGTTTTGCTTGTTCTACAATTTGTTAGTGTGTAGCACTGAGTGCCTCTATCAGCAACCGCTTAAATGGGAAGGTGATAAGAAAGTGTAAGTGAACATCAGCTGCTTCCCTGGTGCACTTTTGCAGCTGAAATCATGGAGAAAAAGAGCAGGAAGACCAGCAATTTGAGAATTTGTTCATGTCAATAATTGTGTAAAGGATTCTTAAGATCTACTTGTTTTAAATTTAGAAGTTTTGTTATAGTTTTTAACAAAACATAAGGCTAATATTTCTCTCTAATATATCCTCAATAACTTGTTGTTGTTGTTTTGTTTGTTTGTTTGTTGTCTTCCTGTGAGTAAGTATTCCCTGTTGTTCCTAAGTGAATGAAGGGGGAGACTGACTAGAATATGAGCTTTTTCACGTGGCATTTCTTGTGATACTAAATTTTTAAATTTTAGCCAGGAAAAAAAGTGTTATTTATGACAAGAAACAAAGAACTTTTCAGTGAATCAAGCTTTTCCAAGCAGGAAGCACAGCTTTTAGAAAGCTTTCAGAAGAGCGGAAAAGTGTCTCTGAAAAACATGTTCCTCCTTTCACATGGCTGAGACACAGACTCACTCGAAAAACGCTAGAAACAGCAGTTTAATTTTCTAAATATTTAATAATTTCCTTAATGTTAGCTTCTGTTAACTGGACAGTGTAATTTCAGCCAAGTGAAGGCAGGCAGTCTCGTTCTCCATGCTACACAGAACTTTTTCCAGATTGCAGCCATGTTTGGAAGCCTCTGCATTACTGAGCAGCACTTTTCCAAGGGACTTTGATTAATGATAGGTTCCTTAGCAAGGGAAGCCAATTCTTGGTGTCCTTCCTCAAAGTATAAACTTGGTTCACCCATGTAAGAAGCTTTTTGACTCACAGCATACACTCTTGCCTCTGTTTTTCCATAGGGTTAGTCTGAGTGATGGCAGTGACAGTGACAGCAGTTCAGCTTCCTCACCACTACATCGTGAACCAGCACCACCTTTACTAAAAACCACCAACAACCAGGTAAAGTCAGGATTCATAAATGCAGGCCTGGCATAGGAGCATGGCTTGCAGCTGGGGAACTTATGTAACTGATTACTTAAATTATTCTGATCACTTAAATGAAATTACTTTGAAAATTAACAAAGGGGATGGGTTGTTGTTTGTTTCTTTGTTTGTTTGTTTTCTTTCAGGAGATGGATAAGTATATGGTTTAGCAAATACTGTAAACTATAATTTTTATCAGTATTTACAGAATACGTCCTTTCCGTATGTATTAACTTTGTAAGGTTAATTGCAAGCTGGCTTTATAACACCAGTTTTACAATTCACAGAGTTTTGGGTTTGTGTTAGCAGTAGACACAGTTCAGATTAATAGGCCTTTTCTTAGGAATTTATTCATTATTCTTGTCCCCTTTCCCTCACCAGTGCTTGACTAGAAGATGCAGTATTTTTAACTTCACTAGAAGACACAGGACTTTACTTCACCAGCAGAAAAAAATGCTCATTCTATATCAATAAAAACTAACGTTTTATTATTATTTTTGAGGTTGGAAAGTAAGGTAGTTCTGTTTTTTAGTGGAAAAAAATAAATAACCTATAGATACAAAAAGTGGCAAGGAGAAATCAAAATTAGTTACTTCACCCCAGTCACCAATGCAGTAAGGCTCTCTAACCATAAAAATTAAACATAAAAGTTGATGTTATTTAAGTAGTTGATTGTCATAATTTATAAAATACATAATTTTTATTTTATTATTTTTATTATTTTATTTATTCTTTTATTTCGGGGAACTATAATTGACTCCCAGCATCATTTGTGTCATGCAGAGCACAGTCATGTGATATACTGGGTGGCAACTTCATTCACGTTAGTTAAATATTTTGGAGGGAAAACTAGGGAGTAGAGTGTGTGCATAGCGAAAAAGGAGGTTCCATGACCAGAAAGCTTTCTTATCTACAAAAAATTCTGTAGGCTTTTCTAAGATTACCTGTACATAAGTTTCAAGATTTTTTTAGAGGGATTCTTTCTGGAAATAAACCTTAAAGTTTAAAAGATATAAGCGTAAGAAAAATCAAACATCTATCTGTGCCTTGTTGTTTAAGTAATACATTTACTTCTAAAGACGAAATATCATTTTAAGTGAGTCTCAATAAGCAGCAGTTCACTCAGTCACATTTTTCAAGTTCCTTTCCATTTTAGTAACCTAACAAAAGGTCTGCCTTCACATTTAGATGCTTCAAACAATAGCAGTGAGCTAGCTAAAATCGAATGCCACATTATTTCTGACATTTTTAAAACTGAGCTGCAAATGAAAAATTTAAGGTATAGTAAGTATTACAAGAGTTCAAATTATATGGAGTGTTTCAAGTTTGTGCTTGGTAGCATATTGCTGCTTGCTAGGATGGTGCTTTTGACTGATGAAATCAGGCTTGTGTAGACTAAGTCCATTTATAGAACTAAGGGGCTAAGAACAAGTTAATATTTCTATATTAGCATCCTCTGATGTGATTAGTGCTATATCTCATTTAAACAAGAATGCTTAACGTGTTCGATTCCACTTACACATCAACAGCCCTGTAAGAAAGCAGCTTTTTCAAATACAGTGTGTCCTTGCTAAGTTTTTTTCTAAAACAAAGAATTTTCTTTGTTTGAAAACAAGAAAAGCATCTAAAAGCTACTGGATCCATGCCTAGAGGCCTGTTTTTTCAAGACAAGACGTTTTCTTCCACTGGCCTACACTGCAATAACCCCAGGGGTGTTGAATCGAAGAACTGGGATTTTTCTTCTGAAAAGTTTCCTGTTTTGCTTTCTGGCCATGCATCACTCTTGGCTAAATAAAACTTTAGGTAAGGTTAACTCAGATCTGCAGTCGTTTTCCTTTGCAGGGAAGTAGCTGCCTGTCTGCTATATTTTCACGGTGCTTGTCACCCTGGGAAACATATATACAATTTAGTCATTTATACCAAGGGAAGTAGAAGTTGGAAGCAACTTGGAGAAAGCTGTCAGTGTGGGTTCAGGATAGTCTAGAACACTTGTTTTTGCAAGCCTTTTTTCCATTGTTTTATTTGCAGAGTTTTGTACTGTGCTGTGACTGTCCAGGATGCTTTTGGAAAAATCGGTGCATATTGACATTGGTCAAGAAAATTTACAAGAAAATGTGAAACAAAATCTCCATGGTCTGATATACATTTTCTTTTGATCACAGAATCATGGAACCTTAGAATGGTTTGGATTGGAAGACACAGTTACAGATCACCCAGCCCCAGCCCCCCTGCCATGGGCAGGGACACCTCCCACCAGACCAGGTTGCCCAAAGCCCCATCCAGCCTGGCCTTGAGCACCTCCAGGGATGGGGCACCCACAGCTTCTCTGGGCAACCTGTGCCAGTGCCTCACCACCCTCTGTATAAAGAATTTCTTCCTAATATAAATGTACGCCTTTTTAGTTTAAAACCATTCTCACTTTTCCTATCATCCCTGTCAAAGAGTCCCTCTCCTGCTTTTCTTTAGGCCCCCTTTAGGTACTGGAAGGCAGCAATGAAGTCTCCCTGGAGTTTTCTCTTCATGCTGAACATTCCCAGCTATCTGTCTTTATTCACAGGAGGGGTGCTCCAGCCCTCTGATCATCTTTGTGGCCCTCCTCTGGACTCACTTTAAGAGGTCCAGGTGCTGGGGTCCCCAGAGCTGAATGCAGGACTCTAGGTGCTTTTTAACGAGAGCAGAGTAGAGGTGGAGAATCCCCTCCCTCACCCTGCTGGCCATGCATCTTTTGATGTAGCCCAGGATATGGCTGGCTTTCTGGACTGCAAGTGCACATTGTTGGCTCATGTTGAGCTTCTCATCAACCAACACCCCCAGGTCCTTCTCCTCAGGGCTGCTATCAGTACATTTTCTGCCCAGCACATAGTGATGTTTGGGATTGCCCTAGCCCAAGTGCAGGATCTTGCTGGAAAAACTTGATGTTTTTCAGAAGAACTGATGATGTTGCCGGTTGGGAATGATGTGGTGTTTAACTCTACTTTTAGCTTCAAAAAATGTATGTTTTATGTCTAGAAGTTGAAAGAAGAAACAACAATTTTATTTCCCCTAAACGCTCCTCATTTGTGTCCTAAAATTTTCATATTAAGCAAGGTGTTCTGCTGCTTGTTGACATGCTCTTTTTAATTGTGCTTCAGTCCTGGATGAAGCATTCTTGATTCATATATGTTGTAGTAAGTGGCTTTGTATTGTATTGAAAGAAGGGTACCATATAAGCGCAAGACAAATTTCTGTCCAGTAATATTTTTCCTAATTATATCTCATGTGGTCATTTCAAAGACTGTTTCAGAATCTTTGCTTCTCTACTGTAGAAGGAAAGAGACAGCCTTGATTAAAAAACAAACAAACAAAAAAAAATGGGAAATGTTTACTGATTAAGTGTCACTTCAAAGGCAGTGGAGGGTACTGGAGGGCATCATTTTGTATCTGCAAAATAAGACCTTTTCTTACCAGCATGTGAAAGATACAGAAAAGTGTTGAGGAGTCTTTAAATGACATTAAATTAATTCCTCTTAGGATTGGTGATGTTTATATCACCTCATTCCAGCAACTCAGCATTTTCTGCTTTTTTTTGAATAACATGGGCAGGTTATATTAATTAAATAGTGAGAAGCCCAGTTTGATTGTTTTCTCCAGATGTCATTTTCCTTGCGTTATTAACAGATAAAAGAATTCTTCTTGTGTAATTGTATCCAATGATGCATTTATTTTTTAATGGATTTTCTTTGTTTTCCAGATTTTAGAAGTGAAAAGTCCAACAAAGCAAAACAAATCTGATAAACAAATTAAGAATGGGGATTGTGATAAGGTAAATGGCAATGAAATAACAGTAAACTACCCTAAAATGTGATATTAATGTGTTTGCTGGAAACAAGCTTAAAATACTTTTTGTTACAGAGTGAAAATCTCAGTCATTAGCATATCTTTGCTTTGGGTTCCTTTAAATGCAGATCATTCTCTGTTTTCTTTCTTTTGTTTTTGGAATTGTTTTTTCTTTTTTTTTTTTTTTTTTTTTTTGTTTGTTTATTTTTTGGGAAAGGGGGGTAATTCTTCTGTGCTATGTAGAAATGTTTTCTGTCTCTTCAATACATGTTGTTGATTTGGCCAATGTCACCAGATGTGAATCTGCCACGTATTTTCTTATTTTCTTTTTTACCACTTATTTTCTCTACTTTCCACCATGAATTTGCGCTGTGCTTCAGATTTGAAGTGATAGTCTTTGAACAGGAATCTTCACAGCTGTAATCCTAGTCAATAAATCCATTGATGAAAACCCTTTTCCAGAATCCTTTCAAAGGACTGTGTATTAGGAAATGGCAGTGTGATTTAACACTTTAACTAGGATGATGTGAAGTGACAGTTACATTTACCACTTAGAAGGATAATTTTGTTCAAAATCACATCAGCTGGCCACGGATAAGAGCTTTTAAGTCCTTGTGTGAATGAACATAATGTAATTTCCCAGTGTGGACAATCTCCTCTCAAGGTTTATATAGGGCAGTATTTCCTTTGCACTAACATGAGGTAGGAGACCAGTGTTGAAGTATCTGTTGCTAGATTTTCAATGGCCTGATTCATGCACTTTTTTTTTTTTTTTTTTTTTTTTAATTTCCTAAGCTTGGTGGTGTATTTCTTTGTGTTGAAAAAAATGTTTCTAATGTCTCATGCTAAAGGAGAAAGTTTATACTTTGGAGAAGTGGGAAAGGTTTGATATCCCAAGAAGGAGGAAAGTGGAATTTACCATTGGATTAATCATTCTTGATCTTTCTCCCCTTATGTCTCCTTGTTGACACAGAAAATTAATGATGCAGCTTTAGAGAAAGGGGGATTTGATTGTGAGCCTTTGATTGCATGTCTTGTGTGGAAAGGTGGGAGATGGTTTTTAAAGATGCTGTTTTGACATCCCAAGTCTGTTACACACCTTTTGCCTCAGCTAAGGTGGAGAGACTCTCTTCTACAGCAAAGGACCATCCAATTTCCAAAGGGAAAAGGTGGTTGTCTCCTGAACTCCTGCAGTTCTTTAAATATATATTTTTGTGCAACTGAAAAATATACTTTGAATGAAGTGGAAGGTTCCTACTGATTACTTCTTTTGTATGAATTGGCTTACTCTGTTAGGGTTTTTGTGTTGTCATATCATACTCACAGGCAAGCCCAGCTATCCAAGATTCTTCTGAATTTCTGCCAGAATAACTTCTGATGGTGGCTTAATACTGTAGCAGTACCTTAAGATTTTCAGTGTCATGAAGTATCTAAGAAAGCCCATAAAAACTTACATTTGGATTGTATTAAACTAAGGAAAGCCAGCCTGTTGAGTGAGAAAATTTAGCTCAAGGAAGATTTAAAATAAAATTTCCTTTTGTATTGTTTTTGAAGAGATCTGAAATTTTTGAAATACACAGCTATGACTTAATTAACAAGTTGTTTATGGGGGGGGGGAATTTGTTTCTAGGCATATCTCGATGAACTAGTAGAGCTCCACAGAAGATTAATGACACTGAGAGAGAGACATGTACTGCAGCAGGTGAGGAGCACTCTCATGAAAAATAACAGTGTGCTCATTGAAGTTGTGAAGTCACTTTTTTTTCCCCTTTCATCTAAATCTCTCTAATCAGGTTTAATATCCTTTAAGCCTGTATAATCCATTTACTGCCCATTACACGTTCAGTGCAGTTTAGGGAATTTTTATATAAGCTTTAGATTGTGTTGCCACAGTAAATGACAGGACTAAAGAACAAACAAACAAAAAAAAAATATAAGGTCTATGAGATAAGTTTTTCACCAATTTGTCTTTATATTTTTCAACAGATTGAATCACTAATAATGAAAACAGGATGGGGGAATATATACAGCAGTGCACCATAACTTGATAAAAATCTCATTGCTTTTTGCTGAAAATGATAGGCATTTTCTCTGAGACAATTAAAATGCTTTCTTTGATGGAATTTAAAGTCAAACTCACTTTGGGGAGAAACACATATGGTTGAGTCTGATGAAATCATGAAAGTGGAAAAATAACAAAATGTACAAATTGAGAAGACTCCAGATGTATTTACATGTTATCCAATAGTAAGAGCTGTCATTCTCTGTTTTGGGTGGCATTGTCAGATACTATTAGATTACAAACTGTGAAGACGAAGCAATAAGCAGTATTAACAAAACAGATGTAATTGTAGAGCAGATGGTTATATTATGTTTTGCACCATTAAGTGCCACTTGTCGACCTGTTATAAAGACGGAAATATGTACCACTTCTAAATGATTGCAATCACTTATCAAATTTCTCAACACTTGGATAAGTGTGTTTAAAATTTTTATTCTGTAAGCCTCAGCATTAATCTGTGAATGTTTGTTAGTCCAGGCTTAATACTGTGTGTAAAGATCAGAAAACAACTTGGAGGGCAGTGAAAAGGAAAATTATGGTTATGAATATTGTTAGTTAAAGAGGAATCCTGATGGCAGTGTTAGATTTCATGCTATGAAATACAATGATACATATTTTTTATCCTTAATATTAAATGTACTGTCATTTCACAAGTTCACTTTTTCATTAGTACAAATTAGTACTTTTTTTTTTTTTCCACCAAAGCACACTTGCAGAATGGCACATTTTTATCTATATTGGGAAATAACTGTGCAGGAAAGTAAAAAGTAGGAATTACAGCACCCTGTCCACTTTACATTATTCATTAATTCTTAGAGTTTTCACATAAAAAGTGTAACTGAAAAGCCACCACACTGTAAATTCATATAATGATAGAATCAATAAGGTTGGACAAGACCTCCAAGATCATCTGGTCCAATCATCCCCTTACCCTTAATGTCACCCACTAAACCATGTCCCTAAGCACCATGTCCAACCTTTCCTTAAACACCCCCAGGGATGGTGACTCTACCACCTCCCTGGGCAACCCATTCCAATGTCTGACTGCTCTTTCTGAGAAGAAATGTCTCCTCATTTCCAACCTAAGCCTCCCCTGGCACAATTTGAGGCCATTCCCTCTAGTGCTATCTCTAGTTATCTGCAAGAGGAGGCCGACCTCCAGCTCCCCACAGCTTCCTTTCAGGTAGTTGCAGAGAGCAATAAGTTCTCCCCTGAACCTACTCATCTCCAGACTAAACACCCCTAGTTCCCTCAGATGCTCCTCACATGACTTGTGTTCCAGGCCTCTCACCAGCTTTGTAGCCCTGCTCTGGGCACACTCCAGAGCCTCGATGTCCTTCTTGTAGTGAGGGGCCCAAAACTGAACACAGTCCTCGAGGTGCAGTCTCACCAGAGCAGAGTACAAGGGGATAATCACCTCCCTGGTCCTGCTGGCTACATTTGCTTCCTAAGCAAATATTCCACCAGTTTTCCAAGGCATAATTTGTGATTTGTTTCATTTGACACAGCAGAGCACAGAGATGTCTATGCATACCTAAATATTGGACCATGGCTAGACAGCAATTGGTCTGAAATTACATTTTAAAAAGCAACCTTCCTGACCTCTTTCACTGTAAAGAAATGGTTTACAGCGATAAGGCATCTTCTTCTTTTCTCTCTGTGATTTGCAGTGAAGTAGCAGAGATAATTATGTCTGAAATGAGATGTTAATGCTGCATGTCCCCTATGTTCAAATTTGGCTATCTGAAGCTGAGTTCCTAAAATCTGTGGTTTTGGGGTAATTGGTGTTATAATAACCCCTAGAAAGACAACAAGATTTCAGGTAGACTTTGCCTTTTATTTTGAAGTATCAGAAGGTGTATCTTCATCTGATGAAAAACCTCCTTAAAGCCAGCGTACTAGACAACGCAGGCATAAGGAAGAAATTGGGAGTGTGCAGCACTGCTGAAAATTACATTGCTCGTGTCTACAAGGTACTTAAATTCAGATGGCAACTGTCTTCTGAAAATTTTCTGCAAGGGGCAGCTTACAGGTCTGGAAACTAACAAATGGCCTAAAACCCTCCATAAACAGAAAAATGACTATGTCATTAGTTGCACTTCAGCTTCCTTAAACATACACACTCATTTGCTTGTTTAAAGGCAGATAAATAGTTGTACTATGATGGATAATGATGAAACAGAGCTGGAGAGACATTATGTAAACAGAGATGTACATTACAGCAGAAAAGCAAAGCTTACTATAGCAGGAACAAATGAGATATTTTTGTACTTTGCAGCCTGAGCTCTCTGAATAAAACATTTTAATGCTGTGTTTTTAACATTATAACTGTCAGACTTCCTGGCAACTAATCTCAACCTTTTTTTCTTTTTCAAGTATTTCTGAATAGCATGAGGATGTGAATGCTAATACTGTAAGTCATGAATTCCTCATTGACAGGCATACAGGCAGATGTTTTTCATTGAACTGTCTGGGTTTATCTTGATATATTTTTGTACATCCATTAAAACTTTGGGAGTTAATTTCAATCTGGTTTACTATGGTTTCAGTCTGGTGCCCTGACATAGTGGCTATATTTCTTAAGGGCAGGATAAGGGACATGTTAAAAATATTTATGTTTTCTTTGGTCTAGGGCTTAAAAGCCCAAATCAGAACCTGAACAATAAAAGTGCTTATCAGTTGTTGTTGTTGTTTTTAATGTAGAGTGCTGCTTAAAAATACATGTGGTAACACATTTATGTAATTTTTGTTCTTCAAATCAGATATATTGCTGTGGGGATGGTATTCTTGAGAGGCGGTATTCTTCCACTGTATCTAACACAAGGAAGCATTAGACAGAATTGTTCAGTTCATTCTTCCTGGCCACAGCTTCTGAAAACTTCTTGTACAGCTAGTTATTTATCACACAGTGGATATTCAGGGACTGTCTGTGATTAGGTTTCTAGCTTTAGGAGCTGGATTGACTCCTTATCTTCTCTCTTTGATGAGGCTCAATAGCAATGAGAATTAAAATGAGAATGATAAACAACACATTGAAATTTCCTTCTGATACCAATCAGTTGTATTCTATTTGAATTTTTCTCTCATATTGGTTGCAGGACAGTAGGAGATGAAAAAGTTACAAAAATCAACAAATCAATAAGTGGACAAATTAAGTATGCAATTTTAGAATAAAAATTCCCATATGGAAAAAAATTAAAGCCAAGAGGCACAGATTTAAACGAAGTGTCAATAAGAGGAGGATCGTTCCTAAGTACTTTCAGAATTCTGGACAGCTGCAAAGTAAATTTAACATAGATTTTTATTTTATTTTTTTTCCAACCTGTGGAAAGTCGAAAACAGGATGTGATGGGAAATGGGGATTTTTACTGTAACAGGCATTCCCCTTGTACTATTTCTCATTTCCATTCCATTTAATTCACCCTGGGCTATGTCATTCCATGCCTGGCAATGTACATGAAGTTATTTCATTATCACCGACATAATCTTTTCTTCTGTGGTCTCAGCAGAAAAAACATCTGCTTATATAATGCAATGGGGAGAGGGAAATCTTAAAACATTTAGTGTAAATTCATTGTTCTTTTACAAGTTGGTGTATTTCTAGCAGATTTGTCATTTCAAGGTATATTCTGTCAACCATGTGTGAATCACAGAATTGAAGGAGTTGGAAGGGACCTCGAAAGATCGTCAGGTCCAACTCCCCTGCCAAAGCAGGTTCTTCAGAGCAGGCTGCCCAGGTAGGCATCCAGACAGGCCTTACATATCTCCAGAGAAGTGTATCTCCACAGCCTCCCTGGGCAGCCTGTTCCAGTGCTCTGTCACCCTCACCATGAAGAAGTTCTTTCTCATGTTGGTGTGGAACTTCCTGTGGTCCGTTTTGTGGCTGTTACCCCTTGTCCTGTCCCCGCAAACCACTGAAAAGAGGTTGGCCAAATCCCTCTGTCTCCCACCCCTCAGGTATTTATACACATTGATGAGATCCCCTCTCAGTCTTCTCTTCTCCAGGCTGAGCAGACCCAGGTCTCTCAGCCTTTCCTCATAAGGAAGATGCTCCAGGCCCTGTATCGTCTTAGTGGCCCTCTGCTGGACTCTTTCCAGGAGATCCCTGTCTTTTTTGTACCGAGGAGCCCAGAACGGGACACAGTACTCCAGGTGAGGCTTGACCAGCGCAGAGTAGAGGGGGAGGATCACCTCCCTTGACCTGCTGGCCATGCTCCTTTTAATGCACGCCAGGATCCCATTGGCCCTCTTGGCCACCAGGGCACACTGCTGGCTCATGGCCAACCTGTCATCCACCAGGACCCCCAGGTCCTTCTCCTTGGAGCTCCTCTCCAGCAGGTCATCCCCCAGCCCGTACTGATACTTCGGGTTGTTCTTTCCCAGGTGCAGGACTCTACACTTGCTCTTATTAAACCTCACTTGGTTTCTTCCTGCCCGTCTCTCCAGCCGGTCCAGGTCTCGCTGAATGGCAGCACAGCCTTCTGGCATGTCAGCCACTCCTCCCAGCTTTGTGTCATCGGCGTACCTGCTGAGGGCACACACTATTCCCTCATCAAGGTCGTCGATGAAGATGTTGAACAAGACTGGACCCAGCACTGACCCCTGGGGAGCACCGCTAGTCAGAGGCCTCCAGCCGGACTCTGCGCCGCCAATCACCACCCTCTGAGCTCGGCCAGTCAGCCAGTTCTCAACCCACCTTACTGTCCACTCCTCTATCCCACACTTTCTCAGCTTTGCTATCAGGATGTCATGAGAGACAGTATTGAAAGCCTTGCTAAAGTCAAGGTAGATGACATCCACTGCTCCCCCCTCATCTACCCAGCTGGTGATGCCATCATAGAAGGCAATGAGGTCGGTCGAGCACGACTTCCCCTTGGTGAATCCATGCTGACTGCTCCTCATAACCTTCTTCTCTTCCAATTGCTTGGAGATGGCATCCAGAACAAGTTCCAACACCTTTCCAGGGACAGAGGTGAGACTGACTGACCTGTATTTTCCCAGATCCTCCTTCTTGCCTTTCTTGAAGACTGAAGTGACATTGGCTATCCTCCAATCTTCAGGCACCTCTCCTTTTCTCCAGGACCTTTCAAAGATGATAGAGAGTGGTATGACAATCACCTCTGCCAACTCCCTTAGCACACGTGGATGCATCCCATCAGGACCCATGGATTTGTGTGCATTGAGCCACTCAGACGCTCCTTGTCAACAAGAGGGGAGACCTCCACTTCACAGACGTTTTCTCCTTCCTCCAGGGTCAAGGAACAAAGACTGAAGCAAAGAAAGCATTCAGTATCTCTGCCTTCTCAGCATCTCCCATTACCAGGACACCCCCCTCATTCAGCAAGGGACCCACATTATCCCTAGTCTTCCTTTTACTGTTTACGTACTTAAAAAAACCCTTCTTACTATCTTTTATCTCTTTTGCAAGCCTCATCTCTAGGTGGGCTTTAGCCTTCCTTGTCACATCACTGTAGGCCCTGACAATGCTTCTATACTCCTCCCAAGAGGACAGGCTCTTTTTCCACATTTCATAAACCTTCCTCTTCTTTTTCGATCTTATCGATGAGCTCCTTGGTCATCCACACAGGTTTCCTGCCCCCCTTCCCCGATTTCCTACTCTTAGGGATGCACTGATCCTGAGCTTGGAAGAAATGCTGTTTAAATGTAGCCCAGCTCTCACATGCACCCTTGCCTTCTAGCAAGCTAGCCCATGAGATACTCCCAAGCAGGTCCTGGAAGAGGTCGAGGTTGGCTCTCTGAAAGTCCAGGGTAGCAATCCTGCTTTTAGTGTTTCTTCTTCCACCAAGTTCCATCTGGAACTCCACCATCTCATGGTCGCTGCATCCCAAGCTGCTCCCGATCTTCACATCCCTAACAAGCCCATCCCTGTTGGTAAGGACAAGGTCCAGGAGCACCCCCTGCCTCGTCAGCTCTTCCACCACCTACATCAGAAAATTGTCTTCAACACATTGTAGGAACCATTTGGACTGCACATGCCTGGCCAAGTTGCTTACCCAGCAGATGCCTGGAAAATTGAAGTCCCCCATGAGAACCAGCACCCGTGATCGTGAGGCTACTACCAGTTGCTTGTAGAAGGCCTCATCGACCTCCTCCTCCTGATCTGGTGAACTGTAGTACACCCCCACAACAGTGTTCCCCTATACCCGCCCTTAACTATATCTGATCCCTTTAACAACTTTTCCAGGGATGCAAAGTCCTTTTTAATATTCCTAATTTTTCTAGTTCCTCATTTTCTAGTTGCAGCTTCCCAGGATCCAACCTGAATGACAACAAGAGGATAATAATCCTCCGGTTTAATGAGCTGTGGCAGAGCCTTCCTAGCGTCTCTGACATGTGACCCAGGAAGACAGCACACCTCTCTGGATAGGTTATCTGGGCGACAAGTGGGAGCCTCAGTGCCCCTCATCAAGGAGTCTCCGATCACTAAGACTCTCCCTTCATTTTTGGCTTTTTTTGGCACTGTTTGTGGTGCAGTGCTCTGCCCGGCCCTGATCCCTATGCTCAGTACTTCCCCCAATCTTGACACGCTTCGCAGGGTTGCTTCCTGGGTTCAGACTACTGTCCAGACCCTCAACCTCATCCTTTTCCTGCTTGAGAAGGGAGTTGCCTACAATTACCCTTCTGTCTTTCTTGGTGGAGGCAGTCTTGAGGCATGGAGTCAACTTCCTCGCCCTAGGCATCCTCCGGGTTAGACTTTCTACCTCATCCTCACCCACCGGTCTCTCAAGCTCCAAGACCTCAATCCTGTTGTGTAAGGGCACCTGGGAAAATGGGGCTGGTAGGAAGGGGTGTTGCCTGCGAGGTGGAGCAAGGACCTGTCTCCATTTCTCCCCAACTCCCAGGTCCCTTCTCTTTGCCCAGCTGTGACAGGGCAGGGGGTCCACCCCCATTTGGGGTGTCTCACCCCGGTACCCCTCCTTCAGGCCTTGCAGGGAGTTGCTCCACCAGTCTATCTCCTGCTCACACTCCCTGATGGCCCTCAACCTCTCCACCTCCTCCTTCAGCTCTGCCACCAGGCGGACCAGGCCATCCAGCACACCCTGCCCATGCCATTCTGATGTGCCCCGCCCTGTTTGCCCATCCTGGTTGCCGTGCCCCCTAGGGGCAGCTTTTGACCGTCAGGGTAGAAGGGCGCTGCCGGCTCTGCCTACACCTCATCAGCCTCCCTCATGAGGGCTGCCAGGCCCTGGCAGCTCCCTCGGCTGCCTCGAGTGGTCTTGATGCTGGAAAAAAAGCCCTGCCTGTCCTGATCCCCTGCTCTGCTGCAGAAGGCGTCTGCTCCGGAGCTGATCACCTCAGCAAGAATAGGTATCGGTAAGAATAGGTATATATTCTCAGTAAGAATAGGTATAGAATAGGTATCTCTTTCAGCTGTGGGAAAGGAAATAGAGCAATAAACTCAGTATTAAAGAGCAGTGTTTCAGTGGATGTGTGTCTGGAAGGTCTAGAACTGTGTGGGTTTCAAACTGAAGATTGCAAATATGACATTGAGCCTATCCAGAGGGCCTTAAAAGAGATGCCTGGAAAGGCAGAGCAGTGTTCTGTCAGTCCATGCCATTACCAAGAGGCCCACTTCAGGATGGGGTGGGTTGCCTTTCCACATGCTCACTTCGAGTATCTGTCTCATGGAATGAAGAAACACATAGGAGATCCATAGTCATAGTGTGTTGGCACTGTGTTAGCCCTGTGACAAATTATGCTTTGGCTTTTCAAGATACTCAAGATACTGTATGGGTATTTTAGGTAGACGCACATCCTAGCACTTACATGTGTGTAGCGTTACTTACTACAGAAACTCAGTGTTGAATATAAGCACTCTTTAAAAATACAGACTACAATTTAGAGAGTACAGAGTGTCAAAACAGTATAAAGGCACTGCTTGGATGTGTACTGTTGATATCACAGAATCACAGGCTGGTTGAGGTTGGAAGGAACTGTTGGAGGTCATCTTGTCACTGCTATAGCAGGGCCATCTAGAGCCAGTTGCACAAGATGATGTCCAGATGACTTTTAAATGTCATAAAGGCCATTGAAGCCAAAACCTCTGTGGACAACTTGTGCCACTATTCAGTCGTCTTCACAGAACAGAAAAAAAATGTTTTCTCAAGTTCAGAGGGAATCTCCTGTGTTCCAGTTTGTGTCCATTTTCTCTTCTCCTGTCACTTGGCACCACTGAAAAGAGCCTGGCTCCATCTTCTTCACACTCTCCATTGAGGTATTTATATAAATTGGTAAAATCCTTGCTGACCCTGTTCTCCTCCAGGGTGAACAATCCAAGCTCTCTCAGCCATTCTGTGTAGGAGAGGTGCTCCAGTCCCCGATCTTCACAAGAATTCCTAACAGCTCTTCTGCTTCTTGTTTGAATGAAAGCTGTGATTTTAGATTGAGTAGTCACCAAAGGAAATGGTCTTACTTTATTAGTATGAGTCTTTCAAGTCTTTCATGTGTGATTTGGTTTTTGTTTGTTTGTTTTTTTAATGATTTTTTAAGTCTGTTATTAAAGAAAAAAATGCTAGTATGTGAACTAATGATAGATTTGAGAGCTCCTGTGTACATTTTCTTGTGTTGTTTGATTTAGACTAGATTTTGTAAGGATTTCTTTCTATTGCTTGCAGAAAGGCTTATGTCAGTTATTTTGCTGCCTTGTTTGTCAGCTATGCAAACAGTAGATAGCCCAGACAGACCTACCTGTTTTGTTTGTTGTTACGGTGTTTCATTGTTGCTGTGTTTGGTTGGGGTTGAGGGATTTTTTGGATTTTGTAGTAAAAGACAGACTTATAAAATATGCAGATTTTATTTTAACATTTGAAAAATACATTCTCAATGGTAATGTTTTCTGGAACAGCAGTTGGGTAGGCTGATGTTACAGTTGATGACAGTCTGAAAAAAGACAAGGTACTACAGTCTGGACCATAGTTCTGTGTCAGAAAGACAGTGATAAGGATCGAGGTTCAATTTGCAAGTGTTGGTGAAGTGGGTTTGTTCTATGCTTTTTGTGTGATACTTAGAGGCTTGTTAATAGATATAGTGGATGTCTGATACAACTAAAATGTTCAACTGCATTTTTTCTTTCTTTTCAGATAGTAAATCTTATAGAAGAAACTGGACACTTTCACATCACAAATACAACCTTTGACTTTGATCTTTGCTCACTGGACAAAACCACAGTCCGTAAACTACAGAGTTATCTGGAAACATCTGGAACTTCATGAGAATTGAGCATCTGGCTGTATCAAAAACTGTTCTCTAAATGAAACATTCAGAATGATGCAACCGAAATGGGGGGAAAACAAAGCAACACTCTTCAGCTTTATTTTTCCTTAAAGCCAGTCATCATCTCTTGATGAAGGAGAGGAAAAGTGACAAGACTCAGAGGACTGCTCTTCTCAACAAGAAAATGCTCCGGAAGATTTTGCCTGGATAGCCTTGAAAAACAAACACAAAAACAAACAAACAAAAAACCTTGGTCTTAATGAATGTGTATGGTATCATGTATCTCTCTGTGGTGTTCCAGTCCACAAGATGAATGCATGTTCAACACACTGCCTTACTACATTACTGATCTATTTATTACTGCATACATGTATTCCAAAGTCATTGAGTCACTGAATGACACTATCAGATGTTGTGAGTAGTGGAATCCCATGTATGCTCTTTTGATTCAGTCCCATCAAAAGCCTAGTAACCTTATTCATGTTAAATTGTCACTTCTTGCTAACTTTCTGTAGTCACTGAAAACACTACAGTCTTGTTTTCCACTTCTTCACTTACAAGAATCAAGATACAAAGTGGGGGACCAAACAATGGTCCTATATTTTGTTTCCACTGTCACAGTGGGCCAGACCACAGCAGGTTGGACTGTAGGTCCTAGGCTCTATCCATTTATTGATCTTGACCATGGTAGAAAATGCACCAAATGGGACATACGACTTGCTGTCTAGCCTTAGCGAATAAACCAGTAGGACTTCTAACAAAAAAAATGTTATGTATACTGTCCTGAATCCAGCATCTTCTGCAGTCTGCATTCTTGTGTCTGTTTTAATGTTATAAAGTTAAATATATATGAGTGAAGGTGTACTGCAGGATCGTCATAAAAGAAGAAATACTGGTCCTGTCTTCTAAGAAAATGTTGTAGAAAATTCTTAATTTGGAGCTATTTATTACTATGAGTTTCTGCACTCCTTTGCTGCCAGTGTGTGACTTATACCATAAAACTATTGGCATAACATTTTTGTTTGTTCATGTAGTATATGGTCTGTTTAGCCCGTTTGGTTTGTTTCTTGTTTTTGTTTTGTTGTTTTTTGTTTGTTTGTTTGTTTTACAACTGCTAAATTAAAACTCTTTATTTGAAAAGAAAAAAAAAGGTTGTTATACAGTTACATGTTGGAATAAATACATATATGATATATATGTGTGTGTATACATGCACATATTGACACAAATATATATACACACACATCTACACTTTCCAGATTTTAGAATCTGTTCGATAACCTGCTTGTGCTTCCAGAAGGATTTCTTGACTATCAAAATGAGTATTCTTTCGTACTCTCTTTTATTCCTTAAAATTGGAATCCTTGTTTTTGTATGATCCAATGAGAGGACCTGTACTCGGTTTCAGATTGAAGATTGGTGCTGTCATATTGCTGATAGTTTCTTGATGAAATCATTACCTTTCTATTTACCTTCCAAAGTAAAACAAAGTCCCCAATGAAAAGAGAAAAGAATTAAAACACAAACAAACAAACAAAAAATCATGCTTCTGGATGCAAAACTTTATTCAGGTTTTCCAGTCTTAAAAATATATCTTGTTTCTGGACAGGCCAGTATATGTCATGTATATGCTTTTATGCCACATGTAGTCTGTATATCTAGTGTTGAACAGTAGTGTCTGTATGATATATTGTTTCATGCACACAGTTTGTGCAGCACTGTAAAACTAAATTCCTATTGGGGTTATTTCTTATTCAGATGGTAGATCTTAATACTGTTTCTTTAAGTCCAAAGAAAATTTTACACTTTACTGTTTTTGAGAGGGTGCATTGGGGATTGGGTTGGGGGACTATTTTCATATTTAAAATGTTGTTTGACCACACTCTGCAGGAAGTCCTTCTCAGGCTTCCAAAGAACAAGTGTACTTTTTCAGTAATGTTATGACTCTTATTGACGATTGGCATGAAGCATACTTGAAGCATTATGTTGTTAAGTCCATGTCTTAATGTGCAATTGTTGGAGGGGGATGGGGATCGTTTTAAAGTTACTTTTGGCATAAGACAGGTGATGGTGGGGAGGAGGAAGGGGTGCATGTGAGGGGGATTAACTTCAATTTTTATTGATATTTTATATGAAAATGTTTGGAAATCTAAAAGCAACCTTAAAAGCCTTTGGTCTACTAGTGCGTGTTCAACTTCCTATGTTTTAGTTACACAACATACTTGTGGAATTTTGTCAGTTTTGACTTTTCTGACTAAGTTTTATGGTAACAACTCCTTCAGTCTCAGGAGAGGAAAGGATCCCATGATACTGCTAGTATGAATATTGCACTGTCTTATTAGAAATGGCAAAATGTATCATTTTACTGTTAAAATACTGGATAATCTTTATTGTTCATTGAGAATGGGGTGGAAGAAAGCAGAAAGTAGGAAAACAGGCATAAAAGAGATGACAGCAGTTGCAGTATCAAATTACTAATGACTTTATTGCAAATCATGGAGCATCCTTAAACTCGTTAATTTTGTAATTCATTAAGGTTGGCAAAGGAAGAAAATAGACTGAAGAGTTGTGTGTATGTGTGCCTGTGTGCATGTTGAGTTTTCCACAAAATTCTGATAGAATAAGAGTTACCAAATGTTGATTTCAGTTTTAAAAATACATTAGCTATTTTCATCTAATTTTGTATACAGAAACAAAATAAATCCTTGTTCAATTGATTTCAAACAGTCATATTTCTCTTAAAGAAATTGTAATAAGATACCCTACCAACATTTTCAACATTTAAAATCATTGATGTTTTGGGACTGGTTAAAGTGTTTCAGCAATAAATGTTTTGGAGTTGTATGTAGCACCAAGCTGTTTAAACAAACTTCTCTAGAAGAATTTGGGTTAAAGTGACCAGACAGAAGTTATCAGTGAGCTGCAATACCTAAAAAATCTTTTGTTCAGTGCAAGTTAGTCACTGCTACTAGAATAGCATTTGCATTAAGGACAATTTTAATTCTTGCCACTAACTCTTTGCCTCACGAACTGGACATACGTTGTGGAGGCAAGTTTTAGTATCTTTCTAGTAGTCTGGATGCACTGAGAGGCTTTACAAGATACTCAGAATCTAAATTTGAAAGATATCTTGGTCCACAGTAAAGAGAGCAAGAAAGGAGAAATGGATGTACTCTGAGAGTCTTCCAAGGTAAAACAAAACCTGTGCTTTTTCTTCCACAGAGTTTGGGTTTTAAGAAATCATCAATAATTTCTCTTGGTGAAGTTGCACTTTTCATTGGTTTGGTTTGTTAGATTAATTCTGTGCTTTTCATTTTGGAAATAGTATATTAACAGTGCATTTGGAGAGTCCCAGTATGTTTCTACTGATGTTTCTTTTAGTCTAGGAGAAGGAAAATTGGGAGTTCTCAGGTTTTGTCTGATCCATTTTACCTCCTTCCCTTTCTCATGGTGAAATAAAGTATGTTCACAATGTGTTTCAAGTCCTTGGAAGCTGTTAAGTATAATTTTAATTTCTTAGAAGCTGTATTAGTGTTTTGGGTTCTCTTGAGAGAGATTACTGATTTCAAGCCCCATTAGTTTGCAAAATGGATGGGGAAGTTGTAGAGTGGTCTGAAGAGACAACTACCCTGTTCAGTTGTCATATGCATTATCTTATCATTGGAACAGTGACTGGAGTAGGATGTTTGGTTTGCTTCATGCTGTCCTTGTTCATACACATCATCTCCTATCTTTTACCAACTGCAGTTTAATAGCTAGCATTCAATCTTTTGGCAAACTCTTGCTTAAGCGTATAAGAGGAGTTTGTATTTCTGTATTTGCTAATTGGTCCATGGGTTTCCACAGTTTGGTGCTAAACTGGGAGTGTATTTTGAGCTGCTGTAGGATCTTATTTACTCAGGGCTGTTCTGTGTGCTCTGTAGTCCTTGAGAACATATTTTTTGTTTTTATGTATTTTTAATTGGAAAGACAAAAATGCCACTATCTATAACCTAAGTATATATTTTGGTGCTTGTAGTACAATGCACTGAAATTGAGGTTTATTAGTGAAAATTCTGTCAAAAGCTATGGCTGTCTTCAGCCATAGCTGCAGCTACCAGGAACCACAAAAATAAGCAGTATAAAATACGTTCCAAAGTTCAACAAGTGCATGTCTTCTTTTCAGTCTCAGTAGTTTGCTTAATTGTTAAGCAGTATACAGCAGTATATGGCTTACACCAGGAAGCTATTCTGTGTACTGTACTAAGATTTATTGTTGGGCATAAAAGGCTTACAAACAGATGATGGGGACTGCAACTCATATTTCTGCAGTGCTTTTGTGTAGCTTGGGGGTTAATCAGTGCATTAACACAGCTAAAACAATGACATTTACAAGGCCAGCTCTGTGTGAGTGAGCAGATAAATTAACATCAAAGCACAATCATATAAGGGCTTTGCATTTGCTTGAGCAGCGAGAAGTGCCACTGTGACTAGACAGGAAGGAGAACTATTACCAGAGTGAGAACAATACCCTTTCAGGAGGAAAGAGGAATTAAAAAATAAGAGAGATCCTTTGGTAGCTGAAAGTGATTCTTACGTTAACAAAGAAAATACAGTTTGCTTGGTCAGCAGTTCTTTCTGCTGTAAGATACCATGACGACACAGCTTGCAGAATGTCAGCTTCTTCAGTTCACAGCTGTAGTAACTGTGTTGTTGCTGTCTTGATGGGAGATGTATTGCTGCATAGTACAAAAATCGAAGCTGTTTTATGGCTTGAAATGCTTGTGTCTGTTTCACATTTGTGTGAACATTACATCTTACATTCTGTTTTACCTCAGCCAGATTGATTTTGCTGCAGTGATAATCTTGCATTTTTCATTCTTCATTTACTTTTAATTTTCCCCATCTGAAGATTTGAGGCCTGTGAATAGAGGAGACAATGTATTTTCATTATCATTCAGTGTGATTCTGAGTGGAAGTGTCCCTGTCCAGAATGTTGCATTAAATGGGTCATGCATTTTGCTAAATTCCTTCAGAGAGCTGATGCTATAAAACTGGTCGTACCTGTTTTTGCCCTTCTCTGCACTGAAAGGCATAAATGATTCCATTTTATCATTGCTGACAGGGAGACAGAATTAGAGGGTTGTGTTGTGTTCAGGAAATGGTTTGTGATGCTGTCAGTTACCTGTTTTTAGTAAGACCTAGAAATAAAGCTCATCTCAGAATTAGGGAAGAAAAATCCACTAAAAATATTTTCACTCTGATAATGTTTTGTCCATGTCGTGTTCCCCCTTCCCCCCTAGAGCATTCCCTTTTCAAATCCATAAGCAACTCAAGGCCATCAGGGAGACTAAATATAAAACTCTACGAAATCAAAGGTATTGAAAAGATAAAACAAATGAGTTGCATTAAAAGCCCGGCCACGCAAGTAATAAGGTTGTAACGCTGATATTGCTTCCAGTGTAGGGCAGGCATTCCTAGCACATGTGGTTTGTGTATCCACGTCTGAGTGGGTGGTCTGGAAAACAGTGCAAAACGCAGCAGGAGGGCTTAGTTTCTGAGCAGTGCAGAGAAGACATTCAAGATAGCCTGGGTGGCGTTGGCTGAGCCTATCTGAGATAAAGCAGTTTTCTCCATTTTTCTTTAGCAGTTAAGCTTTTATTTTGCTTATTCAACTAAATATTTTCATTCTTTTTTACAGTGCTATTAGTCCCACTCAGGAGTTTCAGGTTTGTTTGGAATAGAGTTAGGCTAGGGGTGGGGTAGTTCTGCTATGGTTACTTTTTTGGGGGCAGGGGATGAGAAGATAGAAGTGGACGGTGGTAGTTGCTTCTTTAATAAGCAGATAAAAGCTTATGAAATATTTTCATTTGCAAACTGCCTTACGCGTGGGAAGAAGTTAATACTGCTTTTATTAGAGTGGCACTTTTTGTTAGCACAGTGGTTAATAAGAAAGTGAAATAAGATGAAGCTCCTGTGAATATGTACACATCTAATATTAGGATGTGACTTGTGAGAACAGGGACCTAGCAGTATTGCTGTAACTACAGCAATTACAGAATGTGTGAATTAGACTATCTTAGCATGAGGTAAGGCATATTTTTGTTTAAGGTACAGAATTAGCCTTTGTCACTTGCCTAAGCTCCCTTGGGTATGTGCATGCCATCTATAACAAAATGATTTTTTATTAATATTTGCTTGGATTTTTCAGTACTGAACAGCACTTTCTCTTTGCATTATTTCAGGTAACAGGAGTAGGTAGCTAGAGTAGGCACTTGCTACTGTTTTGCAAATACAGGACAGAACTCTACGGTGCATTGTTATGAATTAAGTTGAATTGTTTTCTGGATTAGTCATGATGTTGGTTCCTCTGATAATTTTTTATCCCCTTTACCCTCTGCCTCTGCAGTTATAGAACTTTTTTTTTTTTTTTTTTTTTTTAACTTTGGAGAGAGCGAGTTTTCTCATGCAATGAGAATGTCTTGACAGTGCTATGCATTGGACATCTGTCCAGCCTTTGATGGCCTAAATCCACACTGCATCTACTGCTTTTTTTTTTCTTTTTTTTTTTTTTTTTTCCTCTTCCCCAAAAGAGTTAAAGTAAGATAGTAAGATTGCAGTTTCACAGAATTGTTATGTTTGGAAGGGGCCTTTGGAGGTCATCTGGTCCAACCCTATGGTTTCTCCATGCAAGACCCATTGGCTTTGTGCAGACCCTGTGAACAAGCCAGGATGCTGTTGGCCTTCTTGGCCACCTGAGCACAATGCTGGCTCATATTCAGCTGACTATCACAGAATCACAGAATTTCTAGGTTGGAAGAGACCTCAAGATCATCGAGTCCAACCTCTGACCTAACGCTAGCAGTCCCCACTAAACCATATCCCTAAGCTCTACATCTAAACGTCTTTTGAAGACTTCCAGGGATGGTGACTCCACCACTTCCCTGGGCAGCCTGTTCCAATGCCTCACAACCCTTTCAGTGAAGAAGTTCTTCCTAACATCCAACCTAAAACTCCCCTGGCTCAACTTAAGCCCATTCCCCTTCGTCCTGTCACCAGGCACATGGGAGAACAGACCAACCCCCACCTCGCTACAGCCTCCTTTGAGGTACCTATAGAGAGCGATAAGGTCGCCCCTGAGCCTCCTCTTCTCCAGGCTGAACAAGCCCAGCTCCCTCAGCCGCTCCTCGTAGGACTTGTTCTCCAGGCCCCTCACCAGCTTCGTCGCCCTTCTCTGCACCCGCTCAAGCACCTCGATGTCCTTCTTGTAGCGAGGGGCCCAAAACTGAACACAGTACTCGAGGTGCGGCCTCACCAGAGCCGAGTACAGGGGGACGATCACCTCCCTAGCCCTGCTGGTCACACTGTTCCTGATACAAGCCAGGATGCCGTTGGCCTTCTTGGCCACCTGAGCACACTGCTGGCTCATATTCAGCCGACTATCCACCATCACTCCCAGGTCCTTCTCTGCCTGGCAGCTCTCCAACCACTCATCTCCCAGCCTGTAGCTCTGCTTGGGGTTATTGCACCCCAGGTGCAGGACCCGGCACTTGGCCTTGTTGAACTTCATGCAGTTGACCTCAGCCCATCGGTGCAGCCTATCCAGATCCTCCTGCAGAGCCTTCCTACCCTCGAGCAGATCGACACACGCACCTAACTTGGTGTCATCTGCAAACTTACTGAGGGTGCACTTGATCCCCTCATCCAGATCATTGATAAAGATATTAAAAATGTGCTGATTCTAGTATCATTTAGTGCACATACTGTATCATCTTCTGAACTAAGAAATTTGGCAAAATACTTTGTGCCATTTCAATAGTGGATCTCCCCTTGGAACCTGTGGAAAACTTGGTCATACTTCTTTGTGGACCACCTTTACTAGGTGCCAGAATTCTCAGCTTGAAGAACTGACCACAGAGAGTTATTCTGGTCTTAAACAAATTGAAGTATTCTTATAATAGAGATTTCTGACAGTCCACTTACAATATTATAGCAGCAGAAAAATCTGTTTCTGGAAGAGATAACTGGGTGATGTTCTTCACTCCATGACCTAATCTTTTTTCTTTCTTTTGAACTTTCAAAAAGACACTGTGTACATCAACATAATCTCATTTTGGCATGGGGTAGATGGCTCTAGTTTGGGTCGTCAAACTCATCATGAGTTTGAACTCTGATATCTCAGAATAACCTCACTTTCTTCTACCTGGACCACACATCCTTGAACAGGACATCCTTGATGGTGCATTTGAAGAGACTAGCACAAGATCTCTTCTAAAGCAATGACGGGACTTCTGATGAACCTTTAGTGAAGTTTGGAAAAGCTTGTTTTACTATAGTTGGTCAGCAATCCTCTCCATCTTTCTTGGCTTCAGTTTTCATAAGGAAATTTCACCCTACAACCTGTGGAATTGTAGGTCATTTCTTTCCCAGTACTTTGGGAAAATTTTGACTCAATTAATGTATGGCTCACATAATCTGCTTATACTCTCCGTAAGATTTCTAAAAGGACTTCAGTGAAATGTCTTGCCCATTACAAAATGCCTCTCTTTTGGTGGCTAAGATGGTGACATCCCTTAAGATACTGTAGTCTTTGCTCTCGCTTGGTGAGAAAGTCCTTCTAGTAGTCATTCCCTAGAAGATTAAATAGATAAGTTCAAGGAGTCTTCCATAAACATGACTTTTGGTGAGAATCAGTTGTCTTTAGATCTCATTCAATCATACATCTGACAAGAGCCTCCTGTTTTAACACCAGTGGTGTCAGTGTACATTCTGGCTTCCACTGCAGAACTCAGTTATACTACAGATGTAGTAAAACTTCTGTATGTCACTTGCTGGATGCCTTCTTTTTCAGTTTAGACAGGATCCAGCTTTTCAGATGTAGGTGAATATTATATTTTTCACCTTCTGCTGGCTTCTTGCAGTGGCAAGAAGGCTTGTATTTCTACAAGATACCACTTTATAGATCAACAGTGTCTAGTGAAATGGAGGTCACAGAATCACAGAGTGGTTGATGTTGTCAAGAACCTCTGGAGGTTATCTTTTACAATCCTTCTGCTCAAGCACAGTTACCAGGAGCAGATTGCCCAGTACCATACCCAAGTGACTTTTAAAGATCTTCAAGGAGGAAAACACCACAACCTCTCTGTGCAATCTGTGACAATGCTCCCTTTACCATGCAGTAAAGAAGTATTTGCTGATGCTCAGACAGAACCTCTTGAGTGCCAGTTTATGCCCATTGCCTCTTTTTTTTGTCTTTGTCATTTGGCACCATAGAAAAGAATCTGTTTCTATACTCATTGCACCATCCTTTCAGGTATTTATATACACTGATATAATCTCACCCAGGCCTCATCTTCTCCAGGCTGAAAACCCCCAGCTTGGTGGCATGCTTCGTGGGCTGATGTGCCTCCATTGTAATTGTATGGGGATTGGTTTAAAGTAGCTATTGAAACAATGAATGGCACTGCTCTGTTATTTTCCAGGCTTGTGAAAACCAATGTACGTGGTTTGCAGTCTAGTCTGAGATTTGCATGATTCTTTGCAGGATGATGGTTTTAATGGTGGAAATACCAGAACAACCCTTAGGATTCCTACCAAATTTCTACTGTATTTAGAAGAGTAGTTCAAGGACAGTGCTGTTGAATAACCACGGATGACTGGACAGTGAGCCTCTCCAACACCAGGGTAAAATTTCAATAGTTATAAAAGGAGAGCAGATACAAAACATAAATGTCCTACTGTGATAATTACTGTTAAAGCTTGAGCAAGTATTGATTTTGACTTTTGTGTGATAGTAACTTTGGATAAAGATTAAATTTGCATTTTTTTTTTTTAAAGGGAAAATGAAGAAACAGGAGGAGGTACAACACAGCCCTACCTACACTACCCATTCACGTAGAAACTATGAATGCACCTTACAGAGTTTGTTAGGAAGCCTTTTGGCTAATAGGATTGAAATGGTGATGTTAATAACTTTACTGGAAAGGTCCTGAACACTTTATTTCTCTAAGACTTGACAGTTAATTTCTGAAATAACCGCAATATTGTAACCTAAGTGGAGCAAAAGGAAGAGAGCATGTTTGCAGAAAAATAAAATGACAGAACATTTTAAATAGGAAAGGCCCTGAGGAGGCCTCCGGACCAGGCTCAGCCTGGGCTCAGGCCGGGCTGCTCAGGGCTTCACCCAGCTGGGACACGAAACCCCCAGGCCACAGAGGCCCAACCTGCCTGGGCCCTGGCTCCACAGTTGGGCTGTCCTGGTGGGGAAAGGCTTCTCCTCATCTCCAGCCTGAGCCCCTCATGCCTCAGCCCGTGCCCTGCCTCCCACCCATACACCCCTGGGCAGAGCTCAGCTGCGTCTCCTCTGTCCCCTCCTGACGGTGCCAGGGCTGCTTCTGGGTGTCCCCACAGCCGCCCCTTCTCCCAGCTGAACCGGCCCTACTCTGCCTTCTCACCTCAGAGGGCAAGGCCTCCAGCACCACCACCTTGGTGCCTCCCCTCCTTCCTGCTAGTCTGACTTTTTTTTTTTTTCTTTTTTTTTTTTCTTTTTTTTTTTTTTTTTCTTGCATTTAGTGCAGTATTCGATTGGACTAGATGATCTTTCAAGGTCCCTTCCAATCCCTAATATTCTGTGATTCTGTGATTCACAACATGGTCCGAGCACAAAGAAGTGGGAGTCTGGCAGTTCTCAGAGCCATATCCTGCTCATGTCAACCAGGGTGCTGCTGGCCCTCCTGCACATTACTGCACCCTGCTCAGTTCACTGCCTGACTGTTTCCAAAAAGCTTCTCCCCACATCCAGACTGCATTACTGCAGGGCTCTGCCTTACCAGAATAAAACTCAGCATTTTCCCTTGCTGAATTTCAGGGTGTCACTGTCATTGCCTTCCTCCCACCCAACTTCGTTGTGCAGCCCTACCTTCAAAATGTTTGACTACAGGCACCCTAACTCACTTTTCAGGCAGGTGTACAACTCCACCTTAAGGTCAGTGATAAAGCTGTTAAACATGACAGATACCAACAGTGACTCTGATGGAGTGCCACCCCTAACTGGTTTCCAGGTAGAGCACAAACTGTTAATCACCAACCTTTAAGCCACGTTACCCAACCTTCTTTTTTTTTTTTTTTTTTTTTTTTTTTAACCTATGTTAGCCGTCTGTCCACCCAGACTTTAATGTCCTAACCTGACTATAAAATACTGTGAGTGAATGGATTGAAAGCTTTGCTAAAGTTGAGGTAAATGACATCCACTGCTCTCCATTTCAGCCTTGGTAAGTACATGCTGACCATTACCTGTCACCACCACAACCTTCATGTGCTTTGAAGAGGCTTCCAAGAGGACTCTTTACATGATTTTCCCAGGGACTGAAAAGAAGCTTACTGGCTTGTAGTTCAACAGATCATGCTTCTTGCACTTTCTAGGGGTGGGTACCACATTTGCCTTTCTCTAGTCACTAGGAGATACTCCCTCAAGATACATTACCTGTCAAGATGTTAGGGAATAACATTGCTAAGGTGTAAGCAAGCTTGCTCAGCACCTTTGTATGCATTGTATTGGTCACACAGGAGATAGGATTTTGCAAGAGATGTCAACTTTGATCCTCATCCAGTCTTAGTAGCTTTTCTGCTCCTTGAACTTTCTCTCTAGCCAGAGAGGACTGGGGGTGAAGTGAAGGCCAAGGTGGTGGTGCTGGGCATCTCAAAGCCTTATCTGCATCTGCAGTCACTAACTAGATTCTGGATTATTAAGACTGATTAAGACTGGAACTATTATCAGACTGTAAAGCTTCTTCATATGTCGGCTGAGCAGGGACTGCTGTGCAGTTTAGAGTAGGAAAAGCATTCAACATTGAACCTAGAAAATTTCTTCTCTTGAAAGAGGCAAGGTATGCCAATTACAAGAGTTCTCTGGCTCTTCCAAGTGTCAGAGCAGCACAAAGGGCCTGGAAGAGAGCTGAGGATCCACCCTTCATCCGAAGACACGTAGAGAAATTCTTTGAAGTTTTTTTTTTTTTTTGGTATGTTTTTTTTTTTTTTTTGTTAGTTTTTTGTTTGTTTGTTTATTTTTATTTTTTTTCCTCCTGGAATAGGCCATAAAACTGTGTCATGCATAGAATTTTCTCAGAAACAACAGCAAGGAGCACAATGATAAAGAAATTCAAGCTAATGAATTACACATTAGGTTTGCTTTGCAATTAGTGCTGTGTAGCATAAAGGTTCATGAATGACTGTGGAGCTTTTTCTCAAGAAAGATGGTGAAGAAAAAACACCAGACAAAGTGTTCCTTTGCCTCCAGGAGATCTGGTGAACATATATATCATTTAGTGATCACATACTTCGATTGCATAACATAATGCTGAAATTCTTCTAATGATTGTTTCCAAAAGCGTGTAGCTGAGCTACAGCAGGATGTCTGAATGGTATTTGAGAATGCATTATGGCAGAAAATTATTCCTGGTTTCTTATCCCTAAAATCAGTAACCTTCCCTTCATTCTAAGTGTTCATTTTATGCTATTTAGACTACATTGTTTTAGTTATTTTAGTACCTAACTTTTATGTGCTAAATTAGATCCTACCTGTCCATTACTATTTGCAGGGCATGACTTTCTCTTTCCAGTAACTCTGATTTAAGTTTCTAGTTTACTGTCTTACTGTCCATTCTGTGCTTAATCTGGGTGCATAAGGTACAGATTTTTGATATGGTCATCCCCTCCTCATTTTTTCTAGTGTGACTTTTGTTCATCTTACCAAAGTAGATTGTCAAGAATAATCCAGAAAGTCTGAAAACATATGTCCAAATTTGACCTCTAAATCACAATTGCAGGAAAAAAATGTAACATATTTAGGGAGCACTTGGTAGTAACTGTACTTCAAATTTGACCATAATAAATTATCTTGCCCTTGATCACTAAGAACTCATCCAAAATATGTGCTGAAATAAGGAGTTGAAAGGAAATGTATAGTTGGAAGGAAAAGGAAGAAATGGGATCATTGGAGAACTGATGAAACACTTAATTCACACAATTGGAATATGAGGTAGATCAGAGAGAGAATAGTAAATAGGTAAGATGTCCATTTGCAGGGTTGGTGCAGGGTGAAGCGTATGGGTATGTGCAAGAAGAAGGGGAAGATGCTTTAGTGGAAAACTTGAACAGTCATAACACTGGAGTTGAAAACTGATTAATAATTCCCTCTTGAGGTTACTGACTTTGTCTCCTGGAAGGATGGGGAGCACATGGGATGCCCTCATAAAGAGCTGTGACAAGAACAGGGAACACTCTCTTCCCCACTCTCCTGCCTGCAGGCAAACAGGCTGAGAAGAAAGGTACTGTACATCCGCTAAAAGGAAGTAGGAAATGAGCTTTGGTGCTGCTAATTGTTTTCAAGGGGAATACCCAAAGAAAATCCAGAAATCATTAGGGATGGAGAGGAGGGAATTCAGGGTGTTGACAGAAGAGTGCTTTTCATTGAGATGGGGGAGGATGATGCCTTGATACTAGTGTTATAATTTGCTTTCATGTGAAGAAAAAATCAAAAGACTCACATGAGATAAAGAGAAAGATGTGAACTAAGAAAATGGGACTTTGTATGGCTAATCTTCCAAGAGTATTTTTAAGTTGAAGAATTTTGGTCATAGTTTTGTGGACACTTTCAAAATCCAAATACTGGGGGTATAAGTGTGAACTGAATGTGTAACTTTTTCTAGTGTTAATATAGAGATGAAACAGATGTGGTCCGTATAGTAGAAAATTGAGTCAGTGTAGAGAACTGACAGTATTTCCTCACTTGGTGAGTAATGGCTATATGGAATACATTTCTGAGAAAAGCAATTTTAGCAATCTATTAATGAGATCAGGATATCTTGATTTGTTCCAGGGAAGGAGATCTAGGAGGCAAAGATGCCAAAGAAGTAAGGTGAAGAAGTTCAAAGGTGAGCTTTTAATATATTTCAGAAGGCTTAATATCTTTTCCTGACCCTAAATTTTAATACACTCTTACCTCTGATTAACCTTTCACCTCTGCTGCTTGGCAGAACAAACGTCCCTTTGTTAAACTCTCAGCTGAGCTACATATTCATTGTGTCCTACTTAATGATTGCTTAACTTATTGGTAGTCTTCCAGTTTATCTGTGTTATTTTTTTTCTTTGTTGGAACAACAGAAACAAAAAATACCATTCAGACCCTTCTGTCTTTTATTTAAACCCTGACTGCTGAAACATGAGAGAAATAATTTCTTCTTAACTGGTCTCACATACTTTGTATTGTACATTAGCTTTAAAAGCAACAAAGTCAAGACTTGCACTCTACTTTCTGAAATGAAGGAAAAGCATGGACTTTCAAACCTCACTACCTCACTGTTCTGCAATTTCTGGAAATGCACAGGAGTAATAACTATTTGAAGATTTTTGGCAAAGCCCCCTGTTAAAATTCTCTGTATGATATGAATGATGTTACTGTTCTTTGTTTATTTGTTTGTTTGTTTTGTTTGTTTGTGTTTTTGTTTTGTTTTGTTGTTGTTTTGTTTTGTTTTTCAAAAGGGTCCCACAGTCACTGAGACTTTTACTCTATTTTGTCTTTGACATGTATTTTATGTATTTGTTGTTGTAGTGAATATCCTTCTGTCTTCCCCGAATCATGTGCTGCAGTATGGGACCTATAGAATAACATCCATTTGCCTCAGAACTGAATGCAAGTTACCTGTGTACGCAAGAACACTGGACCTTGAGCTCAGAGCTCAAGCAATAAAGGTACAACTGTAGGTCTTTATACACATTTGGTGTATAATCTTCACAATAGTGTCAAGTGGGAGGCTTGATAAACTGTGTAGCTGAAGAGTTACAAAGTCAACTAGAATATGCCAATCTTTACTCTTCACCTATCATAGAATCATAGAATATCCCAAGTTGGAAGGGACCCATAAGGATCATCAAGGCCAACTCCTGGCACCGCACAGGTCTACCCAAAAGTTTAGACCATAAGGCTAAGTGCACAGTCCAATCGCTTTTTAAATTCAGACAGGCTTGGTGCAGTGACAACGTCCCTGGGGAGCCTGTTCCAGTGTGCAACCACCCTCTCGGTGAAGAACCTCTTCCTGATGTCTAGCTTAAACTTCCCCTGCCTCAGCTTAACACCATTCCTGTGGGTCCTATCACTGGTAATTACAGAGAATAGGTCACCTGCCTCTCCACTCCCCCGCGTGAGGAAGCTGTAGACTGCAATGAGATCCCCCCTCAGCCTCCTCTTCTCCAGGCTGAACAGGCCCAGTGCCCTCAGCTGCTCCTCATACGTCTTCACCTCTAGGCCCTTAACCATCTTCATTGCCCTTCTCTGAACACTCCCCAACAGTTTAATGTCCTTCTTGTACTGTGGTGCCCAGAACTGCACACATTGCTCGAGGTGAGGCTGCACCAGCGCAAAGTAGAGTGGGACAATCACCTCCCTTGACCGACTAGCAATGCTGTGCTTGATGCATCCCAGGATATGGTTGGCCTTCCCGGCTGCCAGGGCACACTGCTGGCTCATATTCAACTTGCAGTTGACCACAACCCCCAGATCCCTCTCTGCAGGGCTGCTCTCCAGCATCTCATTGTCCAGTCTGTACGTATAGCCAGGGTTGCCAAAACTCATTCAACTTGCTACAGTTTCTATGCAGCCTGCATATAGGAGTTGCAATATTAGTCTGAAACTGTATTGAACCTGAAAATATTTAAATTTAGTTTGCTGTTTTGCCTAAAGCTTTAGGGTGTTTGCATTGTTTTGTTCTGTTTTCAAATAAATCTTATTACAGAAAGCCTAAACACTATATTCTGTTAGTGATCACTTGAGGCTTTGCAGTTTTATTTCCTTGATATTGCTGAGAACATTAATTGTCAGTTGCATAGAAATAAGTAATTAAAATTTAAATTAATGGTTAATGATGTGATCTCTTCACAGCATCTGAAACTTTCAAGAGATCTTGTTTTGTGTCTAAATTTAACTAAACACTTAAGTTTTTATGGATCTTCAGAGAGACAGAATAGGTGAAATACATTTTACAGGCAAGGTGTTTTCTACAGACCCTTCAGGTTAAACTGAAGCAGTTATTAAATCACTTATCGTCACTTACATCATTTTTACAGTACATTAGAGATCAAAGTATTATTTGCACATCAGTGTGAGTAAACCTGGCACTCCACAGGTGTCTGAACATCCCAGAGAAATTTACCATCTAAGTAGGATATAATTCAGGTAGTTAAATAAATAAAAAAACAATAAAATTTGAGAAGCCCGGGAGTGATTACACTGAATATGTTGTAGGCAATGTGCCAGTTTTAAAAGTTCTGTTATACCAGGAAAAGTTAGCAATGCCAAGCTATTCAACCTGTATGCCATGCTTTTGGAAACAAATAGATCAAATGATTGAAACAGAATCAAATATCATTCTCTTTCAATGAGTCTCCATTAGCTCATTGTTCTTTGGCTAGACAGGCCAGGTCTGATTCCAGACAGTGCAATGCCATCACAGACCTTCGTCTGTAAGTGTGACTGCAAAAGAGCATTCACTGAAAAGGCTCGCAAGGTAAATGTTTTCACGTCTGAGATGATTGAAAACTGAGGATAGTTAGTGATCTTATCCTGATGAAATTCAGTTCATCTTTCCTGATTTTTTTTCTTCTCACCTGTCTGAGAAAGATTATCTCACATGTAATCAAAATAATCTCTTTCCTTTTGTACATGGGCAATAGGCTATTCTCATGTCTCATTAGCATGTTTGCATTAGAGTATGGGATCTGGATGGGTTTTGAAGTCTACAGGGTCCATGATCTGTAAACCCATCACCCATTTACTTCAAGTTTGTATTTAAGGTAAATTTCTGTTCTCTGTTATAAAAAACAAACAAACAGCTATCATGGGAAGGTCTGGGGATTTTTCTCTTTCCCTTATGATTCTGTAAGGGACCAAAATCACAGATCATTTCTGTAGTCAACTTGGTTCATTTTTTTAAAAGCATTTTGAAATCATAGGGCTGCAGCTGGTGACCACTTGCCACTAAGTAACCAATCCCACTATGCTAATATGGTATGTCCCCTCCTTACTGCAGATATGGTGGAGAGACAAATATCTGCATAGCAGCACTGGTGGGAAAGACGGTTGGAATACAGTGCTGCTTCCACAAAGCTCTCTTTGGCTGTCATCACACTCTGTTTTCAATACTGTTTTTAGTAATGGTAAAGTGGGAATATTCCTTTACCTCACAGGAGATTTCTGAAGCTGTTTGTATTGTTAATTTACAGTCAGTCAGTTCTTTCTTTATGGCTTCTCAGTTAATCTGAATGAGTTCAGAGGTATTAAAAAACTGTTCAAATGTGCTACCTAATTCATCAAAAATGCTTCCAGTTCTGCAATAGCCGTTGAGCTATTGATGGGCATCATGGAATGAAACTACATATTGCAACTGTGGAAGTCTTCTGAGCGCTTGCAGCTGCCTGGTGCAAGTGTTGCAAAAGCTGCAAAAAGTCTGAACTCCTATTTAATAATAAAGAAATGCACAAGTCATGTTGTACTTGAGTACTTTTGAAAACTAAATGTGTTGCCAACCCCAGAAGAAAGTTTCTGCTGAAATTCCTTGGAGGGTTGCAAGGTGGGGAGTAAAGAAAAAGAAAAAAAGGAAAAAAAAAAAAAAAGAAAAAAAAATTATTGAAAAAAGTAGAGAACATTCTTCTGTTGGAACCTGGCTTGTGCCTATAAGCCTAGCATTTGTTTGTTTATGGCACTGCTGAAACATGAATATAAATCATCTAATATTTGTTTAAGGGATTGCTTTCTGTGTCTACCCTCTCTTGTCCAGAAGTGCTCTCAGCATGATTTCTGAGTTGGTTTGTGACTGAAAATAAGAAGGGATAAATATTTTCCAGAATGTGCATTTCTGGATATGGAAGATATTTGGTGGACACACATTGTGACAGGATGTATGCATCATGTTCTTCTGTGAAAATCAATAGTAGCATGATACGTAGACACAATCCTTGAAGAAAACAAAGCTTTACAAACACAGCTTGAAAACTACGAAACATTGAAGGTCTTTTCCATCTGTGTACAGTCCAAAAGCACACAGTTCCTCTGGTGCCAATTAATCTAATTGGTTCACTTATTTGAGCAGTGTTTTCAGTGCCACTAAACTCTCTCAGGCCTTGGCACACAATTAAAGAAATAGATGGTTTCAGTAGTTTTTGGAGAAAAAAATAAAAAAAGAATAATAAGAAAAGGAATGATTAAATCATATTTAAATGTCTTTGTAAAGGAGTTTGAGTAAATGTGTGTAGCATTCATATAGATGCATGTGCAAACATGAGTCTGTTACTGATTTGGAATCTTAAGCATTTTCAAGACTTTTGTCTTTCATTAAAATTTCTTTGAAAAGTTAATCATATTGGCTTTTAAAAGCATTTCAACAAGTTCTCTAGCATGCTTTTTTAAAGTCTTGATTCCCTTTTTTTTTTTTTTTTTTTTTTTTTTTGATTCATGTCTTTACTGTTAGTCTTGTTCCTGGTTCAAAGACCAGGATGGAAGCTGTCAAGGAGCAGAGTAATAGTTAGGTGGAGCAGGTTGTGTGGCTTTGTAGGTCACCTTGGCATTTCCAGCTCTCTTTCAGTAGCAGAGGGCTACAGACATAAAATGAACACTAAGACTTTTAAGCTTGCTTCTTTTTTAAATTATTGTTTAAGAAACACATTTGCCTATGGGAGACTGAAAGTACTATGCTGCATTGTCCTAGTTACTGAATTTATGCAAAAGAAATGACACTGCCCTCTATTGACAATGCTAATGGCACTTGAATACAGACCTGAAGGTTGATCAGATTTCGAAGAAACTTTGTTCTTGGATGTCTATGGCCTCCAGCCTGCTCTCTGCTGCGTGAAGGTGCTTCCCCCATACCTGAGGACTCCCTGACATCAATGACCAATGGCAGCAGAAACCCAAAGAACTGCTCAGAGAACTAGTGCTACCTCCCAGTCTTCCTCCATGGTGCCTTCATGTTTGTAGCTCTCAAAAGCAGCCAGCTCGCGTTGCTGTGGCTGACATGGTAACCCCATCTAAGGAGTGTTCTTATGTATAAGCTTATGCTTATGCTTCTCTCACTGCATTGCAGGCTCCATGTTCCCTCCATGCTGTCACATGTATCTAATACCGAGCAAAAATTAGGTCATGGGCAAAGGAAATAAAAGATGTAGATACCAGGCTTAAAATGAGATCTCTTGCCTTGGATAGAGGAAGAGTGCTCTCTCATAGTTTGTCTTTGGCAAAGATGTAGAAATTTACTAGTGGCTAATAATTACAGTTCCACTCTTTTAAAGAGCAATAAAATATAATTGCAGTAGGAAACTAGGCGGGTGGTCGGCAGAGTGAAATCTGATTTTAAAAACAAAGGATGCAAAAATAGGCAAGGGTATTAAAGAAAGTTGCCTCAGCTGATCAGCTGATTACATTTTTATTGTCCTCTACCTTTTCTCTACCTTTTTTACTGGGTAATCTTGTTCCGGCTATTGTATCAACATTTCAATATGTGGAGAACTGGGATAGTTGAAGTTAATGACACAAAGCTCATTAATCTGCTTATAGACAGTTTCAATAATATGAGTAATTCTATGCTAGCAAGTGTCTTAGGATCCTGTGTTATTCCTTTAAGCACAAGTGAAGGTTCATGGTTTTATCTTTCCTAAAATAGAATTAGATACCTAGAAGTCAGCAGTTTGTTTATGTTTCTTCAAACTAATGGAACAATGTGGTTTCATTCAATTAAACCTTTTCTTCCAGACATTGCTTCTAAACATCCTTGTGTGTGTTTTTTGATCTCCATGTAGATGCATTTATGTTAATGAGATTCAGCCCCACACTGAGGCTCTGGAGTATAAATGTTAAAATAAGCAAAGTAACCACTTGCATGTTACCAGTTGCTGCTGCCTCTGGGGCACTCCTAAAAGCAAGACAGGGCACAGTTTTTCTTTGTATATGTAATGTATTTATAAACTTCCATTATTTTTTGATTGGTTACATGCTGATTTTCACCAAAAGACATTTAAAATAATGTGAGGTGAAGGAATCTCCCATTTGCTGCATAGAGGGGACTAGAAGATTTAATGTGAGAATCACGGAATCACAGAATGGTTTGGGTTGCACAGCACTGTATGGGCTGCTGCAGGGAAAGTTAACATTCCAGCCAGACCCAGTACAGTTGGAAGGGACCTCAAAGACCTTCTTATTCCAACCCCCTGCCATTGCAGGGACACCTCCCACCAGACCAGGCTGCCCAAAGCCCCATCCAGCCTGGCCTTGAGCACCTCCAGGGATGGGGCAGCCACAGCTGCTCTGGGCAGCCTGTGCCAGTGCCTCACTGAGCCTCACAGTGAAGAATTTACTCCTCATATCTAATCTAAATCTATCCTCTTTTAGTTTAAAACCATTCCTTCTTATTCTGTCATTACCTGCTTGAGCAAAAAGTTGCTACCCATCTATTTCATAAACCCCCTTTATGTATTGAAAAGCTACAATAAGGTCACCCCAGAGCCTTTTCTTCTCCAGGCTGAACATCCCCAGCTCTCTCAGCCTTTCTTCACGGGAGAGGTGCTCCAGCCCTCTGATCATCTTTGTGGCCCTGCTCTGGACTTAGTCTAATAGCCTCACATCTTTATTGCGCTGTGGCCCCCAGACCTGGATGCAGCACGCCAGGCAGGGCCTCACAAGAGCAGAGAGATCACGGTAAGTGCGTGTTTATTATACTACTGCTCATTTTAAATGCTTATGCTACTGAAATCCCCATCATGCTGAAGTCTGACTTAATGAATACCACACTAGAGCATAGTCTTTCTTTTTACTCTCTAGCCACAGTGGTGATTCTCCTGAACCACTAACAATGCACAGGAATGACCCGTACACTCATTTGGAGAGTGAGAAATATGGCTAAAAGGAGGAAAAGAAAAGAAAGTGAGCGTGCTTTTATTTTGCCATCATAGTTAGTGAACAAAATGGGGAGAGTAAAATGAACAGGGCAAACTTTCCACTTATTTTGTTTCTGCTGTTTTGTATAGAAAGAGCTCTGTGAAGAGCACTGAAATACACAAAGCGCACTAATGAAAAGCAGCTGCCACAGACCGCTCTTGTGTCCAGGAGCTGCTGGGGCCCCGTCTCCGCAGAAGGAGGGGCTGAGGAGTGGCCGATCAGTTTGCAAGGGTCAGGCCCTTGCTGCTGTAAAACCAAACACTGTAGCATTCTCAGGTTCTTGGCAACATCCACCACTGCATGCACCTGCACTGGGCTGGTGGCTGTGCTCAGCATCTCACTTCACATGAATTCCCTTTTCTGTTTTTAAAGGTAAAGCAATCTCTTTTGCTATGGCTCATAGCGTATCTAAATGGATAAAATAGACATCTGTACAGTGAATAACATTGCTCAGATTTTAAATCCTCCTTGACTTATTCTCAGCTACCTCATATTTAACGGAAATGGAGATCACAGACATCTTGATAGCTTTTTTCATAGATTAGTGTAGAGCTGATCTGCCTTTTCTAAACTTCACACTTTTTTTTTTTTTTTTTTTTAAAAAAAAGTATAGTTCCTTGAGGAGTATGTTCATTTACTTTAATATATAAATTTTATTGCATCTATTTCAAGAGGAGGGGAGGAGATAGGGATCCTGAAGAATAAATACTAGTCTGGTTTCTGAAAATTTGTTTTTTTGAAAACAGACCATGAGCCATGGACACAAAGGCATGGGATTTGTGTCCCTGTGTTTTAAATGTCATACATTCAGAGGTAATTCTTGTTTCAGAGTTAAAAGAAAATTTTGTCACATTAGTGGCTCAGATCTAGAGGTGCTTCATGGGTGCCTTAGGAGTCACAAAATGTCGGCTAGATATGGAGGTTGCAGGGTGTGATGCAACCAAACTCCAAGATGCTTGGAGTGGAACCCAAGATTCCAATGCTGTCAGAGTTTATGCTATTAAATTTAAATTAGAAGCATTTACAGATCTGGACACCAGTCGTGTAAGGCAGAAGAGCGTTGGTCAATAACCCAAACTACAGCTAACCTGGAGTCTGGAGCAGCAGCTGCAATGGTGAATTTGTCTTGCAAAAATCTTCTCTCATGTCTAATGTAAGCCATGAGTCTTACTTCAAGTATTTCCAGAAACATTTCCCTCATTCCTTGGCAGTTCCCCATGCCCAGCCAGCCTTCACAGCCTCCCTGTGGCCATGGACAGAGCCAACATCCTCCAGCAGCTCTCCTCTTTCCTGAGTTGTGTCCCAGAAATGCCAGCTTTTTGGAGAAGATTCCTTCTCTCACATCAAGGTCTCAGATGTTACTTGGCCAGGAAGTAAGGCAGAACATTTATGCAGGTGGCATGATAATTTCAGCCCCATTTCCTTAGGGTTAATAAAAATGCACCATATAAGCTTGTATCAGGCCCTAACAATGGAGAGGTTCCTTAGTTAGTCTCTAGTTTATTCTGCCTTTTCATCCAATAATTCCATTCATGTCAATTAACTTGTATTCTGCAGACTTACTAGGGAAACTTACTTGAGTTTTTCATAATACTTATCTATTATTTAAATAGTTCATTTACTAGAACTTTTACAGTTTTAATTGTCTAACCAAAGAATTCTGGAAAAAGCATGAAAGAAGAAACAAGAACTGTTTCATCACTTGTTAGCTGTAAGTGGAATGTCACAGTATTTCTCACGTACGGGTTTCCTGAACCTTATGATGGGTATTTAACCTATTTTGGAAACAAGATACTGGATTTGTCCAGCAGTGACCTGTAATATAATGTGGCACATTTTATGTATCAGTATTGCCAGGAAGACCATGGTATTCAACTGAGACTGCAAAGAAGTAGCTTGTCTTTCAGAAGGTGAGAGTGCAAAGACCCAGGAGAGGAAAATGGTAAATGACAAATCGTGGAAGAGATGTACTGTAGTATGTCCAGGAGCCTTGGATTTAGAAACAGGAGCTAAACACTTTAGGTGCACATTGTTGAATTGCTACGTATGTAACCCTAGGCTAACCAATTCATCCACATAACTGTTTTATAGCTTAGTAAGAAAATTTAGCTGAGACCATCATAGAGTCTAATATGCCTTGTGAAATAATTGCATATTGAGTATTATATGATACATATTATATGGACAGTTGCTTGGCATTCATCACTCCCAGCCCACCACAAAAAATCAAAAACCTGTGAGAAACCAACCACGGAAAATGTTTACCAAAAAAAGCATGGAATTATATGATTAATAAAAAGTCTGTAAATTGTCTTGGTGCTTCTACTGTATTTGTGTGCATCAAAGCATTTGGTCATAAGCTCAGTGAAACTAGTTGCAGCATTTTGCTGGCTAACTATCACTTTTGGATTGAGTACAAAGCACTGTTCAGCTCGAGGGATAGTTTTCATTACCTCAGTTTTAAACAGCTGCCAGTGGCCATGTAAAGTGTAATACTGTGTTAGAGATAAATATTTGAATATTATTCATGAACTTAGCAAACCTTTGACTTTGCTGTAGTAAATTTTCAGCACCTTTGAAAAACAAGCCTGATATAGCCAATGTGCCTGAAAAAGAAGCAGACAAAAGATCATGTAGTAGACAGGTAGTGGTGACAACAAAGAGCAAAGCTTGGAACACTCTGGATTGGAGCATGAAGAGCTTCTATGATAACCACTTCTCTTTATACTTGGAAAGTGAACTTACTGCCTTCTGATAAATCCATTTCCTGATTGACTTTTTACAAATAAAGAAACCCACAAATATTTCTTGAATTGTGGGAACAGTAGGTATGGTTTATAACTTTTTTTGCTAGGAAACAGCATATAATAAATCAAGGTAACTAGGCAGTAGCCTGCTACTGCCAGTTCTTTAAAGACAGCCTTAGGAGAGTGTTTGCCTTGTCACTTAGACAACTTTGGTGCTGCCAGTCATTGAGCTACTACCTCATGCCAAATGGACATTATAATCAAACATCATTCAAAATGTAATCAAAATTTGGAAGTAAAAGACAACATGCTTCCAAGCCCTTTTCCCTTCCCTTCCCTTCCCTTCCCTTCCCTTCCCTTCCCTTCCCTTCCCTTCCCTTCCCTTCCCTTCCCTTCCCTTCCCTTCCCTTCCCTTCCCTTCCCTTCCCTTCCCTTCCCTTCCCTTCCCTTCCCTTCCCTTCCCTTCCCTTCCCTTCCCTTCCCTTCCCTTCCCTTCCCTTCCCTTCCCTTCCCTTCCCTTCCCTTCCCTTCCCTTCCCTTCCCTTCCCTTCCCTTCCCTTCCCTTCCCTTCCCTTCCCTTCCCTTCCCTTCCCATAAACCTTTCTTTAAATTCTGATTGGTTTTCTGCAGGAAAAATAGAAATAGAAATGAACTCTGTTTCTGTTGTGTACTTATCTTAAATAGCTAGCAGACATTGAACTGCAAGCTCTGGTTTAGAAAATACATCTTAAGCCACACTTCAGCCTTTGATCTGGAATTCAAAGATGATGATGAGGTCCTGGCCATGAAACATCTAAGGGATGTGTAATAACTTTCTTTTATTTTAGGGTATTAATTAAAGGGAGTTGGTTTTATTTTTTATTTTTTTGGTCATTTTTAAAGATTTCTATTTTTTCTATATTCCCTATGTAGTTCGCTACTTTCCAGATGACTTTCCAGATGACCATTTGTGGCTCTAGGACAGATAGACACATTTCACAAGTTTAAAATTATTCTTATTTCTTCAACACAACAATATCATGTGGTATTTAGAAATGACTCTCACTATTTCAGTTAGCTCCCTTTCCTTAGTTGGATGTCTTGGATGCTAGCTGATGGTTTGTCAGTCCATTTGTAGAACCAGAAGGAGTTATTAAATCATTGATTCTCATCCCCTGATGAATAGGGGATGAAAATTTTATCCAGTTAATCCTGAACTAAATCTAACAGAGAACACAATACAGCATCTGCTAGCAAAGCACAGAGCCATCTTTCAGCTTCTTGATTTGTGCTGATCTGTTTAAGAAGGTGAAGATGAAAATAAAGCATTTGCAATGTGCTCTACAAAATATAGATAAGGCTTAGTGATATGATATGGCCTTACTTTATACTAATATAACCTCTTTTAAAAACAAACACAAGCTGATTGATGAAAAAAGTACAAGTGCTAAACCTGGGGATTTTCAGAAAGCCCTTTGATCATTTTGAAATCCTTGTTAATTTACCTCTCAGAGATTTTTCCTGAAAGCTTATCTCTTTTAAAGGTGGTTTAAGAAGCTATGCCACTACCATTTACTTCCTGCCTAGGTGCAGACTGTTGGCTAAAAATGTTTCTAAAAATGGGTGCACTGTATATTGTTTAATTTACTGTGAACACAGTGATTCCTTTGACATGGTTTCAAGAGAGTGGTAACCTGCAAAATACACTGTACTAACTGAATTTCTATTAATAATGTTTAATATGATCATTAGCACTTGGTGCTGCTGCCATGGAGAGAATGCATCAGCCACCATCCAAAGACAGGTGCAAATGGTCAGGCATAGTGAGCCACCACACCCTTAGGTATGTCTGAAGATCTTTGCCTACAAAAATCATCTACAAATGTATGCTTTTCCAGCTGGCAACTTAATGTGGTTCTCTAGTGGTACTGGAAATGTCCATATTTAAGTGGACCATGTACCCACAGTGACATTTTTTGACATTTTCTTGTGCAGGATACCCTCTCTTCCTGGCAGCAGGCCCTGCAAGGCTTCCTTTGGTCATCTTCTGTCACTCATCCAGCCCACACATATTGTGCCCATCAAAACCTTCACTTCTAATACCCTATATAGTACACTTCAATTCAGCAATAAATTGGATATTTTCCTTTGCATGTGGCAAATATAATAATCATGCAACAATAACCCTCAGAATAGGTTATGTTAAATAACCCCATAGTTTAACCCCAGGCAAAAAAGCAAATGCTGTCTTATTTACTTGTTAGTTCCTCATCATCTGTGTAAAAATACTTTTCCAGTTGCCGAGACGTACAGTGAAACCTAGTCTTCAGCATTATTTGAACCTTTTTGTTAAGTATCAGCCTCAGATAATCTGTGTTCTGCCTGCCTTATTTCCCATCATACTTCAACTAGAAATCATACGTCATGCTTCTTCTGTGATGCTGTGCACTGTTCAACTGCTGTATTCCTGTATCCCAGAGCTGGTCACATTCTTTCTTTCTTTTTTTTTTTTTTTTCTTTACTTAGAAAAATTAAAGTCTGATCTCTTTTTCCCAGTTATCTTATGAAAAACTGGTGATGGTAATGATCACCACTTAAAAAAAAAAAAAAAAAAAGACAAAAATGTGACAACTTTCAGCTTCATGGTCTCTGAAATGGTCTTCAGGGCCCATGCTAAAAGTCCTGACTATTCTTCTTAGTTTGATGAGCTTTTTCTAGACTTTCTTTCAAAGTTGCCATTTGATTAAAGATGACATCATTATTTCATAATGATCTTTCTGCAACTCCTTAGAATGATAACAGAGGATGTAGAAATTCAGCAATTTATAAAAAGGCTTTGCATTAATTTCAGATACCCAGCTCCCAGCATTACACTTAGTAACACTCATGACCTATTGCATAATAAACATGAAGAACTGAATAAATGTTTTTAAAGGACTGACAGCAGTCCATTTTAAACAGTCTGGGAACACTATTTGCTTTACTGAAACGAACTGATGAAATTCTAATCATTTCTGACTTAGGCAACAGTTTTCCCCTCCACCACTGTGCCCTGGTTGTATTTCAAGTGGGTGAAGCATGCAAGCCAGTCAGCACTTTGGGTCCATAAAAGTGAGAAGGGCTGTAAACTCAGCTCAGCTGTACAAGCAAACCTGCTGTCTGGCATCAGTTCCATTTGGTGTGAGAAGGAAATCTGAAACAACTGCAGCCCTCATGGTAAAATATTCACACAGAGAGGGCAGACCTGAATGCCTGGATTCCTTGCTTAGAATCAAAACACTTTGAGAGTGTTAACCAGCAGCTTTTCACTTTTGGAAGAGGGATCCTAGCTAACGCATTCATCATAGCACTGTCATGTGACCATTGTAAAAAGTGTTATACATCACATCTGTTAATTTAGCAGAAGAATTTTCTTCTCCTTTGTTGCCAGTTTTTTTGCAGTCACAGCCTCTTGGAGTAGAGGCAGATCACTTGACCTTGATATTGTGTTCCACCTCCTTAATCTGTGAAAAGAACTTGGTAAACATCAGAAGGAAAGGTTATGACAGCTTTGGGAACTTAGGTGTTCGTTTCATTCATTGACTATAGGCTGCTTTTGCTTGTCCTTGTCTTCTGGACTGTTGGTGAAGTACATACAAATTTAGGCACACTTTTACAAATGCAGGCGCCTGTTAAGCTAAAGTTTCCACTATGATCAGAATAAATTGGAGTTTAAAATGTGTTCTGTACCCTCTCTTTGAAATAACCTACAAGCTGTCCATAAGAGAAGCAGATGAAAATGCTTCATCAGCAGGTGATGGTTCTTGGGATATTATGCAGCTGAAATCACATTTAATATGCCTGTCTTAATGGGAGCATGAAAATGTTGATGATAATTTTAAATATTTTGTGTGTCAGACAGACTTAACGTTATACTGCATGACCCTCAAATGTCACTAGAAAAAAAAAAAAAAAAAAAAGCAAAACAAAAAACACTGGTCTGTCTCTTATTTCTGCATTGAGGTACCCTGAGCTGCAAACGTGACCAAGCTGTGCACCTAAAGTTGGTGCACCTTATAAACCAGGTTTCCCCTGTATCAGAGGATGAGAGACTTTCACATGTATCATGTATGTATATTACCTTTTACTTCACTGCAGATGGCAAGGATGATCAGACAGATGGTCTTTGAGAATATGGCAATAGCAATGTGGGATATTTTATTTTTATTATTTTATTTTATTTTTGTTCCTTTCCTCATGCTTCCCAGTAATTTTCTTAACACCAAGTAATCACTGGAGGCCATCTCTGCCACTACCTTGCACAGGTAATCCCAACATTTACAGAATCAGAGAAGAGTAGGCATTGAAAGGGAGTCCAATCCACCCACTCAGACTAGGTTTAACCACAGCAGATTGCTCAGGTCTTTATCTGATGAGGTTTTGTGTATCTTCAAGGGTGGAGAATTCACAGCTTTGTGGGGAAACCTGCTCCAGTGCATGGTCACCCCCACCATAACAGAGTGCTTTCTTCTGTTTAAGGAGAATTTCCTGTAATGTGTTGCTCCTTTCTCTGTGCATCACTAAGAAGAGTCTGGCTCTTGTCTTTACAACATTCCTTCAGAAATGTATATGTGTGAATAAGATTCCCCTGAGTTTTCTCTCTTCCAGGCTGAACAGTCCCAGTTCTCTGAGCATCTCCTAATATGAGAGATACTCTATTCCCTTCGTCATCTTCGTGGCTTTCACTGGACTTGCTCCATTATCTCCATGTCTTCCTTGTGCTGGAGAGCTCATAGTTGTAACCACTATCCAGATGTGTCTCTCCAGTGCTGAGCGGAGCACTGGGGAAAGATCACCTTCGTCAGCCTGCTGGCTAGATTTCAGTACACACCACTGTCCACTTATTCAACTTGAACTTCATTAGCTGGTCTGCACAGATGTTACCAGAGACAGCATCAAAAGTGTAACAAAAGTCAAGGTAGACAACACCCACTATTCTTCCCTATCCTCTGAGCCACTCATCTTGTAGAGGGCTGTCAGGCTGGCTAAACATGATTTTCCCTTTGTAATATTGTTCCTTTCAGCATTACAGAGGAGTGTCAACCTCTAGAGATCTGTCTTGAAGTTAATTATTATATGTGAGAGTGGACTAGTGGCTGACACTTGAGTACAGAAGAAGGAAAATTTGAAATGATTTGCTACGAGTCATTTGGAAGGTCAATGACAGAAAAGGAGCCAGAATTCAGGTCTTATGACCCAGACTTTTTCAATGCCATCTTTGCTGTTTCCTATAACAAGAAAGGAATCACTAAGGGTCACCATATTAAAGAAAAGAAAGAAAAAAAAAAAAAAAAGTAAATATTGTTCACAGATTTCTTGCCTTTAAATAGTTTTATAGGATTGTTTTTTCTGTCTTATTTCCATTGCCTTGAATAGAGGAAATCATCGTTCCTTGTAAGCACCCTTTTGCTCTGCCCCTGCCTTTTTATATATCAACAAGTATTGGCATGGGGCATCAACTTGGTACCAGGCCAAAAAATGCTAGAAAAATGGTAACTCTGAGCCTTCAGCACTATGTAGGATCTTTTTGAGTCCTCTGCAGCCTCTTGGGTTCAATCTTACTGCTGACTACTGCAGCTGGGTGTAGCAAAGGCAGTAAGCCCACACTGCAGCAGCCTCGTGCGCTGTGTTGTAGCAATAACTGTGATAGTTGTGTGCCTCTTGTGGGTTGTATGCAGTCTGACTGATGCATTCTTATGGGTACAGGAAATCTAATGTGAGTTTTAGGGTAATACTGGTGAGAAGAAAAAACGTGATTTGTGGAGAAATGTTGCAGCAGTTGTATGGAATCTGCCTTTCTCTAACATGTAGAAATATTCTATGCTCTTGTTTCTTTGTTGCTACTGTTTTCCTAGAGAGAGAAGACAACCATCCTTACCCTTCAAGCATGGTTCCACAGTAGTACCAGCAGCTGAAGTCTTGCATGAGAGCCGGAGCATTAAGCAGAATCTCAGCCAGATCCTACAGAATGATCCTATGGGCAAGTGGAGAGGAAAAGCTCCATGGGTGTTCAGGCTCAGTAAAAAGGAAAGGCTGTATCACTGATGTATTCAGATTTGAAAATAATGGATGACTACAGAAAATATGGAAGTAAGCAAATGCCAGCTATGCGTTAATGAGCATGATGGAAACACACTGTGAAGCATGTAGGAGTTACAACTTAAAAAAACGTTTTCCAAGCTTTCCCAAAAAGCAGTGTCTGAGATAATGTTTCTGGGAAATCAGAGCCATGTCTTTGTAACAACTGTGGTTAACACTGAGCTCTCTATGAATCTACTTACAAATTTAATGACTTTGCTCTGTAAAGCCAATGGACTTAGTTGGGGTCAACTGAGCAGAATTCAACATACATGGTCTCTGTAATGACACAGCTGAGAAGAGGCAATTAGCTTGGTGCTTCTTTTTACAGAACCTGGAGGGAAGTGAAAGCTCTACAAATCACTGGTAAAATGTGTATGCATGTTTAGAGACAGTGTTATGGAAAAACAGAATCCAAGAATATAGGAAAGGAAAGGAAAGGAAAGGAAAGGAAAGGAAAGGAAAGGAAAGGAAAGGAAAGGAAAGGAAAGGAAAGGAAAGGAAAGGAAAGGAAAGGAAAGGAAAGGAAAGGAAAGGAAAGGAAAGGAAAGGAAAGGAAAGGAAAGGAAAGGAAAGGAAAGGAAAGGAAAGGAAAGGAAAGGAAAGGAAAGGAAAGGAAAGGAAAGGAAAGGAAAAATACACTTTAGCATCAACTTTTCATTTGTAGATGACTGGGATGTTTCCAACTAAGAAAAAGCAGAAATCTTAACAAAAGAAAAAAATATATTCATAGGATAAGAAAAAGATTCATTTTATCGCAGTGAGCTGTTGAATATTTGATTGCAAACATGTTTTCCAGTGCATTTTGTCCAGGAAATAAGTTAGATTGTTTGTGACTCCTCTCCACCTTTTACAGAACAGCACTCCACATTTGCTCTTCAGCAATGCTAACCACTCAAAGCAATGTTTGTATTTCCATAACTGTTTTTCATCACAGAGCAGCGACTACTGAAGGAAGGCACGGTGCTGCTGCCAAAAAAAGAGGAAGCCAGCAATTCTGCTCCATCACTGGGAAATCTTAGAAGTGTGCCCCGATGACCTAAAGAAACAGAAATGCCAAGAACCCCAAACATGTATGCCTTGTCATCCTCAGTGAGCTGTGTATTCTAGGGACCCTGGAAGAGGCACCAGAAAATGCTGTGACTTGAGGCCCAGACCGTGTTTCTGGACAGAGCTATGCTGTGAATATGGGATAGCTGGCTGGGAGCTCTCTCAGGCACTGTGGACTACCTGCTCTCTAGCAAGAATACAGGAGATGAGAATGAGAATGTGAGTCTTCCCACCTAGCAGGGAAAGGTGCCAAATTGTACTATGACCTGGAAAGGAGTGTGAAGAGTAAGAAGTACATGACACAGGCAAATCAGATGACTGATGTACAGAGTGGAAAACTTCAGAGCATTTCCCAGTGCATGCAGGCAATATGCAGCTATTTCTATATGAATTTTTAAAACTGCTGTTCCTACTGATTTTCACGGGCACAGTCAGTTGCTACAGGCAAACGTTGCACGTGGCTGACTATTGTGCCTACTTCTCATCCTCTTGTGTACAACATTGTCAAAACAAAGGTTTTGTGCTTGCTCTCACCCGGGTACTCCCTGCATGCAGTTTCACTAATCCATTAAAATTTGGACTTGTTTAAAGCGTCTATGTCCGTATGAGTGTCCATGCTACTCCTGATTTGAAAAATAGTCCCACTAAAGAAGGGAAGGGATGGTGATGACCTTTTGCAGTCCTGATAGGATTAGTGGTTGAAATGGTGTCTGCATATATGCCTTCCCGGTGGGATACAAGGAACACAACTGAATAGGAACCTATGGATACATCCTTTTGACCCCTGAATATAGCCACAGCTCAATGTGGTGGTCATTATCATTTCTACATGTTTATAAAGGCAACAAATGTTTGTTATATTATTTGATAGCTGGAAATAAATAGCAGATGTCTTGCATGGCAGTGAGGAGGTGAAGCAATGTTTGCAACTTTCATCCGTGTGTCTCCTGAGAATTTTTGTCATCTTTTCGTTCTTCCTTCCTTGGGAGTGATTTCATGCTCAGTGGGCATAGTGTGGTCATACGCCTGTGCACATGTGATGTTCCTTACCTAGAGGTGGCAGACAGATGGGTCTTCCTTGTGCTACAGAGAAACAACTGAATTCACAACCCAGGATGCCTACCAGCCCAAGCAGTTCATGCCACCCTGGCTGTGAAATGACAGTGCCTTTCTTCTGTGCTGCCTTAAATCCTCATTAATTTCCCAAGTGGAAAAGGGAATATATGTGTGTTTCCAAGCTGTTTAATTAACTCTAACCTTTTCACATCTAATAGCGGTAGTGCTCTTTACAAAAATAAAGAAATAAAAGTGGAGGTCAAAGGAGTGTAGCTGAGCATGAGGGGAAATGAACAGTAGTGAAAGCAGAAGAAAGATAGAAGCTAGCTCATCCTGCCTGGCAGGTGGACATGTCCTTGTTGTCAAAGAACAAGAAAAAAATCAGAGTGATTTGAACACACAGACATTCGTGTTGACATATTTTCCGTTCTTCACCAACCTGCTCTGTGGGAGATCCTTATTACAAGGTGTGATGTTCAACAGCTCTGGACGCCTGGTTTGAGGGCAGTTTATGCTCTAAGACAGGTGCAGCTACCTCTTGGGCTATTTCTCTCCACACTTGTATGGGTATTGCTGCCCTCCTCTCCCACTCACAGTTGTACAATGTGGCAATTACAGCAGCTATACATTTGGTAAAAAATTGTCCCTGTTAAAGGGTTTATAGTTGTTAGTGTTGAAGCAATAAAAGCCGGTAGAGTTAGCATCACATGAGCAGGCAAGTGTCTGCAAATTGCAACAAATCCAGTTCTGCAGAGAGGAAAGCTAATCACTAATAACAACTCTATATTTTTTTTGAATTCTCTGTTCCTGTACAGGGACCTAGCTGTGACTGTGAAATGCATCTATTCACCAGGTGTGTGCAAGGGGAAAATCTAGTCCTACAATGTCTGTGAGCAGCACACAAGGTTTCAAGCAAGAAATTAAGATCTGTACACTCTGTTTTGCAGCCTGTTTTGGAGCTGCTCTGGACAAATCCTCCCAATAAGACTCTCTAGGCTCATGAACCTTCTCTTTTGTTCTTCTCTTTGCTTTTTTAAACACTTCAAGGTTTAAGGTTAAAAAGGTCAAGCCTAAGCTTGCCTTACCCTCACTTTTTCTTTTTTCTTTTGAGAATTCTGCATTTATTTATGTCATTAGATTTCTTCAAGCATTTCTACAATGCAGAAATATAAACTGTGCATCTATTTTTCTCTTACCTGTAGTAGCCAGTATGAGATCCATTTGGCAAAGAAGGAAAAAAGTAGCACTAATTTATTTTGATAAAGTCTTCATCAAGATTGCCATTTTCCTTCTGGAGTTTGACACTCAGATGTTGGACTTGCAGTCCAGTGTAAAAATAACTGATTGGCTTCATGATGATTATTACTGCCACAAAACTTTGGAAGGATTACTGTGGGCTATGGGAGAGGCATTCCTGACCTGTTTTAATATCATGTGCTGTCTTTGCCATGTTGTTGTTTTCAGGGTGCATTTATACAATAATTAAGGGCAGGCCACTGCTGTTGATTTGGGACTGAGGAAGGTTGGTGCTCAGCATTTTTTTTGCTGATGGACTCGGTGTGCTTGGTGTAGCACTGCTCTGTTGGTGAAGGATGCAGCAAGAGCTGGGGAACCATGAGGATAAATGGTTTATAGTCTGTGAGCAATCAGAACCCGTGTAATAATGCAGCCCGGTTAAACGTAAGTGAACTCTAAAATGTTACACTATGTTCACAAACATTTGGTAACAGCAACAACAAAGAAACACTATTTATAACAAAGAGAGATGCTGTAACTTACCTAAGATAGCTGTTGCTTATATCAGATCTTTATATCAGTAGTATTAATAGAAAAAAATAAAACCACTCTTTATTCAAGAAAGCTTTCTGTAAAGATGTGTAAGAACTTGAGAATATTGTTTTTTGTTGTTGTTGTTGTTTGTTTTGTTTTGTTTTGTTTTGTTTTGTTTTTCCTAATGCAGTATTCTGATCTTTGTCCTTTCTAATAAAAGCAATGGGCAACATGAATACACTTAGTAGCTGCTGTTCCTGCATAATGCCCATACCGTTTTTGGAGGTGGTACTGTTCAAAAGAACAGATGCTGATCTTAATTCTGATAAACTAAATCTTATTTGATATTTAACCTGCTGACAAGACAATTGCTATACAAGGCACTAGAAATCTTTAGAACCTGAATTTGAGAGCTATTTGATTGGGAACTCTGTGTGTGCGATTTTGCGTACCTGTGCCAACGCTTTTTGTGTAACTCTGTGGAGTCAAATAGCAATGGGTTTGGAAAGCTCTGCCTGTGGGAATATGTATTTTCAGTCACGTTTTAACACGGCAGTCTCTACTTGTCCTCCTACCCACAGGAGCCACCTGCTCAGCTCTGACTGTAAGGACAGCATCCCTCAGAGGTCTTCCCAGCCTCCAAGGTGGAGCAGCAGCTATAGGAGAAGTCTGCAGCCCAGTCTCACCACATTAACTTCAGCCTCCTTACCTTGCCTACACAGCTGATGAGGCAGAGCCTTTCACAGACCAGAATGCCAGCACAGGTGCTGGTGTCAGTGTGGAAACAGCCCCTGCGGCCCCCTCCTCGCCTCTGTGCCAACAAAGCCTGCAAGGAACAGTGAGAGCCAGCCTCGGGTGGCTGGGGGGCAGCCAAGCAGCCATCATACTGCTACCCATAGCAATGCTCACATTTATTTGGCTTCCCTTCCTTTCTTTCTTTTCCTTTCTTTCCCTCCCCCCCTCCCCCCTTTATTCTTTTGTTCTCTCTTCTCCTTTTTATTTTTTTTTTAATCCCACAAAAATGAATTAAATACAAAACTGTCCTCCAGGCTGTAATGAAAGTCCAGACCTGCTCATTTCTACCTCCCCAGTGCTGCTGTTCTTTTGTTTAGGTTGTATTTTTTAACAACTTTTTCTCATAACTGGACTTTCTTATTTAATAAACAAAAATAAAAAATGACTAGACTGTATGTTTCTCACAGAGTGAAAGGAAAAGTTTTGTAAGCAGCATGAGTCTTGTAAGTGCCTTTGTGATGATAGCCTTATGGTAACAGAATGCAATGACTTTTTTTTTTTTTTTTTAATTTGAGGGCTGGATCTCTGCTACAGCAACTGATGTCACTGCATAAGAGATTGGAGTTAGGCTGAGGTGTTGTAGCAGTTTGTTCTTTTTTTTTTTTTTTTTTTTTTTTTTCCTGAGGAATATCAGTATTTTGGGAGAAGTACTGTTGAGCTGTAAATAAATAAAATGTTCGTATTGTACACTGGGAAAATGGAAGGGATGATATTATAAATAGGATTTCGTCTCATGAGATTAAAAAGAGATTAGATGTATTAAAACCTGCACACAGTGCTGGACCTCTGTCATTTTAGTCAATAAAGAAAAAAATTACCAAAACCCACAATGTTTTGTGTGAAGTGTGGATCAAAAGAAAAGTAAAACATCTACTCATCTCAGCAAAATAAGCGATTTGTACATATATTGTAACAATAAATGGTCCAGATGATAGTAGTGGATCAACAGTGGGGGCCTAATTAGCAAAATTAATGAAGCAAGTAGTGAATGTTTTGGCAGATGATGGAGAGAGATGTTAGATAATGTTTGTTTTTCCTTTTCCTAAACACTGCTTTTAATTAGCGCCAGGATGTTTCCTCTGTAGCCATTTGGAGTGCAGCTTTGGGACAGCTTCTTTGATACAGCACAGCACTTCTGGTGGCTGCTCACTTGTCAGTACTTGGCACTGTGGGGGAAAGATGCAACCTGAGACATTTCCTAACATATGGCTCAAAAAGGAAAAGTTTTGGGGGAGGGGAAGCAACTAGGGATGCGACTGATCAAAAGTATTGTAGTAGGTCTAAAAATACCCTCTGAGATTAAGCTTTCGCCTAGCTGGCACAGCCATGTTGCTTTTGACAATCTGGTAAGTGTTTGGAACAGATGAGGAAAACACACTCAGCGCAGCAAAAACCTGGGCTTTTTGAGAGGGTCTGTGCTTGTGCTTCTCTTGCAGTGCCTGAAGGATGGGAGAGAGGGGGGCTTCCCATGCAAAGGGAAAACCATAGCTGCCAACTGCAGGTGTGTGCCTAAAACGCCTCCAGCAGTCACTGGCTGTTGTAACTCATTTTTCACTGCTGATGTGATTTTACACAGAAATTGGTACTTTGCAACCTAAATTTGACTTGCCTCTGTGGGGAGTCTGTGGATTTAATGTGTTTGCTTACTGGGTCCAAAAAAACCTTAGCTTAAGGTAAGGGGCAGTGCTGGGTTGAGCCAGTTGAAACACAATAACATATTTGGTTGTACTGTATTTTTATTGAATTATTTTCTTTGCACTTCCAGAGATATTTCTCGGATCAACTCTTTGTGCTTCTTGTTCCCTTCCACCCACTCAAAGACCTTCATATAAATGATTTAGTACTACTTCTTTTACCTAATTAAATCTGTCAAAATACAGCTTATGCAAATTCATTAGCTGAATGTGCTCCATATGCATGAAAATGTATTTAGATGAGTGTATAATGGACACCCAGCTTGCCACCCACACTTCTTTTTTCCCCTAACCACTCACATTTAACCAACTGCTGGTGTGCTATGCACATGGGGCTTCTGGGCAGCAAAGGTGGTCATTGTGTGAGCGACTGCAGCTGGGGTTTTAAAGAGCTCTCCTTGTTGCCTTCAGTGCCAACTTTTGAAATGGTTCCTTGCTACCTGAAGTAATTTTGTATATATATATATATATATATATATATATATATATATTTTTTTTTTTTTTTCTGGATGAAGTAAGGTGTTTAGTCCATAAAACACAGGAGAAATAAGGCTGTTGTCCTTTAAAATAAATATGTGTGCAAGTTATGTGGACATGAGTTTGTGTAAAGAAAGAGAGAGTTGACATTTCTTGCAGAACTGTTTTTCCAAAATATGTTTTCCAAAATGTGGCAGTCCTACAGAGCCTATTGACTTGAGTTGTACCGGGAGAGTGGTTCTGCTGAAACTCTGGTACACAGTTGGCTTTTAAGGAAGCAGTTCTGTAGAACTGCCAGAAGAGATATTTGCAGAGCCTTTCACCTCAAAATACACCTCAGTTCCTTTGTGTTGATTCTGTGGACCAACAAAAGAGATGCCCACAAAGAGAACGGACTCTGGGCATTTACCTTTAGGTACAGTGATATAAGGTGTTTCCTACAGCAACTATCTAAGCTTCAGCACTGTCAATATGAAAAGATGTAGCATGAAGTGTATCCAAAATAGGCTATGTAGCATGTGTGCTCCCAACTGTACAGGAACTGATGGTATCTAATCTAGTCAAATGCCACTGACTTTTGCACGTTAAGGTGGCTGGATGCAGCCTCCTTGAAAAATCTCCTTAGTTGCCATCAACATGCGTTCACACAAACTGGTGGCCAATTTGGCTACTTTCACTTCCCCTGTCTTTAGGACTTCAGAACAAATCTTGATGCAGAGATCAACATAGTCTTGTGTAGCTTCTGGTAAAGTAGTAAATGTACCTGCAGTTAGTCAAGCAAATGAAAAGAGGTAATCCAGTCTAGTCTGAAGACAACTTGACCACAGTCATCTCCTCACAGAGCAACAAGAGAGAATAGACAGGAGACTGAGGAACAGTACTTATTTTTCTCACAACTATATTTAGGCTAACAGACTTGTAAATTCTGCATTTTCTTTTGATCAGAGCAGCAGTCCCTGTATCGGCCTTCTTTTTCCATCCAGCAATGATGAGCAACAGGCCCATCTGGTAGGCAACTTGCATGTCCAGATGAGAATTTATAAGTCCAGTGCCCTGAACACTGAAAAAGAGCAATCACTGGTCAAAAATGTCACCCAATTCATAATGAGTTTCTTCTGGAAGAAATGAAAAAGACAAGGCTTAAGGGCTAAGGGCATGTTTGCAGTATGGAGATGAGTGTTCAGTGTGCTAAACACAGACAAGGCTTTATATAGTCAGACTCTCCTCTTAAAGCTGTTCCACAAGCTTCTTCCCAAACATCTGTCTTGGCCTGAGAATGTCTTCAACTGGAAAGATTTTAAGAACCAAGGCATGTCCACAAAATATTTCCATTTCTGAGGCCTAATATTTTCCCCATGTGAAACAACCTTTCTTGGTTTGTTCTGTGTTGTCCTGCTTTTCCGAACAATTTTGTTAGCCCTTAAACCTCAAAGGGGCTTGAAAGCATCCTGGATCCACCACCGGCAACACAAATGCTCTTGTTGGGCAGTTTAGAAAGATTGAAGTAAGATATTATACATTAGCTGGAGTGACATGAAATGGATGTAAAGGGCAGTGGTTGAGATGGGGGAGGAGAAGGAAATAGCTGCCCAGCCTTTCCGTCTGGTAGGAAACAGAAGACTGCTAAGTTTATGTTTGCTCTTCCCCATGCTGCAGCTGTTTTTTCCTTGGCTTGCTCTGTTTCTTCACTCCCTAACTTTGCTCAGGCTGCCTTAGAGTGAGTCAGATGAATTTTCCCTCTGTCTCCACTGCTCTTCAAGGCCATCTGTTGAACCTTTTTCAGGTCTTTTTCATTCTGCTCTTGTGCCGCCTTGAGCCAGTGCTGGAAGGACCAACAATGACAGGGGTTCCCAGGCAGCAGAATAAGGGACAGGGGAGGGAAGACAGGGTGCATTTGTAGTGGCATTTCTATTGGAGATGGGGGTAAGAAGGCAAAATGACAAAGACACAGAAGACTTTCATGTTGTGACTGTTTTAAAATTTTTGTGCAGTGTGTCTGCTTAAGGATTTATGAAACTTCAAAATAAATAAATAAATAAATAAAAACCAAACAACCCCAAACCAACCAAACAAACGAACAACAAAAAAAACCCACTCCCTTACACCTTCCACACCCCCAAAATAACATCAAAACAAACAAACAAAACCCATATCTATGTTCAGAATTACCTGCTGGCTGAGAAAGCTCAGCCTAGGGTTCTGGATCCAAACAGACCCTGCAGGTTTCCCTGAACACTTCATGACATAGTTTATATACCCCAGCACTGTTCAAAGAGATGACTGAATGCATGACTGTAAGGACTCTTTATGGAGGAGCAGTATCTCTGCTTGCAGTATGTAACAGCAAGGCTTTCTTCTTTCTAATGTATCCCAGGGACCCTAAGACTTATCCATGTGAGATCGACTGCTGCCATTCTGCCTGTGCACTGGTATTTGCCAGTAATAGATGGCTTAAGCAAAAGTATTTGTCATTATGATTTAAATCTCCACTTTGCTTGCTAGTTTGTTTGAATTTCCTATGGCTTGTTTCTAGCCCCTTCAGATTAAAGAGCCACTAAGGGGAAAAAAAAAAAAAAAAAAGTTGAAGAGATTAGTATGGATTGATTTTAGCCCTGTTTTTCTGGACTAGTTCCTACCCTTCAGTACAAATGCCATTTCTCTTCTCTTTGTCCCACAACTCTGCCTGTGATTATTCAAGCTGTTGCTTCTTCAGAAAAAAATGTGTAAAGTGCATGTACTTCTTCAAAAAGTTCATCTCTCTTTCATCATCAAAATGTACTTCTTTCACCTGTAAGTGTGTTCATTTAGCTATGACCTTGTCTCTTTTCTCTCATTGTGTTAAACATGGTTTGTTTTCCAAGGGCTACCTGTAATACATTACTAAATACCTCCTTGTAGTCCATTGTTGAATACCTCCCTGCTGTCATAGGTGCAGAGAAAAAAACACGATTTCTCTGTTCTTTTGCCTGTGTACTGGAACCTCCCACTTCAGTGCTAAATTTTTATTACTTCTGTTTGTTCTTCAAAGAAAAGCAACTTCTGATGTCATTATTTGTTACAGATGCTTTCAGCTATCAATTTTTTCAGTTCAAAGCATTGCCTTCTTCTTCTAAACTGACAAAGCAGTGCAACACTGGGAAATGTTTCCCTATACCTGTTTCTCCAGCTATCTTTCCAGTTTTGTGTTGTGCTTTTTGTCTTCAGCTGCCACTATCTCCATGTGAAAATTCAAGATGCTGAAGCACAGAGATGTGAAAACATTTTACCCAAGGCCTCTTGCCAGGTTGATGGCAGAACATCAACAATACCACAAGAGCTTCCTGAGGATGAGAGCAGTGCTCTCCCCCTGAGTTCATTCAGCTTCTAGGTCTTTTACAAATGGACTCTTTTCTAAGGACCTCTAAAGTCATAGCACAAGTAAACTGAGGCTGGATTTATCTCTGAAACCCACTATATTGCATCAAATAGCAAGCTTCAGAGGGAGACATCTGGGGACATCCTAAATAGGACTGTAGTATACAACACAAAGAACTACTATGTGCAAGACCAAACTGCCAAAGTACATATATATGTCCCTGTTGTCCAAGGAAATAACATCTTCATGTGCCTAGATGTTTCCAGATGTCCTTAAAGGTCATGCCTAAGAATTTAAGATCTGATCCCTGTGAACTGATCCTGCTTCAGATCTGCGAGCACCTGGTACAGAGAGCTGTTATCATGTTTGGTAACTATTCATCCCTAAAGGATACAACCAAAAAGCTATTGATGGCTGAATTGTACTTGCTGCTCTCACAGTGATGACAGAGCCTTCATTTGGTTTAGATATATTTTACCTACATAATGTAATTACTTTGCCTTGTAATTATCTTTACATTGGCATGCATTATTTCTTATTAGTTATCAAGAAGACAAATGCCGGTATTTGGTACAATGAGCACAACTAGCATGGTAGGAACATGCAGGGCTGACACACACAGCATCATCTGTAGCTTCACTCCCTTCTTTAGAGTGTCTCCAGAAGGACACTGGATTCCTCACAGCAACAGGCATTGTGTCATTAGGTGGACCATAATTCATAGAATCATAGAATCATAGAATATCCTGAGTTGGAAGGGACCCTTAGGGATCATCAAGTCCAACTCTTGACACCGCACAGGTCTACCCAAAAGTTCAGACCATGTGACTAAGTGCACAGTCCAATCTCTTCTTAAATTCAGACAGACTCGGTGCAGTGACCACTTCCCTGGGGAGCCTGTTCCAATGTGCAACCACCCTCTCTGTGAAGAACCCCCTTCAATTAATGGGTCCAAGCCATTTGCTTTTCTAAGAGAACAAATGAGCTATTTGATTTACAATTACAGTGGCCAGCTGGATGCAGAAACATCTAGGAAAGGGAGATTTCTGGGATAAAAGACATGGGAACACTCTTTCCTCATGGTCTGTGGAGAGAGGGATTAATGGTGATGTTTCAGAGCAGCTGGCTTGAGAGCAGCCCAGGTTTATAGGCTTCAGGAGGCATGTCACCATAGGTTTTGTTAATGAATCCCAAGCCACAGGAGAGAGCAGGCTGAGGTGACCAAAATGGGCTGTGAGAGGTGCCAGGGAATCCCAGGGGTGGTGATGCAAGCATGCTGTCTTTGGGGAGGAGGCAGAAGGACTCCCACTGAGCCATTAGCTTTTGCAGAGGGATCACCAAGGAGGAAGCCAGATAGCACTGTGAATGATTTCTTCTGTGATTGCCTCACAGTTTTAGGTAAATAGTGCTCATGTGTGCATGAATTTAGCAATTTGATAATGTAAGACCTCTCTTTGCCAGATGAAATCTGGAGAAACTTTGACTTCCCAGAAACTCCCTCCCTCTCACCCCTCTCTCTGAGTGTTGGCTAATGAGACAACAATTGGGAGCTGTGATTTCTTTCTTAGTTTCTTTGCCTAAAGTAGCAGGTACTTCAGATCTATGCACCATCATGTCTCCTTCTGGCCTCCACATCTCTCCTCCACATCTGCTTTTTTTTTTTTTCTCTTTTTTTCTTTTATTACAGTTAAATTTATCCATGTTCCCTTTTGGCCTCAGTCATTCAGCAGTAAAAAGGACCTTTCTTCTCAGCAGTTTCTCACTTTGGAAAATATTTGGCACTGTTCAGGGTACTTCTCGGCTCACCTCCATAACAAACTCATTTGCTTATAGAAGGGAAGAGGCATATGGGAACGTTTGTCTAGTTCTAGTGTACTCTGGCTTTGGACGAATAGAGCCCTTCCAAATCTCTTGAGCAATTTGTCAGATCATCCATCAGCTATTGCTGTGAGCTACCTCTAGCATTAGCTTTGCTCTAGGGGAATGAAATCTGAGGTACACTGAATAAATATTCTTCACATAGTCCTTCACTACTTCTTGGTCATCAGATGCTTGATAGTGACAGTAGTCTACCAAAGAACAAACATAGGTCAGGTATGCACTTGCAGATCTTTATATAGAAAATGAATTGATTCCAAGACAGAATTTCTTCCAGTTTTGACCTCTTGTGATTGGTTTTCTGCCCAGACATCTGTGAACATCTCTCTAGTCATCATGGACATGCTCAGGACCTGCCCAGACACTGGTGTCTTCCATGTTACAGGATACCTGCATGCTTCCCAGCTCACAACTGCTTGAAAGCTTGAAGGAGAAACATAACATCACTATCAAATGCAGTCCCTTGAAATGAGGAGCTGGAGGATGTTGCCAGGATGGGATGAAGTGCTCCAGCAGAGCAGCAGCCATAAGCATCACTGCATTAGTGCCTACCTCATGCTACTGCAGTGGGCCTGTGGTATACTCCAGACCACACTGTTGAGCCCCCATGGCCAAACCATTTGAGCAAAGCCACAACTCTGAGGATGAATCACTTGGAGAAACTGTAAAACAATTTCAGGAAACATCTCTTCAGTCTTCCACACAAACCCGTCTCAGCCAGGTGTGTGCTGCTGCAGGAACACCTTTCCTGGAATGGTGTATGAGGCAAGTGGTTGGACCTACCACCAACATAGCCCACTCTGCTGAATTCAGCTGTGTAACATTCTTTATGTGGGTATGCAGACATCAAGAGCTATGTTGTTCAGACTGGAATGGGTGCTGTATGGCCTACAAACGTACTCTCAAGACAGATCTTTAAGTATGTGAAACAAACCACTTGTAAATGGGCTGCAGCTCAAAGCTCTGCATTTATGTGCAAATTATTAAAATAACCTCACAGAACAATTACAATGGGGAAGCTGTTGTCTTATAGATGACAGTTCAAAATGGGGAGAGACTGAATTAATATTATTATGCATTAGACACTTCGGTTTATTGCAGATGTGTATAACGGCCAGAAATAGCCATACTATTATACATTGAGGCATGGCACACACTGTGCGGTGCCTTGAAATAACTCTTCAGCTTTGATGCTGCCAATGAATGCAACTGAACACCAACTCAATTCCAAAAATATTGAGCAGTATGTAACCTCGTTTAGGTAAGCTATGCTGCAATATGCTTGTAATAAATTCTGTGCACAGCAGTGGTCATTTCATCATGATTTACAGGTTTGCAAACATGTTTCATGGCTTTAATTGAAGAAAATGGGAATGACTTATGGTGCTACTTCCACATGCCTGGCGTGTCAGCATCATGCATTGGCATACCAGCAACCTTTTCAGAGCCTTACATAGCAGCAGACAGAGACCACCTGAAGTGCAGTGCAAGTAAATACTTCCCTGCCCTCTTCTGCTGCACTCAGTCAGTGCACAGCATTTTGCTTCTTGTTTGGGACGAACCCTGACCTAAAGAGAAAACATTAATCTTACAGCATGGTGTTCTCATTACTCCCTGGGCTCTGCTGAGAAATCCCTGCAGATGCTGAATCTGAAACATCCCTTCTTGGGAAAGAATGCCATAAATATTGCCAAAGATTTGTTGTTGTTGTTTTATTTTGTTTTTCTTTTTTTCTTTTTTCTTTTTTTTTCCCCCAAAATACCCTTCAGTAGATAGAGTGGCACCATCAATGTTGGAGAGTCATGGTAAATTAAGAGATGCTATTAGGTGTACAGAATATATAATTAGAGGTTTTGAGCATGCAACATAGCCCACAGTGCCTACTGTCCTGGGAAACAAACACTGTTTTAAAATAGTTATAGTCCTCCCCCTCACTCAGGTTGGGATAGTGTGTCAATAGTAGTAACATTGAGAGCTCACTCATGCTGGCTATTCTGAGTGTTTTAATATCTGATAAATAAAAGGGTTCAATAAGATATTTTGGTGTGTGTGTTATGTTTCCTATGATTAAAATAAATAAAGCCTGTTGCAGAAAGTGATTTGTTTTCACTTGAGCTCCTAATGTTCTAAATGTTGCTGGAATAAAGAAAATCATTTTTTAAAAAAAAAAAAGTAAATTGTAGATCTAGTAAGAAACAATTTTTTTTTCATGATCAGAAATGCTTGTAACATGATTTGCTGAATAAGAAGTTCTGAAATGCAATCAAGAGCTTGAACAATTTTTGTGACAGATTAGGTACTGTTCTTTCCCCAGCTTAAACAAATGAAAAGTTAAATGCTTATCTTTGAGGGAGAAAAGTCTGGCCTGTAAAGCCACCTACTATACTTGGATAAAGCATAAAATGGGAAAATCATGATCTTTAATGTGACAAAATGTGGTTTATATTTGTTGTTGTGTTGAGACTTTATTACACATTGCTTCTTGCACTTCATTTCAACTTAAGAAGCTGAAGTTTATAAGATAGCCTAAAGAAAACTGGCAGATCAGCCAGACGATTTGATGACAAACCCTTGAAAATTCAGTTAGAGCAAATATTCTCTTTCATGTGTAATAAACATGATGTTCCCTCATCTAATAACATGGCCATTCCCTGGAAGGGAGCGCTGTATTTCCAGCAAGGTACTACCCCTGTGGTGCTTTTTAGGAGTCCTGAATTCAAGGTTTAGTGAAATCATTCTGTGAAAAAAGTGAAGGGAGGAATGGAAGAGTGTCCTGGCCTCTAGTAGCTGAACAACTACAGGCATTCTTCAGCAGTCATTTGAAGGCAATATTGACATAATCATGGCATACAAAGTCCTCATCTGCATTTATCACAATGCGACTTAAAGGAAGTCTCTCTGTCACTGTTGCCTTTCTGTAAAGCACAGATGGCTGAATCAAAGTTGGGCCTTATGAAAGTCCTTAAGAAGTGGAGGCTGAGGCAAAACACAAGGAGGACCACCACCATCTCTAGCCTGGTTTTGTGAACAAGGACATGGCTACCCTCTCAGCCCAAGGGGCTGCAAATGACAGGTGTGATGAAGCCACGTGTTTGAACTCCCGTTCTTATTCCTGTTGCAGGTTGGAGCTGTGCGTTACTCTCTTTGTAGGCTCCAGACATTGTCCACACGTGAGTGACGGGGTGCCGCAGGCTGATTTTGATAGCTTAACGACATGCATGGAAGGCTCAATAAGGCTGGACACAAGTTGTGTCTGCATATGCAGTACAGGCATGATGGTGCAGGATAAAGAGGATCTGCTGGGTAATTTGACTATTTCTATGCAAGTCTCTGAGCATTAAATTTGAGTTGGTGAGGGAAGGTGAGCTACAGTGCATTGTCCATACTGCAGAGCAGAAATCTCACCATCACCTAAACCTGTTTCAACCTACTTATGGGGAAATGAAGCAACCAATTCTGACATTGCCTAATATCTCTGTTGTCAGGGATGAACAGTTAAAATCCCAGAAGTAGGGGTAATATGTTCTCAACAGTAGTCTTGGGAAAGGTATTTCTTGCTTGGAGAAGCTGTGAGAAGACCATGTGAATTATGAGTTGCTTGGACAGCTGAGACCAGATACTTTCATGGTACTACATGAGAAATGATGAGACCAGCAAATTACTTTGCTTCCCTTCAGCATCAGTTCAGCTTCATGATTCAGCTTAGTCAGGGCCCTCTGTATTCAGGAACAGTACAGTGCCAGAAACTGTGCTACTGCTAAACAAAATAACCCTCATAAAACACAAGCATTGTTTGAACAGATCAGACTACTGGTTTCTCTATTCCAGCCTCCTCTCGCTCACATTGAGAGAGTGAAACAAAGACGGTGGTGGAAAATAACAGCAAGCAGATATGGACTAAGCTGCTCTGCTCCTTCCCTGCCACTGTATTAGGTCTCATTTTGGCCCTTATTAAATATTGGCTTAAGCCCTAAAATATGTTTTAATATCTCTTGCCAAATAGTTTCCATTGATTATAACTCTCACTGTTAGTATTTCTTTATAAATGCCCACTCTTCTTTTTGAGGATAAATTAGAGCTTTTCTAGGTGTTTCCAAAACAAAATTCACATTGATTATCCTAGAAGCAATTTCTTTTTAATTTTTGTACTTTTTTTTTTGGCCAAAATCACATAGGTGGCTTTGACATAGAAGAAACAATAGCTAGCATTCATGCAAACATTTCTATTCTGCTCCCCAAATTAGTTTTGAGTCCAAATTATATAAAAATGTAAAAGCAAAGCAGAGGAAAGACAAGTTTTGCTAACACCATAATGCAGATGGGTTTCTGGGTCCTGTTTTTTTTTTTTTTTTTTTTTTTTTTTTTTCCTACTCTCAATATGTAACTTATTTCTTTGCTGTTTTCTTTTCCAAACTTCTGAATGTGTCAGGGTTCTTCAAGGCTTTTTAGTTTTCCGTTTGATGGGTTGTTTGTTTGCTTTTTTTTTTTTGTGTGTGTGTGTGTGTTGTATACTTTTTTTTATTTATTTACAGACTAATTTGGTGCCATTCTGCCAATGTGAAAACTACAGATTATATAAGGAAAAGGTGATTTTTGGTCATTGTTTTTATTTTCCTCCCTTTCTTTGCCCTGCCAGCGTGTTAGTGGTATGTTATTGTCAGGCAGCATGCCTTCTTCAGATACATTCAGCTCTCCCATATTTATTTGTGTCTGCAATAGCTCGGCAAAGCTGACAACCTACTTTTTTTTTTTTTTATTATTATTATTTTTCCCTTTCTTGTGTGCTTTTCAATCTTTCTTTTCCCCCCAGCTTCCCAACCACACAAGCTGACAAAATCCACCTCTATCCCTACAGTAAACTCATTCTCCCTGCCGATAAACTCCCGTACAGAATTCTGGGTGGCGGCTCTTGACCAGGGTTGCATACAAATTAGCTTGTGGAAAATGGCATCAAGTTAGGTAAAGAACAAAAGCAAACTGACTTCAAAGGGAATGAACCAAGTGGAATCTACAGTTACTATACACCAGGGGTTTAACAGAGACTGTGTTAACAAAAAAAAAAAAAAAAAAAAAAAAAAGAAACCACCTACAAAACAAGCAGTAATCAGACCCTCTCTTCTTTCTTTCTGTGATACATAGAATTGCTTTTAGAACAAATCACGATAAAAAAGTAGCTCTTTGATATGCGTTTGGGCTGAAACTACAGCTAACAGCACTTTGTTCTGCCTGGTATTCTGCAGCAATTCACTGCGAGTCCCCGACACACCATGTCTGGACCAGCTTAGACAGACAGAGAAGAAGAGAGTCTCAGCTGGCAAATCTGAATTGGCTGGCTATAAATGAAGTCTGGCTAGCTTCCCATAGATTAGACGCCTCGACATGCTTTCTTTTGCTGTGTTCCTTTTTTTTTCTTTTCTTTTCTTTTTTTCTTTTTTTTTTTTTTCTCCTTCCCTTTTTAGTCGGTCACTGATGTGTGCATCTCCAGCAAAGACACAGTGAACCTGCATGTTCTCATACTTGTTGTCTTTTTCTTTTTTTCCTTTTCTTCCTTTTGGGAGGGTGCAAAAGAGTTTAAAAATAGAGGCGAGGTTAACAAGATTTTTATACGTCTATTTTTCCCCTCTTTTACTCATATATTCAGCAAATTAAAATAAAAAAAGAACTTATTAAAACCATGTCTGCTCTACTTTATGAGATGCCATGTATTAAAATGTCATTACACTTTAATTAGGTTTGTCCACTTTTTTTTTTTTTTTTTTTTTTTTTTTTTTTTTAAAAAATTCTTCTCTTCTGAAGCAAGGTTAATTTACAGACCAGGATTTAGAGGCAACCACTACTTGTGTGTAGGTCTTGCTGGCTGTCTATAACTAGAGCGACTACGCACAGCAAGTCTTAAACTTATTTCAGAAAACAGCAAAGCACCTATTCCCATATATTGAACAGTCTGGGAAGGTGGGGGTGTGGGTGGGGGGTGAGAGAGGAAGGGGATAGAGTGATAGCTTATACCATAACTATGGAATAGGAACAGAAGGAGTGAGTTTACAGCATGTGCCTCTGCTCTGAAAAAGGCAACCATCCAGCAAGTATGGACTTGAGTGCCTGAGCTATATCATAGTCACTTCATCTTATTTTACTTTTAGGCACTCTCCTGTGTGCAGTGTATGAAGCCAAATTGCTAATATGTTAGTCACAGCTTGTATAAGGTCATTTTAGGGGAACTCTTTTTTTCTCCTCTCTCCCTCACTCTGTACTCCCCCTGCAAAACCCATTAAAATAGTTGATTGTCCCTGATTTGTCAGGTGCAAAAGAAAGGAGTTGCATTGCTCATGGAGATGAAAGTAGCGCAGTTGTTTGATGTGGGGCTCTGAGAGGGTTACCCCACTGTCTGCATGAGACACAAATGAAGAACACTGTTCCCAAGACAGGTTTAATATCCACTTTGTGCCCTGCGTGCAGTGAATGACAGTTTTTTAGACTCCTTCTTGTAGCATGGTGATGTAAGAGAGCATATGTGCACTGCAAAAATCCTCTCACAGAAGTATGTAACCACATCCATATAAAATAATTCCCTCTTTGTCCAAAGAATGCCTTTTTCAGCTATCCCAGATGAATCTACTAGACCTGGCTTTGGGATACTTGTTAAAGAGTAGAGAGTAAGCAGAGGAAAAAAAAAGATTAAAGGCAGAATACAATCTGTGTGAAACAGTGGTCCTGACTCTAAAGAAGCAGATGATCTAAGGGAAGGAAGAGCTTCCCTTTAAACAAGAGACTCTGCATGCAATGCAAATGATCCCATATGCAGCTGCCACTGGCAAGCAGCCACCCGCCTACAGAAGAATAAAGTCAAAGCAACAATTCCCCTGAACCCTGAAGCTCAGTGACTTCAAACAAGAGAAAAAGAAAAAGTGACACGTTTTTTTCCAGTGAACTCTTTCCATCTCTAAACTGTATTGATGACCTCATCAGCTACAGCTGTCTACTTGAGGCTAAGCTTCTCTCTGTCCAATGGACCACATCTGGTGCTATCTGTGTATTTGTACCTAGGATAAGAAACATCTGCAGCATGCTTCCTCCAAAATGAGGGGCTTAAAAACGAACCTCAGTTTTTGTGCATATCAGCCAGCACATGCAAATCCATAAACTTAGTGGGGACTACATACAGAGGGAGATATAACATAGATCCTTCAGGAACTATTGTTCATTAGGCAAATTTTACTGGTGACAAGCTGTGACCATCTCAGCTTTAAATACTTGTATGATTCCTACATTTTGCCACAGTGTTAAGGAGTTTCTCAGTTAACAAGCGAGCTTGACATCTCTACTGACCTCATCTCTCCTATTAAAGATGGTTGAGAGGTCTTGGTAGAGCATCCAGATATTTTATACGTCTGTGGTCTCTATGCATCTCAGAAATGTGACCTGTTGTTTCCTTTGGAGACAGTTTTTTAGATCCACCAGTGTAGTCCAGTTTGCAGTGTCTGTGTACTCCCCAGACAGGATGCTGCAGATGCTTGGAATGAGCTGAGGCCACAGAACCTCTGGTGCTAGGAATGTGACAGGCTTCAGGGGATCTTGTCTCTACCTTATACCAGTCTGTATTCAAATATGTCATATGAATCTGTCTTGACACTCCAGTGAACCTCTTCAGTGTATAAAGATATTGTTGTGTTTCCATTCAGCTTCATGCAGCTGCTGAACTGTGAAAGTTGGCAGCTGATGTCACTTTGACTGCTGTTCACTGAGTAGTACCTTAAGGTGCACATACAGGCTTGGGTCATGGTGCTAAGGACATGGCAAATAAATGGGAAGAGTGGTGCCTCCTCCAATAACTTCTGGTGCAAGCCCAAGTTCAGTAAAACACATGTTTCTCTGTGCACTCACATGTGTATCCATGGTGGGGAGGAGGCCACTTGAGCGAGGATTAAAACCACAGTTTAAAGCTATTTGTAAGCTTTGGTGCTTTGCTGAATCAAAGCGTAGTGACAGACAGGGGAAATAAGGAATGAGAGGGAAAGTGAGAAGCCATGTTGGTAATTCGTAATCTGCTTTTGTGCTGTTTCTTGCTAACATGCAGCTAGATGGCATGATTCACGACAGCTACCTGTTAAATTCTTATTTTTTTATAGTGTATGAAAATTGATTCAGAGGCACTGCCTAAGGAACAGAAAGCTGTAACAATATGGACTATTCTGGAAAAACACTCCCTATGTAAACAGCTGACAAGGTCAAACCTGGGACTCATGCAAAGTGGAGGAGTAAAAATTGACTCCAAAATATACAGGAATGGATAAAACTGGCAGATACAGAGCTGTGGCAGAGGCTTAAGAATGGAAAACACTCCTGTGCTTTGATTCTCAATCTGCTTTGGGAAATGTGCTGCCATCTTCCAGAAAAATTCAAACTTGGGAATTTGCTTTGCAAATGAGTTTTTAAACATTTTTACAATAGTTAGTGTATCTACCTGTGAATGCCACCCATTTCTCTGTTCTTGTCTTTCCAAAGGTCTGGGTTTCATATATATCTCAGATGAATGATTAACAGGATAAAAATTAGCAAGATAAAATACAGAGCAAATTGAAAGGAGGCCAGCCAATAAATTTGTCATTCCCTTATCTCAAAATGCTGTCAGTTTACGTGGAAAAGGAGTCTTCAGTTTGTGAGGATGGGGTATAGCAGATCTTGATTTGTTTGCATTTCTTTCCTCTCCTGATTCTACAATTCTACAACATAATGTAAAAACAGAATGGCTGAAAATTGTCACATTAGGTTTTGCTCATGGAAGAAATTATTTTCTCTTAATTCTCCAGTGTTGTAGGCTGTCTGATAGAACTTTGAGAACACAGAGACAGGGAAACATACAGCCACAACCCCCAAATCTCTCATAGCTACTTCTACTTAAAAAGAATGGTGGAGTCTTCCTGCTTGGAGATCTTCAAAAACCAGCTGGACATGGTCCTTGACAACCTGCTGTAGGTGACCTTGGCTGAGCAGGGGGCTGGGACCAGTTGACCTCCAGAGGTCCCAGCCAACAGGTCACAGAACCTCAACTGTTCTGTGATCCTGTGATTCTGTGAAATGTAGGCACTGATCATCTCTTAGATTCTGGATTGTAGTTTTGCTGACAGTCCTGTCTCTGGACATAAACAGGCCCCTGTGAAGGGGGTCGAAGGGCTTTCCATTGTCTGTGAGACTATTTCACTACTCTCCATAAATGGAACTAATGCACTGAGGTCAGGAGGAACAGGGTGCGCTCAATTCATTGAATTGAAAACAGAGTTTGGCCCAAAGGCAAGACATTTAATTCTGGAATCAATTTCTCTTAATCTTGCCAATTTTTAGATACTACAACTACAAGAGGAAAAGTAGACACCTTGTATAAAGAAAAAATCAATGAGGAGGGCACCATCATCTGTTCTTGAACTATTTATAAATTATCTAAATGATGTAATATGTTAGCCTACATGACAAATAGCTATGGTATATTTTTGCAGTTGAAATCAGCAGAACAGAACTGACTCTAGAATTGTCTAAACTGTAGAAAATTCTGTAGATTTTCCATGTATTGCCTTAAACTTTTAGAATTTTCTAGACATATTTGAAGCAGAGGGAAAATAGCAGCTGCTTCACACCCTAACAAGCAACATGTTATCTATGCTGTCTGTGCTGTAGCTAACATGACCTTTTTTTCAATAATGTAAATTATTGAAAAAAATTAAATGTAAATTATTGAAAAAATTAGTTTTGAATTTGTTCAGTACATGTATGTGTTCTTGGGAACATATACACTGCACTGATATTGTGAAATCTATACTAATGACACTTACCAGTTTCTCTCATAGCTTTACCTAAAAATCTCTCATAGCTTTGTCAAAGATTTTTTTTCCACTGGTTCTAGGACCAAGAGGTCAGTTTAAGTTTCTTTAATGTGAAAATGACTAGCTTCCATTAGAAATGTGTGCTTATAGAGATTTGTGTTTAAAACATACAAACAGAGAAGCTTAATCTGTTTATTAAGAATGATGAGAATCACTTTTGTCCAAGTGATTGTTGCCAACAGTGCCTCAGTTGAAATGTCATTCTGCCCCTGATGCCCCTTTCTCCTCATAACATTGCCACAAGGAACCTGCTTTCTGGTGTGTCTGTTGATTTTGAGCTATGATTTTAGGTTCAGTATTGGAAAACACAGGGGCTGTGTTTTCTAGGAGGAACAGATGAGTCTCAAAGACTGTCTGCAGATGTGTGTCTCATCACAAACTGAGACAGCTGTGAGTAAGTTATGTGCTGAGGTGAGATGGAAAATGCAAAACCCAGATCTTTCTATTTCTTTCGGTGAGGAAGGATGCAGATTTTGTTTCATCTTCGAAGAATGAACAGAACGTTCAGATGTGAACCACATCATTTCTTCCTTACTGATTTTTTTACTGGAATCTTTGGGAAGTGTGGCCTATGTTATCCTGCCCGACAGAGAAAATACAGTGTCAATCAGCTGTATAGGAAGTATCCCTCAATGCCAGCCCTTCCAAGAAGACAACATTCTACAAATATCAAACAGAAATATGTATACAGAACTACATTTACCAGGCCATGATATATTATAGTCTGGTTTCAAACTAGAATTTAAAGTCTGGTTTATTAAGAATGGCAATTATTCATTAAAACTTGAAAATTATATTAATGATGGTGATTTGTTCAAAAGACCAAAAGACTGCTCTTCCCACAAGGTGTGTCATATCTCAGTGCTGTCATGATTTGACTAAATGCTCTATAAATATTATTTTCTGTCCTTAGAACTTATGAGTCAAGTCCACAGATTTAGGGCAGACTTTCAATATAGATTGTGCTATATTCTTCCTTGAAACGTACCTTTGGTTCAAAGCAAAACAAACTGACAGTCTAGTAGGCAATGTAATAGAGTGTGATTTCATACAAGTTCTCTAATTCACAAGAGAGCAAATCACATTTTGTTTCTGAAAAAAATCTCTGAGTTCCTACCTGGATTTGTAACTACACCATATTATTTATTTATTTATTGTTTTTTCTTCTGTTTATCAAGACACATAAATTCAATTTTTCTTTATCCTTCTACAAGTTCACCAGTTCTTGTATGCTACCAGGTAATTGCCTTTTATCTGTCAGTGGAGATGCTCAGGAGGCTACAGAGACAGAAGATACAGTGCATTTGGACACTGCAGTGTGGATTGTCTGTCTGGACTAGCAATGACAAGTACATACACTGCTGGAAAACCTTTTGTATGATTGTTTCCCTCCTGGAGCAGTAAAAATATATTTCAACCCCTCTCATTCTAGTTTATGACCTAGTCAGAACAATGGTAGAACTTGCATTGTACACCCCTTTGATCTGGGTACACTCTTAAGAGCTCTAACCACCATCACAGTGAAGAATTCCCTCCTAACACCTAATCTAAACGTCCATGCTTTTAATTTAAAAACATTCCCCCTTGTCCTATCATTCTCTGCTCAGCCAGAAAATTTCTCTCTCTGTTGATACAGCCCAGGATGCAGTTGGCATTCTGGGCTGCAAACACGCACCGCTGGCTCATGTTGAGCTTTTTGTCCACCAGAACCCCCACGTCCTTCTCTTCAGGGCTGCTCTCAGTGAGTTCTCCCAGTTTGTGCTCATGGTTGGGATTACTCTGACCCAGGTGCAGCACCTGGCACATGGACTTGTAGAACCTCATCAGGTTCACATGGGCCCACTTCTTAAGCTTCTCCAATAGTGTATAGTGGAATAACAACACCGAAAGAAGTTGGAGTTAAAGCCACAAAGATGATGTTCCCAAAGTGATGACTGGTGACACATAAGTTAATTTCATTCTCTGCACGAGATCTGGTGCTGCATATACTGTGGTTTAGCACAGCTGCGAGCCATCAGAAGATCTCACAGGAAGCTGCGTGGCTGTGAAATGAATTAACCTGTATCACTGCTGCACAGCAGTGCCTGTGATTAAGCTGTAATTCCTCCCAGATAGTTTTATAGTTCTCCATTTGCAACCATCACTAATTCTAAGCTGTAGCTCTTCTGACCTTAACCCTCTCCAGACTCATACAAACTCTGCTGGTAGGACTGCCCATTTTGATAGTATTTTAGAGAACTGGACACTTTCTCTTTTCCCTGGACAATCAATTGTTTTGGGGACACAAATTTATGGGAAAACTGATTTTTAGAAGCATGGGCTTGCATCAGAAAGTGAATAATAGTGTTTAGGAACACCTCACTTGCATTGAAAGCTAAATTCTGCAGCAGCTTTACTTGGGGAGATAAAAGAGGTTTTAGCTTTGGGTGCTAAGGAAACTATGTAGTATTCAAATGCTTTAGAACTCTCGTCAAGCTCTTTGTTAGCTATCCAAAGGAAGTACCGTGCTATGCTAAATATAAAACCTTTAAAAGCTTTTCTTTTTTATGAGATCTTTCAAAATGGATATCTCAAACACTCCACAAGAATCATAATGTCAAATGAATTTCATGGTAGAGATAGATATAACATTGCTTTTCAAAGCTCCTCCATAAGCCAACACTAATGAAAATTTCTGAAATTCTCATGGGAGGCCACTGACTTTTATATTTTTATCTTTTTTTTTTTTTTTTTAATAAATTACTATTTTTTTCAGACACTTTTTCCTTGGGATTTTTTTTTTTTTCCTGGATTTCTATGACTGACTGTCTTTGTTGCCAAAGACTCTGAAGCCTGAAACTCTTCATTTTCTTCATAACAATTAATGACATCTTTATTGTTTCTATGAGAGTTTCAATCTTCACAGAATAACTAGGGCCTGAAAGTATAAATATTGCACTTAAAAGTATAAGTCCCAAGTAATTATATATATTTTTAAATAAATTAACTTTAAAATTCAGAATAAGTGGGCTATATATTGCAAAATCATCTAGTTTAAGAACTTTATGGACACAGTATTTAGGTTTTCCTGTCTATTCTTGAATCTTCAAAAGCTTGATTAACAGGTGCAATTTTTGTAAACTATACTTTTTTTTTTTTTTTTTCTTTTTTTCTGCTCTCTCTCAGTTCTCCTTCTTATTAGTGACCTTTAATTACACCTCTAAAGGTCAGAAATTTCAGCTGAAGGCAGAAGAAATGGGCTTGATTTGCTAGATGAGGATGTTTGTCTTCTCAATCTATGTAAACTGTGTAATTACTGATAATTTTTAAAAATATGACTGAGCAGAGCTTTCTTTTTTCCAACAATTATGTTTTTGTCCAGCAAGCCCATGTGGAATTGTGTTACAACATCACGTTTAGTGTTAGGCTGTTCAAAATTGTACAGGTAGTTGGACACATGCAGAACACTGTAAGTTCCAGTGACAACTCTGCATGGAGGAATAGATCTCAGATGTTTTTCAGCTTCTCTGTACGTGAAGAGGAAATTTTTGTCAGCACTCAAAGGTTTGACTTATGTTCCACACCGTTCAGATGAAAAGGATGTCTAAGGGAGTAGCAAGGCTACAGTGCCATTAACATCGCTGTGCAAAGCCTACATTCAGGTGGATGCTGGTTGGTTTGACAAGTGGCTTACGACAGATCTCTGCTCCAAGCAGATCTCTGCTATGTAAGAACAGTTACATCACTGCTGTCACAGGAAATCCCCTACATTTTTTTTTTCATAGAGTAGCCAGTTGTTCATAAAGGTCTGATTATTAATTTTGATCATCATCTAGGAGATCATTCAGTATTTGCACATATTTGATCAAATCCAAACTGCAGGACTCAGTGACATTATTCTTGTCTTCTGAATGAGAAAAATAGTTGCCTTGGCAAGGCAGGCATAGCCACTTTCCAGTGGAGTGGGTCTTGAAACCTGTATATTCTTGAAAAGCTTTCTGATTTATCTTCAGGTAGTTCTTGGCAAATCAACTATTGTTCATGTTTACTGAAAGGGCCTGTTTACAAGTAATGAGAGGTATTCCTCTGATGCCATGAGTCTTCAGACTTTCATGAGACTGCAGTCCATTTAACTAACTCTCAAAAGAAAGATGATCCAAGCTGTCCAAGGTAAGAGAGAATCTTACAAGTTTGCACAGGTAAACCTGTGTGAATAAGAATTAAAAAATTGTGTTGAGGTTACAGCTTGTCTCTTTAAACACTTTCCAAGTGCTAGGAGTAGAACAGTTATAAGAGATGCTGGGAGCTTTGTGAGGAGCTCACCAGAAATAGTAGCTGTTCTCCCATTGGCTTGAAAACCAGGCCATTTAAAGTCATGTGAAGCCTTGTCCAGCTTAACTAAATCCTTGAATCCCAAGTACATAGCACAACTGAGGGAATAGGAGTGTTTATGTTGTACAAACACTAATTAGCTAGGCTAAACAGAGAAGTTTGTCCATAGCAAATTGGTTACCAACTTGTCCTCAAGAATTTGCTGAAGTCCTTGCCTAGATATTTGCAGTAAGAACGGTCTTTTCACTGATATGAACACACATGGATTATTTGAAAGTTTTTGACATATTTTCAAGTTTTCATTGAAGTGGAAAATTTCAGCTGGATATGAAAAAGTTTTTACTATTTCAGAGTCCAAAGGAAACATTCAGGCAGCTGGCAGCAGAGAAGAAAGACATTCAGATACCTTTCTGGCAATAGGAAACATTAGTCTGCAGCAGTCTCAGTGCAGCCTGGAGACTAGAGTGGAAAACAAAAAGTCCTTTGGTATTCAAGGATTGCAGGAAGCAAGAGAGAGATCAGAGAAGCATACAGAAATGGTGTCCATGAAAGCACGTGAAGATGACAGGAACTGAAAAAATATAGTTAGTTTTGTGAAAATTAGTGAAAGCATACAGGGGTAGCTATTATTACAACACTTTCCTGAACTTTTACTCTGCTGTCCTGTTCTAGATAACATGCTGAAAAGAAATACAGTTGAATTCTTCCATCCAAAGATTTCCAGGCTGTAAAATAAGTGTATTTTATCTTGAGAATGAAATCCCTGTAAAGAGAACAGTGTCATTTCATTCCCTGTGTGATATGCACTAGGGTCACCACAGCCAATCCAAAATGGATCACCTATTGGGAATCTCTTTGTGGGGATTCAATATGGACACTGGGCAGAACCCCAAATTCAAAGTTAATTTTCTGCAGGATGTCTTGAGCCATCGTTCCAGAATTTCTCTTCAGAAGACTTACAGGCAGTGGAGCTAAGATATCGGGTCCCTTTATCATGTAAATAAAATGAAAATGGTTATCCAAACTTATCTTATTAAGCAGTTTTAATGACACTTACCTATCACTTTTCTTATAATCATTTTACTTCTCAAAAGGAAAGGACTTCCCCAGAGAACAACTTTCTCTGCAAGACAGGATAGTTTTTAGCTGGCTGTGCTTGGACTTCTATAAGCACCGATATTTGACTTCTTTTCCCTGCCTGGGGTATTTACATGGACATACTAGCAAGACCAGTTTACAGAAAGCTTCCTGAGGCCTTTATACTGACAAAACTGAAGCGTGCTAAATGAAGGATGAGGTTAGTAGGGTCAAAAAAATCTTTTAAGTTTGCCTTGAAAAGAAATGCAAGTGAGACAGAGAATAGATTTGTGAAATCCTAATCCTATGCTCTATGCTTTTGACACAATAATTTGTCTATTGAGCTCTTTCCATTTTTTATATACACATAAGGACCAAACATTTTCATACTAGAGGATTAAAACTTCTCTTATATTGTAAGAGTTGCATATTCATCTCTTCAGCCAGTTTTCTTAAAAGCTGTACAAAATCTTTAAATATATCATACAGGAACTCTGAATAACAACACATATTTTGTTACTTCAACTGAGCTGCCTTTCACTGTCTTACAGAATGATGTCACATTATACCTGGTGTCAGTAACATGAGGATAGTGTTTTAACTGATAAATAACTTGCTAATAATTACTTATATTTTTAAATAATTTTTATCTTCTCTATCTCTTCTGGCAAATTACAGCTTCTTCAGTCTTCATTTTTCCAATTTTATTACTTCAAGACTAAACATTCCTTGCATTGCCTAAATGTAGCTATCTGTACTTGGTGATGGCCCAGAAAAACAACAGAAAAGAAAAAAAAACCTTCAAGTGTACTGTTGAGGAGTGAACATGACAGTATACCTGTAGTTCTTGTTCTTTTTTCCTTTTTTTTTTTTTTTTTTGGCAATCACAGCAATCTGAGTATCCTTTTCATTTTCATGACATAAAAAGGATTTTGATACAGCTAATGTACTTATTTTTAATATGCCTATTTATAGTCATCCAGCAGCAGAGAATGTGTAGATGGTTGTTTGTTTGTTTTCAAACAAAAATTCATTGTTTTAATATTTCTTCTTCCTTTGCATCATCTTTATTGTGTTGTCATCAAACTATTTACTGCCTATAACAATAACAATATTACTGAAACCTTTCCTGAAATGTGCAACCATATCTTTATCTAGTCAAACCTTTATTTTCAGTATAAAAATTTTTGATACTGTACTTTAAAAATTGAAAGTTTTCCATGTCCTGAAAGGGGAATTTAAATAATAAATAGAAGGGTGTTTTTTTTCTATCCATATAGATAATTTCTCTTCAGATTCTTCATGTAATTGACACATTTGTTTATTTTTTTTAATTTATTTTTTTTTAATTGATAAAACTTGTGTACCCACAGTGAATTATGAGATTCATTCGTAAGATGATTCAGGCTTGACTGAAAAATCCACAGTCATTTAAACATGCTGTGTTCTTGTTTTTGTAGAAAACCTTCCTGAACATAACTACAAATTATAGAAGTCTGGACTTTTTCTGTCTCCCACTCTTTGAATATCATGTAGGTGGCTAGTGAATGAAAATTCTGTTTTTCATGCTCTGGAGGTCCAGCAGAAGTAGTTGTCTGTGACCCTTCTCTAATCATTCTGTAATTCTTTTACAGATAGATTTTAGAAACTGGATTATTAATATTATTACCATTATTTGTATGCTGGAAAGCTGTCAAAGCAAATAGGTGCAGGTGCAGTGTAAGTGCATCAACAGGCCCCAGTTGTATTAGGTGCCTGATCTGCAGGCGGAATCAGACAGTTAGATCACTATATTACATTAATTGTGTAAGACATCAGCCCTTGTTTTGTCAGTAGAGGGGAGACCCATTACATAAAATTGTTGTCAAAATCAAAAACATGTTCATATGCCTATTAAAGTGTGCCCTGACAGTAAAATAAAGTGATCTAGTAGTCCTACCTTTGAAGTAACCTCCTCTGACAACCAAAGTCTAGGTTTGTTCTGTGAAGTTATTTTCCTGGTCAGATTCTGGAGCAAAACTTGACTCAGCTGCCTTTTCTCATGATGACAATTCTTTAATGAGTACTTCTGTTTTAGCTAGTTGTTCAGTAGTTTTAGGATTTAAGTGGTCACGACTATGCTTTGAGGTTAACTGTAATTTAAGACAAATGGGGAAAGTTCATACCAGTTTTAGTTTGGAACATTTACTACAGTCGGTTCATCTGGGATCTCAGTCCTTCCATCTGGGATCCGTCACAAAATCAACTACTAAAAAGGATTGCATGAAGTCTGTTTAAGCTCACAAAAAGCTGTGAGTTCATTTAAAATAACACCAAGGACTCCATTTAGGTAGTGTTCAAAATAGAAGGATAAAACTGTAGTAAGAGCCACAGAAGCATCCTCGTGTATAAAGTCCACCAATCTGCAGGAAAGTAAGATAGAAGATTTTTCAGTGGTTCTTGGATCAACTATATAAATATGTGTTTTTGTTCTCTTTCTCTTTTTTAGTACTATATAACTGTTTAATACTATCTAACTAATAAATGAAAGCAGTCTGAATACATAGTCACTCTGGGTGAGTTATCTATAGAAATAAATCAAATATATTACTGGAACTTGTCAGAATATTTTGACCTTTGAAAATTTGATTCTTGATGTTTAAAGGCACCACCTGAGGCACTGTAATGACCCAATTAGTTCCTTTATTTCCCCATTTTGCAGAATTTTACATACTACAGGTGGCTGGTTAGAATAGTGTCAACTCTTTGGCGGTAATGTTTGTGTCAGAATGTTGGCTGATACAAATTTTCAGAACTATTCTGAACTTAATGGACCTGTGTTGCTTTGCAGTAACTTCATACTTACAGTTCTTCATGTTACATTTATTGTATAAAAGAGCATCTGTTGTCTTCAAATGCACTGAAATATGGGCTCTATTTTCAGCATTTTTCATTAATGAAAAATTAAGTACATATATTTCTGATAAGCCTGATGTGAAGCTGAGGAATGTTCCCTGCATTTTAAATACTTCCTTCCAAATTCTGGATGTCCAAAACACCAGGAAAATATGTGCCTGGGGAGAAAAAGATTAAGAAACAACAACAAACCGAATGAAATGATTCCTGGTGGAAAACACAAGGGTAGATGTGGTGGAAACATAAGAGTAGTCTACACCATTGATTTCACTAGGGAGTTGTAAAATACCTCACTGAAGTATTCTGAACAGCCAATCTCATAACATGAAACCATAATGAATACCCAAAATTATTACGTGTGGGGAATAAACGGCATCATGTTTCTCACAGACACCCACTGAAGCAACAATATTTATATGTTAAGGCAGACATACAAGAGGTGTCCAACTTAGCTCTTCCTTAGCATGCTGTCTGTCACTCCTAGGAACTGGTGTTGCAAGCTCAAGTGTGATTTTATCGTTTGTTTGTTTTTATAAGTATGTGCATATATGTGTGTGTTTGCTAGAGAGGTCCCTAGCAATAGTCCATTACTACAACAGAAAACATTAATAGTCTGATTCACATGATTGCCTGCATGCTGTGTTACATCATTAAATCCTTGTATGTTAGTGGTTAGACTAAATACCACAGCATTATGGGGAAAGCTAGCATAACCTTTCTGGGAAACCAGATGACTCTGTGCCTATCTGAAGTGCCCATACTCTAATAACCACAGCCTGAGGAACAAGCATTTAGAAGGAAAAGTCTGTCTGCTCATTGGGATCAGAGAGCTGTGATGGGATAGCCCACATGACTGGAGTGCTGCAGTGATAGTGCTTAAGAAAAAGAAGCCAGGAAGAGGAGGTCTAACAAACCCTTTATGTGAAACAGCAACAGGAATGGATAGGCTCTGCCTTGGGGCCAGCAATGAAGAAGCTGAGAGCTTGCCAGAATTCATGAACCCACCAACATCTGAGCTACTCTGTGGTGAGTGGCTCTTACTGACCACCTGACCAGGAAGTATAGTAGCCGAAGCCTTCTTCAGACAATTGCAAGAAGCCTCACATTCAGAGGACCTGGTCCTCATGAAGGACTTCAGCCACCCTGACATATGATCAAGGAGCAGTGAAGGGAGGAGAACTCTGCCTGACACTCAGCCTTCTCCCTATGTGCTTTTCCACCTCAACAATACATTAGTTATTGTTGCCGTTCCACTTTCCAATTACTTGTGCACTTATATTCACCTATCTTTAATTTATATGGAGTAGCTTCCACAGATGTTACTAGAAATCATTTTTTACTGGCGTAGCTATTAGCTCACAAGACCCTTTAGTTGGAGTGTCTCTATGGAAAGTACATTGCCAATGTAAACCAAGCTACAATTCTTCATTCTCATTTCTTTTAAAATGCTGTTCTGTGTTATATGAACCAAATGTAATACATAAACACTTTATTTTTCTTTATTAGAAGTTCTAGGTTTCCAGCTGAGCAGTGTATTTAGATTCCATTCTCTTGTCAGTCTCCAGTGCTTAGCTGAGTTTAAAGGTTGGGTATGTGTCTTGTATTGTAAGCCAAATCTCATGCCAGGTTTGCAAAGTAAGGATTCTCCCCTGTGCCTTGTCAAAACGTTAAATAAAGACCTTGGCTGGCTTTTCTAGTGTGCTTCATATAATTCTTGTTAGGCCCTGTGACTAAATGCGGAAACTACACCCTCTCAGGTCTCCAACCTGCAAACATACACTTCTGTTTGTGGCACCATCATGTTGTATTATCCGTGGCTCTGCACAAAATCCTGCAAGGCATCTCCTATGACTGTGATGCACAGCCCCCTGGGGAAGTGCTAGCCTCAGAAACTGATGTATGCAACACTCCAGTTCAGAGACTCCCAGTCTCCAGTGGTGGAAGACCAAAAAGTCAGCAGATAAAATGCTCTCTCCTGGGCCTGGATTTCCACTGCATTCTCTGAGGAGTACCAGTATGTAACTTTCAGTCACATGCACACAGTTGAAAAAGCAGTTCTTTCTGGAAATCTCAAGCTAGATTTTTTTTTTTTTTTCCTAAAAATCCCTGGTCTGAAGTAAACCAAGCTGTGCCCAGAAGAGTCTAATGGTCGAGCTGGGCTCTCTTAGAGAAGTCATTAGCAGGCTCCCTGCTCCTGTTCCCTCAGGTGGACAGACAGGTGGGAAGTGGTTGCTCCCCATTTCATCACAATGGCCCTGTGAGCAGGATGGCATCCTGTGTTGCACTGCCTCCTCTAAGGGGGCCAAACATGAGGAGCCAGTGGTGGGCTTTGATGGGCTTCCAGCCTGCACTACAGGAGGTCCAGGCAGCCAGGAGCAGCTCACAGATATAAGCAACAGTTTTCCTGTAGGGGACCTCCAGGAGCCCATTTGCAATCTGTTATCTTGGTTAGAAAATTGTACTGTCAGTAGGGTGGGGAAGGGTCTTACTGTTTTCAGAATCAGAACATTTTCCACTCACTGAAATGCTACACTACTGTTATTTCTTGGTTTTGTTTCATTTGTTTGCTTTAGAACTTTTTTTTTTTTTTTTTTTTTTTTTTTTTTTTTTGCTACAGTTAATGAATATGAAAGAGATTGTATCTATGTTGATTCATCTGGCCTCTTTTATAAAGTGCTCAAGTCAGATTTAGTAGCTGAAAATGCAGCCGTTTCTCTCAAATACAGATGGTATCATAGCTGATAAGTCCAATTAAGCCTGAACAAGCAGCCCTAGACTACATCTCAGCTAGTTTAAGAATCAATTTTAAAGATTTATAATACCACAGTGGGTACTGTTCTGTATTATCTTGATGTGCAAAGATTTACATATTTCCTAACCTCTTACCATTAATAACATACACACAGAAAATCCCTGTGAGTGAAGTAGAAAGCATGCTATGAACAGAGTTCCCAGCAGTGCCATTTCTTTCTACATGTAGAAAGAAATAAAGCTGTAGAAACTGGTTTTGCATTTCTATTACACTGTGTTCTGGCATTCATCCAACATGATAGCTTTCACTTTTTTTTTTTTTTTTAATTGTTTTAATATAGTAAACTTCTGGTATAGTGTCCTTAGTATGATGGAGGACAAGAACAGAAATTGCCCATGTTTAGTGTGTACATCTCAGTTTCTTTCTACTGTATGCATCAGGAATATCACTATGTGTGCTTACCTGCTTTTCTGTTCTGGGCAGACTATTTTTTTGACTATGTGCACAAGAAAGCTTTATGCTTGCAACCCCAAGAAGCTGAAATTTAGAGAGTTTTAAGCTTTATTTGTGATAAGCAGATGCCTGTATGAAGAAGCACATGTTTCTGCAGGTAGGATAGTCAGGCAGCAAATATTCATGTTGCTTCAAGAAATTCAAGGACTCTCCACAAATCTAAACCTGTCTTTGTTCCCCCACTCCCTCCCGCTGTATGTCTTGCTGTTTGCCCTGTCTGGTCTTCATCACCTCACCACTGAAGCATCCGTGAAAGTTGTACACCTTTCGTGGTAACAGCCTGACACAGCCTGTTGTTGTCAGCTTTGCACCCAGCTACTTGCCCACATGTCCTCAGAAAAAAAACCCTTTCCCCCTTATAAAAAAACAAACAAGCAACAACAACAACAACAACAACAAAAAACTACTATCTTTATCTCAGCCCCTTTTTACCTGGGTTGCAGGTCCTTTGGGGGCTCATTATGTGTGAGCAACACCTATTTCGGTCAATGTCAGAACAACAGTGACAACCCAGAGGGAGCAGAGCACAACCTGAACATTACAGATGTGTTATGTGAGTCCACACACTATCCCTGGCCGCTGCTGTAGCAGATACAGCTGTCCTTGTGCAATGCTCTTGGAAAGACTGGCTTGCCAGAGGAGCTGCCCCAGCACAGCCATCAGATATGCACAACTCTCCATCACACGGAAAACTTGTCTGGGAATTTTGGAGCTCAAGTCTCTGCATGACAAAGAGTTTGGAAAAATAAAATAACTGCTGTTCCCTTTCTCCTTTTTCCCTCCTTCCCACAAGTGAACCTCAAAATTTTTTTGAAACTCTTTAAACAGTTATTGAAATTGAATGAGGGGGAAAAAGCTTTAATTCTGATTAATTAATTGTGTATGTGTATCTGTTCCTTGGTAGACAGCATAACTATAACTTTTGCATTAGATTTTTCATAAAAATGCATCCTTTTATTTTCACAGTTTGCTTTTCAAAAACTTTCTGCAAGCAAAAAGAATGCCTCTGTGACAGAGATGCATTCCCTATTATATCATTAATCAGGACTGTTACACCATCAGAAACCACCCACCAAAGATTTTAAGGGCTCTAAACTCAATTCCACAGGGACGCAAAGGAAAAAAGGCCCCTCATGCCTCCAGCAGCTTACAGCACATTGGTGAGATGGAGAGTGTCCTGGGAGGATGTGTGGGTCTTCTGCAGCAGAGCAGAGCACTTGGTGCTGGGAGGGTGCTGTGCTCCTAACAGCATGGTAACTGAGATATTGTGCGGCTTCACCAGGGCTTGTTAACTCTGCTGCTGATTAGCTCAGCTCAACATCACATGTGGCTTATGTGGTTTCTGCTGTTGGAGCGGGGTGGTGTCTGCTCAACACTGCTCATCGAGTAGTACACAGAGAAAGACATCACTGAAAGCAGATACAGGCACAAGAAAAAGTTTCTCCTTTTCTACCTGAGAAAGGAGACACATTGAAGTCAAACTTGGTTATTATAACAGAGGCAGAAAGGATAGGCTGAGCTATTTTAAAAGTCTACTTTGAGACTAAAGTGCTCTGCCTGAGACCATGACAGGTTCACTGCCTCTGGCGATTGGCTCTGAGTGGGACTTGTTAGTACACAGCCCCATCAGCAAATTGTACAAACACTTGAGAAAACACGTATATTTTTTCCCAGTGCTGTTCAGTACCTTTTTTTTTTTTTTTTTTTTTTTTTTCTTAAATTGCCTTTTCTTCCCCCAGCACTATCTAACTCCACCAAAAAATTGTCTTTGCCACGTGCTTTGCAGATTCCTCTACGACCCCAGGACTGGCCCTTGTGCACACAAGTGCGTAGGACCTGGTGAAATTCCCTGAGTGAAAGGACCTGCAGGACTTGGTCTGCAGGTACAGCCATTAGCTAGGGCACCTTTCTTTCTCTTCAGGAGTCTGTTTGTGCTGCAGACTTTCCCCTGGAAAATTTATGGTGATGTCACTTAACCACAGACCTTGTGGCCTGGGAATACTTAACAGGAGAGGAGGGAATTGAATAGCTGTAATGCAACTCTTAGCCATGATGAGTTGTTTTTCCTTTAATGAGAAGACCAGATAAAAAAAATACTTTATTAATATGCAGAGTTAGGGCAGTTTTCCAAGGAAGTGCTCATCAAAGACTGAATGATAATATAAATAGACCTAAGTAGGTCTGAAACCACTTTTCTGGACTTTTCTGGCACAAAACTGTCCCTGCTCTACCCATTGTCTGTCAAAAAGGGCTTGTGGTTTTTTTTGTTTTTTTTTTTGGTCTGCTTCTTCCTCATGTAAGCATTATCGATGTGGACATAGCTCCAGAGAATATTCCTGTTCTGCTTGTATGTTTCTAAACATAACCACTGTCTCATCCTGTGAACAACCATAAAAACAAACAGCATGCTGGTCACAAACCAAAAAACAGCATTCATTTACATAAAAGAATATGAAGTAAATAACTCTGCAGGCTCATGCAGATATCTTTCATGTTGTGAAGGACAGTACAGTGAGGGATTTCAACCCAGCATGATGTGGGCATGGCAATTGGAGCTTGTCCCTTTGCATTTTAATTCTTTTCTTATTTCTTTATCAATTGCAATCAGGAAAATAAAATGGAAGAATTTAGTGGCTTCATCTAGAGACAAAAGTATGCTTGTCACACTAAGCTGTAACCAATCGCCTATTATAACCAGGCCATGTCTGGTCATGGTTATAAACCTGCTGTGGGCTTCTTTAGAGAAGGCTCTTGACATTACAGCTGCCTGCCAAAATCTGACAGTGACTTCTGATGTGTGTAGTATCCATTCCTAAATAGTTCCAAACCATTCTTAACCATTCCTAAACAGTTCCAAACCATTTAAAACCATTCCAAAATGCTTTGCTAAGTCTCAGTTTGAAACTCAGTTAGAACTTGTTTTCACTGTTGTTTAGTGCAGGCACACAATGTTCACCATCACATCCTATACTTTTAACAACATATTTAGAAAAAAATGATCATTACCTTGATGCAACTATTTTATTACATATACGTGTATGTGATTTCAGCATCCTTTGAAGTTTCCCATCAACAGAAATAGGCCTCGAGTGTCTTACCACTGAAGGTTACAAATCTTATTATATAAATTAATATAAATTAAGCAAAATATATCCTTTTGTTTAAACTGTTAAATGGTAAGGAAATAAATGAGGTAGGCTGTTCCTTTTCAAGCTGTTGCTCAGCAGTGTGTGCAAGACCTTCAGAGATGCTGTAGGGCAAGATCTGGTTTATGTGTTCCTTGTTCTGTCCACACACTGGACACCTAGTTAACTTGGAGTGAAAGATGCTCTGGTACAAAGCAAGAGCATTTGCTGTTAAGTAGTATTAAGTAACACCTGCATGATTACAATGGCTTCTTTATCCTCTCACACTGCCCATCCTGAACTTCTCTTCATGTGTTACTTCTACATGTCCTCTTACAGTCCACATACCTCCCTGATTGCCAGGATGCAAGCAATGAAGAGGAAGGCCTCCTGGCATGTGAGATCAAGTAGACATCAAAGTGATGAGCTGAATTTTTATTATTTTCTATAGCAGGGAATAAGAAACAAAAGCACTTTCATTTCCAGAAAAAAAAAAAAAAAAAAAAAAAAAAAGTTTTTGTAGGTTGAGTGTTTTCCTTTTTCTTTTTCATGAATGCTGTTTGTTGTGAATATTCTGATAGGGTTAAACCCATTTTTTCTTAGTAAACAGAAAGCTACAGAAAGCTATTTTTTTTCTTTTCCATACACTTATCTGTCTTCTTTAAGAATCACACACAGACACACCAAAACAAACATAAGCACACAAACTGCAAACCCTTTCCAAATATTTCTTCACTCAATTAAATTTGTAAACATTATTTTCCGTTTGTCATATTCAAGCTTCTAAATCAAGATTCTGAGCACAGAAGGAAGAAAATGCTTCTTTTTATAGTGTGGTAGAAGGAAGTGAGGGAGGTGGAGAATAAGATGAGGAAGCTATGGCAGGAATATGAAATTAGAGACCTAAGAAAACAAGAAATTGAATGAAAACCTATCTGCTCTTAATTTACATCTGCTGGCAAGTAACAACCATGAAAGCTATTTTGGGGAAGGATATTCCCTCCATAACTCAAATAACTGGAATCAATCCAGAATGTCTTCCCTTATCCTAAATTCTAAAAACATGCTCTACCTTGCAGGCAGAAGCACCAAGAGAGATTATTTTTCTCCCTCTATTTTATTTTTTTTCTCCTCCTAAAGGAGAAAAGACAACATTTAATTAGAAAAAGGACAATTCAAAACAAACAAACAAACAAATAAATAAATTTGCCTGATAGCATTCTCTGCAAATCTACGAGCGAATGGGAAAAAAATGTGGTTGATGAGGCAAGAAACAATTCCGGAACGTTGGTTCTGATTCTGCTGATGTGACATGAATAGATGAAATCAGTGTCCTAACTATAATCCTGACAGTGGATAGCCATACTCATGTGAATGACTTTTCCTGACTAAAACCAAATCATTTTAAAAATGAAGACAGACCCAGTCATTACCTTTGAACAACCAAAATCTATTCTTACCCACTGAATAAAATCAGGATAATGTTAGCATTTAAATGCAAGGGAAAACTCTGTATTACTCTCTCAACATAACAGACCTTTTTAACAGAAATATTCAAGAAATCCTTACTATGAATCCTTACTACTTCATATTGTGATCTGATCTTAAGTTAGGAAGTCCAAGTGTGAAGTGAAAATTAATCCTTAATAAAAATAAATTGAAAACAGATTGTTATTATTTTTTGTAAGTGTTCTGGTGCAGAAAACGACAACAAAAACAAACAAACAAAGAAACAAAAACAGCTTTACTTGATGCCTTGCTTGAAGTATGTGAACAGAAAAAGGAGTACCAGACAAAAAAATGGTCACCTCACAAACAAGGACACAGGCAAAGCAGAGACTTTTAATGCCTTCTTTGCCTCTGTATTCAAGACTGATTATGGGCTTCAGGACCCTGATTGCCCTGAACTGGAGGACTGTGAGGGTGGGGATGATAAACTCAGCTAACCCTAAACTTGTGCAGTATTTGCTGCTCCACCTGTATCCATACAAATCCATGGGTCCAGATGAGATTCATCCCCGGGTGCTCATAGAGCTGGCTGATGACCTCTCTCAATTATTTTTCAATATTCTTGGGAATATGGAGAGGTCCCAGTTGACTGGAAGCTGGCAAATGTTATGCCAATTTTCAAGAAGACCAAGAAAGAAGACCCTGGCAAGTACAGGCCTGTCAGTCTCATGTCTGTGCCTGGTAAAATTATGGAGAAGATGATTCATGAAGTTATTGAAACACACCTGGGTGAGACAATGCAGTCACAGGTCACAGCCAACATGGATTCACGAGGGGTGGGTCCTGTTTAACAATTTTAATTTCCTTTTGTGATAAGATCACCCATCTAATTGATCAGGGGAAGCCAGTTGATGTTGTTTTTTGGATTTCAGTAAAGCTTTTGATATGATTTCTCATAGGATCCTACTTGACAAAATGTCCAGCATACAGCTAGATAAAAACATCATGCAAAGAGTGAACAATTGTCTGATGAATAGGGCTCAAAGGGTTATGGTAAAAGGGATCACATCAGACTGTTGGCTGGTATCCAGTGGGGCCCCCAGGGCTTCATTTTAGGGCCAGTTCTTTTCAACGGTTTCATAAATTATTTGGATGTAGGACTAGAGTATGTTTTGAGTAAATTTGCTGCTGATATTAAACTGGGAGGAGGTGTTGACTCTGTTGAGGGTGGAAAGGCCTTGCAGAGAGGTCTGGACAGATTGGAGAGTTGGGCAATCCCCAACCACATGACCTTTAACAAGAGCAACTGCCGGGTCCTGCACCTGGGACAGGGCAATCTTGGCTATACATACAGACTGGGGGACAATATGCTGCAGTGCAGTCCTGCAGAGAGGGATCTGAGGGTTTTGGTCAATAGCAAGCTGAATATGAGCCAGCAGTGTGCCTTGACAGCCACAAGGGCCAACTGTATCCTGGGGTGCATTGCTACTCAGTTGAGGGAAGGGATTGTCCCGCTCTACTCTACTCTGGTGCAGCCTCACCTCAAGTACTGTGTGTAGTTTTGGGCACCACAGTACAAAAAGGACGTTAAACTGTTGTAGAGAACGGCTTCCAGATAAGCACTTCAAGGGAAGGGCTACAAAGATGGTGAAGGGCCTGGGGGAAGACATACGAGGAACAGCTGAGGTTACTTTGTCTGCTCAGCCTGAAAAAGAGGAGGCAGAGGGGAGGAGACCTCAGACATCATCACAATCATAGAATCATAGAATCATAGAATATCCCGAGTTGGAAGGGACCCATAAGGATCATCAAGGCCAACTCCTGGCACCGCACAGGTCTACCCAAAAGTTTAGACCATAAGGCTAAGTGCACAGTCCGATTGTTTTTTAAATTCAGACAGACTTGGTGCAGTGACAACGTCCCTGGGGAGCCTGTTCCAGTGTGCAGCCACCCTCTCGGTGAAGAACCTCTTCCTGATGTCTAGCTTAAACTTCCCCTGCCTCAGCTTAACATCATTTCCATGGGTCCTGTCACTGGTGTTTACAGAGTTGTTGGTCTTTAAAAGATGTTTAGATGTAGAGTTTAGGGATATGGTTTAGTGTAGGACTTGTTAGTGTTAGGTCAGAGGTTGGACTCGATGATCTAGAGGTCTCTTCCAACTTAGAAATTCTGTGATTCTGTGATTTTGTGAGAGTAGGTCACCTGCCTCTCTACTCCCCCTTGTGAGGATGTTGTAGACCACAATGAGCCTCAGCCTCCCCTCAACCTCCTCTTCTCCAGGCTGAACAGGCCCAGTGCCCTCAGCCACTCTTCATACATCTTCCCTTCTAGTCCCTTCACCATCTTTGTCGCCCTCCTCTGGACCCTCTCCAACAGTTTAATGTCCTTTTTGTACTGTGGTGCCCAGAACTGCACACAGTACTCAAGGTGAGGCTGCACCAGTGCAGAGTAGAGCGGGACAATCATCTCCCTCGACCAACTAGCAATGCTGTGCTTGATGCACCCCAGGATATGGTTAACCCTCCTGGCTGCCAAGGCTGGGTGATGTTCAACTTGCTGTCAACCACAACCCCCAGAGATCATGATTTACAGCTTCCTCACAAGGGCGAGTGAAGGGAGGTGCCGATCTCTTCTCTCTGGTGACCAGTGAAAGGACCTGAGTCAAGCTGTGACAGGGGAGGTTCAGGCTGGCTATCAGGAAGAGATTCTTCACCAAGAGGGTTGTTGTGCATTGGAAAAGGCTCCCTGGGGCATAGTCACGGCACCATGCCTCTGGGACTTTAAGAAGCGTTTGGACTGTCAGTCATAAGGTCTGAATTCTGATTTTTGGGTAACCCGTGTGGAGCCAGGAGTTGGACTCGATGATCCGTGTGGGCCCCTTCCAACTTGGTATATTCTATTATTCTAGGATTCTATGTTGTTTCATTGAAAAAAAATAGTACATGAGGCTTCTTACATATGTACTTGCCACAGCATTAAAACATGAATGAGATCAAATTTGAAATAAAATGAAAGGGATAAATGTAACCGGATTACACTACACTTTTTTTCTGTTAAAATAAAATAAAAACAAGATTAAAGTGATATCAATGGTTCATGGCACCCTTCATTTCACATAGTTTTTATACAAAATCAATGTCATCAAATTTCACAAACATGGCAAACAAAACTAGCTAAAAATCACTTTTACAAGAGCTTACCTCAGTTCTCAGTTTCTTCCCTCCCCCCACCACCCCTCTCTCTTCGTCCAGTGTATTCAGTTGCATTTCACATACTGGCAAGCAATAATGAATTTTTTATTAATTTCAGATTGCTAAATGAGCATTTGTCACTTTATGTGTTAGTGACTGACAACATCTGATGCAATATTAAAACATCTTTGACATTAGCAAAATGTCATGCTACCTATATGTTGTCCACAGTGTACTGTGTTTTGCTTTCCCATAACAGCATCAGATGGGGCCATTTAGTCACCATTAAATTTCTGTGGCTTGAGATCCCTTCTGAAGATGGGCACCTTGATGTAGTGATAATTGCTTTTTTTTCTGGTTTTGTTTGTTTTTTTCAGATGCATATAGTTGTTATGAATTGATGCAGAGGTAATAATGACCCCTTCAATGTTAAAAGAAAAGGAGAAAAAAAAATGGAACCAGATCTTTTGCTGTAGCACATCACTAATGTTCCACTGCAGGTTCAGAATTACTGGGGCTCACTTGATCATGTCAAATGTATGAGGAGTATCATGGTACTCAACCCCATGCTTTAATGACTCTTCTAGATCATCTCTTGGAAATACTTCAGATTCTTTGTATTGACATAACACTCAACAAAAAATTATCTCTCTACTAAGAAGCAGGAATTTCAAAGGAGTAGTTGCTTGTATTAACTTTGTTTATGGTTTGTCTCAAAAGCACAATTGCCTCTATTTTATTACATGCAATTCAGGTGGGAGAAAAAACACTACTTGCAAGAAAGTGCAACACCATATTTGGAAAATCAAAAACAAAGACAAAAACCTATCCCATAGTCTTAATTTTAATTTTAATAGCTGTATTAAAAAAAATAGACTTCTCTGCAGAAGGTCTTATGTTAGGACACATTTTGTCTGATACATGAAGAATAGTATAATGCAATGTTAACATCATGGTGTAACGTACAAAAGCACTGTGATACTTGAGGGAAAAATGTAAATTTCCTTTTTCAGGAAAACTGGATTTCATAAACTCCAAACCTTTTTTCAATCAACACAACCATGGTTTTAGTGGGAAATGTGACTGAAAATCCCAAGATTTAGAATGGAAGACATCTTTATAAGTTAGGAAGAATAGCTGTGCACTGGCCTCATGGTGGGCTGACAGTGGAAAACATAATGGATGGGACTGTTACAATGAATTATACTTCCTTTCACTCATCCTTGTTGGTCTGGGCTAGAATTATATTCAGGTAAGTTACGATACACAGAAGGAGGAGACATCATTAGATCTCTTACATCTGGTAGGCAATTAAAATTAGTGTAATATATTGAGCCTGAAGCTGTCAAAATTGGACTTACATCTTAAAGGGTTGACCAAATACATGATTAAGATGGGAAACAGAGCTTCCATTAGTATCAGGGACTGATGTGCTGCCAGTATTTCGACAGTATTGGCTCTAATCTGTGCTGAAATGATTTAATATGTTTCCTGTGGATGACTGGGGAATCTCTTAACTTGTTTGCCCTTTGAAACAAGGGTGGTCTCTTAGGGATAAGGAAGGAGGCCTTGCCTCTTAGCAAACTTCTAGAAAGGAAGTTTGATTGGCAATGTTTTTGCTCTTGAAAACTAGCGCTAAACCCACATGGCTTGGAATGGGCAGGGGAGAGTAACCCCAGCTGGGGAACAGAAAGGAAGGGACTAGCACTGAGAATCTGGGACTTCTCTTGCAGTTTGGGTAGTTCTGTCAGTTAACAAATGCTTGATTTGAGTGTGAGTTTACAGGAGTCTTGGATGAAATAAATCTGTGATGGGTAATGCATAAGCATATGCAAATTCAGAGAAACTCCATTTGGTTAGCTGGAAAAGGGCAGTTGCAGTGCTGTGGGTGTCACCTGAGGAGCTGGGATTGCTACACCTATTGCCATACATGGAGAAGGGGCATTCTGCCCACAGAGAACCTCTCTCTGTCTCTTACAGTGCATCCTCAGCCATAAGGGCTGCTAGTTCTCTGGCTTATTGCTCTCCCCCTGCTGTCAGCAGGTAGGGATATGCACATCATAGTGAAGGCCCACATAGGATTGAGATACAGCCTTCAACTTTGTCTTCTGTATGCCAGCTGGGTGAAGTCCATCATCTTCACATGAGACAGAAGAAGTCTGGGTTGGCCAGCTCAAAATGTTCCTGTTTATTCTTCTTAGGAATAACCTTTCTAGGATTTGCCTCAAGAGCTAGGCAAATGATGAGTTAAAGATATCTGTATCTGGGACACTTTGTACCTGACATCCTAAGAAGTCAGCCTACTTTAAAATCACACTGTCTCAGCAAGATATTTGTCATTAGACAGCCTGGTAATGAAATGTTTGTGTTTCAAGTTTCCTATCTGTTATCACCGCTTAGGTCAAGTTCTACCTTTATGTCCTTGCACCCTCAAGAAATATATGTGGAGAAATCTTTCCTGACACTCACAGGGGCATTTTGATGGTGCAAAGGTTTGGTGCTCACCCTCTTGTTAGCAAAAAAATCCCTTGTAGAGTATAAATAATACATTTCTTAAGAAGAGATCTGAAACATTTTAACAGCAAGTGATAATTCTTACATTAGTTGGCAGCTTTTAAGAAAAATGATGTGTGCTTGCAGCCCCATCATCTGTTCTGGGGACAGTGAAAGGATGTTTGTTCTTGTAACTGAAGTGCTGTGTTGTTTGGAGATATGGGTTCAAAGGACTTTCTCTGTGACCTTGAGAAACCACTTGCCTCCTCCTTTCCTCACTTCCATTCTGTAGACGGCTTGCAGACTGTATTCTTGACAAAAGTGTATTACTGTTTTCTAAAAGACTTTTATTTTTTTTTCTTTTTCTTTTTTTTCTTTCTTTTCCCAAAGTACAATTAGATTGCTTAAGATTCAATGTTCACCAGAAAGCTTTCTGAGGTGCTGGTTTTATCAGTTCTTTCTGATGAGAGAATAATAGACAGAGGGATCTGAATCAAACACTCGATATTTTCTATCTGAAAATGCAGCTTTCTTTACCCCTGTATTTCACAAAAGAATTTGAAAGATTTTACTTTTATGCCAATTAGCCTTTTGAAACTAGGTGACTGAGTTATCAGAACAAAATTATCATCCTCTCAAACATTCTTAAAATGGTATTTTATCCCACTTAGTCTGTCTTGATAATCTGGAATGGGAGCTCTTCTCTGTAAAACAATTCTGTCTTTTACCCTGGCCCAGATTCTGACAGTCAGCATTACTGTTTCCACATCTCTTCCAGTAATTCCATTTTCTTCAACTTTATCCTTACTTGAAGGGTCAGAGTTCAACATGACTGAAAATGTTTAGAAATTAATTTCTGCTGTGCTTATGAAGCAGGTCAGTTAAGAGTCTGAAGATAGTATTGTAATAAACACCACAATATTTTAAGTGCCTGAACATAATTTGGTTTTAAACCTGCTTGCTTTTTCCTGAAGCTGGTAACTGTATTTTTGTACTTGTTCAAGATTATTTTTATTCATGTTCAAGACTGCATTGTTATTTCCCAACAGTTCTTCCTTTCTCTGTATGTTTGCAAAACATACAGTCATTATGTTAGGTCTACTTCAATGCTTCTCTTTAAATGTCAGTAAAATAAGATAAAAATTAAAAACAGATTTCTGGGAAAAAAAAATCATACCAGAGTGCCTACACTGAGAGGAGTATTTCTAAAGATGCAACATCTGTAAAGAATGCAAAGGAAGAGGAAGCAATAGAAGCCATATGGTTTACATTTGGCATTTGAATAAAAGATGGTATTGTGAGATAGATAATGGCTTTGCCTTCTGATTTTTTATTAGAATACTAGGAGGGAAAAACTGCCAGGAGTTTTCATCTAAGACAATCTGCAGAGTAGATAGACATTCTCTGAATCCTCCTTGCTTTATGTGGTACAGGTGCATGGCTACACAGCAAAACAGAAACAATGTAAGTGAAATAATTTCTCTCTTTTGTAGCCTGTTACAAGGCTGAAATTACTGAAAAGGATTTTGCAATGCAAGATTTGCCAAAAAGTGATTTGATTTGCCAAAAGTGATTTGGATAATAAGGGCTTTTCTTCGCTGGAAGTTTCTGGTGGAAGAAAAAATATGGAGTTTTTCCACGTTGGTCATTCATATCCAAACATATTTTCAAAACTATATGTTTTGTTCTCTTTCCAGAAACTGTTTTGCAAAAGTGGCTACTAAAATAATGTAACTGAAATTTGTTCATGTCTCTGTTGTGCAGATGAAACAATAAAAGGGCACATTCAGAGACTTGTTTAAGGAAGAGATCTGTGGTGTTCTTGTTACTCTCACTGGTGAAGTAATTTTTCTGAAGGGTCCTGTTCCACGTAATATACATTTGATCAAATATCACTTCTCATCAAAACTGATGAGAAGTGATATTTGCCTGTGTTTCTGGAATATCCACTGTAGGTTCTGTGCAAACCATGGTGTTTAAATCATGCAAAAATCATTTTTCTTTCTTTCTCTCTCTGTCTTTTTTTTTTTTTTTTTTCCTTAGTGGAAGTGTTTTTAGTTTACTACAGGACAGCATTTCCATGCCATGCATGAAAACATTATTATCAGCTTATGTTCAGGGTTGCTGAAGGTTTGAAAAATTCATGTCCAAAGTCTAAAAAAACAAAGTCAGGGCATGAAAATGGACAAGTAGCTCTTCTGGATAATGGACTCCTCCTGTGTTGAAACAGGACTTGTGAGCAGGGTTTGAGATTGTCCTAAAACTATACACAGATAAAGCAAAATCTCTTGAAATATCAGGGTGGGCTCTCAACTGGTATAAAGCTTATGTGCTAGCTGACAATCTGGCCAACTGCATTTTTATGTTCGTGTGTGGTCAGGATGTGCTTTGAAATTATATATGCCATTAATTGGCTGCAGTTGGAGGTGCTCTGCTCAGCACCTTTAAAAATCAGATCACTTTTTTTTGATGCCTAAGTATAACATTGACTGGCTGAAGCACCTGGGATTTCACAAATCTTCTCAATTGCTTGAAATCATAAATATAGCTCAGATTTTGTGTATACTGCCACCAGTGAAGATGATGCTTTATACAGCACAGCAACTACCTAGAACCTTCATCATCTGATTTTGCTGAACACAGAGTATGGGTGAAAATATTACTGATGCATTCGTCACCAAATTTTTCTATTAACACATAAATGCTTCTTCTCTGATCACTTTCAGTGATTGCATTTTCAGCGTCAATTTTTGGACAATGTTACTTGGTCTGAACCATACTTCAAATCTAGTGTACTAACTGTTGATGAGTATTGGAATTAGGGTGATCTCCGCTAGTGAAATTTTTGAAAAGTGCGGTCTAGACATGTAAAATTCCTATCCTGTGTAACAGGCTTAGAAGAGCAGCCTTTCTGTTGGAGTAGAGTTTAAGGAAGTGTCAGGCTCTTTTTTTTTATTTTTTTATTTTTTTATTTTTTTTCTGAGGCCTCTTACTAACAACAGATTATAATAGCTGTAATTAAATCCATTTGTGTAGGGTCTAGAAATCACAAGATGATTTTCATTTGCCAGTGACACAGCCTGCACTGGAAAGTGTAACCACTGTATTCATAGATCCATATGGAGGGAGGGACCTTAAAAGTAATAACACAAAGATGAGCTACTGTTTGGAACATACTCAGATCTGTTACCAGGGGTATTTGGAGAGGGAAGTTTGCTTCCCATGTGCCTCACCCTGCCTATCTGTGGCCTACACACTAGAAGAAAGCTTGTTGAGAAAATCCCTTATGTACTGTGCAGGAGGTGGCCTCAGAGCAGTAAGAGTCAAAATTCCCCAAGAATAGTTGCTGGCCTTCAGTCTGGGACCCAGCTGGTGGCTACAAAATTTCAGTGGAAATGACGAATCAGTAAATACAAACAAAATCAAAATAAATATAAATAAATAAGACTGTAAGTCCATGTTCTTCTTCAGTCTACTTAAGTCTTTATGATGCTGTGTAGGGACCAACACATTTCAGACAGGGTGGTCAGGCTGTGAGTGCCCTGAGGGGCTGCATTCAAAGGAGGGATGTGAGGACAGAGGTGGAGAAGATGAACACTAGCTCTAATGGGTAGCTAGGACACAGGTTTGTGAATTCAGCAGGCTTCCAGGCTCAATGGGCAGACAATTTTGTTCGTAATACTTGGGGATGAAAGGGAGACTCCTTCAGCTTTGTTTCAGGAAGGGCATATAGGACACAGGGGCTGGATGGAGAAAGCTGGTGACAGAGCAGCAGACACTGCTGGGAGCTGGACTTAACTCTGGGGACAAGTACAAGCCTGCCTCAGCCAAATGTGACTCTGAGGCTTACGCAGCACCCTCCTTGCCTTTTCTCTTCACCTCTCAGGAGGGGTGGAAAGAAGGGCAGGTGGCAAGACCACTGCTTCTGTGCAGAAACTGCTTTTCATCCCTGACTCCTGCAAAAAGATCATGATGTCAGAGATTCAGAGAAAAAAATCCATTGAAGAAGAAGCACACATAGCACAGTTCCTCCTTAACCAAAGGGATCCATGTGCCTGAGGCTCTTGCTTACAGCACTGAGGTGCCTGGGCATAACCATCAGCCTTGTGAGTGCTCAGGCTGCGCTCCCAGAGCATATGCCAGCAATGCCTTGAGATGCCAATGACAAATGAAGCCTGGTCTCACATCCACACCATTGGCTGGTGAACAGAACAAAAACAATCTATAAAAATCCTCTGTGATGCAATGGGGAATTGCCACAGCTCAGCCTGAAGTCCTTCAGTGTGGGACTTGGCAGTGACATTTATACAAACAGATTTAGGACCCCATACACCATGGAAGTTGCTTTTGTATAACTCTGACAGTTTAATAAAGCTGAGTTTTGCTTCCCATTGTAACACCATTTCTGCCAGAGGGATGATTGGATACTCATTATCAAGAAAATCAGGCTGGAGGTTCATTGTTACAGGGTTAACAGGTAACCAGGAAAGAAACGAAATTACTTCTGCATCACAGAAGATATTTGAATAATATCCTTCTCCTTAAGGAATACAACCACCCATTACTGCGTGTGAACAAAAACCTTCCCAATCAAAGGGGAGATAATGACAGTCTGAGCTACTCAATGCTCAGTTCTCAATAGAGTCCAAATTAGTGAGCACCAATTTATTTGATGCCTTAATGCACAGCAAGATGCTGCTAAATGAATAATTGCTAAAGTAACAATCACAAGCATCATCTTTTGTGGAAGATTAATCTCCTTTCTTCACAAGTCTCTGCAAGTATGAGTTTAATAATCATCTGGACGGGTACCATACTATCATAAAGCCATCAACATATTCCCAAATTACACTTAAAATGATTCCTAGACTTGAATGAATTACAGTTTTGCTGTTAATGCATCTATAATCCTACATTAGAGAAGGAGTAATATCAAGAGCAGCCTAAAGCTCTGTAAATTCTTCTGCTAAGAAAGTTTCCATCCTGTTCTTTCTGCTGTCGTTTCCCAGAAGTGTCATGATTTATGCTCTGTATCCCTCTACTGCAATTCTTATTTGTAAGTGAATTGACAGTAGTTGTTTGGTGGCAGCCTCTCACTTACTCCCTTTATAAACTTTCTTCTTTCGGTTACCAGTCATTAGCTGCAGTTCTGCATGGTCACATCGTATTAACTGGGTCTGCTAGTTTGTTGCTAAGGGTGACACATGAAGGAATTGGTGGGTACAGGGTTAACGATGGCATTGGTTGAAAACAGTGAAACCAGGAATACACTGCGTTTTAGGGCATTCTTGATTGTATACAAATCTCCTCAAACTTAACCAAAGTTTTACTGACATTAACAAACTTGCTCTAACTTCAGACGTTCCTGTGGACTTGGCCTACTAATGATGACTCCCACCCAACATTTGCTTTTACACTGACAGAACATCAGAAAGGTAAAAGATGACCAGGAGGACAAAATGGAAATAGATTCAGCTCTTGGTCCTGGCCTCCTTCTGCCACTCCTTCCCACCCTCTTTCTCTTTTCCTTCTTTCATATCTGTACATACCAGGAGCATTTAAAGCATTTAAGAAGCTACAGGGGTTGAATACTTGTATTCCAATGAGAAGTAGCTTTTTTTTTTTTTTTTTTTTTTTTTTTTTTTTTTTTTTTCCTTTCTGTCTATATGGAATGTGTGGCCTTAGAACCACTCTAAATCACCTAAGCATCTAAAAAACCCTTCGTCATCCCAGCAGATAATTCAAAGAGAAAGACATCCAGCCTTAAGTGGGTATCCATTAAAGGGTTTAATGTTGAATATGAATGAATGTGTAGAGATCTCCAGCATCCGTTCTCTTTCTTGGGTTATACTTCTTGAAGAAGAGTGAAGTGCAAGGCAAGGGAAGGATAGGCACTGAAACCTGAATTATGTTGTCAAGCGGAGCTTTCATTGCTGACAGAAAGAAGGTTGCAGACTTCTGTTTGGAATGTGTCTTGGCTCCAGCACTCAGCTGCAGCTTTGGGGAAACGTCACTGAGAAAACACCTATGTAAATGCAAGTGAACACTAGCAGAGAGGTGAGCAAGCCCATTTCAATCAGTTCTGGTCAGTTTGACTTTTCTTGCTTGTGACTACCATGACTGTCTTTCTTTCCTGTTCAGGGGTTTCTCCATATGAGTGTTCCCTGTCTGTTGGTCATTCCATCTGTGTTTTGTATATCTGCTACATATACACAATGATGACAAGATAAATTGCAACACAATTGGTACATTCTCAAACCATATGACAGATAGTTCCTCACAGAGTGGATTTGCTGTACAGTACACCTGATATTAAGCAACAGCCATTCAAAGCTCTCTCGTAATAAACTAGTTAGTTGCAGTACTGCTGATAGCACATGACAGGAACAGAGTGCTTGAAAAACTTACAAAACATAGGCCACTTTATGGATTCATTTTTCTTTCTGTGTGAGGTGAATGTAAAAGAAGTCCTGGGGAGAGCTCTGCTTAAGCTCAATTTGCAAGATACACATCAAACACATAGGATTGGACTGTGCCTGTGTCTACACAGAACTCAGAGGGACAACTTCAGTCCTTATAAGACTAACTTTGCTGCTTCTTCTGTAAGAGGCATGGATAGCAAAATATTACAGATATTAGTGCAAGCTAGCAGTATAAACCACTCATAGCATATAGATGACTTGCATTGCCTTTGCTGTATTGTTCCTAGACATCTTAACCAGATTAATGTAAAACAACGTGCTTCTATTCTTTCTTCAGTCACACATTTATTTATTTATTTAATCATTTCTTTTTATTTCAGTGCAGCCTTAAAGTTGTGTCTCTCATATTTGGAGAGCCACACTAGAACCTAGGTTTTATTTTCAGCTGTGTCACAGGTTGGTGTTGTGATTTGGGACATATTACTGAATACTTCTGTCTCTACTTCTGTGACTGGGAGAATGCTAAAAATATTTCCTTTATTTTTGCAGTAACCTAAGGAAAATGTCTGTGAGATGCTCAGAACATAGTTTGAGTGTGCATACAAATAAAATATAAATGTTGCACCAGTACAATATTATGAAAATATAGATTCTGAACAAAATTTCCTTTGAGAGTAAGCATCAGAGTAACAATGACAAGTTGGTCCATTGATGCAGTTAGTCCAAGCACTGCTGAGAGAAGTTGACAGCTAAATAAAGTCGCATAGGTTAATTTTGAATTTGAAATAATAAGTGTAAGAATCATGTTATATCTCATTTATTAAGACAGGCACCTTGAGCAGCTTCTATGTGCAAAAAGCTCTGTAGCTGATATTCTTCTTTAGCTATTTCAGTTAGTCTAATAAAAAATGCTATCTTTTGTCTGTAAACCATGCCTCTCCATGAGAGATGTTATTCTAGAAAACATTCAGAATGGATTCCAGTGACCTATGTTGTGTCAGATTGCTTTGAAGAATCAAGGGACTCTCACAAGCAAGAATATTGCACAAAATCTTTTTGCAAGACAAATTCTGTGGATGATGGGAATAAGTTTCGTTAAAATAAATAACATCCATGGTCACAAGATAAAAATCAAACAGCTTCAGGGCCACAGTATGAGTGAAAATTTTGGGTTTTGAGGCCCACAAGCTGGAAAAAGGCTTCTTTCATTTATTTATTTATTTAGTGATACCAGTTAACCTAACAAAACACGGACCCAAAAACCTTAAAACCTTGTTTTGCATGTTTCTTTAGATCATTAGGGATCCAACACAACTGCCACTGAGTTTTACTGTCATTAGTGATTAAACACTAAGGCTTCAGTCTGTCAGTTCAATATTTAATGTTCTGGTTTTGTGTGATGCAGTGAGAAATTGTAGTAAGTGCAATAGATGAGAAGGATGTTTATTAGTAATGCTATATCACACTGCTCTCAACAACATTTCTAAATAAAATACTGAACTAGAGTATCCCACCTGCCCTGATCTGACCTGCTGGTTGCACTACTCAAAGTCTGAGTCAGCTGAAGCGTAATGCAGCAGACTGATGAAGAGCAACAGTCATTTGGTGGGATGGATTCTTTCAGAACAAAGTAACTGGGGCAGAAATCTAAATGGTTGCACACTCTTTTGAACACAAGCCTGTCTTCCCAGGGTGGAAAGTGCTTCCCATTGCAGAGGCTGGCTTAAACAAAAGAGAGTGGTTTACACATGCAGCCCATCATCCAAGCTGAGACTTCAATTAAGTCCTTAACACCATATTGTCGAATATATTGCAGAGCTGCCAAGTCAGAGGTCACAAAAAAACAAGAACAGGAGGTTGTAAAGAGATTTCAGTTCAGGCATGATCACCTCTAGTGCCATCATTATCTGACAGTAGAAAGTTCTTTTATGAAAGTTGTAACAAGATAACAAGATGCACCTCCTTTTTTTTTTTTTTTTTTTTTTGGTTCTTGTTGAAAGAGTAGGGTAAAACCTAAAGTTCCCATATCATCAAAGACTGTACAATGTAATAATTAAATTACAAGCTTGTATGTGTTTCTGTGATGGTTTATGGCACCGCCATGATTTCTTATCTGCCTATCTCCTTAAAAGTTTGTCTAAGTTATCACTTTTACCTAGTTATTAGCTTTATATTGTTCTTTTTTAAGCATCTCACACTGGTTCCCCTTGAAGAAAGCAAATGTAGGAGTTGGACGCTGTGCTGGTCTGTATATGAATGCAGATATATAGTTCGGTAAGATGGTGTATGCTTTTGCATTTATGTAAAACCAAACTCTTCCAAGGATGATGCAAAGCCTCCAAGTGTAGAGCTGCTGAAGATGTCATTTCTATTAGCAGCTGTTAAACATGGGAAGTACCCTTTAAAGGCACAGTGTGAATGTTTTCTAGAATACAATCAAGAAGAATATTTGGTCCTAGCATATATAAATGCTTTTATGAGGATCAGCATGCACATACTGAAATATTGCTGTCATCTGACATCCAAAATAAGTAATTAAATCTGTGTGAAGTTCAAATCTGGTTTATCTAGACATCACTACTGTTCTGAATATTTTCATGTCACTGTATGTGCCTACAAAATCATGCAAGTCTAGCTTAGGTGAAGTGTTGTATTAGTTGCACTCACAGAAATGTTGTCTATTCTCACTAAAACTCACAGCTCCTTTTTCATGACTCAATCCGTCTGAAGCTTTTCTGCAGTCATGTTGGTTTCTTTCAGTATTGTTATGTGAGAAGCTTAGTCAAAGCTAATTCAATTAGATCATTCTAAAAAATACTCAAAACTTATTTTGTGAAGTCACTTAGTAAGGGACTTGTTGCCAAAAGAAAAAGATAAAAAAAATTCTACTATTTCTGGCATGTAAATATGATCACTTTATTTAAAGAAAACTCAGGTGAACCAAGATAATTCAGCTTAAAATTGGATCACTGTAAACTTATATTCATCAAGAGAATAAACAAAAGCTTTATCCTGTTCATCCCTTTGTTCTCACTTACATTGTTTGCATCTGAAAACCCATCTTCTCTGCTTCTCCAAGAAACTTGCCGAACAAAGAAGGAAATCAAATGTTTACTTTCCAGATGCAGGATAGAAGCTATTTATGGTTCTTAAATTTCTAAAACAATTTAGAATCATCAAAACATAGAATCATTATAGATGGAAAATACCTCCAAGATTACCTGGTCCAAATATCACCCTACCACCAATGTCACCTACTAAACCATGTCCCTAAGCACCACGTCCAAACTTTCCTTGAACACCCCCAGGGATGGTGACTCCAACACTTCCCTGGACAACCCGTTCCAATGTCTGACTGCTCCTTCTGAGAAGAAATGTCTCCTAATTTCCAACCTAACCACCTCCCCCCCGCCCCCGGTTGCAAATTGAGGCCATTTCCTCTAGTCCTATCACTAATTATCTGCAAGAAAAGGCTGACCACCAGCTCCCCACACGTTCCTCCCCTGAGGTCTCCCCCGAGCCTCCTCTTCTCCAGACTAAAGAAAAATGCTGTCCAAACCTACAGTGGAGCTGCTCCATGTAACTAGTTTAACTTAAAAATCCTTCAGTTTAGCAATACCTATGTGGGTAAACTGGAATGAAATGTAAACATTTCAGTGACCCGAAAGTCTGCCCCTTCGGGAATGTCATCAGCAACCACCACATTCATATAGTTATCTTCTTCTTTCAAGTGTTCTTTCCATGACTTGCCAGCTGTATGAATGTACCTTTGTAGTTACGTTACGTACTTGGTACCATCTTGCTTTTATGGGTTCCCTAATGATTTTTTTTTTTTTTTTTTTTAATGGCATTCTAAAACTCATATTGTGAATTCTTGCTCTGATTATTGTCAATATTAACCTTATTGAAGTTATCTGACACTTGATTATAATATTGTCTTGTGAATGCTTTTTCTGCTTGAACATATATAAAAAAATGACACCTGCATCCAAATGTTGGAATACCAGACTCATCAACCATCAACAGGCCTCAGGAAAAACAATATATCTCCTTAGGAATTCTACTTTCCTTATGCTATGAGCATCATGTGAGCATAGTATTGACTTCAGAAGTACACCATTAATGAATATCAACTACCCACATGAATAAAGGTTTGTGGGTCTGGGTCCTCAGTATGGGGATGGCATTTGTAAATCCTTTCTGCAAGTCTCCCAGTACTATATTGAATTAATTACCATGATGATGTTTTTGAAGAAAGCTGAAGTCCTTGGGGTAAGTGCTGCTCTTTTTAAACATGGGTTTGGTGGGAAATCCTTTGCCAAATCATGGTGTCAGTTATGTATAAAGATGTTTTTACCCCTTCTGTTACCAGGCCTATAAGAATTTAAGAACTATCCTTCTCTTCTGTTGCATCCTATATCACTTAGATACAGGCTGATATCTTATATTCTGGCATTGTATACTAACCAGAGATGTAATTCCCTGGAACATGGATTGTATCGTTGCATAAGACCCAGCTTTGTAGGAACAAATCCAACAAGTTTTCTTTTTCGATATTTAAGGTTTATTTTTAGATTGAATACAACTCTTTTAGCTTTGTGTGTGTGTGTGTGTGTGTGTGTCCCCTGTGGTATGCATTTCTGTGAGGGGTGTGTGTTCTTGACAAAGCACACAGACTTTTGTGAATTTTATTTAACCTCATTTCGTGGAGTTATAAACTCTGGCACTCTCAAAAATATTTATTCTAAAGCCAAGAGCTAACTGTTTTTGAAATATCAGTAGAGGCACCAGTGATACCTCTTTTTCTGAGAAGGAAGGAAAATATACATAGGTTGACAGAATTTCCTCAAACTGTGCTTTTCTAAAGTATGTGATTGTAGAGAGAACAGTTGGCAGGTCAAGTGTCATAGCAAGTCTGTCAGTTGTTTGGCAGTTGAATACTTCAGAAGAAATATGTATGCACTTTAAACAAACTTCTTGATTTGCTTTTTCCTCCTTTTATGTTCTCTTTACTTCTCATCTTACAAAACTTCTTATTCACTCCCCAGAAAAAGCCTTTTTTTATGAAGGTGCACTAGAAAGCAGATACATTTTTTTTTTTTTTTTTAAAGCTGCCAGCACCTGCAGTTCCAAAACAAGAGTTGAGAGACCCAAGGAAAATAGCAGTGGAAACACTCCTGGACACCCAGAAACAATTTAACATTGAATTATCTTGTTTGTCTTAAACTTGCTTGGGGAAAGTTGGCCACCTCTTCTAACTTTTATTCCTCCTCAGGACAGCACTCTGTCCACCTGTAACTCTGCTTATCTTTTGCTGTAGACAGGTTTTTTTTTTGTTGTTGTTGTTGGTTTTTTTTTTTTTTTTTTTTTTTTTTTTTTATTCCCCATTTCTTACAGGAGGCATGCCTGTAAGGTGTTTTTTCCTCCCTCAAGTTCGTTTGAAGTTCGTTTCCAGCTGGGAACATCAGCCTGAGAGACACTGAAAGTTCGTTTTATAGCGCCTTCAGCGGTCTCAAAAGTCATAGCAGTCACTGTTGTCACGATTGCCTGTAGTGAGATACTGCTTTTCATTCTCCTTCTGGTCTCCTGGTGGTAATGTGTTAATCTGCAGAAGGATCTTTGCTCTGCATACATTCATCAACCAATTTACGGCAGATAGTCAAGCTGAGCTATCATACACATATGCTGGGTTTCTGTGACATAATTAATATTTATAAATATATGTAAATTATATATATATATAATAAAATAATAACGAAAATTTAAAAAACTATGTGACATAAATATTGCCAGATGAGAGCTGAGTGATGTGCACAGACAGATTTATGCACGAACTTATGGCTTGGTTGGATGAACTCATCTCAAATCTAGTTGTAGCTCTAGATTTTCTTATTTTCTGTGATGACCGGCCTGGTACCCTTGAGGTGCAATGCATTGTGATCTTACATTGATGAGAGATAATTGTGGCTTTTACTTAAAGCCTGAGATACACAATTAGTGTGGCCTTCCTATGGTCCTTAAATTAATGAAAAAATAAGTTTCCATCATTTGTTTGGAAAGATTTACCTAAGTCCTCAATATTTTAGCAATATCAGGATATTTTATGTCTTGTCTTTCTCTAGGAACAATTTTCTTAGGGAAGAATGCACAAGGATTGCTGAACCTGTGTGAACTCGGGGACAAACTAGCCTCAAAATAGGACATAGGTAAGATTGGTGTTGAGACATACTCTGATGAAAAAGTAAATCACTCAGGTAGAGATTCAGGGATTTGCACCGGTTTTCTAGTCTTCATTATGCACTGCACTTGAAACAAATGGAACAAAGCAGAAAGCAAATGTGTCCAAAACAACTGTCATTATAACTTTCCGTACAACCTGTTCTAAAAAGTAATACACCAGATTTTTTTTTAATTCTACTTTTTTTTTTATTTTTATTTTTTTTTTTTTTTTCTACAGTGTCCCTATGTGTAAAGCTCTGTGTATTTTAAAAGTGTGCAGGCTTACCTGTGAAAGTCTTCGGTTATCGTTTCCTTAAGCGGGTCACAATCCACTCTGGAAAATGGTTTTGAAAGTATACACTTTATATTAAGGACAAGAAGCATTCTTGTGAAGTCTGTGTGTGCATGTTCACATACACAAAAGCAAGTACCATCAACACACATGCACAAACAATTCTAGGCATACCACCCTGCATCTGCTTTCAAGACCTGACAGGAGTGTGTTTGTTGGAACAGCATGAAAACATCCTGATAGAGCACAGAGTGTATACGTCATCTCAGTGCTCACACTGGCATAACACTGCGTTAGGTAGGGCCTGCTCTGCAAATTCTTATCTTCTTCAAAGGCTGCTCTTTCAATAGCACAGCAACACAGTTCTGCATATGAGAAGAGCCTATAGTTAACGTCTCTTTCAGTGGCTCCCAATTCCAATGCAATGGTATTGCACTGGTTCTTCCATACATTGTATTTGTCCCAGTTAAAATAAGCACGGGCATGAGTATTTATTTCAAATTGATATTGAAAACACATGCATGGCTAAGAACAGTTGAACTTTAAACTAATTTTTCCTGTGGCAAGACTCAACTATTTCATATTTCTAAATTTTATGTTTTCGCCACTAGACATCCAAAACACTTTTTTTTTTTTTTTTGTCCTTTTTGTTATTATACTAGTAAATTAGCTGGAGCTCTCTGCATGTGATTATTCTCTTGCTGACTTTGGAGGATGCCAGAGATGACAGTGATAAAGTCAGAAGAACTACAACTACAGTACAAAATCAAGTGTTTATTTTCTTGCTTTGTGTAACACCTGCCACAGTACTGTTTAAGTCTTGAAACACTGCAATTAGGTGTACTTATTACTAAATACAAACAGTACCAAAAGCAGAACTTCACATCTCCCAGTCTTATACACTTAATTAGGTTTATACTAGAAAGAAAACAAAACTTCTGAAGCTCTTAGAAAATTCCTTGCCTTCCTGCTCTGGGCTAGACATATTTTTGGAAAAAAGACTAGTTCTTAAGTTTTAACATTTTGTTAGAAATTGATGTAACTCCACTGCAAGAAAGAAATAATGTATTAGCATGCTGGGAGATAGCCATTTAGTCAACAGGAAAAATACATAGCTTTAGGCCAGTTTTGACTTTGTGTCTCTTTTCCATTCACTTTTGCTGTATGTGTATATGACAGATTATACACCATTGCCTGGCTCCTGTAGGTCTGCTTTATGGCTTCTAGGACAGTAATTAATTGCTAACTTTTCAGGTTGCAGGAAAGTCGAGGAAGGTTTGCAGGTTACTTTAGGACTTTAAACCTTTCAATAGAAATAGCGAATTCACTGATAACCTTCAGAACTTTCTCCAAATACGCTATGCATGCTTGCTACGTGCCTAAGTGATGATAGTAAAAGAAGAAGGTGAACATCTACTTAGTCCTTGAAACGGTCTTGTTCCTTCCTTTTTAATTTTACTGCTTTTTTTAAATATATGTATTAATATATATTATTTATTTTTTATTTTATTTTATTTTATTGTTTGTTTGTTTTAATGGCAAGAGAGATGACATGGACAGTACAGACCGACACATTTTATTGTTTTGCACATCTCGACCCAACATCTGAAATCCAGAGAAAAGGCCTCAGAGAGCTTGGAAAAAGGCTCTGAGGAATGGCTGTGAATGTTGACTTTCAGTTCACTTGCTGTATTATTCTCAGCCATGTACACTGGAAAGAAAATACCCACATCTCTGCATGTCAAATTGATCTCCACTTGTGGTAGCTGCAATTTGCATTGCAGAGCCTACATGTCCTCAAAACTGTCCTCAAAACTGTTTTAAAACTGAGTACAGATTTCAGGTACAGTTATTTTACAGAGTGGTTTACCCTTGCTTACTTCAGCAGTAAATTGTTTTTTACACAGGCATATAGGAAAACAGAGCTGGTACTCTCTTGATCTAACTCCTAGTGCTTGTCTCCTGTGTCTGTGTTATGGGGAACGTACTTACTAGTCTCAGAAGGATATTTTAAGGCTAAACTCATACTTGCACTGTTCTCCAGAGTATTCTCTAAAGATGTGGTCATGTGCACTTTAAAATTAACAGTAATGTCCTCGTCACCTGAGAGACAAGCTGGAATAAGACAGTGGGAGCAGAAAGAGATAATTTTTTATTGTCCAGACACAGACAGCATGACTGCAGGAAGAAAGAGCTCTCTCATTGGTTTTCAACAGAACAATATTTTATTTGCATTTTTTAATACAGAAAGTGAACTTCTTGCAGAGGTGCATGTAGGCATATTTCAACTAGTCAATCTACAATTTTGTAAGAAAAAAAAAAAAGAGACCATTAAAGGATTTCAAATGTGAAGACAGTAAAAGAAAAAATAAAATAAAATAAAATAAAATAAAATAAAATAAAATAAAATAAAATAAAATAAAATAAAATAAAATAAAATAAAATAAAATAAAATAAAATTGTAACAGGAAAAAAGATCACTCAAAAAACAAAGCTGCAGCAACACTGAAAAACAAAACAAAACAAAACAAAAACAAACAAACAAACAAAACAAACAGCATTTAAGTTTGCTCTTGCACATTCACTTGTGGTATTTGTATGTTCTGTCTTCTGCAAACAGTTGAGCCTATGCCCACCTGCAAACCAGTTGTGAGGAGGTCAGCCTCAGCTTAGGTCTGGGCAAGATACTGTCCTAATACCAAGTTCAGGGAGGCCAATTCCTACCTTTTGGAACTGCAGCAACAAACTGAGGGGGGAATCTTTTTTCTCTTCCAGTCTCACCTTATCAGAAAAACATTTCTCTCTCGGTTTTCCATTATGCTTTTCTTCTTCTTCTGAAGATCAAGCTACTAAATTCCACTCTTTTTCTTTATTTTTTTTTTCTGTTGTTGTTGTTTTTGTTTTTGTTTTTTGTCATTGTTGCTTGTTTGTTTGTTTTTTATTTTGTTTTTGATTTTCAGCTAATGAAAATTAATATGAATATTTGTAATAACATGGGCTGAGAAATTGCAAAGATAGCTGTGTAAGGATAAACAGATATTTTTGTCTTGGTTGTTGATTAATCATATAGTTATGTCAATATTCAGCAATAGGATATCACCCTGTAGGTGCTAAAATCAGAAGAAAGAGTTAGCATTTTCCCTTATCTTCTCTCACTCGTGAATCTCTAGTTTTCAATGTTTTTCGTTGTTTATTTAAGACAAGATTTTTCTTCCTGAATCTGGGATTTATTTTCTACTGATTCTAGAGGAAAGAAGGAAGGACTCCTTACATATTTATATACTTCATTCAATAAACAATTCAGCTTTCACTTTGGCGATACAAGTTCACTGCAATCAGAAAGTTGTATGTCTCTTTCTGCTCTTTTTGTTTCAGAGGTGGGAAAATAATGGCAAACTATCTCCCACAGTAAGAAAATAAAAGAAAAAAAAAAGTCCTTAAACCTCTGTCCAGTGCCCAGAAGTTAATGAAATCCAAAGACTACAATTATTCACATAATTTTAATTGAACCACATTGTTCTCAATCAAGTTTTTCTGTTTCTGTTTACCTCACCTTTGTAAAGCCACGTACTCTATTGTGTTCTGCCAACCATGCAGTGCAAAGTGTCTGGAAAGCAGCCAGTCATCACCTGCAGAGCTTTTATCCTAATCCCACTACCTGTGCTTGGGCCCAGTGCAGGAGTGAGTTGTGGTAGTGCAGCCAATGTCACCCATATCCTCTTATATACAGGTGCAGTTACCACGTGAGAGCTGCTTTGCACCATGCCAGGTACTGGAAAATATCATATAACAGGTGGCACAGGGGTGGCAATTTCCCAGCTGAAGCACAAAATGAAATGGAGTAAGGCTGCATCTAATGAATCAAGTATTTTGGAGGTAGAGAGCTGGCTTTTAATATGTGCCAAGGAATCAGGCCATACAAGAAGCCTTTCGGGAAATGAGGAAGCTTTTGTATTTTCTCACCTCTTTTTATCTCTTCTCTTAATTGGTATTCTGAATTGGATGGGTGAAAATTCAGATATATGAGTCTTTCCCATGAAGAGGATGTTCTTAAAGAAAAAACTTTCCCTTTTAGAAGAACCATTCCCTGTTGATTTTCTGTTTCAATTTTCCTGGGGTCCTTAGCAACCCACAGAGTGGCTAATCAGAAAACTAGAGCCTGCAATCCATTTTCTTACTTGCAGGGTGCCAGGATTCAGTGATCTCAGAAGTCCTGTCAGCCTCTCCTCAGACATAGCCCACCAGGTGGGTTGCTGGGGGCCTGGGAGCATAGAAAGACATGCTTTGAAAAGAAAAGTGACATTGACTTCCAGCACCAGACAATGAACAAATAGCTACAATGAAAATAGTGAGAAGATTTTCATACAGATTCTTGTCTATTGCTACATATCTTTGGTAAGGGCAATGCTATCTTTTCCTGAGAGTGAAACACAATACACTGCAGCTTTGTTCAGACTCGACACCATAGACTTTCTTTGTTTCAGTAGAACAGATGTTTCAAAGTGTTTTAAACCACTGGGCTGCTGCCAATCCTCAGCATTTTTTCTGTCTTCCAATACACCTTTATCAAATTTTTAATTGAAAGCTGTTTAATATACATCTGAAAACAGCTCACCGTGATCTTAGACCAGTGTTTTAGTGGAAATATTGAACAGGAAAGCACTGACCTCTGTGAATATCTGCATTGAAATGCTTTTGGTAAAGAACAATAAGCAGCAGGGAGACAAGTGATTTGCATCACTGTCCCACTTATCCTTTGTAGAAGAGGCAGACTGGATCACAGCTTGCTCTGTGTAACTGTCATAGTGATAGCTGATTAACCTAGTATGTCAATACATATATTTTCTGATTTACATGAGTGCAAAAATACCATTGACCATTGACAATATGTGTTCCATGAGTTACTCTAAAATCTGACCCCAGAATTATCTAGGACAATGATGAAATTTGAATGTGATAGAGAGCTGTTACAAACACCTTTTTAATGATTTTGCCCAAGAAAGACAAGTATCTAGTAATGGGGTGACATTACAGAAAGGCAGTGCCTTTAGAGCCTGTCTGCACTGTTTCATGTTTTTTGAGAATATGGAAGAGTTCAGAGTTGGTCAGTGGTCTACCACAGGTAGTTAAAATCAAGAGCTAAATGGGAGCTTTTCTTTGCAGATGTCTGAAGTCATTTGTGAAGAACGAAATATGAGAAGGCGTGGCATTTAAGATGTTACTATCAACAAGGACTGTGTTCCCAAGTCATTAGAAGTAAATCCTACCAACACATGCTCTGAACTGCTGAAAGAAAAGTGTCTACCTTATGTGTTGGAGCTGTCTGAGATGTATTTTAAATGGGAATGTTCAAAAACTGGCAGTAAAAGCAAGCAGTGCTAGTTGCATAGTGTGGTTTGCCAAGTTTGCAGGGAAACTCGAGCACATGTTACAGCAAATGCCATCCAGATAATTCATCACTGGCTGGATCCTAGGCACAACTAGTGTAACATTGTTTTAAGTCTGTAATGCCATTTGAAGGAGCTAAAGTGGCCAGTCTGTTTGCTGCTCTTTGTTCTTGTGTAGAATGTCTATGTTAATTGTAAGAAATAGGCAAATTTATACCATAAAGAAACAGAGTTCAGGGTTGGTATATTTATATACAATCCTTGCCATTCTTAATTTGTCTTTTCAGCTTCTGCCACTGTGCATTCTTTTCGCTTTCCACTGGCTCAGACAGAAGACACAAATTTGCCAGCCAGTTAGAGAAATATGCACTGCCTTTATTCTCCATGCAGGCCTATGTGAAGTGTAAGTATGACGTGTTCCTGCTTTTCTGACAAAATGAACAGTCTGAAAGCAGTTTAAGGGGGTAAATCAAGAAACAAAAGAAAACAACAATCCCCAAGTCCTGATGGCTCCCTCAGGTGGAGTAAGTGGCCTGAAAGAGGAAGAGGAAGAGGAAGGGGAAGGGGAAGGGGAAGGGGAAGGGGAAGGGGAAGGGGAAGGGGAAGGGGAAGGGGAAGGGGAAGGGGAAGGAGAAGGGGAAGGGGAAGGGGAAGGGGAAGGGGAAGGGGAAGGGGAAGGGGAAGGGGAAGGGGAAGGGGAAGGGGAAGGGGAAGGGGAAGGGGAAAGGGAAAGGGAAAGGGAAAGGGAAAGGGAAAGGGAAAGGGAAAGGGAAAGGGAAAGGGAAAGGGAAAGGGAAAGGGAAAGGGAAAGGGAAAGGGAAAGGGAAAGGGAAAGGGAAAGGGAAAGGGAAAGGGAAAGGGAAAGGGAAAGGGAAAGAAAAAGAAGAAGATGAAGAAGAAGAAGAAGAAGAAGAAGAAGAAGAAGAAGAAGAAGAAGAAGAAGAAGAAGAAGAAGAAAAGGAAAAGGAAAAGGAAAAGGAAAAGGAAAAGGAAAAGGAAAAGGAAAAGGAAAAGGAAAAGGAAAAGGAAAAGGAAAAGGAAAAGGAAAAGGAAAAGGAAAAGGAAAAGGAAAAGGAAAAGGAAAAGGAAAAGGAAAAGGAAAAGGAAGAAGAAAAAAATGCATATAGAAAAAGAACAAAAAATAGAAAAGCAATATAAAATTTAAAGAAAAAAAAATAAAACCAAGCAGATGCACAATATCAAATAACCAGTGGAAATCTTCTCACTTAATTAGTTAACCTTCATCTCTTATTTTATTCATCATGTTAATTTTCTGTTGATATTTTCTCAATGCTTCATTTGAAACTAATAGTAAAACAGGTCTGTCTCATGTTTTCCAGTGTGTTATCATCTGTAGTGTTTCATGAAAACTAGCACTGTTCAGCATTGCTGTGGTTATATTTTTTCCAGTGACTAATATTTTAACTTAGTTACAGGTTAAGGTAACTGTTTGGTCTCAGTTGTATATTGTTTATATACATAATATCTGTTAGTTATAACCTCACAGGTGCTTTTATGTAAAGTAAACTAGAACAGCCTTACTATCCTGACAGAGAAAATGAATGAAGGGTAAACAGGTAATTATAATTTGGAATAACAAAGGCTGATAATTTTTATGCTTTGTGACTATTACTGTTCACCTCCAGCCCACCTCTTTAGCCCTCTGCTCCCATAGTAACACCCTCTAGAGTAGTTAAAGAATTAAGGGAAAATATAAAGGGAAGAATTAAAACCAGAGAAAATTATACTTTATGCCTTTATCTGTGTTAATTTGACTTTTTTTTTTTTTCCCTGTAGAACTACCAAAGTTATCAAATGATTTGATTTCTGAACCACTAATCTTTGTTTTACATTTGGTGTGCCTTCCTTCTCAGAATTTGAGAATCAGGTACACTCTGACATTTTGACTTGCATCAGGTAAAAAATGCCATACAGTGTGCTTTGCTCCTCCTGACAGGTATTTTCCTTATTTAAGATTGCATGATGAGTGTTTTCAGTGAGAAGTTGATTTCACCCAATTTTTGTCATAGTTGCTGTTATAAGAGAATCTCGTACAATACTGTTTTTTGTTAGTGTTTTCTCTGAAGAACCTCCTTACTTGCAGCCTATGATGCCTTAGACAAGCATTGCACTTGATCCTATGTTTGTTGCAATCAAGAGAGAATAACATAATTAGAACATCTACTGAACATAAGTATGATTGTACTGGAGCTGTTTACCATTGACTTCACTCAGAGGAGGATGATGCCAAGGAACTCCAGCATATGCTTTGCAAGTGTTTCTTCGGATGCCTATAACTTTTGTTAGGTTGCTCTTGGCAGAAAGTAAGATGAAAGGGAAACAAACATTTCAACAAGGAGATTAAACAAAGTGTTTTTAAATATATGTTCACAAATAAAGAAATACTTCATAATGACCTCCTAGGACACTACTAGATATGACCTGAAATTGTGGTTAAGGCATACAAAGCATGGCTCAGCAACTGACCTCAGAAGGCAGCTCCACCAGTTTTTGACAAAGAATTGCTTGCTCATGGGCAGCTGCATCAATACAGATCCAGGTAGGTACTGATAGTCTGTCTTTTTGCACCATGAATCTCCCAGCACTGCATTTCTCATCCTCTGGCATATTTGCCAGTGCTTCGTTCGCCATCCCTGTGATTGCTGCCGTGCCTAAGAGGAACGTTTCAGGACAGTTACATTCACAGGTTACCAAAAAATGGCTGTGACTGTTGGTGAGGAGATGTACTGGGGCACAAGAAACAAAGGGAGCAGAAGCTAAGAAAGACAAAACATCAGATTAGGAGAGGCATGCTGAATATGTCAAGATGTTGGCCAAAATCATATTTTTCTACGCACTGTCTTCTCTAGGTCTTCTGTTCCTGTCTATCCATGTATAGCTACAAACCTTGTTTTTAGCTACATGTTGGCTCTGGCCCAGTTTTTTCTTCTTAATAGTCTTGCTCGTTCTTTTTAGAAACTGGTTAAGGCAATTACAACGATTAAATAATCAAGTGCAAACATTTCCCTCATAGTAAAAGCCTGCCATCCCTCACTCTCCGTGGCCTTGTTTCTACCTACTCCTGCCTCTAAGTAGTGATCAAAACCACTGGACTGTGGTGCTGCTTTACTGTTGTGATGATCCAGGGCAGTTCATCTTTCCACAGCCTTCTGTGAAGACCCGTCCTTATCCAGTCTTTCATTAAGTGGATTACCCAAAAACATTGTGAGTCAAACAGGGTTTGGAGCACAAATGCTTCTAGGGCTGTTCTATCCCCAGATCCACAGAGGTTGGAGGCAGGGGCCAGCTCAGGTATTCCCAGCACCTCTGGAGCTGCTGTTGGACCACATGAAACCCATTCAAGGATCATCCAAAGATCCCTCACACCTATACTCATGTTGGGTTCCTCAGCACATTTCCTCTCTGAATAATAATGTGAGACCAGATTTGTTTCCGCTTCCTTCAGCACATGACTGTAACAGCATATGAGCCATCCCTTAAATGTAGTAGATTATCTTTCTGCTTGAACCCACCAGGATAATGTTGATTAAAGTTTATACCTAAAGAGAGTTTTCGACTTACGTGTGACAAAGCACATCACCATGCAAGACAGTGAGTTCCAGTCAAAAAAGAAAACTGTGGCAAAGAGAGATGATGTATCTCATTTCACTGTCTGTGAAGGTGACCATATCTCCTGCATCATATTCTAGAATGGATATATCACATATATTCAGTTTGCTTTGGACAGAGACTCCCACTCTGTGCTTCAGTGTAGGTCTGATCCCAATGCACGTGGAAATTGATGGAAAAGCCTCCCATTGATTTCAAGGGCCTTTGAACAAGTCAGAGCAGGCAAAAGAAACCTACCATATGCACAGCTGTAGCTCATTTCATCAGGAAAGACAGGTTGTATTGGACAGTGGGGTTTGTTTCTGACAGATAGTATCAACACTACAGCAATGTTTATTTTTCTATGTCAGTATAGATCTTTTTATTCCATGTTGAGAATGAAGTGGGCACTATCTGATGGCTAATTCAAACCCTATGGTTTTCCATTGCTTTTATATTGGATGGAGTACACGTAGCTGAGCACAGCTTATTTTATGTCCCCATAGGGCCTGCTTACAACAGGCAGTTGATTTAAGCTTTGTCTTGAAGTCTTTCTCCTGAGTTTACAGAGACAAAATAATTCATCTTTGTGGGATACTGTCTCAAGAAATTAAGATCATTGCTCTTGTTCAGTGGTGACAAATTGTGACTGAATTTAATTAAAACCTGGGACACCAAATGCATTTTCACTGTAGTCAAAGGACTGAATTCATCTGAGTGTGAGAGAGTTCCCGGCTGTTGTTGTTCCTGACTGTCACAGTATTCCTTTTACACCTGTATATGTACAAGACAATAGCAGAGACAAAACAGACTTCAAAATGTCTTCTATTGTCTTTCCTGTGATTGTGAAAGAGGCAGGTATTTTAGCAATGCCTGTGCTGACATTAAAATTTAATCCTTGAAAAAGGAGGGCACCCCCACCACACACATACTGATAAGGTATAATTAGCTGGTTACTCACTGCAGAAAGGTATCTCTGGGACTAGGAACTTTGGTAGGATCCCAGAAGAGGATTAAAGGTTTTGGTGTATAATGAGAAAGCCTCCAGTTCCAGAAGATAGGAAATACATGTATGTATTTGTGTGTTAATAGAGAGATAGTAATCCCCCTGCTTTCATTGACAAATATTAGAAGAAAATGTTACCTATGAACTCATCATGCTCCGAAGTGATTTCTATCTCCCTCCAGGATAGCCACTGTCAACTGCAATCAGAAAGTGTATATAGGAGAATAGATAAAAAGTGTAGTCCTCTATTATGTTTAGCATAAGAAGTAAGAAAAAACTATGGCCGTAATAAAATGAATAAGATGAAGTGCAATGAAAGCTTTGTTATTTAGCACTATGCGAATTGTGGCTATATTAAACAGACAAAGCTTGCAGTTCATCTCAGACTCAGACAAGTTCCTTACAGAAAATCACAAAGCAGATATGACGACTGAGACAAAATCAAGCCCAATAAACCCAAGTCTCTAGAGAAGAGACACAATTACAGGACATTGCTTTGTGTGCACTTTGAGGGTAAGTGATGTGCAGTTCCCCATAGTGATATAGTGAAAGAAGAAATTGAGGCAGAGGGGGCTGAGGAAGGAGATGAATGTAAAATGAAATAGAAGTAAGGATGGTGCAAATGTGACCATGACAAGAATATCTTGTAATGAATGCATGCATGGAGCCAGAGGATGTGTGACCAACCTAGCAAGGATGAACTTGAGAGCCGAGTTATTTCTATCTGTTAAACAATAAGCCTCAGGTCAAAGTTAGGAAGAAGATTCTTTCCCAGTACCACTAGGTGGAGGAAATGGAGTCCTTCATTCCCCCAGTTATTGTATTGTCACGTCAAGTCTCCCTTGTAATATTGCAGTACCAACCAAAAGGCTGAATTCGTGTGGGCTTCTCACTCACTGTCTTCACTTCTGAAACAGCAGTTGTTGGCAGCTCAGATTTTCTCCCTACTTTTAAATTGTGGAATTTAAGTAAAAGTATAGTTCTTAAAAAGTGTGCAAGTAGCCGTATTCTCTCTATAGGGTCTGTTCTGGCTCAGTTTTACTTGCTTCTATTTATCTTTATTGAGCTGAGAGGCTCCAGCTGAGAATGGCTTGTCTCTGACTCCTGTGAGCTTTACTCAGTCTGCCTGTGAGCTATATGTGACTAATGTCTTCAGGATTAGACCTTTGAAGGAGAAACCTCTTTGCATCAGATGGCATTAGTACAACAACACAAGCATGTCAAAAATGTGCTTGGAAATTTTTATTTTCTCTTGTAAAGTATTGGACATGAAAATATCCTGGCACCACTCTTAGAACATCAGGCCTGCACCATGGAGATGTCTGCCAGTGTAACTGGGTCAACAAAGGGGTCTGTTCAGGACAGCTGTACACTAATAGATCCTCTACTTGTCAAGACATGACCAAGCTTTGTTCTTGTATTAAGAAGTCTGAAGAAAGCATCTCATAAGTGATCTCTACAAGTTAGGATAAATTTTGTGCAGGAATCCATGTTTATTTTTTCCTAGTTTGGAAGCTTTTATGAAGTAGACATTGGTCGGTCAATGCAGCAATATTAATATACTGTAATATAGCCAATATAGTAAATTTCTGTTTTATCATTGTGGATGGGACATAATGACAGCTAAGAACCTTCCTGCAAGGAGGAATTCCCCAGACATACACATCTGTTTAGATTACATCTTTCCCATATACGACCACCAGTTGATTTAACTTTTTGTATCTCAATGCCAGTAAAGTGAAATATGTACCTTACCCTGACTTTTGTTCTCTGAAGTATTTATTATACAACATTAGTCACTGTGGGTTACTCACTATATATCAAATTGTTACTACACAGCTCCCAGAGCAAACATTATTCTTTGAACTGTCCTAAAAAGATATATCAATTTTCTAAGAATGCAATTACTACAGAATTCTCTTGCCTGTGTATTTAACATGGGAAAAAAAAATCATCCCTAAGAAGACCACAGGCAGACCACAGTCAACAGATGAAAAGCTGACCATGGCATTTCAAATAAAAATCACTCCCTGATCTGATCTGATTCTCAGGTTACAGATATAACCACAGTTAGAATGGTTCCTAAGAGCTCTGGTTGCACCAAATGGCAGCTTGAAATCTAAAGACGGTGAGGGTAGCTGCATCCTGATTTAGGACTGGTAATTTAGTTCTTACATATTATTATTATTGTTGTTGTTGTTGTTGTTGCTATTACCATCTAATTTTGCCTTCAGCTGTCTACCTCTAGGTTAGAGGTCTACCTCTAATCTCATTCAAATCCCTACTGCAACTAATTGAACCCCTCTGTTGCTGGCAGTAGATTACAGGTCTGGTTATATGTTATAAATGTAATTTCTGTGGTCGTGGAAGAGCAGTACCATTACTGTTAAACAAAACTGGTAGAAAAGCACCGTTTAAAAGCAAAGGTTTCCTGTCTGACACCAGCAAAGATCAAGAATATGGAATATGAATTCCCAGTTAGAAAGTAACTGGAAAAGACCTGAGGGGTTGGGGTTTTTCTTTCTGCCTGAAAATTAAGAGTGGTAATAATGAAATTAGTATAAATTGTTTTCTAAATAAAGCACAAATGTTTTTAATTGTGTTATAGCATAAGCTATATAATCTGATTCACAACAACTGGTCTTGCATGATATATCTTGGTATGTAATTTTCAAAACATCAGGAAAGGTGGTCCATGATTAGGTAGTTTAAAAATAAACTAACTTATGTTAGTTTTGGTGTACCAGCTAGGCAAATAGGCAGGATATCACATTCTCTGCATGCCAATGGAAAATTCTAAAGGCTGGATAATTTGGAATGTGAAAAGGCAGTGCATTAACTAGCAACCATTGAAGTTGATGAGAATTTTGCTCTAAGTTCACGGGAAAGAAAAAATATCACTCAGTATAAGCTTAACATTTCTATCTTCAGTGCCTTTAAGAGCTAAGAGGAACATGGACAGCAATTAGAAAACACCATTTTATTTTACATTTGTATCAACTTCCTGTAATCATTTTCTGACTTATGTCTTAGAAATCAGATGTACAAAATAAAAAACCCTTACTGAACATTCTTTTCAATAGGAAATTTAGTATGCAGAGATTCAGACTTAGACCAGAAAGCCAGGACAACTTGACTAACTAGAAGAACATTGGGGTTCTGGTGGCTTTACAGACACTGACTGTTCCAGATGACTTTCCCTCAGGCTGAAGTCTGTTAGAAGGGCTGGAGGCTGTTATCAAAGTTGATACCCCTGATAATTGTATACTCTGAGCCTTCTAGGAGCAGAGAGGGTTGGTAGAATGACTATGGCATTAGTGAGGGCTCTACTCCTGCTCTGTGCTCAGATGCTTATATGCAGAATGCTTATATGCAAATGATCCTTATATGCAAATGAGATTACTAGAGCTCATTTGTGGATCTCAATAGGACTCAAATGCCCTCTTCCTCAGATTCAAGCTCTAGTCTCTCCACCCCCCTTGCATAATGCAATTTAGTGCATAGTCTTGCTGTGATTCTATTTAATTGCTGAATTTAAGGAGAGATTTCTCAAAATTATGATGAACTGCTAATAGCTGAATTCAGAGAACTTTAGCAAAATTGTTGAGTTCTAGTATCCGGGAATATGGTCCCTTATCTCCAAATATAACTGATGTCTTTCTTTCAGTATAGGCATCGCTACAAAGTACTAATATCAGAAAATGTTTCTGTTATGTTTTAATAGTTTAGTCCAAAAAATGTCTTAGTTCCTTTTCTTTCAAAAAGGAACTTATTTCAGTCTTTATTAAAATACCCAAATTTCATCCTTCAATGAGTCTGTGGATAATTTTGATTAGTTCAGCTGATGTCTAGTCAAATGTGTTTGGTTGTCTTAGTAAAATGTTAGTACTTTTTGCCAGACAATCACAGTAAAATGGGTTATTTATTATTACTACTATTCCTCCCATATTTTAGTACAGAATCTTTCAATTATCTGCATTAAGAGGAGTATCCTTAGCCCCGGAATAAATTCTTTGCAGGAACATTTATGGTAGCTACCATTGCACCCTTCTTTACATAATTCTCCCAACTTCAGGTACCAGTCTTGAGTAAGATGTAGCCCACATCCATCTGTGTGCCTGGCATAATCTGCAGTTTGGAGTGCAGAAGAGCCAAGATTTTAATTTTGCCTGTGATGGTGATCAAAGTTTTCTGAAAATTAGGGTTAGGAAAAGTAGCCAGTTTTATTTCTATTCATTGCCAGAGTTCTGGGAGTGAGGGGTTCCTACAGAAATTTATCTTGGACTCACCTTTAGATGAGTAGTTAAAAACTCAAGGGTTTTTAAGCATCTTCAAAACGTTCTTCACTGCATTCCTTACTCTTTTGCATTCATGAAATAACCCATTAAGCCTCCATTACAGATTGCTGCTGGGGACTTAACTAGAACTGAAGTTGAATTTAAAATTCAGACAAACTCTCCTTAGATTGCGGAGAAAGAGGCAAGAGCTCAACATGGCCAACAGTTATAGGACGAAAGATAGGAGCTCCAGCTCAACCATGGAATCTAGTGAGGAGGGATATTGTTTTTTTGAGCTACTAATTGGCTTTCTGCAATTGCTGCAGTGACATTTTCATGTCTGTGGAATCTGGCCCCTCTGTCAGAAAACAGAAGCACTTCACTGACAATTGTTCCTGCCTCACTGTACCCAGACAGATGCCCTTGTTCTGGTCCTGCTTCTGCAGAGTATGTAGAATGAAGCTACCATCTTTGAGTGTCTGTTTCTGCTATGCAACCTAAAATCCTGCAAAATTTTTTAGAACTTTTCAGATGAGCTCACTAGTTTTGGAAAAGGCATGCCTGATATCTGAGGAGGAAGATGCTAAAACAGGGTTGATGTACATGTATGTACAGTTGACATATGTATGATGTACATATAATATCTGCTGTGCACAGAAGTTGGTGGAGCAGTTACGGTTCCATTCAAACAGGGTGAAACACTAAAGAAAAAGTGAATGTATCTGGAGTTCAAGGAAATTTGTCAGACCAGAAAACTTGCCAAATGCCTTTGTTAAGGACCATATTAAATCACACTGAGGCATGGAAATCTTTTGTGATATATATTAGTGCAATATATATCCCATTGACTGAGGGAAATTCCTGAGAGTTTTTCTGCATGCAGAGCAGAACTATTTGTCTGTCTCTCTCCATGTACTATCACCATATTAGCAATACAAGAGAGCCTAGAATGATGCAATGTATCTGATAAAAGAAAAGGTTTAATTGTTGCACTGTACATCATCATTTTTTCTGATATAACAATTTTCAGTAGGGATTGTCTGGGTGCAGTTGTGGTAGTCAAAGCAAGTTGGAACTATTAAACCACAATTTTCAATGGATTTCAGCCCTATCTCCTTGTTCCATGCTTCTTACAGCAAGTTTATCTCCTTTGCAGGCTTCCTTAGACTTCACTGGTCTTGCTTCTCCCATTACAGCCAGTTCCTTTGCTCTTGTACTACATGTTGAATGCTGAGTTAAAGTGTACTGACAGGCTTGGCCAGTATAACAGCACTTCAGCTTTTCCCTCAGTAAAGGCATTAATTAATTTCTTTCTAATTTTTCCAGCTGCTGATCTTCATGACATTAGCAAATACTTCATATTCCTGAAAATTCTTATCCCTCAATAACATGGGCCAATGGACTCATAAGGGGAAGAAAGCATGACTGTATACACCTAATTTTTGAACAAAACGTGGTTGAAAAAGGATATTTCTCAACAACCAAATGTTAAGCAATGTTAAGTGTTTACCAAGCCTTAGATAGATTCCTAGGTACTGTACTCTAATTTTGTATCCTTAGAAGATACATATATATGTACATAACTCAAATCACCTAAAAATTCAAGTAACACCAATGGTTTTACCACTATTTCATAATTACTACTACCTTTGGCATAATTTTGGTGCATTCCATTTTTTTCTAAACACTCATTACCTGTTTTAATGTGGGAAAAGGTGCCGTAAAATACTTCATTTCTGTTAAACACCTGTCACCTCCCTTCTTTACCTGCCCAAATTATGATTTCCCCCCACACACTCCTTGCAGCAGAGAAAAGAAATACTGACAATTAGGTAATGAGAAGAAATTACTATTTGGCACCATATATACAGTGAAAAGCTCCTGTGTGAAATGAGATGAAACTTTTCAATATGGTACTACTAAAAATTGTGTTGTCTATAATTCTGTAGTATCATTACAAGTGATTGCAGCCCTCAGGTGTAGTCATTTACTAATTTTTTCTATAAGGGATCAAAGAATTTCAGAGTACACACCATGTTCCTTTTGACCAGTGGTGGGAAGAAGTCAGTAGAAATTATGGAAAATTAACTACACTTTCATAACTAATACTACAGTTCTGAAAATGTTGTAAAATACCTGTTTTTGAGCTTTTTCTCCCTTCCATTTTTCTCAGCTTCAGGACTGTAAATTAAATAGATACTGATTTGTTTATGTAGTACTAAAGTTATCAAGTCAGGATGAGAGACAAAATAATGCAGGTGAGCTTCCTACTGTTACTTATCTGGTTCTAGAAAAAGCATCTGTAAGGCAGTGGTATCTACTGTCAGGCAAGTTGGAACTTCATAGTCTAGAGTACCTGCATTTCCTCTGTGGTAAGTTTATATCAAAACTTTCTTCTCATATCCATGTATCTTGTGCAAGGTAAGAAAGTCTAACAGTCTTGGATTTAAATATCTCGGAAGGTTTTTGCCATTTTTCTCTTTTCAGACCTTGCCTTAAGAACATCATCTTTCTTCTTTTTATTCCCTCTCATATCACTTCCTATTCATATGTGATTCTCCTTCCCTTGTCTAGATCTCAGTCAACCATAGCATGGCCAGCTGGTTTTATCCTTGCTGCAAACGATACCAGACTGCTTAACAATATTTTGCCAATGCCAGCCATAGTTCCCCGTGTCAGCTTTGTTGGTTTTAAGTTGTCATCCACTTTTCTTCACATATCTAAACACTGTCTTTATTGAGGATTAAGATCTGTGAATGAGTGGGGATGGGGGAAATGGAAGGAGGATATCATTCTGGGTCTAAGGGGAATTAACATTGTCTCTTTGAAAAAGTCTGTCTGCTTCCCAGACTGACCATCTGGGACACTGTGTGGCACTACATAAACTACAAAGACAAAACAGAAAAACAGGGAAAAGTAATTAAATTAGAGAAACAATAACTTTGCAAGGAACTGTTGTCCAATGAACTTCATTGAACAGAGGAAATGATGTATATAGTTTTGAAGACAGTGGAAAAGGAGGACACTTACAGAACTAAACTCCTATCAGTAAACAAATACTCCCTTTAATGGTAACTCTACCTTTCTAATTACTGCTGTATTTTAAAGCACTTCTCAATGGCCATGATGTTAAGAAGAAGAAAAACACAGACAGCAGTGAAAAAACGCTGAGCTCAATATCAATCTGCAAACTCCTGGCAAACCTTAACACTTGGATGAAGGTAGTCATTTAAGAACATCAGGATTTTCTTAGATTTCTGGTCTGGTGTTTATCATGGCTGTGAGTTGATGGCAGACTCACAGGATGGGTTGACCGAGACACTCAAGTTTCAGTCCATGTGGAATTCTGCATTCTACATTTGTAAAGCAGCTGTACAATGTATTTGCTTCTTCAAGTGACAATGAAATCCTTCCATTTCCAGCACTAATCCAAGAGGATATTCAACAGCAACTTCTGAAGTTAAACATTTAATGCCTGCAGGAACTAACCAGTTTACTCCCATGTTTTTCAAAGGAATGTTGCTGAGGAGCTGTCTAATCCATTGAAGTTGCAAGGCGGTGTTTCTTCAGTCATAAGGGAAGTTTCTGAGCATACAAAGGAAAAAGACAACATTATGTAAAATAGGTTTTTAAAGTTCTGGGCATACTGATGAAAAAACTCACATAGGACCCTGAAAATAATTAACTCCCAAGTTCTGCAATTACTAGTGTCAAATAAATGATTTTAAGGAAAGTAGGCAAACTCAAAAGTTTGCTTGGAAGTGCATTCTTGGTTACAAAAGTAAGCTTGCTTTAATGTGTACAAAAGGTCACAGAATCAGAATCATTAAGGTTGGAAAAGACCTCCAAGATCATCTGGTCCAACTATCCCTCTACCACCAATGTCACCCACAAAACCATATCCCTAAGCACTACATCCAATCTTTCCATGAACACCCCAAGGGATGGTGACTCAACCACTTCTCTGGGCAACCCGTTGCAATGCCTGACTGCTCTTTCTGAGAAGAAATTTCTCATTATCTGACACAAGACTTTTATCAAAATAGAGCTATGCCAAAGAAATGTAATACTTTAGGTAGATATTAAAAAAATACATACTGATAATATAAAGTTTACTGCCATTAACTCAATTAATCCCTGCAACTTCTGTTTCTTACTCTTTTCTCTGGATAAATCTATCAAGCTTAAGAAGAAGATTAGTTAGGGTTTTGGTCCCCACAGCTCTACTGGGAAGATTGTTCTGGGCTTGTTAATCAGATGATTAGGAATATTGTAATTCCTAGATGACATTTATTAATGACTAGTTCATGGCATTTCTTTTCCCTGGGCTAACACTATTCTCTAGAAATAACTCTTCTACTCCTCCTCACACAAAGTATAGGGCAGTTTCATCACTCCCAGCCTTTCTCTGATATTCTTGCCTCATTCTACTGTAGCCTTCTTCTAACATTTCCAAGTCTGAGTTCCTCTTTCATGAATGTAGCAGACCTCTATAACACTTGGAAGTCTAGATAAGGTTTCATACCTTTAAATCGTTTCTTGATGAACAATGCATTTGCAACACAACAAACATACAACACAACACAACAAATATACAAAATGATATTTTGTTATAGAATTTGTGAATGCCAGAGGACAAACGGGTAGTTAACAGCTGGAGAAGCAGTGCAGGAGGAGGCCCAGTGTGCAGACACAGCATTTGAATGCAGAATGAAGAGAAGCTACTTTGGTGAGAATAGGAAGTGCCAGCAATTGATGTAGCTCTCTTTTGTAATACTTAAAGGACAGACATACCTTGACTATATCAAGTGTGGGCTCAGAGGCTGCAAGTTGTCAATGTTCTTGAAGATATTCATTCTTGCTTAGGACTAAAATGTTTATCTTAACTATAAATGAATTTGTAAATGATGGGCTGTGGTAATTTAGCACAGTAGTTTGGATTCCCCTTCTTCATCCCTCTTTTCCCTCCCACTCTCCTCCACTTACCTATGTATCAACAGAGGAGACATCTGCCTCATGGCGAGGAGGCATATTGGTGGTAGTAGCAACAACAGTACTGCTTAGGTCTTGTTTTCATCCACTCAGTATTGATGGAAAATCCCTCCCCCAGTTTTATCATTCTGTGTTTACTAAAATCTACTCCCTCCCTCCATCTCTTTTCCAGTTTTCACCATACCCTCTTGGTATTTTCACCCTGCCTGCTCTGTGTTTTGCCCTAATTTTTCATTCCTTCCTTCTCTTTGTCCTTTTTTACTGCAATTCAACCCAAAGAGTGTAGGAACTCAGAAACATTTGAACCTAAGTCTGTCTTTCAGATGTCTGGTTTGTATGTAGCTTTTCAAAATTAAGCAAAGCAAGCTCATCTATCCTCAAGTACAATTACCAGCCAGAATAATTAGACCAATTTTCATAAAGTGTTGGCATCAGCAATGTGCCTGCAGGGTTTGAAAGTAAATCGTTCTCCACACGAATTGGTTAGCAGGGAAGGAAACTCACAGGTTCTTTGTGTCAGCTGTGTCAGCCTGGGAGCAGAGTCACACTGCACAGCATGGAGTGGAGAGAAATGCCCTGGGGGGGGGGGGGGGGGGGGGGGAAGGAAGACCATCTCTGAGCAGAGGAACTGATCCGTTTAGAAAGCTCAGTCAGAGAAGAGACAGCTTGCTTCCTCCTGAGCTCCTCCGATGTGTATCCCACCAGCACTTCCCAGGTGTGTATGGCAGGTCAGATCATGCCAGGTAAGCCTGCTGACTGGCAAGCTGCCCCACAGACAAATGTTTTCCTTGCACACCTGGATATCAAAAAATAGTGACCTGTAGCAAAACTAAATTGTTATGTGTCGGTGTACTAAAGGGTAGACTATGCATTTTTGAGGCCCTTGTTCCTCTTTCAACATGTGTTTTTTGTTTGGTTGTTTGTTTGTTTTTGTGTTTTGTTTTGTTTTGTTTTGTTTTTTAGGACATCAATATGTTGACCAGGGCTCTTCACCAGATTTTGTCAGAAAGGTTATCATGGTAAACACACAAAGAATCTCAGAATTTTGGCTTCTGTAGCTAACTTTGCTGAAGTCTGATTACTTGGTAAAATCCAGCATTAAATGTCTCTTTAAGTGAATATATTTCCCTACACACAAATTATAGATATAGCTGTCAAAGGCATTTTAAAAAACGTGTTTCAAGTTGTGCCAATTTTTATTTCTCAAGTGAATTTTCTTCATTGTATCATGTTACCCCTACTGACTTTTTCCAATCACGGAGAGGAAATTTCATCCCTTAAAATGTCTAAATGTCATCTGTTTGCTGATAGCTACCTCACTCAGAAATTTAATTTTGAAAAAGAAATGGCTCAATCTACTTAAAAAAAAAAAAAAAAAAAAAAAAAAAAAAAAAAAAGACAGTGCTTTTTCTTGCGGTAACATTATTACTGAATAAAAAAGTTACTTAGTTAAGGAGACTAAATATATATCCTAAAAAGTACGTAAGACTTTGGGGGATCTGAGGATTGATATTTTCCATGTGAATATGCAACTTTATTGCATAAAACATAAACGTAAATGTTGTGCAATGTTGGGCCATTGAAGCTCAAATATTATTTCATGCCTTTATCTTACATTTAACTACATGAATTTAACTACACTCATTTAACTTACACTGTTACAAAACTGAAGATGGAGAAATTTCAGATGAGAGCACACAAAAGCAGAAAAGGTCCAGTTATTGGAACCTTATGGAAAACAGATAATCAAACAAACAAACAAAAAATGCATGAAAGGGCATCTCCACTCTTTGAGATTAGCTATGAAAACCATTCAAACTCACCAGGCTTAGAAACACTTCAGAGTTTTAAAACATACAGGTTTATGAATTTTGTATTTTGTGAGATGATCAAATATCCCATTTGATGCTAGTTGGTTTAGGATCATTGAAACAGAGCTATAATTAAAATAGTAAGACTTTGAAGAGATTGTAAATATGTTAGCTATTTCTAGATTTTACTTAGATAACGTTCTTCCTTTGGGACAGGACAGCAATAAAAAAGCCGTTTCTAGCAAGAACCAGGTTCTTGTATTAGGTTCCCTTAGATTTTTAGGTTTGCCCCAAGCATCAGGCCAGTCATCCCAAACCACAAAACTAGCATCTTTCTTTTGTTCCTTTGCCCTACCCTTCCCTCCCTTCCGTTTTCCATGACATAAAGGACCCAGCTTTTCTTCTGATAACAACAAAATTCAGTATTTCCTACATCACTAGGTAGCCTGGAGTATTCCAGTTTCTTAACTACCTATAAAACGACTTATAAAATGTCGTATTTCAGATAGTTTTACAGAAGAGTTTTTTTTTGTTATTGTTGTTTTATTTTGTTTTCTTTTAATCAACCATATAATTTTGCCCTTCACCTTCTAATTGACATCTATTAATCAAGCTGACCACAGGTCCCACTGTTTGTCTGCTAGCATTACTAACTGGAATTCAGGAAGCAGAATTGTATTTCACAAATAAAGATCAACTATAACAGACAGCTCAGTTAGGGCTGGATTTATTTATTTATTATTTATCTGCTATATTGCTGAAAACTAGTATGAGAAATATTGAACTTTTTTGTTCCTGTCCTCAAACAATAATGACTGACAAAGTGCCATACTTTTATCACTATCCATGGGGTACACCAGATTCTTCGAGTGTGTGAGAGAACTTCTACTTCCTCTCTTGATCATCCTTCAATTTCCCTGTGTTGTTAGTATGAATTTTCATCCTTAGAATCTATCCATAACTGTTTTCATTTGTTTTTATTTCAGAGAGGGATCAATTATAAAATGTCTTTTTAAGGATTTACTGTGAGAGTGTTAGACACCCCATAGAAAGGAATCTGTTAATATTTGGCCATGAAGCTGATGAGTATCTAACTTATTATTATTTAAAATGTGCTTATTAGGATAACTTCTTTGTTTAAGAATTACAATACCAGTTGTGAAATCTCACACATTTTACAACTCTGTTTTTGACAGTTATATTTAAAAATATAAACCCCAAATAAAACTGTGATGGGGTTTAATGATGAACTGCGTTTTAGAGGAAATTGCATAGCTAAGAAGATAGGCAATACTGACACAGAGATTTGTATTTGTAGGTTTGAATCCACTGTAGAAAAGTTGCTGTCTTTTGATGCCTATAAAATTCCCTACGCGGAAGTTGTTTGATCTCAGTTCCATTCCCAGTGGACAAATATGTTTATCACAAAGAACAGTACAATTTCCACTGATTGGTGCTTTGTTAGTAGTTTTAGGAGGCTGAACAGACTCTGAATGGACTTAAATGTTCTCTCCAGACCAGCGTTAAAGTGAATTAAAACTGTGGAAACAAAGCCATTATTTCTGTTTGTATTTGGTGCATTGCTAAAGGTAAATGCTGAGCCTATAAATTGAAAAGCTTTTATAAACCTACTGAAACTATATACAGATGGGAGAAAAACATGATTTTCATTTTTTTTTTTTTGCTACTGCAGAAACCCATTCTTAATTCTTTATTCAGAAAGTTACAATATATTTCAGAAATATTTAGAAATCTTAGTAATATCTATCTGAACTTCATCTTTGCAATGAGGAAAGAAAGAATTCTGAAGAGGTCTGAACCTGTGAAATTATTTTAAATGTACCTAACTCAGTAGCTTTGCTTGCACATGATTTGTAATAAATTCCCATGCTATATCATTTGGCTTGATTGTCTAAGACAACTTGTATGTGTTACACAATAACTAAAAAAAGGTTTAAGGTAGTTCAGAGATTAAACCTCTGTGCTAGGACTCAAGAAACCTCAGGCTGAGGGCTTGCTGCATGATAAAACTTTGTGCAAGATGCTTGATGAGGCAGTTATGGTGGGATTCATGCTGCCTTATTGATCTGTTTGAAATATTCATTCTCAGTGAGCTGTCTCAGCTCACTCAGCTGTATGAGTGAGAAGCACTTATACAGTACAAAAGCCTCCTATCCTTTGGATGAATTGCTACCCAAAAATGCCTGTGCCTCTTTCACTGAAGTAGGACTACCTAAATTTTGAACAGCTGAGGTGAGGTGAATCCTACCTTTAATTCTGTCTGAGTCAGCTACCAGCTGAGAATAAGAGTGCTTTGATCATTCATATGAGCTACGAAGAAATATGTCAAATATACCAAAATGAGCCACATAGCTAGGGCAGGCTGAGAATGACCACCTAAGTACAAAGGTGTTGGACAAAGTGATGTACTTGTGCACAGTATGAAACAATGTCAAATGATTATTAATTGCTCTTGGGATCCCAGCTCCCACAGTAAAGTATGTGTTTCCTACAGAACTGGACCATTGTCGTGGTTCCGCTCGAGTGGGCAGCCGAGCTCCACCACAGCCGCTCTCTCACTCCCCCTCCTCAAAGAGGAATGGGGAGAAAATATATGAAAAGGGCTCAAGGATTGAGATAAGGACGAGAAAATCACGCAATAATTATTGTAACGGGCAAAACAGACTCGGCATAAGGAGATAGTAAGATTTATTGCCTACAACTAACAAGCGAGAGAAGTGAGAAAACAAAGGAAAAAAAAACAAAAGCACCTTCCCCCCATCCACCCTCTTCCACCTCCTCCCCCCGAGCGGCGCAGGGGAATGGGGAATGGGGGTTATGGTCAGTCTACAACACTTCTTCTCTGCCGCTCCTTCTCGGTCACTCTCGTCCCCTGTGCTGTGGGGTCCCACCCACGGGATGCAGTCCTTGATGAACTGATCCGGCGTGGGCTTCCCACAGGCAGCAGCTCTTTCAGAACTGCTCCAGATATGGGTCCGTACCACGGGGTCCATCCCTCAGGAGAAAACTGCTCCAACCTGGCTCCCCTACGGGCAGCAGCTCCTGCCAGGTCACCTGCTCCTGCGTGGGCTCCTCTCCACGGGCTACAGGTCCGGCCCAGAATCTGCTCTGGCAGGGGTCTTCCACAGGCGGCAGCCTCCGTCGGTGCAGGGCCACCTGCTCCACCGTGGTCTCCTCCACGGGCTGCAGCGTGGAACTCTGCTCCACCATGGTACTCCATGGGCTGCAGGGGGACATCCTGCTTCACCATGGTCCTCACCACAGGCCGCAGGGGACTTCTGCTCCGGCGCCTGGAGCACCTCTCCCCCTCCTTCTACACTGACCTTGGTGCAAGGCTGTTCTCTCACTCCCTTGACTCTCCCGGCTGCTGTGTGGCGCAGCATTTTTTCCCTGTCTTAAATATGCTCTCACAGAGGCGCAAAACAACATCGCTTATTGGCTTGGATCTGGAAAACAATGGGGCCCTTCCCAAACATGGGGCAGCTTCTAGATCTTTCTCACAGAAGCCACCCCTATGGCTCCCTGCTACCAAAACCTTGCCACGTAAACCCACTACAACCATAAGTCACAGACATTGTGGTACATACCCCAGTGGTCTCTCTGCAAGGGGAGAGATCAGTCTCCAGATTGCCTAGGGTCCCTTAATACACTAAATTCACAAGGGAAAGTCTTCCACAGACTAAATAAAACCCTGTAAAATGCATAAAAATTACAGGTCAAAATCAGCATATTTCACCTGATCCATGCACCGCAGGCAATTTGGGGGGCTCTAAGTATAGAGATGATGGGCAAACCAGCAGCTGTCTGACATCCACATTGTTTGTGAATGAAGGCATCAGAGGTGATACTGGATTGTCTTTCTCAGGCGTCTCTAGAAAGCACAGCAAGTATCACTTGGTTTGCAACAGAAATGTTAGTGATTGCCAGTGCATCTGGTCTCCTTTAAGCAGATGAGGTACCGTCCTCTGCTGGTAAAAGGAGGCAATTATTTATTTATTTATTTATTTATTTATTTATTTATTTATTTATTTTACGCAACACTTTGAGGTGCACTGTCTGCAAGGGTGCTTCTTTCTATCTACCTTTCAACTCAAGTAGCTGCAGCTGAGTGTCTCAAATGGAGATGTCTGCCACAAAATGTGTATGTTTGTTTAAGTTAATCCCACCCAGGGAAACTAGGTTACTATCATTTACAAGTTGAAGGGAACAGAAGAAAAGTGTAAATGTCTTGAAGACAGGGAACTAAGGATATTCCCAGAACAGAGTCCCTTTAATTGAAATTCGTGCAAATATTTCAACACTCTGATGAGCAATATGAATGGGACATAATAAATGATTTTGGTCAAAACATCACAGACTTACTGCTGTGCCTCATTCTGTGTATCTTTATTCTTGAAGAAAAGTTTCCTTCCATCTTTTCTTGTACAAAAGGAAAAATATTCTGTCACCTATTGAGAGAAATTGGAAGCAAAGCTCTTCTGACCTTGCTTTGGAATTTACTAGCAAATGTACACTCTACTCAACAAAAGGTTTAGCTGGTGTTGTGATTCTTCAAGTCAAAGAAGAATAGCCGAAGGAAAGGGGAATTAAACTGTATGACTGCCTTTTCCCAAAATACGGTTCTTCGTTACATCATAAGTATTGATCATAATTTCACAACTGTAAATGATATTGCAAAAGCTGATGGGAAACTAGGCCAAGATATGCTGTGTCATTCTGCTTGTAGTGTCTCTGTAATACATATATTTTTGTCTAGGACATTTATCATTCTAAAATATTTTATTCATAAGATGCTACAAATGTGAACAGCTATTTCTGTATTGTTTACACTGCTGACCCTGATTATATATTCTGACCCTGATTATATATTCTTTTATTTTTTTCTTGCTTGCAACTCCCTGCTCACATTTCCTTTCAAAGACTTAATGACCTATCAACAGAAAATGATCTTGTGGGTTATTTAGTCTAGATAAATACATGTAAATTAACCAGTATTCCATGGTGTTGGGGGAAAGCCTTCTCTTGGAGAAGACAAGAGCATCCCCACTTGTCTCTCTGAAAAGAAGTTTGGTAAGTCAGCAAACTATTTTAGTTTTGATGTAGCTTCCTTCTCTCAGTGCTTCAAAAGTAGGCTGAAGTTGTACTTGGAGCCAGTGGTGTCCAAATAGTCACACCCCTGTGTGTTGCACATAGCCCCAGTGTCAGGAGAAAAGAAAATATCAGCCATCTTCAAGTGGTCCTGATTTTACCCACAAAAAGCCTGTGAGAACTATCTTAACCAAATGAGCACCATGTGCATATGCACTTTCCCTTTGCTTCAAAACTCCTTAGTTTTGTCTCCCAACAAGATCTTGAAAACTACAGATTTTTTTAAATGTTGCAAGTATTCCATCTGGCATTCTGTGGTTTACCCTTTCTCTCTAATTATTCCCTCATTCTTGTTGCAACTCAGCAGCCTTTGTTTCACCTTGTCACAAGCATTTCATACCATTATGTGACTGATAGCACATAGGTAATATGTGCTATGAAGCAGTAGGTACTGGTCCCTCTATGTGTTGAGAAATAACTAAAAGCAGCAAAAGAAAAATTATAAGTTAATATATTTAGCAAATATAAAAAGGATTGAATGTTTCTTTGTAAGAACATGCTGCTGTTATTACTGAAGTGATGGAAACCTTACACTTACCATGCCAGATTCCTTAAAAAAACAGATTGATGTACACAGATAAACATATATCAATGCAGCAATTATTTAATGATAGTAATAATAATACTACTAATACTAATACTAATACTAATACTAATACTAATACTAATACTAATACTAATACTAATACTAATACTAATACTAATACTAATACTAATAATAGATCCTGGAAAATATCCTGAGCAGGTCTCAAGATTTGTTGGATGTTTCTTGGTTTGATACTGATTAGAAAGATGTTTTTGCATAGGATTGCAGGATTGGCTCAAGAGTAGGTACTGACTTAGATGTTCTTTAAGGACATCATAGGGATCAAAGGAAATCTGTAGCTATCAAAATACAGGGCAATGCCTGGCAGGATTAAATTGTTTGGGAATGTGAGTCATTCTGAGTTCAATTTCCTTTTCTGCGCATGGCTTGAGTCAGCTTTCAGAACATCTCTTGATTTTTCTCTCAGGCTCAGTTTCACTGTGAAGAATGCCAACTAAACTGTTTTGACAGCTAGTACCTCAGGATATATGAAAGAAAGTGCACACTCCAAAGCACAGTCAAAAAAGTCAAAAAGAGGCTATCCATCTCCAGACATGCAAAGCATTTCTGTTTTCACTGCACTGTTTCAATATGTCTATTATTACATTTATAAACTGATTTGACATATACAGTAATATTTCATATATAGGAAAAGAGAGGGATAATTTATTCCATGTATACCCAGCTCTGATACTGGGTTTCATGGTCTGTCTTACTGTATTGTTACAGACACCAAAACCCTAAAAGAGAGTCACAGAGAATTTTATGACAGGAATAGTCTTTATGAAGTGTAGAGAATGACTTAAGCTGGATTACATAGCTCATAAAATAGTACATCTATTCCTAAACAGAGTCAGAATATGAATATTTATCTGGGCCTGTGCCCATCTTTGGCTTGCAAGCAGAAGGCAAGAAACATCTGGAGAGGAGAGCTGGTGGGAGTTTTCATCACAGTGTCAGTGACAAACTGCCTCTTCTGAAGGTGCTACATCAAAATAGATGGTGACAAAAGAGGAATGGGGGCAGAAGAGAAGGCTGAAAGAAAGCTTTAACTTTTGCCTTAGTGGATCAGTTGTGGTCTAAGCATTAATTTCAAGCACCCTTTTATGTGTCCCTGCAGTAAAATAAAGCCTGGGTGGGCAAAATTCTTCCTCCATTGAGGAAACATTATAGCCTCTTTAGGTTTTTATGAGACTTAATATTCTGTTCCCATTTACAAGACTGGCATTTTATCTTTCCTCCTGCACAGGCAGAACACATCCAGTTTCTAAGTCTTCCGTCCCTCACCTTTGAAAATTTATAGGGGCTTTCAGGCAGGCTTGCCTGAATGCCATTGACCTCTATGGCCTGTGTTATTGACCAGAACACAGAATCTTCTGCCCACATAATATATGCTTTTTTATATCCATGAAAGAGAAGGAAATTACTCTTACAATGACCAGGACCACATTAAAACCTGGAGATCTTTTCCCATTTTCCCTTACTGGGCTTTGCAAGATGATAACATAAGGGATCAATATGCTCATAAAGAAGCACTTTGAACTACTTGATTAGATGGTCATTGTTTTCTTGAAGATCTGCTTAAATAATACCATTTGAAGTGTAGGTTACTTGTATATTACTATATTGAATAGTGCTCTTCAAGAAGCGTATCATAAAAACATATTGTATGCAGCAGTAACATGCAGATTACCCAAAAAGCCTTTTTCAAGGCAAGTTTTGCTGTGCTGGTTTTCTAAAACAAGTTTGAAATAGATAGAACCTTACATGCAATACAACCTTTCCAGGACCACCAGATAAAATGTCACCAGGCAGCTTCCATGTTCCCTTTCACACACATCCTTCAGATTGGACAGAGCTGTCATCACCTGATGACTTCAAGGAGCAGCTCTCAGTCAGTTTCAGTTTACATTTATGAAATCACTACAGCTGAGAAGGGAAAACAACATGGATAGGCTAGTGATATGCATGCTGGTAGTTCTAAGCAATCAGCATAAAAGAATGGAAGAAAGTTATCAATGAATATATTACTTCAAAAATATATTTTAAGAATTTATTTGCTAATATAACAGATAGCTGGCTAGGTTGTGTGTCCTAATGCCAAAGCAAAATTTAAAATAGTGAAAATAATAATTTAAAAGTGCAAAAAAGCAAGAAAGCAACAACAAAAACAAACAAACAATGAAATCATGCAAATATTTGCACTGTCATAGCAAATTTTGAAGGATGTAGGTGAGAATAGTTTAAAATTCTGAAGCTGCTGCATCATTATTAACATGACAATAATTCTCAAGTAATGTGAAATACACACATGTTAATCTTCTTAACACGTAATATGTATATTTGGACAGAGATTGGTGTGCCCATATTTCTATACTCATGTACATGCATTTAAATGTCTGTTTCCATTATCAATTTATTCCAAAATCTCTCTTAAATCTCTGGTTTTGCAACATCTTAAAAGAGGTGGGAGAGAGTCAGACCCTGCTTTTCAATATTTTTAGGGATTTCTGTATTTATGTTAAAAAATAAAAAATAAAGGAGGTTTAATTATCTTTGTATGCATAAAGAATAACCAGACATAGAATGATAGTTGAAGTATGATACAGTGGTAAAATCACAAACATATATACAAACAAAAAAATAACCTTGTTTAAAGAACACAATTTTCCAGTTACTGTCACAGTCAAGTTGATAGCAAAGCAGTGGAGATTTAGAAGAAAATTTAGCATGTTTTTTTTTTTATTATTATTATTTATTTTTTTATTTACAAAGTTGAAAGCATTATTAATAATCATATCAGCAATAAGGACAATCTGTCTTTGTGGTCCCAGCTGCATAAACAGCAAGACACGTGTGAACTGATAAAGGTGGGCACAATGGGTGTGGTACGCGATACCTCCTTTTGTTATTCCATCCCATGGTTTCAGGTTCATGTCTATAAATGCATCGAGGGATTGTGCAGTTCACTGCAACTTTTTCCCTCTTCCTCTTTCCTGAAGAAGCCACTGCTCGTTAGACATTTTAACAGCCCACTCTCCAGCCACCATGGCTGCTCACGACTTTAACTGCTGGATCACACATCTCCTGTGAAAGCCCGTTTTATGCGTGTTTGTGTTAGCCTTGACACTTTCCCTGCAGACATCTGAGGAGAGTTATCTGAAAGGGCTCTGGCAGACAGAGTCTGGAGGCCTTACAGCACTTGGATGGCTCACAACAGGAAGATATTCACAAGTGCCTGTAAGGTAACAGGAGCTTTTTACCCTTCCTCCAGCAGAGATAAGGGGAGAGCCACACACTACCTAGCATGTGATTCAAGTCAAGCACAGCTTTAAGTGCATAAAAAGCGTGGTCCTTAACTTGATTACAGCTGCTCTAATCAGCAAAGCCGTTAACCTTTGCACTTTAGTCTAGCCTCGTCTGCATACCTCTGGGTAGCCCAGACCTGCCTTATGAGCCTTTCCAAAGGCGGCACATTGTAATCGGTGTGCCTGCATCCCTCGGGCTCCATGGGAGGAGATGGCACAGACGTGCTAACGGCAGCCATGGCACCCAGCTATTTTGGGGACAGGCGAGTTTGAGGCACATACCTCTGCCTCACTCCCTTCTCACGCAGCAAACCTGGTGCTGGAGTGTCTTAGCTGGCATTAACAGCTCAGCTTCTTATCCTGCCTTCTCCTTTTGTCCAGAATAGCCTGCTCTGCGGCTGACTGTCCTGCAGAGACAGCAGCAGAAACACAGAGCTCCTCTACCTCTTTGTGTGTCTCCACTGCAGTGTGTTATGGGCATGCTTCCTAGCAGGGTGCACAAAAAGACATGACCAGCATGAGTACCATGCCCTTTTGCATCAGATATGCTGGTTCTGTGCTATCAAGACCAAGGTCGGTAAACATCTCTTACACTAGGAGAGGAATTCAGTACAGATCTGCAGAATCCCAGAGCAGTCTGTGGTACTGGGACATCAGGGTGCAACTGCACACTACCACTGCATATGTGTGCTATGCATTAGCTTGTGTCTCAGTGAATAAACAAACAAACAAACAAAAAGAAACAAAAACAAAGCAACAAAACAAAACAAAACAAAAAACAGTGTTAGCACACCTGTAGGGCTGAGTCCTTGGTTTATGGCTGAGTTAATTTCTTAACCTCCACGTAGCAGCTCTGGAAGTTTAGCCTGCCATTCACACACACCTGGAAATTTTTTTTGTGTGTCTTAGATGTGCAGAATCACATTTCTGGAGCCCCTTGAAAGGGAAAACATCTATTAGACAAAAATTCCTGGAGGACGACAGCATGGAGAAGGGAGGAGGGTTTTGAAGTGCTTGTAGTAAACTTTCTTTAATGTCTCTTTCTGCTTTATCTTTTGCCAGGTGCTGAGTGAAAAGCTCTAAACTAAATTACCTTTTAAATCAGTCAGGATGTACATTTGTTTGGTTATAGACTCTCAGACAACATAAATGCTCCTTCCCTTTCCTTTCCACTCCTCCCTCAAATGTGCTGAGTCTTCTCTAAACAGAGGATAAGACATGGAGCAGGAAAGTCACATACAACAATTGCTCTGCTATCTGGGATAGTCTTGACATTCCTTTAATCCAAAGCTCAAGAAATAAAAGTTTCTTAATATCTTTCACTCTGAATTCAAAACAGTGAACTATATGCCTTGCCTGTACTGGTATTATCTTTATAGAAAGCAGTCCATTTTGGTGTAAGATGTCTAATTTTCTGACGATCAATATTCAGTGCAGAAAGTTATTGGATTAAGCATGCAAATGATATTACCCTAACTATATTTAATTTATTTATCAATTGGACTAAGTGCATTTGCATAGGTAATGGAGTGAGGGCCAGAGTTATCACACCATGCGGGTTTGACTACCTATGTGTAATTCATTGTTGTATAAATACTTCGTCATTTTTACTTTGTTAATTCTCCCTCTTTTTTTGCATGACTAAGACAAATGCATTTTGGAGTTTGGAAGTTTGATCCTGGGCATAAGAGATTATGTTTTAGTTTCAGAAGAGATCAATTTCAACTCCCTAATTTATCCCTGCACCCATAGAGCCTGCAAAACATTTTTTTCCATTCCCAGGCCAGATGCAGATCACAAATGTTACAAACTCCAGCAGAAGTACCTCCTTCTGGTACTCCGCACACAGTGTGTGCCTTATGTTCACTGTCGGTGCTTCCTTGGCTACATTAGGACTCACAGCTCTTTGGCAGCATGGTCTCCTTCAAATAAACTTATTTCACTCAAGAGAATTCAGTGTAAAGACTGAAGACCCAAAGATACACAGGAAGTGTTATCACTTCTTCATTCATATCTCTGTCCTTTTTATTACTGTATTTGTTTGGGAAAGAAAGATACCCTTCTTCCCACTCTATCCCCTATCTTTTTTTTTTTTTTTTTTACTACTTGCTTTTTTAATCTACTGCAAGATTAAAATACTGAAAAATTATTATCATCATTGTGAATTTATTGGTAGTTGAAATTATGATTCTAGATATGATATGTGAAGTAGTCATGACTTTGCACACGGTGTTAAGGCAGCTTCATTGTCTAAGTCATCTCCTTTCTGAGTGGCAGCTCTAATTAAACTAGGGAATAATTCCATAAGATTTAAAAGAGGAAGCTAATATTTTCCAGTATCAAATGTTTCTCAAGGAAGAGTAGAGGAGGGCAGGTCTTGCTGTTTGGATATTGTTATAATGGCTGTCCTTAAAATCCCCAATTTTGCACATATGACTGTAGGAATGAGATGTTTTCCTTGCAGTTAGCAATAGGCTATGGATGTTAAATTGCTTTTTGAAAAATCTTAATTATGTAGTACAGTACTTACACCTTGACTTAATATTAAGCAGGTTACAGAAGCTAAAAGTAAGACATGTAACTTTCTTCTCTTGACTTACAGTTCAAAGAAATGTGTCATCATCATCCCCCTCTCCCCCTTCCCCATTTTAGAGGTCTGTTTTTTGTTTGTTTGTTTGTTTGTTTTTGAACAGAATATTATTATTATAGATGATGTTTCTTAAAAAGAAGTAAATGAGTGAATGTAAATGAAACTACCTCAGCAGAGGTAGATTGCCAGGTGCTTTGGTCCTTGCCAAGAAGACAAAGGACCATCCCTGGAAGTGGCCACTGCTTACAGGGAAATGGTTTCAATTTGGGCACAGAAAAACTTCTCAGAGCTGTGGTATTCAATTTAAAGACAAAAAATTACCATAACTAGAAAGAAGCTTTGTATAACAGTAGTAAAACAAATAATTCTTGTGTACTTCACCATGCGTACAATTTTCTGCCAGATATAGTGAGCCAGTGTGTATAATGTAGGCTTTGTAGCCTGCTACACCTGAAGTGATGTTACAACGGAGTATCAATGGGCTCATATCATAGAAGTATTATCCCAGAAAATAGCTCTTTTGTATGTTTTTTGTTTGTTTGTTTGTTTGTTTTCTCTTCATATTTCAACATAGAAACCATTGACAAAAGGAGGGAAATTAGGCGATCTTCAAAGTCTCTCCCAACCCAAACCATTCCATAATTATATCACCTATGACTGTGAAAAGCCCACCTGTGTTCGATGTTTCTCCTACACCTATTTGTGAAATGAATATTTTAAACTGTTTTTTCACCTTCCACATTTTTACCTTTTTTAGACAGTGTTTCAATGTCAGAAGCATCTGATGCCCCACCCCCCTGTGCCTCTTGCTATTTTTTCCTAGACCAAAATATCTTTCCATAAAGGGATTAATGCCATTTGTTTCATACAATTTGTTTCACTCAGACCTAATGAAATTTCTGGTATGGCCTGGTCCCCCATCTCAAAAATGGTACAGTAGAACTAAGAAAAGAAAAACAAAGTGTAGCAGGGTTGGTCCTAGGTATTTTAGGTATGATGGTTTTCACACATGGGAAAGTAGGGTTTCCCATCAGGGAAAGCATTAGGGTGATTCACTTTATAAAGGGTGCTGAAGGGAGTATAAAAGGAGAGAAAAAAGGAAGTGTATCTGTATTAGCTATCACTGATGAAGGAGCTTGTTTAATGTCTCTCCTGACAGGGAGTATCAAAAGAAAATAGGAAATAATGGCTTGAGAAAACAGCATACAATCAAATAAACTTTCCTCAGACTGTAATGGAAATTAAAAGTTTATTCATGGCAGGGAAAAGAAGCTAAAGCACAGAGGGCTTTGAAATGCCAATATGCCCCATCAAGTTCGGAGGTTGGTAAGCCCGAAATCTGTGAAGTACGAGTGAGCAATCTGGAAAAGTTGTATTACGTGCTTGCTTTATTATATTCTTCTTGAGACATCTGCTATTGGTTACAGCTGGAAACAGAATTACAAAACTGGCTAGACCTTTGATCTAATGTGATAATGGCCATTCTTATTTTCCTTATGGTCCCCATATGCTGCCAGAACATCTGGTCAGTTGGGTATCTGCTAGATTCATTTTAGGAAGCCAGGAAAAATCTGGCTAATATATTGTTTTTATTACCAAGGCTACTAGGCTTTACATACAAACCAGTGCATTGTTTTTGAAGCAGCGTTTTGCAAGGCAGTACACTTCTTGCTTATTCTATTGGAGTGGAGGTGCTTCAGTGGAGGGATGGATGTACACAGATAGAATGCTGTAGGAGCTGTGTGCAGGATGCCCCAAGCTCCTCACTGCTTTTCACAATTTACTAGGGCAAGTGGACAGCCACCTAGCTGTTGTGAGTGGGAGCAATGCCTTCACCACCAAAAAAGGATTCCAACCACTAATAAAGTACAATACTGTATTTGCATTCATTACACATAGCTTCCAGGTGGGACAATTGAGGCAGCTTCTCATTTTTACTGACTACCTCAATCACTGGCTAGAGAATGAACAATCATTAGCAGAATTCAGTGCCAAACAACTGAAAATTTCGGAAATCTGGTCAATCTGCCATAAGAAATTCTAAAGGTCAGTTATATTTTCTATGAATAAACACATTAAAAATAAAACAAAACAAAAAATAAAAGAACCACAATCAATCAAAACAGCTTGAAGTAGCTTCCCAGTCACTAATCCTGGTTCTCATGGGGGACTTCAACCACCCTGATATTTGCTGGAAAGACCATGTAGCTAGGTACAAATTGTCTTGGAGATTCCTGCAGTGCATTGATGACAACTTTTTGACACAGGTGGTGGAGAGGCCAACAAGAAGAGGTGTGCTGCTGGACCTTGTGTTAACAAATGAGGAAAGATTAGTTGGAGATGTGAGGGTTGGGGGCAGCATTGGACCATCATATGGTGGAGTTCAGGATCTAGTGAGGAAGAAGCAGGGCGGAAAGTAGGATTTTGACACTGCACTTCAGGAGAGCAAACTTTGGCCTCTTCAGTGACCTACTTTGAAGAATTCCAGAAGTTAGGGCCCCAGAAGGAAAGGGGTTCCAAGACAGCTGATCAGTATTCAAGCATCACTTCCTCCAAGCTCAAGATTGATGCATCCCTATGAGTAAGAAGACAAGAAAAGAGGGCAGGAGACCTGCATGGATAAGCAGGGAACTCCTGGCAAAGCTTAATCAGAAGAAGGAAGTTTACATCATCATCACTGATGATTTGACATCATCAGTGTATGCAGGGATTTGACAATGAAGGTCAAGTCCAATCTGGAATTAGATCTGGCAAGAAGCATCAAGGACAACAAGAAGGGCTTCTTTAAATACATCAGTAGAAAAGAGACTGAGGAAAATGTCAGCCCACTGCTGAATAGGGTGGGTTCACTGATGACAAAGGATATGGAGAAGGCAGAGTTGTTGAATGCTTTTTTTGCTTCAGTCTTTACTCCTAAGATCAGCCCTCAAGAATCTCAGACCCTGGAGACAAGAAAGGGAGTCCTGAGAAAGGAGGACTGTCTCTTGGTCAAAGAGCATTGGGTCAGAGATCATCTAAGCAAATATGACATCCATAAATCCATGGGCCCCAAAAGAATGCACCCACGGGTGCTGAAGAAGCTGGCTGATGTTATTGCTAGGCCACTGTCCATCATTTTTGAAAGGTCATGGAGAACAGAAGAGGTGCCTGAGAACTGAAAGAAAGCCAGTGTCACTCCAGTCTTCAAAAAGGACAAGAAAGAGGACCCAGGCAACTACAGGCCAGTCAGTCTCACCTCCATCTCTGGAAAGGCATTGGAACAGCTCATCCTGGAGATCATCTCCAAGCATGTGGAGGGTAAGAAGGTGATCAGGAGTGGTCAGCATGGATTCACCAAGGGGAAATCATGTTTGACCTTCTGTGATGAGAAGACTAGCTGGGTAGATGAGGGGAGAGTGGTGCACGTGGGCTACCTTGACTTCAGCAACGCTTTTGACACTGTCTTCTATAACATCCTCATAGACAAGCTCAGCAAGTGCAGCCTAGATGAGTGGACAGTGAGGTGGATTGATTTTTGGCTGCGTGGCAGAGCTCAGAGGGTTGTGCTTATTGGTGCAGAGTCTAGTTGGAGGCTGGTCGCTAGTAGTGTCCCCCAGAGCTCAGTACTGGGTCCATTGTTGTTCAACTTATTTATCAGAGATGTGGATGATGTAATGGAAAGCACCCTCAGCAAATTTGCTGACAACACAAAGCTGGGAGGAGTGGCTGATACCACAGAGGGCTGTGCTGCCATTCAGAGGGACTTTGACAGGCTGGAGGGTTTGTCAAGAGGAACCTCATGAAGTTCAACAAGGGCAAGTGCAGGGTCCTGCACCTAGGGAGGAATAACCCCAAACACCACCACAGAAGCAGTATCACACTGAACCTAGGGCAAAAGAAAATGCCTGTTGGCCTGAGAAGTGCCAGCCCTGGAGCCGTACCACAGGGTACAGTCCTTCAGGAGCAGACTGCTCCAGCATGGACTGCCCTCCACGAAGCAGCACAGGAAGCTTCTCAGATAAAAGGAGCTCCGTTTGGGGTAAAAATCAGGCTAGTTTTATACCATTTGTACCTCTTACCAGCAAGAAGGCATAGGACAAGGGGGAAAGGTCTTAAAATAAAAGAGGATGGACTAGGCTTTAGGAGGAAATTCTTCACTAAAGAAGGGTGGCGAAGCACTGGGATAGGTTGCCAAGAGAAGCTGTGGATGCCCCATCCCTGGAGGTGTTGAAGGCCAGGCTGAATGGGGCCTTGGCCTACCTGATCTAGTGAGTGACATAGTGAGTGACATCCCTGCCTATTGCAGAGGGGTTGACGTTAAATGATCTTTAAGGTCCCTTCCAACCCAAGCCATTTTTGGAGGTCTGTAGCTAGTTGTGTCCCCCAGGGGTCAGTACTGAGTCCAGTCTTGTTCAACATTCCTCAACTATCTGGATGATGAAATGCATCCTCAGCAAGTTTGCTAACAACACAAAGCTGGGAGGAGTGGCTGATACCACAGAGGGCTGTGCTGCCATTCAGAGGGACTTCGACAGGCTGGAGGGTTTGTCAAGAGGAACCTCATGAAGTTCAACAAGGGCAAGTGCAGGGTCCTGCACCTAGGGAGGAATAACCCCAAGCACCACAACAGGCTGGGGGCTGGCCTGCTGGAGAGCATCTCTGCAGGGAGCGACCTTGGAGTCCTGGTGGACAGCAGGCTTACCATGAGCCAGTAATGTGCCCTAGTGGCCAAGAAGGCCAACAGTATTATGGGGGGGAGCATTCGGAAGAGTGTTGCCAGCAGGTCAAGGGAGGTGATCCTCCCCCTCTGCTCAGCCCTGGTGAGGCCACACCTGGAGTACTGTGTCCAGTTTTGGGCTCCCCAGTACAAAGGGGCATGGACATACTGGAGTGAGTTCAGAGGAGGGCTGTGAAGATGATGAGGGGACTGGAGCACCTGCCATATGAGGACAGGCTGAGAGAGCTGGACCCGTTTAGTCTGCAAAAGACGAGATTGAGGGAAGACCTCATCAATGTGTATAAATATCTGAGGGGAGGGTGTAGAGAGGATGGAGCCGGTCTTTTCAGTTGTGCACAGCAACAGGACAAGAGACAACAGGCACAAACTGAAGCACAGGAGGTTCTGGCTGAATATGAGGGGGCGCTTCTTTACTGTGAGGGTGACAGAACACTGGAACAGTTTGCCCAGAGAGGTTGTGGAGTCTCCTTCTCTGGAGATATTCAAAACCCTCCTGGATGCTACCCTTCACAATGTGCTCTGGGTGATGCTTGGGGGCCTTGGACTAGACGATCTTCAGAGGTCCTTTCCAGCCTCAGCTATTCTGTGATTCTGTTAAAAATTGCACCGTCAGTTACTGATCAGGAAAACAATTTGTGGGCAACTTATTTTTATATATGATCCCCATTATTTTCTGGGTGCATGTCTGTATTTGCCATCAACATTAACAGGAGTTTTACATACCTTCAGAGGGGTGAATAGATTCCTGCGTCTATGGGATGGGAGCTGGAGTGATCCTTTTAGCGGCCCCCGATTCGGGGCTTTTCCGGTGCTCCCCACTGGGTGGTGGTAAAACACTTGATTTCTGCCGCATCTCCGTATTTCTGAGTCACAGGTGTGTCTCTCCAGGTTTTCTGCTTGTGAGCCTCTCAGGCTTCATAAAACAGATTCAGGCTTCATAAATCTTAAAGGGACGGTACGTCTTTCCAGCCCGCAGTAACGCCCTGCATCTGCTTATCTCCCGGATGACCAAAAGGCCCTGATAACTACAGTAGCTGTCCCCTCTGTACCTGGAGAGACCCCCATGGTGAACACTTTCTGGACACATGCACATTTGTTGAAACCTTCTCCAACAAAGCAAAGCTAGATAACGAGGAGCACAGAAGGCATTTGAGATTGGCACTGTTTACATCCCCACCCCCTACCCCAAAGCATGCATACCCACCGACTGGAAAGAAAAGTGTAAAGAAAAGACACCTCTGGTCACACCAAGGGCTAAATGCACTGCCATCCTGCATCCAAAGGAGACAGACACATCTGGGTAGTCTGTGCAAATACAGAAATGGTGCAGCATTTGAGATGCACTGTGTCAGAGGAGCATACCTTCACCCATCTGTATCATCAAAGGATTTGGTAAAGCATAATGTATGATACATAACAATTATTCAAATGCAGTTTTAGTCTAACTCATTCTAGTTTTGGGGCCTGAAAATGGAGAGATGAACAAAATTCCTTGAGAATTTTAGATCCAGAATTACCTGGATCTAGTTCACACTATTACAATTATGATTTAGTCTCTGTTTCTCTTAACACAATGATATTTTCTCAGCAACATTAACCAAAACATTCAGCTTTAAAGTTGTGTGAAAGATACTTTAATTTTATGCTCTCTCAAATAATTCCCAAATTTTAATCCCCCTAGATTTCTGAGATCTCCCTGGGAATGTAAGCTTTTGCATTAAGCCAAGAAATGGGTTGTTCAGTAGGAACTGGAGTGCAAGTAACGTTCTTGTAATAATGCACACACCCAAGTACAAATGGATCAAGCCAAAAAAAGTACATCAACAGCAATACTGCTTCATATTTTAAAATTTACCTTGCATCCAAAGAAATGGTAAAGTTAGAAGCACACAGCAAGTAGATGTGCAGACACAGTAAGAAAACACAGTAGATACATTGAATCAGCATTAAAATTTCAGCTATGTTTTCTCACCAGACATAAAGTGCTTTTACTAAAGGTTCTGGGGAGTGCACTGTGCAGTTTGTGCCTGAAATTTTGCACTTTCACAAGCCCCCTGTTTATTCTCTCTGCCCCTCTCTCTGTGGGGAAGCTGAATGCTGGTGGCAAGTTACGTTGCTTGCCCACTTCATTTCCTGGCTTGCAGCTGATAATTTATTTGACAAAGAAACACTTCTAACTTACCACATTGTCCTGGTTCTATAAGCTCAGTTGAGCCCAGAGGCCAAACTTGTTCTGCATTTTCTTAAGGCAGCTTAGTACTACAACTGAAGTAGCTAAGGTGTGTGTTTTCTAGAAGGCATTTAATCTGCATCAGCACAAGGCTGGCTGTTACCTTAGGTGAAAGCTGAACCCTACAGCAGCTAAGTGTCACAAGACTGAAGAAGAACATAAGAAGGAACAATACGTAAGTGTCAGGATATACTGCAGGTCCCTGTGAGATGGACAAGATGTTAAAGATTAAACTTGTAAAGAAGAAGCTGGTTCTAGATTAAGAGCATTTTCCTCCACATATGCTCACTGTTATTTATATCCCTAGGGTAAAACAGCTTGTCCCAGTGTGGTAACTGACACTTCCAGATTAGTAGTACGGACTGAATCACTGCAGTTCAGAAGCACCATAGGGCCTTTGCTAGCTGAGAGGACAGACCATGTCCTTGCTGCACCTCAGGAAGTGCAATCCCATCTGGCACTGTTTAGCTAAAGCTTTGTAGGAAAGAAACTGCAGCCTGGCTTCTGGAGTTTGTCCTTTTGAAATAAAACCAAGGAGATACTCCAGACACATTTGTCCGGCATTTTCAATTTAATCCTCTTGTTGGATAGAGAGCAGTTTTTGCTCTGATAGGCTGTGGAAGGACTGGGGCATATTCTGTGTTTCAGCCTGAGAAAGAGAGGAGTGGGTACACTATGACAGAGCCTATATCATTGTGGCTGATGTGAAGAGGCAGGAGTCTCTTTCTCTTCTATCAAAAGGAGCAGTGAAAGAGGAAGCATAAGACGGACACTCCACTTACCAGTTTTTTTACATCTCATTAATAAAACTGAAGCTTACAGCCATGATGTTTTTGCTTTTGTTTTGTTTTGTTTTGTTTTGTTTGTTTGTTTGTTTAATGGGTGTAAAGGAAGACTGCACAATCATATGGAAAATAAATCCAGTGAGACTCTTAAACAAGAAGAAAAATGAACACACCTGTGTTTAAGTCCTTGAGCTCCAGTCACATCTGGGAGAGCGTACTAGGGAAATGCAGTGAACTTGTTCTTTCTTCAGCTGCCTCAGACAGCTGCTGGGCTCAGTGAATCTCTCTTCTTTCATGCTGTGGTGGTCAAAGCTTGAAAGAGTAGCACAAGACTGAGACTAAAGAAGATGATGCTTCATCAGGCAAACCAAAGGTGCTGAATAAGATACAGGAGATGGATTCTCTGTAGCATTCATAATAGTTTAAAAGCTCAGATGCAGTGTATGCCACCTATAATCATGTCTTTGCAGTATTACTAATTAACGATGAACATTAAAAAGTAATAGGCAAATTTTAAAGTATTACATTGCCTGCCAGAGGGAAAGACTTCAACAGTCTGCATTAGAAATGCAAAATGCTTTTTCTGACATGCTTTGTTGGAAAACTTAGAAGAGACATAGGCTGTAAACATCACCTTTCCACCTGCAAATATTTTGCCCACTTGTATTTCTATAAAGATCTTGTGAGCCAATGCAAGCTGAGGGTGATTTGGGAAGAAAAAATACTAAAAAGTCTCTACATTTTTCTGATTTCATTTAATGTTAGAATTTTGAAGATCTTAGCTTATTTTGGTTTGCTACCTTAAAATTCTGCATAGTGATCACATTGTCAAAGGTCATCTCCTTGCACTAGATCTATTATACCTATTTTTTGCATAGTGCAGGGCTGGCTGCCTTAAACACATTGTACATGCAAGTGCTGTTAGCTGTAGAGACTTCGAGAGAGTTATGCTTGTTCTTTAGATAGCACTGACATGAATTCATTCTGCGCTGAACATATAGGTCCTAGAGGAGTCAGGACCTCAGAGTAGTCTGTCATGAGCTCCAATGCACTACAATTTTGTTTTCAGTAACTGACTCATATACTGATTAAGTGTCCTCCTGCAGCTGTGCATGGCTGCGTAGGAGAGCAGAGCTTTCTTTTCTCCTGTCCTGGTGTTTAGACATGAAGAGCTGAAATGCTAGCCCAAGCCTTGTCAAGGATGCTCTTGTATCTGCAGTGCATATGTATCTCTAGTGTGAGAGGCATCAGAATTATTAGCATTTCCATGTATTGCATGAATTAATATTACGTTCTAAAAGAGCCTCTTAAGATGAAGAGAGAAAGCTTATAAAAGGAGACTGACTTTCATGACGTATGCACATTCAGGGTACGCATCAGGATAGCAGTGGCTTCTTCATCCATTGCCTTTTGCACTCTTCACCTTGCATCTTGTTTGTGCTGCTAGAATTTTGCTCAGTCATTTCTGCTGAGCCAGCCCATAGCAAGGTCAAGGAAAAGACTGGTGCTGAGGAGACAAAAAAATTATCTAAGTCATTTATTGGTTCCCCAGATGACATCATGACAACGGGAGAACAGATCAGCTGGATGTAGTCAATTGTAATGATGTCTATGCTTTCTTCAATCTGTATCAATATGCTGCAGAAACCATAAAATCATATAGCAGCCTCTGATCCTTCAGAATAAAAATGAGCACCAGACTAGCCTGGTTTCAGCCCAATTTATCTTCATGCACACTGGGTCAAAAGAACTATGGGCAGGGCCATCTTCAATTTGTTAATTACAATTTTAATCAAAACCTGAGGGAATAGATGATGGTGTATGTTGAAAGCCAAGTGTTGAGCATTTTCATCACAAATATTCCCCACAAAGATCTGCTTGGCATGAAGAAGATGAGTTCAAGGCTGCTGTGCTAACTACCTTCCAGGACTCAATGATGCTTTTAAGTGTTCCAGATTTCCCCAGTACCTCAGCTGTGAGAGTGCAAGATGTCACTTTTATGGAAAAGCAAGCAGTTACACAGACACCTGTGGGAGGTAAATTATTGCTTCTCCCATTCTCTTTTGTTTATTCCCAGAGGATATTCTAAGAAAGTAGACCAAGCCCATTTTTAGTTCAGTCTTAAATTATTGAACATACTTCATACCAGGCCATTAGCAAACAGAAAATACAGTTAAGAAAAAGACTTGTGCATATAAAAGAACAGGATAGTTATTCAGTTTTCAGAAAAGGAAAGAAGCTCTTCTTTTGGGATTTTTTTCTTTTTTCTTTTTTCTTCCCTCAAGTGGAAAGTTAGATTGTTGTTTCAAAAATAAGAGTTTTTTCTTCTTATGAGGATTCATTTCTGTGTACAGGCAGAATTTTAAGGAGACAGCATACATCATGGAAGTCAATTTCTTTTTTATAAGCTCTTTCCCTCTTTATCCTAAGAGGATCTTCTAGAATGTAATGTTAATTCATGCAGTGCATGGAAATGCTAATAACTCCAATGCCTCTCACACTGGAGTTATGTCTGCACTGCAGATCCAAGGCGTGACTGCTGTTCACAGAAGTATCTGCCTGGCTTGTAAAGCAGTATAGATAGAGCAGAGTAAAAAGCACTTAGTAGGTACCCAGGAGTTGAAGCCTCCATAATTCTGTGGCCAGTGTTCTGCAAGACATTTAGTAAATGTACATAAGATACATAAACCAGAAAAAATACCCCCGTGTACAGTATCATTAGCAGTGTTAGTGATGTACAGTATCAACAGCAGTATTAGTGAACTACTGACCTTAAGTCATTTTGGGCTAAGAGAAGGGAAAATAGACCACAAACTATGTTACAGAGTGTGCTGTCAATTTCATAGCTCAGCATGGTACAGCAAGTGCCACAGCAGCTGCAGACTGGCATTTGTTCTGCCATCCTTCCTGCACACTCTGCCCTCTGTGTGACTGCCTGAGCAGCCCAGGGAGCTCCAAGGGGAACAGGGGGAAATGGTGGGGCATGAGAGGCACCCATTATTATGCCAATGGATCAAATGTATAAATGTCAAATATCCAAGCAGAGTTAGTCAGCTTTGAAAGTAATTTAAATACATGTAGATACTGTGGACACCTTTCCAAGTGCATATCATGGAGAAAAAGGCAGCTAAAAGAGCAATGAAATAGTGGAGAAGGTCATTATAAAGCATAGCCACTTCATGCTGCTGGCTGCATGTTCAGGTTAGAACTGTGTGAGAGATGGTGACAGCACAAAATCCAGTCTGACCACCGAGACAGTTAACTCACAGCAACTTTCACAGCACTTGCAGAAATGCTGTTGTGTCGGTGCTGAGCTATGCATGAGAGAGGATGAGTGAATTATACAGGGCTTTTTGAATACATCTGTGCAATCAGTGAGGAGGAGTTACACAAGCCTCTTCTTCCTGAAGCAGAGTGAAGTGTTGCCTTTCTTCAGCGCAGTTCAGGCAGGGACAGGTGCCATACAAGAGAGTATTGACAGGCTTCCCTGAAAAAAAAAAAAAAAAAAAAAAAAAAAAAAAAACATACATAAAGTCAGCTGGCAGTTTTTCCTATGACTCTTAAAAATTTTCCAAAAGGTCCAAATTCTAGGTCTTGTGTAAAGCTTGACTAAACCAACTTTTAGGCAAAACCTCTCAACAGGCAAAGGAAAACCTTCAAAAGCATTGTGTCTGCAGGGCCCCTGAAGGTTGTGCAGCCATTGCTTCTCTTTGAAAATAGGGTTACAGGTTCCCATTCCTGTTTCCACTTCATCAGGTATCTTAGAACTCTATCTGGCATGCAGGAGTGGTAAGCCACAGTCCCTATTTTAGACACTCTTCAGGAGGAAGATTTCTGTGCTGCTATATGCAGAGCTTCCTGGAGTTACAAATGAAGTAAAATCTGTCAGAGGAGGAGAGTAAGCACAAAAAAGCACCAAGGAGCATTTGTGACTACTTCATGGTGCAACCTCCACAGAGTAGTTGCTGATACCTCATGGCTAGGTATCAGCAACTACCTAGTCTATCAAGCTATTTTTAACCTGTTTGCTGCAAGAAGCTCTGAACTTGAAATAGAAAGAGAACTGGGAGTACTTTCCTATGGCTTCTGCTAAACATTAGGAGGAGAGCTGGAAGACACCATTCCCAGAGATGACAATGGAAATAGGGTTATCTCAGAGTAAAGGAGGGTAGCTACAGAAATTCCTCTTCACCCTTTGAACCTCATGCCATTCCTTAGCAGATAACCCAGGGTAAAGCATGCTGGCCCATTCTAACGTATCCTTCCATGTACATACATCTCTCCGTACATAATTTCACTAATACCTATCTAACAAGAAAAAACATAAATCTGAAAATGTTCCCAGTACTAATTAGAAGTTTCCTACACAAAACCTCTGTGCCTGCCACTGCTGTTTTCTGAACCTGAATCCTTGTTCTGCTCCCTTTCTATAGCTGAATGCCTTGTTAAAACTGCTGCAGTTCTTCTGCCATTTTCTGAATCAAGCTGGCAAGAAAGAAGGTTTCAGTGTTCATGTCCAATGCAATTTGAAAACCAGAGATTCACTGGAGACACTTTTGCTGCCCATATTTTGCTGTAGATGGACACTAGCCATTGCTCAGAGCCTGACAGTGTAGCACATGTAGGTTGTAAAGCAGTCTGTCTGTATTTCATAACTGGGAAGACACAGCTTTCTTTTAAAGTATTTGTAGTTTAGAAAGAAAGAGCCAATAACAGGAAAAAATAACAATAGAAATATCATAGTTGGATCAGAGTGTCCTGTTTCAAAAAACAAAGTGAAGAGTGACCTCTGGCCTTGTTTCCTGTTTCAGCCATAGTATCCTTGTTTCTTTTTGATATTTATCTTATTAACTTGACAGTTATTAATACAATAATATCAACAACTGGCTCAATAAGACCCTAAATTTCAGAAGGAGTCTATCAGAAGCAGTAAGAATCTGACCACTGGTAGGAGCTTCACTGCTTGTTTTTTGTATTTCTCAAACACTCTGGAGGGAAGAGAAACAGCTCCATGTGATGCTCCTTTTCCTTCCCACCCAGAGGATCATAACCTGCAAAGCCTCCTTCCCCATTTCACCACTGATTGACATGTGGTCAGCAAAACTATTTCTAACAGCAAGAATTCATTCTTGCAGAGTAAGGAGCTTACACTGCAAATCCACAGGGAGAGCTACCCTACTCTTCTCCAAGGAAGGCACAAGGCTGAGTACCCAGGGCACTGCTCAACATGAAAAAACACAGCTATCAAAGAAGAAATTTAATTCTGAACAGGGTACATAGAATAATAACATTAATAACAAAATGCATTTTAAGTTCTAATCTTCAACAAGGCTCAGGGTAGAGCCAGAAGCTTTGGATCCTAATCACAAGCTATAGCTCATAGCCCACCATTCACCACAGGCATGCTGAGTCTGGGACAGCTGCTGGTAATCCAGAAGGAGATCACTGACTAAAATCACAAGGCAGCGTGGTTACAGTCTGTTGAAGATGAGGTCAGACGAATAGTTGGGCAGACAAATAGATGAGATGATAAAACAATATCTTCCTTGGGTGAGTGCCTTCAGAAACAGGAGGATGAGAAAACGATTATTGTAATGTACTATGTGAGGTGGCAAATGGAAAACAATATTCTGGTACACAGGTATCAAAGTGAATTTTGTTTCAGGTCAATTTAGTCACCCTTCTCTTTTTGTCTCTCTCTTGTTTTTTTTAGGAAGTAATACACTTCTCAAAGCTGTAATCACTGTAAACACTGGGTAATAAATTTGCATGTCTGTGTGCAGAGACATTCTTAGCACAGTAAGTGGAAGGGACTGGTAGTGAAGTCAGCAACACTGAAGGACTTGAACACAGAACAGGTCTGATTATTTCTTATGCCTATACCTTTAGGAAAGAGCTTGGGACCTTACTGAACAAATTAAATCATAGAAAAGTCTTTAAGGCTAGCAGGGACCATGCAAGAAATAGAAGAGGGATCTGCCAGCCAAAGAATTTATGCATGTGCTGTTATGAATAAAATTAGAATTGCCAAAATTCAAGATAAGTTTAAACTCCTGAAAGAAATAACTGGTAAGTTTGCAGTTATCAGTGCTACCCGCAGAAAGAAAATAACAGAGACAGGACTTCTGTTCTGTGCGAGGCTGATGTAAATGTTAAGGTGAATCTACATATGTGCAAAAATAAAATCAGTATTTTGACTGGATTTTTGATAAAGATGGTGTTGTTGAACACAGAAACAGAGATGGATTGGCTAATAAGGATGACAGTATAGAAGGAGAAATCATAGCACAAGCAGCAAGGTTAGGGCTAAATACAGAAGATTTAATACACCTTTTTGAGGTTGTTTCTATGCTCCTAGAAAGTAGTATCTATAGTACCTGTACTGAAGAAAAGCAAAAAGCAAATCCAGCCACTAGGCTGTGGTTATACGATGATTAAGTTTACATTTGCACAGTGGCAGATCATGTGGTGGTAAAAAGCTGAACTGGACCAGAGGGAATGTATGATTACCATATCTGTTGAATTAGACAGCCTATGATACAGTACCTATGTCAGGTTTTCACTGGCTGCAGGAAGACAGATAATACTTGATCTAGAATAAAATCTGTCAAGCTTTCTGCCTCCCAAATAAATAAATATATAAACTGAACTCGCAGAGAGATATAATACCAATCTAGTGCTTTGCATTACGTGGAGGCTTAAAACCTTCATTTGATCCTCTGAAACTGTATTTGCTGTACCGTGACCAGTGCATAATGTAAGCTTAATATCACATTAAGTTTTCAGAGCAAATTTTGAAGAATTGTTAAAAACTTGGAGGCAAGTGGGAGAAATCACAAACCAGCTGTAGAAAGTAAATGGAATGAAAACATGTTGTCTTTGTTTAACAGAGTACCCAAAGTATCCTGTTTTTCAGACAAAGAAAATCTGGTAGAAATCCTGTGAGTAGATATTTCTGGAAGCCTGTAGTACAATGCAATATGCCAAAATCAGGTGATATAGTTGGGTATTGTGCTCTGTAACACTAGAGATAATTCCCAGTCATTGGTAGGAGGTTTTTCAGCAATAAAGAGATATAACTGATAACCAGATGATGGGTGGTGGGTTGGGAGTGTTTGCACTGAATGTCACGTTCAGCCCAGTGAGGTTTTAAAAATTATTATCCCTTATGTAACACGTTTGTGTCTTGCTGATGGTATTGAAAAGCTTTCTTAAAGTAAACACCTTGTCATCTGTATCTCCCACCTAGAACATTTTTCTCATCCTTTTCTAATACCTGCAGAAACAAAATTACCTTACTTAAAAAGCCACAAAATATCTGATAGGGACAGGGAGTCTTACTGTAGACTATGCACTTGAGTACAACTTAGCCATGAAGTGGCTGATGTACTTTTCTATCTTGCTTTATAGTACAAAGAAGTTTTGTTTTCTTTCTCTACTTGCTACCCAGAATGCATTGTTAGAAGTTCTGGTTGGTGGCAATTTAAGCACACCTGATTACTTAGTCAGTCTGATCTCTGTGAGGTCAAGGCTAATCTGTTCTAAAATCCAGACCTTCTGCTTTTGTTTAATATAGCCCACTGAGATTAAAATGGGATTAGAGCTCATCTGATGGGGAGAACAGCATCTTCAAATGAACTCTTATACCATTCTCTTGCAAACACCACTAGGTGGAAATGAAGTCTTGCAGTGGCCCTGGGCCCTGTACATCTGTACACATACAGTGTTTGTTGACTTTTTGGTCCTCATGACAGTTTTGAAACTAGACATTGAGTATACTATTTCTTGAAACGAGATCCAAATCATTACCCTACATATGGAATACACAAATAAGGATATCAGAGTGGGTGTTTTTTTTTGTTGTTTGTTTGTTTGTTTGTTTTCCTCATTCCTCTCCATGTATTTGAAATTTACTACAGCAATAAGACTAAAGGGAATTTAAATATTTGGAAGCTGTCAAGCTGTACATTTAATAAAGTGTTTACAATTTCTTCTGTTTTCTTACCAAGATTTCTTTTAAAAATATATTTTTTTCTTCTTTAAACATGAGTGCAGACTATGCTGAACTAAGATATTTTTAAATCATCTTGTTTCAATATCTACGCTGCAGATATTCCAGAAACAAGCGTGTCTACATGATCCAAATGATATGCCTCAAACTTGGTTTGTGATGAAGCCAAGAAAAAGATTGCCAAAAAAAAACAAAGTGAACTAATGGTAGTCTTCTGTATTTATTTTTTTTTCCCCAGTATTTGAGCACAGTCATTTTCTGTAGTATTTTCAATCTCAACACATTATTTTTACATTAAAGCATAAAACTGTAATGTGAGGCTAAAAGTGGAAGTAAAATGAACAAAGTTATTTGATCAATGTGTTCTCATTATCCAGATTCTATGAAATCCAAAAATAATTACAACTGTCAATGATGAGGGTGATGTAAAATATCACTAGTAAAGCACAGTAAAAATTTCAATATGGAGAGAGTTCTGAAAATGCTATTTTTGCACAGACAGGCTTCTTGGCAGCTGTCCTGGATTTCAGCCTGCTTGAGATGAGGTCACACTGTGGCTGTGGCTAAAGTAATTAACAAGGTCAATCTTGCCAGCTCAGTATAAACCTAGAGAAACTGCACCAAGTTGCAGAACTCAAACGACAGAGAATCAAAACCAGGGTTTGATTCCAGCACAGGGTTTGGTTCCAGCACTGACCAATGGTCAGTAATCTTGCAGCAGGTTGCACTGCTGGAAGACTTCAGTATTTCTCAGCTTGGGGTGATCCTTGGCCATTTCACTCCACTCATTCAAGGGGTTGTCTTTTAGGCAATATTACTTCCTAACAGAACTACTGGAATCATCTGGCAATCAAGATGATCCTTACCTTATTTAGCAGTTAAGATTTATCTTCGGCTCTATTTAAGCAAAGCTTTCCCCTTTTGAAAGAACATACCAGCTGAAGTATTGACCAAGTTCTTAAAAAAAAAAAATCAGTGTAAGCCTTAGAAGATACTTTCAGTAACATGGACAATTAAGTTTTCTTAACCATATGGGATCAGCTACGGCACACTTTTACCTGTAGAGACAATATATCCATTGAAAGTATCAACTGTCTCACCAGAGGAGAATGTGAGAGGATATCGACATCAGTTCTCAAGATGTGGTGTTTTTTGGTTGGTTGGTTTTTGTTTTCCCTTTTATTAATAAAATCATCATTTATCATCTTAAATATAGTATACTACTGTGTGAACACATGAAGATGATAAAAGCAGTTATTAACACATTATAATTATTTCCCATCACTCTCTCAGAAGTTACCCTCCTTGCCTGACAGCATGATTAGTTCTTTTCTTTTTAACTATAGAGCATGTTAGGTTTTCTTTGAAGACTTGCTCGTGTCACTTTTAACTATTCTGTAGTTTTAGCATGGTAAATAATGTAGACATTTGTTTTTCACTGGTTTTGAAAGGTCACAAGAACCTGCAAAGTTACTTTGTTAACCATGTCATTATAGAAAAGAATTACCACTATTCAGAAATATTCACTTACTCCATCAGGTTGGAATCATTCAACTATTATGGTTAGCATGATAATGGAAAATCTACTTACTGAATAACAAACAACATTTTAGGTCATGCTGCCCAACTATGCTCATTTTGTAAAACATGATTTGCAGGCTACGTAGCTAACATATTCCAATTTCTGCTCGTCCATAATTTAATGTAATAATACGTTACTTTGGGTACTAAATTACTTAGTAGAATGATTGGTTCTTGATTCATCTTAATAGCTGAAAATGAGACAGTAACTTGTTAAGGCAATTTTGTTCCTAAACTTTCATAATACCCAATTCATGTCACAGCTCTCATGAGATCCTTGACAAATACTGTCTTTTTTTTGTATTTTTTTTCCTTTAAATGCACATGATAGCATGTATGGTAGGAAAACCCAGACTCACCTTCTTCCTGTTGTCTGTGCTTCTCATATAAGCACACATCTGCTTTCCTAATCATGAGGCCAGAAGAGCACATGAGTATTGGACCAACTCATGCTTGCTGGGAAAACACTTATTAAAAGAGTCAAAGCAGCAGAATCACAGAATCACAGAATTTCTAGGTTGGAAGAGACCTCAAGATCATCGAGTCCAACCTCTGACCTAACGCTAGCAGTCCCCACTAAACCATATCCCTAAGCTCTACATCTAAACGTCTTTTGAAGACTTCCAGGGATGGTGACTCCACCACTTCCCTGGGCAGCCTGTTCCAATGCCTCACAACCCTTTCGGTAAAGAAGTTCTTCCTAACATCTAACCTAAAACTCCCCTGGCGCAACTTTAGCCCATTCCCCCTCGTCCTGTCACCAGGCACATGGGAGAACAGACCAACCCCCATCTCGCTACAGCCTCCTTTAAGGTATCTGTAAAGAGCAATAAGGTCGCCCCTGAGCCTCCTTTTCTCCAGGCTGAACAAGCCCAGCTCCCTCAGCCGCTCCTCGTAGGACTTGTTCTCCAGGCCCCTCACCAGCTTCGTTGCCCTTCTCTGCACCCGCTCAAGCACCTCCATGTCCTTCTTGTAGCGAGGGGCCCAAAACTGAACACAGTACTCGAGGTGCGGCCTCACCAGAGCCGAGTACAGGGGGACAATCACCTCCCTAGCCCTGCTGGTCACACTGCTTCTTATACAAGCCAGGATGCCGTTGGCCTTCTTGGCCACCTGAGCACACTGCTGGCTCATATTCAGCTGACTATCCACCATCACTCCCAGGTCCTTCTCTGCCTGGCAGCTCTCCAACCATTCCTCTCCCAGCCTGTAGCTCTGCTTGGGGTTATTGCGCCCCAGGTGCAGGACCCGGCACTTGGCCTTGTTGAACTTCATGCAGTTGACCTCAGCCCATCGGTGCAGCCTATCCAGATCCTCTTGCAGAGCTTTCCTACCCTCAAGCAGATCGACACACGCACCTAACTTGGTGTCATCTGCGAACTTACTGAGGGTGCACTCGATGCCCTCATCCAGATCAATCACCTTTATGATCAGAAGCTGAAGATGTGCTGGACTTCACCTCTCAAATTATTTTCTAGATGTTGCTTCCATTTGTTTGTTCATTCCAATGTTCTGTATAGAGTAATGCAGTTTTGTTGGTCAGGAGTTAAAAATAAAATTCCTGCTGTTCTTAGTTAGAAAATAGGTTTGGTTTTTTTTTGTTCTTGCCCCTCCAAGTTGACACACATAGCTGATGTTGAATAACTACTTCCAAAGTGTGTTCCAGAGTGAAAGGTCTCATCCACTATCTCTATGCTTCCGATAAATATGTTAAAACTTGTCTTGTATACCAGAAATACATGCCAAGCCAACACCAAAAAACATTTACATCAAATATGTTAAAAAAAAAAAAAAAAAAAAAAAAAAAAAAAAAAAAAACACAAAATCTATCCCCTTCACAGAACTAGACTGCTTTGCTAGGAGAAAAAAAAAAAGCCACAGAGTGTTTGTATATCAAAGTCTTTATACTATACTATAATGTCTTACAGTGGGATTTTGAATAATAGGAATCAGTTTAGGAACTGTCATGGAAAGTAGATTTTGCAATCGACATACATTACTGAAACCTATCCAGTAAATCAGTAGAAAGTGACAAAAAATAATAGAGCAGTCACCTAAAAAAGGTATTTGATATCAGACTTTAATAATAATCAGCATTGTTAAATGGTAAGGTGGCATCACCAAATCATGGTTTGCCACTACAGAGTTTTTTGTTGACATTTTGAAAATGGAAATGTTGTTAAACTGAGGGGTGAAGTGTCATGGTTGTTAGAATTACGAAAAATGTGCAGAGCTGCTCCCAAGGAAAAACAAAAACAAAATCACCACCACCAAAAACCAAAACCAAAACAAAACAAAACATTTTGCCATTATTCCAGGATCTGCAATATGCTTATATATTTAGGATGGAAATGAATGGTGATGGAAATCATGGGGCTGTAAAAATGTGTGTTACACGTTAAAAACAAAAGAATAGTTGATACCTTTGATCTCAGAAGGAAGAGGTAGAAGAGATATGAAGAATGCCATAGCATGAGTGATATTCAAATTTGGCTACACCCATATCAAGGTAGACCAGGACATCACCTGTTATAGGAAAAAAAAAATATGTATATATATATAATCACTATCTTCTGGAAGTCCCAGCAATGATATGAGATAGCGATCAAGTGAAAAGGGATGGAAAGCTTAATAATTTGACTAACTACATGCATTTCACAATGCACGTTACAAAATGCATGTGCTGCTTGTGGAAGGGGAAGCATCCTGGTCACTTCCCCTCTTCTTGCACTCCCACTAGTATATTTGCTGCTTTGACTCCCATATGAATCTCATGGTCTCATGCACTCTGCTTATTTGTAGGAAATCTACATTTGTTGGAGAGCAGAGAGAGGCTGTTTGGTATTGAAGTGTGTTGATTTATCAAAATAAGCATTACTTCTTGCCCCTAGTAAAATTTCAGATAGTAAACTTTAAAGATGAGTGTACACGAAGAATAATATAATAATTTCCGCATATTTAATTTAGATTTTTAAAATGTATTAATCAGCAGTTAAGGCAATTAGTGATAGAACAAGTCTGATGTGAAAATAGAACTAATCAATAATTACAATTCCAGCTTCTCTTTCCAACAAAGTCCTCTGTTATGAAAGCAGCATCACAAGTAGCCAACTTCTCCCTCTCACCCCCACAAAATAAAATACGAAGCTGTGAAAAAGCTGAGTTACAACTAGGTTGGCAGGATTTTAGGCACCATACAAAATCTTAGCAATTCAGGTAAATCCTCTGACTAATTCATCCAATTTGAACTCTTGGACTAAGCAAGCCACAAATTAAATAAAATAACACACATCTCCTGTGCCTTCTAGGAGGTAGTAGAAATCATTCATACAGGGAACAATTTTGCCAAAGTAGATTTGGTTTTTATGCTTTGCAAGCCCACACAAACCACTTTAGTGGAGCTGTGTCCCTGCTGTAGGCACCTAAAAAACAAACTTGATTTACTGTTTAAACGCCTACACTGACCCAAGTGACTTTCAGCCCTGTATGTGTCCAGTACAAGCTCACTTCCCACACGTAATATTCCTCTCCAAAATGTGACTTGAGTAAGACATAGCCTTTGATAAACAACATCACTGCCAGTCCCAAATATTTTTGCACGGGTACATCTGAAATAACATGGGCAGCACCTTCCCAGTTTATCTGCTAACAAATATTGATCACTAGAGATTGTATCCTAAATGGCAATGGCCACTCTGAGGGAGCCTCTCAGATTCTGCAGGAAGTGATGCCGGTGGTCCAGACGGAGGCAGCTGCAAAAAGTAAACATCTTTCAGATCTGACATAAAGCAGAGGTTCTTCTCATCATTAAGGATCACATATCTGGACAAACCCCAGATCAAGTAACTGTATTCTGTCTTCTTAAATTGTCCTTAATGTAATGAACATGTTACAGTGACCTTTAGAATACCTAATGGGCAATGCATTTGAGCTTTTTGAATATTTAAGCCACCTTTGAAATTATCTCATTTGTCTATTCCTATCTTAGCCTATACATTAAACTATAGCTTTTTTCTTTAAATCCATTAAGCTTAAAAACAAAAGTAAGGTTAATTCCAGGTCCTATTATTGTATTTTATCTTGAATTTCAATTGTAGAAGCAATTCTTTTTCACTTCTGCAGAACTACTACGTTTGAATGTTTTGTTTCCCTGATTATTTATTTTTAATAAAAACTCATGCAGCGCATCAAAAAGATCATTATTTTTTATTTGTGATCAGAATTACCCTACAGAATAGAAGTTTGTAAGCTTGGGAAATATGGCTAGTTTTTGGGCTGAATGTCCACAAAAAGCTCTAATGAATGCAGAAAAAAATCTTCATATTTTAATTATTTAGTTAGCCTAGGATAGAGTCTTCCACTTAAAAAAGAGTGGGTAGTTTGCCTTCTGAAAGCTTCTCAGAGTATCCATTTACTTCAGTTCCAAATTTCCTTTTATGTTCTGATTTCAGATTCTCTTATTAGTTTGAAAGGTCTGTTGTTTTTTTTGTTTTGTTTTGTTGTTGTTGTTGTTGTTGTTCTTTGTTTGTTTGTTTGTTGCCTTTTTTCCCCCCGTTGATGGGACTAATTTTATAGTACTGCTTTAAACTACTCTTTTGATCTGACTCTAAAATTCAATACAGCATGACTCAGTGCTGTGATCACTACCAAATACAAAGCATAATATGTCATTTATTCTTTGAAATATTTTTTTCTATCAAAACTATAAAAATTTTTGAAACTCCACTGATAGATGGGGTCTCTGTTCTATTGGCCCAGGAATGTTTTATTTTGTGGCATAAACACTTTCAGTGCACATGTGCAGGACAGTTTAACTTAGCAGTGCTAATTCATACTATGCACACAAGAACCTATCAGTGTAAGAATGACTCCCTCTCCTCTCCTCTCCTCTCCTCTCCTCTCCTCTCCTCTCCTCTCCTCTCCTCTCCTCTCCTCTCCTCTCCTCTCCTCTCCTCTCCTCTCCTCTCCTCTCCTCTCCTCTCCTCTCCTCTCCTCTCCTCTCCTCTCCTCTCCTCTCCTCTCCTCTCCTCTCCTCTCCTCTCCTCTCCTCTCCTCTCCTCTCCTCTCCTCTCCTCTCCTCTCCTCTCCTCTCCTCTCCTCTCCTCTCCTCTCCTCTCCTCTCCTCTCCTCTCCTCTCCTCAGTAAACATTGACTTCAGTCCTAAGATGCTTTTTGTCCTTTTTGCTTTCATTCTGCTTTTTTTTTTTTTTTTTTTTTTTTTTTTTCCCACACTACCTCTGTGCATAATTAGTTAATCAGTGGAGTGTAATGCTTATTTCATAATTTTCCATCATTTTCCATCATTTCACATCTCACTATCTGAGGGCAATTTTTACCTTATATTTATTTCTCTGAAACATTCCACAAAGGTGAAGGAGATTACTTGAAAACTACATTACTGCACAGATGAAGATAAATAGCTCATAATTCATCAAGTGCAAGGAATATGAGAAAGCTGAATATATGAACAGAGAAAAAGAACAAAGAGGTAATTACTGCATGATGGTATAGCAGTGAATGTAGTTTAATTTGTGAGAAAGGCATGGTCAGTGGGAGACGCTTGCCTCCAGCTCTACCTGGACGATGGCCTAGTCAGAAATTAAGTAAGAAATCTGAGTTGTATCTCATATCAGGTTTGACCTCTGTCTCTGAGGCACTCCTAAGTGCAAAACACAGGAGCAGAGGGTTTCAAGCTGAGGCTCCAAGCAATGTGATGAGCGAAACTGCTGGGAAATTGACAAGAATGTTGGAGATCATCCACCAAACCAGCAACTGTTCTTAAGGCTGCTGACTAGCCAGCTTGCAGGGATGATAAATGAGCCTGGTAGGTCACAGATTATAATGAAATAAATGTTCTTCTTGACCTCAGGGCAGCTCACTCAGGTTAAATTATGACACTTACATACGTAGAATATCATAGGAGTAAATTATCACATCTGAAACAGAAAGTCATCTGAAGGAGAGTCATGCTGCTCCATCACACTGCTCATTAGAAATTTCTATTAACTCACAAGTAAAAATAATCACCTTGATATAACATACCCAGAATAAGCGGATTTCAGTAATGATACAGTGCTTTGTTTGTTTGGTTGGTTTGTTTTGTTTTCTGTCACATCACTAGATGTTATGATGTGGTGGTTCTGGACATCTCAAGTCTAGGTAAAGAGGCTATCCTTTAAGGAGACTGGCATGTTCTGATGACGACATTTATGATAGCTGTACAGCTAGTCAGTACTTTAAAATTTACATTAAAAAACTTGAGAATTCTGCAAACATGGAAGAAAAAGACTTAAGGCATTTAAAGGCATTCTCAATTTTTATTTTTCTTTTACTCTTGCTGAAAAAAAAAAAAAAAAAAAGAATAAAAAAGGTAGCCTTCTTAACAAAGGTGATTACAGTGCTCATTAAGCAGAACATAGACAAAATCCCTAGGTTTCTCATCTTGTATATTAAGAAGAAAAAAATTCAAAATAATTCCCTTAAACCCTCAATGGATTTCAAATCAATTATTTATTACAAAATGTAAATTTGCATTACAATTGTTCATGACTTTTACAGCAAGTGTATCAAGAGTGCTTCAAAAAGCAAGTGTTAACAAGTAGAATTTATCATGTTACAAGTGAAACAGAAATATTAGGTGATCTTTGAGGCAATATTAGAATAGTGCTTACAGTTACAGGTAAAACACACCTTCTACATCTTTTTCAAGTAAAGCCCAAGTCTTGTCAGACAATAGTATAACAGAAAATTGCAGTAGTTACATAGTGATATTGGCCTACTCATCTTCTTTACTTACAGTTTTAACTCCAGTGGGACTCTACCACTGTGTATATATTCACCTTTTATTTTCTAATGTATGGGGTGGGAATAAGAAACACTCCTAACTTCAGACTTTTGTGAGATTTACTTGTCACTGGGAATATAAAATAGCTTTTGAATATTAAGTTTTAATAGCCTCTTGATTATGAGTTGTTGGAAACTATTGCTATGGTAGTTAAAGAAGACTGTTTAATTTTACTCAGTATATTCCTCCAAAATGCATTACTCAGGTTATATACATAGTTTTCACCCATCATGCACTGTCAGTTATCTCTAATGTGTTTGCCTATTGCTATGAAAAAGTAAATGATGTGACATACTTTAATGATGAAGAATATATTAGTGTTTTAATTTAACTGCATGTTGTCATCATTTTCACCCTTTTACTCATTGTAGATGGCAAAGTGTTGAAATAAAAAAAAAAAAAAAAAAAAAAAAAAAGGATATTTCAGTTGTCACCTGTTTCCAGCTGCAATTAGCATTTAAAAGCTTAACATCAATTTTCATTCAAATATGCCGCTTCTGTAGTCATGGTAACCTTCTCATCAGCTTTATCTTCCAGCTTTAGAAGGTACTGCTGTGGTACTTGGAGATGTTGTCATTCAGGATTTTTCATCTGGCTCCCTCTTCCTTTCCTCTTCTGCACATACGACACTCTGGGCTTGCTTGGGCCAAATGTAAGGTATATAACGTCAAGAAAAGATCCAGAAGAGAAATACTGCAAAAATAAATAAATAAATAAATAAAGTCCTACTTCATGGAGCTTCCTGGAAATAGGAAGTAGTGATGAAGAATGGCTTATGATTTCAGAGAGTGCATCACAAGTAGTGCAGTGAACTACATAGTCTATTAAATTAAAAACTATTTACATACCCTACTTATGTAAAAATGAAAGCCTTCTACACAAATGTGTAGGTGCAGAATCTATTTACTTAGCAGATGTCTTTTCTCACTTGACAGAAACATTGAGCCAGATGTAGGCCAAAGATAGTTTCATTCAAGTAATCTAATCATTCTGCATTTAGCCAGGATGTGATCTGACATTTGATTTTGTGAGAAAAGTATGGGATTTATTTTACTGTTAGTTATCCTCCTAATACTATTTTAGCAGTGCTTTTTTGTTTCTGTTGTTGTTATTATGCAACATGTAGGTAAGAACAGGTCAGCTGATTCAAAACACTTCAGTTATTGGCAGAGATTCCTACCTTGGAGCCACATTATTCTTGTTGTGGCTTTTATTTTCCTTGGTCTGCAATATATGTTTATGGTAGGGAACAAAACTGCTACAAATACAGAAAAACAAAGGGATACTGAAATTCAGATACATGGCCTTTTGGTTAAAATATAATGTCTTTATGGGGGACCTTCTATGCTCCCTCCCTGTGGTCATTCACAAAACTCAACTGCTTCCACTTTTATTTCAGAAACCGATAGATGTAAGGACACCACACATACATACCAGCCTGCCTCTGACCATCTGTGAAGCAAAAACATCTTTTAGATATCATTTTCAAGACTTTTTAAGGCTGTTGTTTCACATACTGCAGGCCCACGATACAGGAGTCACAGGAACTCATATAAGCATGCTTACCTTTAACCTTTGGCACTGCTAAGTAGCAGGCACAGTTGGACATTTGAGATGCAGCTGTTTCATCTGTGTCTTGCATAGGTGGATGCAAAACATAAAACTTCATTTTAATTAATTCATGTGTATGTGGTGGCTTTAGATGGATAGTCAAAGCAATCTCCACATGTGTCTTTGCATCATCCTGAGCCTGAATAATACAAGCCTGGATAATCATCAGGCATCCACTATTAGCTGTCAGCCACTAATGAGAACCTCCTAATGTGTAACGTGAAATAAACATGCACCACCTGTGCAAACTCAGGATTTGAAGGGCACTTTGTATATGTGAGTCAGTCAAGGCTCTCACTGGAAACTGCTGAAAATTTGGAAATATTCTGTGAACCTTTTGTACCTCTTGTATGTCCATGTAGCCTCTAAGATGCCTGTTGTGTTTTGGTGTGTAAGGTTTTGACATTTCATAACTCTCTGGAAGAATTTATGGCTTTCCAGTCATTGCCAAGGCAACCCAAAAGGCCCAGGTACTGATGATGGGGAGAGATACCAACAGCTACATGTTTGTTCCAGGCCTACCCAGGCCACTATTATTTTTCATGTGATATCCCAATAATATCTTTGAAGTTACTTTAAATGTCCATATTTTTTCACTTCATCAAAACCCTTACATCTTTGTATTCTTCATGAAGTAAGGAGTAATAGTAATTTTATTTGCCATCTGGTGAAATCAGAGTTCAGAAATGAAGGCTGCAGAAGCTGGAAAAATATAGATTATTCTCCAGTTCAAAGCAATTGGACTTTGTGGGTGATGCCTGTTTGCTGTTTGCAGCAGACTTCAGAAACTGCAGAGGGTATTACTTCAAAATAAAAATAGTCAAATAATAATAACAATAAAAAAAATCAAAATCAAAATAGTGCTAGTGAGCTGCTACCAAACATTTCCCGGATACCAACTGCATGGCTGTGCTCTTTACCCCATTCAGCCAGGCTTAATCTCCTTGCTCTTGCCTGGTCTCTGCATTTTTAAAAGATTTGCACAAGAAGATCTTTCCCAGCTCCCCTGGCTCAGTGCACATCTTCCTGTGGTGCTGACCTGTGTACATTAGATTACTCCAGGGTGCCTGCAGGTCTCTGTGTGACTTCTTGCAACAAAGGCATCAAGTCAGAGTGCAGATGGTATTTCAGTAGAGCAGCACCTCTACACCCTAGTGGATCTACAGCATGTAGCACCAGGAAACGGCTGTGATACAGAGGCATTGCAGCACTTCCCCTGTATTTGAGTCTTGAATCAATTAGCAAATCATAATTTATGGGGGATATGGCTGATGAGATGAAGGCCAAAACAGAAAAGGAAAGTTCTGGATCTAAACTTCTCCTGTTTTCTAGGGTGTTCAGTGCCCCTTTATTTTCCTCTGAGCCAACTTTGAAATGCAGTTTAAGGACATTTCTGTCCCCGAGTACATCACCGATGATTAATAACTACCAGTGGACACGTCTCCTTCCTCAGCACCGGGACCAAAATGCAGCGTCCTTTTCCCTCATTTCCTGACCTCCCTCCGCACAACATCCAGAATAAGGGGCGCGCTGATGGGGGCTATGCTGCTTTTATAAACCCACCCCTCTCCTTGAGGATCAGCACTATTCACCTCCACCGCCTCACCCAGCTGCGGGGGCGCACGGCGCCCTCCCCACCCTTTCCCTGCCGCTACCCCAAAACTGCCCTCGGCCGGGGGTCGCAGGGTGGGGCCCAGACACCCCCAGCATCCCGGGGCGGGGGCGGTCCGCTGCCTGCCCCGCCTGTGCGGGGCGGTGCGGGGCGGTGCGGGGCGGGTCCCGCGGCCGCCGCCCGCCGCAGACAGCGCGGCGAGGGGCCGCCGATGCCCGAGACGGAGCCGGGGCTGGTGGCGGTGCGGAGCGCAGCGCAGCGCACCTTGGGGTGAGCGCCGCAGTGCTCGGTCGGGGCTGCGGCTGCGGCGGTCGCGGGGTCCCCGCTCCCCGGACGGGCTTCCCCGGGGGGGATGCTCGGCCGCCGAGGGGACGGGAGGGGCAGCGCCGCTGCTCTCCGGGACTAGTGCCCTTGGATGGATGTTCCCTGGGCTGGGCAGGCTCCTCGCTTTGGGGAGGAGAAAAGTTTTTGGGGCGCGGAGCGGTGCGAAGTTGGGTTAAGTGAGGCGATGCGCTGCGGCAGGGCAGGGGGCGCGGGGAGCCCCCCAGCTGGGAGCCGCCGTGCGCCCTCCGGGGCGAGCTGCCCCGTGTCGTGATTTATCGGGATGCCGGGGGGTCGGCTCCTCCGCCGCTAAGGGTGCGCTGCCCGCCCTGTTCGGTGTTTTTACGGCAGGATGGTGAGCGGTAACTCTCAGGTGGAAAATAAAACTGTCTCTGCTGCGGTGCTGCGCCTTGCAGATGGAGTATGTCTCTATGACATCTTAGCATGGGAGCTGTGCGTAAAAAAACAGGAAAAGCTGCAAGTGACTGAGTAACTTTTGTGTAGATAACTGTGTATAATAGTTGCAATTCTCTATCTGAGAATACAAAATCAGTATCTTGTATATTCTCCAGTATTCAGCTTTTGCTGCAAATGCCTTGAATAAGTGATGTAACAAAGTATTTTTGCAGAGTAATACATACTACTGATATTCAATGTTATTTATAAATTATTTTATATTTTGCATTCTAAAAAATGCAATTTACTATGCATAATGCATGTATAACTAATTTCTGCATTATATTGTTCAAATTAAGTAATCAAGGCACCTGTTATCATTCAACAGTTTTTTCCTGTATTAGAAGTAATGTTGTGCTAATATGCCTTAGTCTGGTGTACATGAGTAGTCCTCCCACAGTTTCATTCTCAAAATTGCAGGGTCAAGTCTTGTGTAAACTTAAAGTATTTTCTGTAACACGATCTGTAAGACAGGCACTGTTAAAAGATACTTAACCATTCTTTGTAACTTCATACTGTTATAAAAAAAATGTGGCATAAATCAAAACAAAAACAGAGATGAATGAAAATTTCATGTTAGCTAGTCCGAGCTAGTGTCCTAGGTCTGATCAGAAGCAAATTGAATTCCTTCTGTAAACTTGGGCAGATCTTGCAGGGGGAATTAAAGAAGCTGTGTATGTGTTAGATCTTCATTTTGATTCTGTTCCAACAGTTTAGTGTCTTACCCACACATCGATGACCTCTATGCACACATAACATTTCAGTTAATACTGCCTCAGGTACATAGAGGTCTGATAAGATGCTTGTAACACTTTGATTGCTTTTTCATACATTACTGCCCCTGCATTTGGGATTAAAACGTTACATGGTCATAGTAGAAAGTAATTACAGAAGGTGATAATCTTTGGTGTAGCTGATAGAATAGCAGTTTCTTCATTTTTTTACACAACATCTGGGCACAGTTTTTACTTTCCACTAGGACTTTTTGTCATCAGCAGAGACCTAATGCTGAGCAATGGCTTTTGAGAGGCATAAAGTGATCTGAGTATTGACAGACTTTTATCCATCGGGTTGCTGCTGAAACAAACATGCTGTTGCTGTGTCTGATGGGATGAGCCAGGGTATTATGTTACAGCCAGTAACATTCCGCTTTAAATTCTAAATTTAACCAAGTCTGTAAATTACTTTTTAGAAGCTTCTAACTGCATGCTGTTTTAGTAACGTTAATGATACCTGCTTGTCCTTTTTAGCATGAATGAAGAAAATACTTCCTACGAAGAATAAAAATACTTAATGGTGGGAGAACCTTTAAAGCACCTTTACCTTCAAAGCTGGAGAAGAGTATGAAGAAACATTCCATCTGATTCCCTGAGCATCTCACAAAGAACACAGAATGGCTCATTGCAAAAAAACTGTTGTTAGTGTCTTGGAGGAGTGGTGTTTGAAGGAACCACTGTTTGGTTGCAAACAGCACCAGAATGTTAGGAAAAAACTAAGACTGATAAGAATAATAGGGCTTCTCGTGAGTGTAGTGGCCATTAGTACTTTCTCTCTTTCAATTAGTGCCTTTTTCAAGACAGAACCACATAGCAAGGTGTTGGCCAGCAGCCTAGATAGCCAAAAGCAGGTGCATGGTCACCAAAGAACTCTGTTGGATTTCAAGGAACAGAATGAAGACGGTGTTCCAGATCCACCTACTTCTATGAAATATGAAGCCGAGCATGGCAATGCAACAGATCATGCCAAGGGAGAGTACCCGGAGGACCTATTCTCTCTTGAAGAAAGAAGAAAGGGTGCAGTGATCCTCCATGTGATTGGAATGATTTATATGTTCATAGCCTTAGCCATAGTCTGTGATGAGTTCTTCGTTCCTTCCTTGACTGTCATCACTGAAAAGCTGAGTATATCTGATGATGTGGCAGGGGCAACCTTTATGGCTGCTGGTGGCTCAGCCCCAGAACTCTTCACATCTTTAATAGGAGTGTTTATATCCCACAGCAATGTTGGCATTGGGACAATAGTGGGATCTGCCGTGTTCAATATCCTGTTTGTTATTGGAATGTGTGCTTTATTTTCTAGAGAGATCTTGAACCTTACTTGGTGGCCACTCTTTCGAGATGTGTCATTTTACATTGTTGACTTGATCTTGCTAATCATCTTTTTTCTGGATAACTTAATCATGTGGTGGGAAAGCCTAACCCTCCTGACAGCATATTTTTGCTATGTGACTTTCATGAAGTTCAACGTTCAAGTAGAAGAATTGGTGAAAAAATTTTTAAACAGGAACAAGGTTGAGAAGGTTACAGCAACAGATACTGAAGGAAAGGTTGGTCAATTTTTAATGAGCATATATGTAATAGTGCTCTTATAAATGCTGAGTCCTTCCTTGTTGTAAAGTACTCAAATACAGTATAATAAGCAATATAAGAAGTTCTGTGTTTTGCTAAAAGGTCTTTTTGTTTAACAAGTCCAATAAGATCGAAAATATAAAACAAGAGGTAGCTTCCTAGTAAATCAATAGCTTTTAACTTCAGAGTGATCTGAATTGCACACAAAGCAAGACAAAACACCAGCAAAAAGACATAAACCTATATTCAGCATTTTGCCACATTGATGAGGTCTAAGATAAAAGTTTTTGTTTTCCCTAAGCTTCTGGATTCAGCAGTAGCAATAGCTGTGGAGTATCTCATGACTAAATCTGGCTTTTTAAAGGCTGTTAATGCACTTTCTTCCTCAAAAAAGCAAACACACTTGGAGCAATATATAAAGTTTCATCTACCGATGTTGATATAAAATACTAACTTCAGTTGTAATTAGTGGCAATTATGTGAAAAAATATCTCTGGAAAAATGGTAATCCTAATGGCAGAGTCTGCTGTTTAATTGGGATGGTTTTCCTTTCATAGTATTTGCAACTGAGCAAACTAATTTTTGGCCCCATACTTGGCCATAAGTAAAGAAGGGAATTTGTGCACAGTGGGGCTCAGTGGGTCTTCAGCAGTTACCATCTCTTAAACAGACCTCTTCTTAAAAGAGGCTATATTTAAGGACACTTGAAGTGGAACCCATAAATACTTACATTTGCAGACCGTTAATTGAATGTTTAATACTTAAATCAAAGTGCCTAGTTTTATATGACAATGCGGTTATTCATCAGGTGTTTTTGTTTTGTTTAATTCAGTAATTGCTCAGAAGGAAGTGTTCACTCTGGTTGCTTTCTTTTAACACCCCATATCAGTGCTTCAGAAAAGACAATCTGGTGGCATAAGCGCACAGATATATAAACAGAAGAACAGAGAGACTGAGCTCCTATAATACAAGAGAGACACTACATGCCTATAACTTACAGAATACTGATGATTCTGCTTATATGCAGAACTTTGAAGGCAGGTATTGATATTTTAACAGTACAGACAGGTGCTTTCAGTGTTGGGACTGAAAAAAAAAAAGAAAGGAAAAAAACCATCAAAATAAAAAACATAACATTTCCTCTCTTTCTCTTTAAAAATAATAATAATAAAAACGTTTCTAATCAAATTTGACTCACACTTGTTATACTTTCTTCTACTTTCATATCTTCCTTTTTGTCCCATTCTTCTTTCAAAATCAGCATGCTCATCTTTATCTTTCTTGAAGTGTGTAATTGGGATTTTAAAAGAAAATGAAGAGTGAACACCAACAAACTATTTACCCTAATGAATGAAATGCTTCTTTAACTACATTAGTTGGGTGCTGATAATGCATTATTTCATGGTGCGTTGTAAGTACTTCCACACATTGCGCTAAATGCGTGTAATAATAGGAAGAAACAATGATTTATGAAACAACAGTAATCAATGAATCCACTATCATCTGTCCGGAAACTGGATTTGCAGGCTGTGTGAATTTATAACTGGTCTTAAACAATAGTCAATATGCAAATCAACTAGAGCTGAATAGAATAGCTACATACTATGGTAAGCATTCAATTGTTTTCAAATGAACAGAAGAATTAATTATTTGTAAGTCAAATTGAACATAGAATATTTTCACATTGAATAATCGCTTTAGGTACTTTGACTTTAAAAAAGTCAAGCCCATTCACTTTTGGAACATTCATTTATTGTTTGATAAGTTAATTACTTAGAGTCTATGCCTGTTAGAGGTGCACAGAAATCAGCTGGGGATGGAAAATCTGAAAACTGTCTACTTTTCTTAAAAACTCAAGACTTGTGTGTTGTGTTCCATGGAGATTTCTTTCATGAGTTGATTTCAAGTTAATTAAAATAATAAAAAATATGTATTTGTAAATCACTAGGGAGTAGAGAGGGGTGGAAGAGTTGCTCTAATTTGATTACAATTTACCTAAGATATATTCTCTGCCGCCTGCCGAAAAATAGCTCCTAAAGGTATCAGACTATGTCTTTCTTTTAATAAGCTATATTGTAAAGACATATTTTTGAATATTTGGCTAACATTCTGAATTACAAGTATCATGAGTGAGTATTCAGTTGAACAGAATTTAGTAGGATGAATGAACTAATTTTCTGATAGCAAGGATGTCACGGATGATGTTCTTTGGAAAGAATCTCCCTAAAGCTCTGTATTCTGAAAAACAAACAAACACAAAAATGTTATGATGAAATGCGTAGGATGTTCAGCTCTAAAGCTATTGCCTAAAGCGAAGAATAAAACATTTCTGTAGATTGAGATTTGGAGCCTAGTGGTGAATGCAGTGTGCCCTTATTTCATAACTAGTGGGAATTAGAAGCACTGCAGAAGTGATAGTCTTGGCTTTTGGGCTGTTTTCTGCAGTGTTAACCTAGATTGCTCTCAGTCATCAAGAATGCAGAATAAAATTATGTATAATCAAATTAGTATTTCAAATACAAGCTTTCCAATCTTGATTGTTTCTAACAGAAATATTTTCACATTTTTACCCCCTGTTAGGACAGAGAATTGCTAGGCAGATCTGGAATCTGTGGGTTAGGTTGCCTTGGAAGAACTTTATTTCAGGAGTGTATAGAAAATTCTGTTCTTTTGTCTAACCTGAACTATTTTTGCCTATCCATTTCTGCTGTTGCTAAAGAGGCAAGTGGTCTGCTAAAAACATTACTGCCATATTTATCTTTAAGATGTTGTGTTGTAATCTGAAAGCAGCTCAACAAAGTTGAGAGGTCTAAATAAGGCAACATAATGCTGGAGAGTTGAAGGGTTAGGTGGCTCACTGGCAAACAAGTATTGAAGAGCAAAAATCTGAGCAGGTGAAAAACCTTTGGGATATTAAAATGCATTTTGATATTAAATTCAGTACTTTTATAATTTTTCATGAAAGATTGAAGAAAGATTCACATTGTCAACAAAATATTTTCCATGAGAAAAGGTCTTATCTAAGAAATGATTTTTCAGCTTAGCCATTGTGTGTTGTATATGCATTCACAAGCTTGCCAGAATGCGTACATATCTCTAGATGTTTATTAGATTCCTTTCTCTCCCATGTTTGAGAATTAAAGGTTGTTTGCTTTTTTCTTAAATTCTGCAAGTATTCAAACTTACCTACTTTTTCTAAAGTTATATCATTTTGTGCATCAGTTACTTGTACAAATGTGAATGCATATTGAATGCTCAATGTGAATTTCATTATGCTCATTATTTTCCTGCACAAGCTTTCAATCAAGTACTGTTCAGATCCTTAAAGGAGTACAAGTTGAGAAAAAGCTGGTAACTGGATTTTTGGCAACAGTTTGACACTAATGAGATCAGAGTATGGTTGGTTGATTGGTTGTTTTTTGTTGTTGTTGTTGTTGTTTTTTTTTTGCATTTATAGTTGGTTTTGTCTTGCTGCATGGTTTTGTTTGAACTGTGGGTAATCTCCTGCCCTATCATACTCCTAAGGAAGTTTAATAGCAGTTTGATACTAATGAACTCCAGAGATCACTGTGAAAAGAGTGGGAAAAGGAAGGAGGAAAGATGACAAAGAAAGATATTATGAAAGGACGGGATTAAAAACAGACAGCCAAGTTCTACAACATAGGGTGGTACATGCAGTCCAATGTGGGTCCTTAATGAATGTCCCTGAGCTCTGTGGACTGACCTGAACTTGCCCTACAATAGGTGGTGCAATCCCACCACCAGATACTCTAAAAGTCCCTTCCGATCCATATAATACTGTGCCCTCCAGAAGTCCCTTCCAACCTGAGCTACAAGAACAGATGAATTTTGGGGTCTGGGAAGGAAACATTGGTGATAATTCTATATCCTCCTCAGAAGTGTGAAGGTGTTTAAAAACAGAATGATGAAACCATATGAGACACAGGAAGAAGAAAACTGAGAGAACTAAAGTACAAAGTCAAGTAGTTCAAAACAAGGCTTTTTTTGACTTTCTGTTAAAGGCCTCAGTCTTGTCTTGGTAGTCTCTAATGGCAGAAGCATGTTGAGTAAATTAAATCACAATAAAACATTATGTAAGATTTCAGTTTTTAAGTACTTTTTCCTTTAATGTAGCGTGGAGATCATCACAAAGATAGTTGAATGTGATCGCTCGGTAAATAGCTCAAAACAGTTCTGTTTGGCAACTAGGAGAACAGAATGAGAGTGGAACAAGGATATTGTGCAATGACATCTGTTTCACTGAGAGTACAGTTTAAATAAAAAACTTATGGTATATACAAGACGGTTATTTTTTTTGTTTGTTTGTTTTGTTGTTTTTTGTTTTGTTTTGTTTACATTTATAGAAGACTGCATTTGGAAAACGAGATATTTTTTACCAACAAGACATAGTTTGACATTATTTTATTGCCAATTTTGTTATCTTAACAAACCTGAATAGCTTGTGCGTGTTATTTTAAAATCCATACTGATCCCAAGTGTTGTGACATTGTATTTAATGGCAGTATTTGCATTCTAAAGGAAAGACTGTTAGCACTATTTTTAGGTAGTTCTTTACTTGCTGGCTTTATTAGTGCCACATGCATGCATGCACGAAAAGCTGGAATTTGCAAAAGGTCTGAGTTAATTGTAGTTGTTTTGAACTGCTGAACAGTTCTTTTTCAGGGCTTCTTGCTGAATCCACAGACCTGGTAGCTGCAGCTCTATCTATGGAATACCCTTTCTTCTCTAACCACCAACAAAATACTTTTATTTTTTTTTTGGTGGTGTTTCATAGAAAGGTAGGAGTTTTATTCTACAGACGTTTCTCAGTTGGTCTGCTCCTGCAAGCACGTATGTGAATATAGAGCTATGAGTATCTGGATCTTTCATTCTAATATATAAAAGATGAATTGTGACATGTACTTATTTAGAACATGTGCATCATCACAGTTCTTGTACCTGTTTTGTTTTGATAAAAGCCTATTTTCGTATTATATTTTGCTATTTTTTGTCTTTTTTTTTTTTTTTTTTTAAAAAAAAAAGGGTTACTTCAGTGGTTCTTTAATGTTAGTCCACTGGCAGTAACTGTTATTTAATTTGCCTTGACTGTTAGTGCTGTTGACGCAAATTAGGGTTATTACTAACATACCTAAAGCCTTCCACATTAAATATGCAAACATTACTACAGTAAAACTGATACAATTTTCAGTTTATTTTAACACCTCTCAGTAATTTATTGAAGACAAATCAATGATTACAGTGATTTTTACCATTTGAATTTCTTGGTTTTGTATGTATTTGTCCTGGTAAAGAGCATAAAATGACAACGTGGAAATGCCAAGTAGGTTAAATGTTCTTAAATTATGGCCATCCATTAAGATTGATTAAGCAACCTTTGTTGATTAAGCTGAGAAAAGGAAAATCCTGCCATCTTTAACAGCAAGGGGAAAATGTACCTATCAATACAGTTTAAAATAAAAAGCATATGTAATTAAAAAGAAGTCAGGATATACTTCTTAGAGGCTGCATAAAACCAGCTGTGTTGGCAAATTTTCACCATGCAGTCTTTTAGAAGAACTCCAGATGTGATTGAATCCTCTGTGCTAGAAAGTGTAATAAAAGAAAAAAAAAATGCTCTCTCAAAGTCTGGGAAGCATATAAATGCTTTTCCTTCTGTCATCTCAGTCTTGATTACTTTGGTCCAGATCCTCAAGAGGATGTGGGATACTGTAGGTGGAATTTCAACCCCAATATCAGAATATCAGTCCTCAAAATGTCTGCATTGTTTATGATATTTAAACACTGAAGGAACTTCACTTTTCAACAAAGATATTCTGATGCTGTAGGTTTGCTTCTGGGCTAGCTCAGATATATCAGACCCAGGTGGAGCACTATAGTACTGCTTTTCCATTTAACCCACATTCCTCTACTTATCTTCCCTGAATTGGTTCTCAAAATTTACCTCTCAGGCTAAGATTGAAAGCTTTAAATTTTTATTTTATTTTATTTTACAAACTGTTCAGGCTCTGGTGGTGAGAGTGTTCAACTTCTACTCAGTTATGTGCAGATCTCCCCTGTTCACTACTCACCTTATGTAGGGAGTGCTCTGCTCATTGTATAAAAGCTGGGCGGCTAGGCACATCTGCCTTTACTAATTTTTCTGGCCCTATTTTAACCAGTGTATCCAGGTAACCATGAAAGCCTATGTCTTCCTGGCCTGCATCAGAAACAGTGTGACCAACAGGACTAGGGAAATGATTGTCTCCTTGCACGTGGCCCTGGTGAGAATTTACCTCAAATGTAGTGTTTGGTTTTGGGCCTCTCACTACAAGAAGGGTATTGAGCTGCTCAAGTACGTGCAAAGAAGAGCAACAAAGCTGGAGAAGAGAGTAGAAAACAAGACTTATAAGCAGCAGCAGAAGGGTTGTTTAGTCTGGAGAAGAGTCTGAGGAGAGACCATCACTCTTTCCAACTACCTGAAAGGAGGCTGCAGCAAGGAAGGTGTTGGTCCTTTTTCTCCAGTGACATGTGTTAAGACAGAGGAAGTAGTCTCAAGTTGTGCCGAGGGAGGTTTAGTTTCACAGCATCATTGAATATCTAGAGTTGGAAAGGACATACAAGGATCATTGAGTCCAACTCCAGTCTCTGCACATGACCATCAAAAAAATGAAATCATACATCTAAGAGCATTGTCTGAACACTTGAACTCTGGCAGGCTTGGTGCTCTGGCCGCTTCCCTGGGGAGCCTGCTCCAGTGCCTGACCACCTTCTTGGTCAAGAAGTTTTTCCTAGTATCCAATATGAGCTTGACCTGATATAGATTCATGCCATTGAGTCCTAATACTGGTTATCAGAGAGAAGAGATCAGCACCTTATATTGGGTATTAGAAAGAGTTTCTTCACAGAAAGTGTGGTCAAGTATTGGACTGGGCTGCATAGGGAAGTGATAAATTCCCCATCCCTGGAAGTATTTAAGATATTGTGGATGTGTCTCTGAGGGTTATGGTTTGCACACAGTACTTGGTAGGTCAGGCTGATGTTTGGACTTGATGATCTTGAAAGTCTTTTCCAACCTCGATGACTATGAAAAAGCAATGTTGAGCATCATCTTTTTAGAAGGGGTTCCTGTCTTTTCTAAACTGTGCAAGGTGGAAGGTGCATCAAGGGCAGTAGTTATTGCAAGACTGAGGTTGCTAGCATAGGGTGAGTTTTGGGGTACAATACACTTTAGAGTGGCCTTAGCTTTTCTGAATGGTGATACTCCCTAGGTAGTCAGTGGTATGTGGCTCAGGTGCCAAAAAATTAGGTGATGCCAAAAATTGATGAAGTGCTTATGTTCTGCTAATGTTCTGAGGTTTTGTTGTGTTTTTTTTTTTTGTTTGTTTGTTTGTTTGTTTGTTTTTTGTTTGTTTTTTGTTGTTGTTGTTGTTGTTGTTGTTGTTGTTGTTTGTTTTTTTAGCATGAGTTAGTGTTCCAGTACTAACTGTAAATGTATGGGAACAACCCCTTTTTGAGTCCTTCCTCTTTCTGAAATTGTTTCCAAGAACTGAGTCATTTTGCTTCTGTAACTGTAGAAAAAGATTATAACTGATTTGAATTTGTTACTGTAAGATACATAGTATGTTTATCTTGAAGAAAGCCCTATCACGAAAATGGATGTGGAAGTAGAGAAGTATAATGATCAGGTGGGGTTCTTAAAAGCAAGTTCTGTGTCCTACTTGTCTGGTGTTTGTTAAAAGCCAGGCTTAACCATAAAAATTAAGGATCTTCTGTTCAGAAAGCTTTTGACAGCATTAAACCAAAATTGAACAGTCTGGGTTCCTGTTGTCTGTTACTTCAGGTTGGACATTTGAATATTTTATGAAGATGGTGTAAGGCAATGTGGGATTTGGACACTTACTAAATTATTACCTCTTTGGTACAAGCAAAAAAAGTACATGCTAAAAAAGTACTGAAACAAACAATACTGTTGTTTCAAAATTCAAAACTTGAACAAATTCAAAAAAGCTTTCCACAGTCTTTTCAGAAATGCAAAATCTAATTTTAGTCAGGAGAGCAGACAAAGAAAGTCTGAAAGTTTACACTTTAAGACCATTCAAGCCCAATGCATATTGGCAGTGTTTTATACAAGAAATATACACGTGTTTATCTGTATATCTGTATATCACAGATGGGAGGATGTCCTAGAGATCAGTATGAAAGTTACAGCTACAATAGCTGTAACATATAATATAAAAAAAAAAAAACAACTGTAACAATTAATTAAAGCATCTCTTACCTATTTAGCAAGCTTTGTTGTTATTTATGCAAGAAAATTTAATGTAAGGAATAAGATGTAAATTTCTCTGCAGTTGTCTATAGTGTTTTGCCTAAACTGCAAACTATGCACTAGTGTGCTGCTAGTAGTTCTGTAGAATAAAGAGCGGTGTTTCCTTAAAATAGACCAGCCATATTACATTGCATTTGAGTCAGTTCTTATTGAAGTATTGCTTTTTATTAACTTTATGTCTGCATCCATTAAGCTATGCAGCAGAATCTTGAGATTCAAATTCTTCCTTGGAGCTGGCAGCTTTTTAGAACTTAAAATGGGAAGATAAAGCAAAATCAGATAACTGTCATAAATTGATTGTGCACAGATCAGCTGTTATGTGTCCCAAGGTGAGAGCTGGTCTCATTTAATTCTTCTCTTTGAAATTGCTAGCCTTCTTTATCAGGACAAAATTAGTAATGCATAGCTTAGACCTCTTCTTACAGAATACTCTTGATTCTATATTGTTCTAATGCAGACACAAAATATTTTAACTGCAATTGAATTGGTTATCACAGTACTGAGATGATAATCCAGTCTCCATCACACTGGACTTAGACAACTCTATGAAATCACATTTCCTCTCCTTGGTAGCTCATGGTGGAAAAAGAAATGCCATTCAAAGTGCCTGGGAAGAGGGATATGATTCATCATGTACATAATTTTATGTACATTGGTATATGCTTACCATTCTATATAATTAGCATACTGTCAGTCCTTTTCCTATCATACAAGCTTTCACTGAGTTGCTGATTATTTATTCCACATACATGTCCAAGATAATTTGAAGAAATAATTTATTACTTTATATGATCTAGCTTCAGATCTGAGCATATATCAGTCAGTAGTGTATCTAACAGAAAGCAACATCATTGTACATGTATAGTAGGACCTAAGTCAAAACTGTAGGCTTGGTGCTTTATTTCCCTATCTGGGAAAATAGACAGACTCGACAGTTTTGGTTAAGCTTGTTTTTATGGTGAATTTTGGTGTGTTAAATGCTTGCAGTTGTATTGCTAAGTGCAGGTCATCGTTACTAGCAAAATGAAAGTCCTAGTTAGAGCAGCATTAGGGGATACTTTTCGCAAGTATTACATTTCACAGAAAAAAAAAAAATATAAATCATATTACATTACCACATATTTAATTATTTCTAAACAATCTCTGTTAATTTGAGGAAATACAATCACTGTTTGCTGTCACTGGTGATTCTTTCTTAGTCTACGTGTGTTCCTATCTGAAAAGAGGAAATGAAAGAATGCAATCTTGGAAAAACAGCTGTAGCCCTAGTGGTAGTAGAGTTGAACCCCACGTACCTGGGAGGGCAATGAAAGTTTTAAGATGTGACCATGTACTTGTTTCAACAGCAGGTGAAGGACTCAGAGCTCACATTGCCTTCAAAGTAGCTTTACCTGTCTGTGTAACTACTTCTATGTCTCTGTCAGCAATGGCTCACTTTGGGCAATCTTCCTGTCCCTGTCAGAGGCAATTTTATTAGGGCAGCTCAAAGAATAGTTACTGATCAGTTACTGTACTTTGCATTATTCCATTATTATTCGACTATCCTCGATATCATTGAAGGTTTATTTTATAACCATAAGTATCAGTGACCTTGGATGACTTTTTAGGATGAGTGTGTGAAAACAGGCTTAAAGGTGTATATGTGATGGTATTAACACCCCTTTTGAAAAGCTGCACTTAAGGGAAAGAAAAAAAAAGTTGGAGCAAAACTACTTCTTGTTCAAGGAAGAATAAAGATACCAGAGTATTCGTACTGCATTCTCCTCTGACGATCATAAATTTTTCTCAGGGATTAATCCTGCTTTATCACCTCTTAACTGCTTACTGCTGGGAGTCTAGTCTGAAGTCAGCGGTATTACCACTGACATTTATTGCGTAACCAGCTAGTGTTAACTTTTCACCCTCTCACATTGCTGTAAAACTGCTCTAGCGGATATAGAGCACTAAGGAGGAGGCATGTCTGCTGTCACACCCTGTGCTCAATGATCTCCAAGGCATGGTCTGAGACCTGTCCACTTATATAGGCTTTTGCCTGAGGGACAAGGATGAAGTCTGTGGGGTTTGTAAGGATAGAGGATGAGCATCTTCTTTTGGGATTAATCAAGTGTTAATTTTGTTAGTTAATTAATTTGTGGTGCAACCTCTTATCAAATTGCCAATCAAATCCTTTTTGTTTCTACCCAGTTGGTTCCAGCACAATCACCAAGCTATTGCCTAGTTAAAATTTTATAACAAAAATATGTTTGAATAGAAAAAAATCAAAACTCCAGAAACTGCTTTGTCCATGAGTAGGGAAAAAAGCTAGAAATAGTTCATATTATTGTTACTTACACATTTCTAAACCAGTTACCTGAAGTAATTTAAAAGCATCCTTCTATGTAGCAGCTAATATTTGTTTTTATATAATTTTATTGCTATTTAAATATTCCTTTTCTTCTGCTTCATTCTGAGTATTTATTTTATTTATCTGCTATATTCTTGTATTAATTTAGAATGTTTCTGGATGGAGGCACATCCTTTTGGAAGGCTTCACCTTTGCTGGATGTTTAAATGTCATCGTGACACAAATAGTTACAAAAATACTCTATATATTGAATACGATGGTATTGAATTCTCCTTTTCAGGAGGAATTTTTGACATATACGCACCTTTGAAACACACACAGCTAGTTTCTTTGCAGATATTACAGACAAAATACCTAAATCTCCTCCCACTCAAAACCAATGATAAAATTCCTCTGCAGTTTAGTCAGAAAATGATTATATACTAAATTAGAGGAATTTTGCCATTGTTTTCTGTTCTCGGTGTCCAGGATGAAATTACTGCTTGCTGCGACACAGAATCCTACTTCTAAATGTGATAATGAGGTGATTTTGTAACCTTTTAATTGTTGCTTTCTCAATCTGTGCTGGATCCATCCACTGTGCATGAGTATATGTGCAGACACCTACATGCATGTTTGCACACATAATCATGTGTCTGAAAAGTGCCATGTAGACCATATCAAAGGTAAACGAGATACATTGGAGATCTGAAGGATGGCATTTTGCATGCTTTCTACATCATTTCAGCAGTCATCTGCCTAGTAATCCATTTCCATAAGTCTTACTCAAATATTTAAAATTTCCAAGGAGCACATTTCTCACTTTTCCCCAGACTAGCTGTCCACAGAAATATGTCTGCATTTTCTCCTTAAATTTGGACTCCTTCCAAGCAGCAAATCACTCCTGTTTGAGGCTGAAGATGTGACATACTGAACTATCAACATATTTTATTATAACTTAATATATCATACTAGTAATTCCTGCTATTTTTTGCCTCTATAGGGATAAAAACAGGAGGCTTGCATCACTGGAGAGAGATGATTTTTTACTTTCTAGTGAGGTCATCAGGACTTGATTCTAGCACTGGAATGGCTGAGGACACTGTTCTTTACTATGTGACATTTCATACAGTGAAAAGGTCACTTTTTATCCAGAGAAAATAACCACAGCTGGAATTACCATATCTAAAATTTGCTATGTGTATATAGCAAGATAAGTAGGACTTCTGCTTGCTAGATTGGATTACTGTTTACAAGAAAAACAATGGTCAGCATATTGACTGTAAAATGGTCTTGAGGCAAGGCAGAACATGTGGTATCTGAGAGAAAGGTGGTAAGCAAGGCAGTGATGAGGCTTGATGGAAACTAGCAAACAAATTGGATATCATATATTAGTCATTTCTTTAATGGCATGCTATTTTTTAAGAATCAATAAGCTTTGTAGCAGCCATTTTTGCCAAAACTTTAAATGCAAACAGATTTCCTGCTGGAGAAGTCTTATTGTTAACGTTACTGTCTCCCTTCAAAAATGTTAGGGAAATATTATGGCAAAAAGTGAAGTGAATAAATTTAAAAAGTGAATAAATTTGTAAGTATAGACCTTTATGATCACAAAGTGTGGGGATTTTTTCTTATTGGTTTGTGAGGGAAAGGTCTGTGCTGCACACAAGGTATATTTGAAGTTGATGGCAAGTTTTGCAGATGATTTTGATGGATGTAAAATTAAGCCCAAAAGTCAGGACACAGAAAATTATGATCTTTCTGCTTCTCTGATCCCTTTGTGCCACTGTATAATTCTAAGCCTCTGAGCTGCTTTTCTTCAATATTAAATCACCTCTAACAAACAATCTATGTCTTTCAGACTCAGAGCAAGGAAAACAGGCTATGTCAGCTTTCTGTGCCCTTGGACTTAAACTGGAAAAGGGCATACAGTGCTTCACAGCCTGATCTGTCCAGTCGTGGGTGGGTTTTGGATTATTGATAGATTTCAAAGTAATTATTATATTGTTGTTGGGCCCATAATAGTCTAGTTGGTAAGTGGCAATAACTTAAGATCTGGAGCTGTTTTCTTCATCTTATTCTCCTGCATCTATTTTAAAGTGTGAGGAAAACACAGTACTAAACACCAAATTTTTAAAGCACATATTTATTAGCAGTCAAGAATGGTAGTCTGAAAGATGAAAGTACATTTTGAGAAATAAAATATTGTTAAGAAGAACCATTATTTCCTAAAGATCTGCCTTTTAAAATGATGCATGATTGAAACTGGTAAAGTGAATGTGCACATCTTCTGTATACAACATAAGAAATAGTTATACACTTGTTTTATAGAATAATGATAGGAAAAAATAACATTCTAATTCTAGAAGCAGTTAGATGTAGTTCTTTGGATGAAGAATGAGCTTCTTACAGTTTTTCTGCCTTATATTGTAGATTACTATGATGATGCTAAAGGTGTTAAATATTAAAGAAAAATCAATTTTTTATTTTATCTCTAGATGGCATTTTGCTTCCTATATACTCTGAGTTAATTACTATTAATATTTAGCTTCAAATATGTACATTTTTGAAAAATGTTTTAATGTGAATGCCTGTCTAGTGGTAGGTCTTAATCTTAAAAATTAAATCTCATAACAGTAGTTGCCAATGTACAGATAGTGTGGTGATTTCTTGATAAATCCATGTTATTAGAGAAAGATTAACTTTTCTTTTACATGAGTATCTGAACAGAAAGTTTGAACAGAAAGTCAGATTTGGGGTTTGCAAGGCTCTGCATCTGAAGCACTCGCAGCAGTTCAGATGTGCCTATATGTTGTCTTTTCTGAGACACCTCAGATCTAGAAACCTCCATGACCATTATCATTTGTAGAAGTCCATCTTTTTAGAAAGAAGACTACATATGTGTCAAGTCAGTTAATTACTTTCTGGAACAAACAGAAACTTTCTGCTCTACAATTAGATAATTGTTACACATAGAGGCACATTTTTGTGAGTTGTTTTGTGAGGTGACCTCTACATTACCTGGTCTTCCTATGGAAAGATAGTATGCAAAAAACGAAAATGCAGGCTCATTTTCGGATTTAGTTGACCTGTATCCATAATTGCTGATAAGAAGTTCAAGACACCAGACAATTGTGGAATCTAGCTCTTGGTCTCAGATTCATTCTGCTTGTCTGTGCTGCCTGATTTACATATGTCTTCTCAAGTTACTTTTTTTATCAGTCCAGAGTATTGGGCATTTTAAAACTGTGACTTGGATCTTAATTACTAGGATTAGTTCTCTGCTGACCTGAAATTAGGCAAAATTAATCTTCAGCATTGCCTACAGCAGTAGGTAGCTGAAGTCTGAAAAGCCATCTCCTGTGATTTTATTGTGATAGCCTGAATACGTAACATGGTGTTGTTCCCTTTCGTACCACCTGAAATTTCAGCTGTTTGTGATGAGGGTGATGTCTTTTTTATCGGGTTACCTTCAATAAAGTTTTGATGCAAAATTCTTCTTTTTCTCTGCCACTAAGCAAAATGAAATGCTTGTTCAAGTGTTAATCTGTTCTGTGAATATTCAGTTTGCTCCCTTTGGTTGGTATGTAGGTATCACTTGCAGTCCCAAAGAGGTTCAAGTGGCAAATAAGCTATTAAGTGAATCTTTTACTTACAGAAAAGTCACTGGCACTGCAGCCACTAGAGACTGTTAACTTGTATGGTTCATAGCAGATTTTTCAGGATCATCTGAAGAGGTATAATTTTAGCTTCCAGAGTTGAATTAACAGTTTGGTTCATTGCATTAGCCTTTAATGTAGATGACTGAATATTTACAATGAATTAATTAACTTGTATACAACTCCTAAAATAACAAGGAAATCCTTGCTAGCAGAATTCTGCAACTCCAGCCTCCAAAGGAAAAATGAGTAGTTAATTATGAAAATTCAGATTACATTGTCCTTACTCCATCTGCTTAGTATTGCCTTTGGAAGTTTGTTCTTCACAATTAATTGCTAATTGCTGTTTTCAAATATTTTACAATACTGTGAGGGAATAGAGCCCCATGAAAAAGCATATGTGCACATAGTCCCTTAACAAAAGGAAACCACATTGCAGTTGGGGCTCATTCAGACTTGATGGTTGAATTTGGGAAAATCATTTCATTTTCTATGGCTCAGATTCACTTATATTTGTAAAATGGATCTTAATTACTCTTAATTAGCTGCCATCTTCGTTTCTGGAAGAAACACCTGAATGTCCTTGCTTGTAACACCCATTAAAGTCATCATTGTTACAATACCTGTGTATAGCAAGAAAACAATGGCATTTTTCCCATGAAATGTATAGAATCATCTATCCCTGTTGCAGTGTTCTGACTACCAGCCATTTTTTTTTAATTTTTTTTTTTACATCATTGAATTATTACTGTGTCAATTGTTGTGTCATCATGTTTCAATATAGTGATGTAAGAGTAAGGCATAAGGACAGGAAGTAAGTAATGAGTCAATGAGTATTTTCTAAAAGTAATGTTCCTTCCTCTACATAAAGATTTTGATGCCATAACTTATTCTTATGCATGTGCTGTTTCCTACTAATTACAGATTTTGTACCGTACATACTCTAGGTGACCCTGCTTGAGCAGGGGGTTTGGACGAGATGATCTTTAGAGGTCCCTTCCAACCTTAACCATTCTGTGACACCACCATCCATTTACGATGAAGTTTACTGTCCTTTACTGAGCACCTATCTGAGATATGAATGGTCTTTATAAGTGTGTGGGGTGGGGTGCAGAGGAACAGCAAATACCAAGTCTCAGATGGTTCTTTCTCACGTCTTTTAGGGCCATCGCAGGCTGCAATATGTGTATCAAATTCCTGACCCAAAAGGAGAAAAAGGGAAAACAGCAGGTTATGGGCTAGGAGTTGTGGCTTACGTGTTTTCCCAACATTTTAATGTTTAAGTTCTGATGTGTCAGGTTTACCAGCTGCTGTCAGCAGTTGAGATTGCTGTGTCACTCTTTCCCAAAATGTGGGACAAAAAACATATTCTGGCAGCCTGTAAAATATCACACAGAAAATCACTTCCTGATGCCAAGAGAAGGAGAAAAATGTGTTCTTTCACCTCCAAACATCATCCAGGGATTGCATGTTGCACAGAGCTGACCAACTGCATGGGGATAGCTTTTGGTTTGCAATAGTTCAATACCACTGTTGGTTTTAATGGGTATTGGATAGATTCAGAATGCTAGAAGAACTTTATATAATCACAGCATTCTCTGTGCAGAAAGTGATGTACATTAAGAGTTTTTTGGCAGTGAACGTTGTGAAAAGAGAAGCAGGATTTTATTGCTTTTGATAGTATCCTGGACCTTGCTAACTTCCTGTATTGAAAGGAAGCTAATTTACCCCATATTGCAAAGGGAACTCTGCTAGAAATTTTCTTTTGCTTTGTTTTTGTTTTCCCTAGACCTGCAAACAGAATTATTATTGTAGAATGTGGACCATGCTCCTAACATAAAAATCTTAGAATCATAGAATCACAGAATTGTTTGGGTTGGAAGGAACCTTAAAGATTACCCAGTTCCAACCCCCTGCCAAGGGCAGGGACACCTGGCACCAGACCAGGTTGCCCAAAGCCCATCCAGCCTGGCCTTGAACACTTCCAGGAATGGGGCATCCACGACACTTCTTGGCAACTTATTTCAGTGCCCCACCACCCTTATGGTAAAGAACTTATCCTCATATATGATCTAAACCTACACTCTTTTAATTTAAAGCCATTCCCCCTTGTGCTATCACTACAATCCCTGACAAAAAGTCCCCCCCCAGTTTTCCTGTAGGCCCCCTTTAGGTATTGGAAAGCCACTAAAAGGTCATCCTGAAGCCTCCAGGCTGAAAAAAAAACAACTCCCTCTAACCTATCTTCACAAGAGAAGTTCTCCAGACCTTTGATCAGCTATGTGGCCCTCCTCTGGACGCTTTCTAACAGGTCCATGTCCTTATTGTGCTGGGGGCCCCAGAGCTGAACATAGGACTCCAGGTGAGGTCTAATGAGAACAAAGCAGAAAAGGAGAATCACTTCCCTTGAGATGCTGGCCATGATTCCGTTGATTCCGTACAGAATATAGGCTTTCTGGGCTGCAAGTGCATGTTGCTGGCCCATATTGAACACTGCATCAACCAACACCTCCAGGTCCTTCTCCTCAGGGCTGTTCTCAATCCATTCCCTGCCCAGCATGTATTTGTGCTTGGGATTGCCCCAGTCCAGATGCAGGATCTTGCATTTGGCCTTGTTGAACTTCATAAAGTTTGCACAGGTCTGCCTCTCTGTCGTGGTTCCGCTCGAGTGGGCAGCCGAGCTCCACCACAGCCGCTCTCTCACTCCCCCTCCTCAAAGAGGAATGGGGAGAAAATATGTGAAAAGGGCTCAAGGATTGAGATAAGGACGAGAAAATCACGCAATAATTATTGTAACGGGCAAAACAGACTCGGCATAAGGAGATAGTAAGATTTATTGCCTACAACTAACAAGCGAGAGAAGTGAGAAAACAAAGGAAAAAAAAACAAAAGCACCTTCCCCCCCCATCCACCCTCTTCCACCTCCTCCCCCCGAGCGGCGCAGGGGAACGGGGAATGGGGGTTATGGTCAGTCTACAGCACTTCTTCTCTGCCGCTCCTTCTCGGTCACTCTCGTCCCCTGTGCTGTGGGGTCCCACCCACGGGATGCAGTCCTTGATGAACTGATCCGGCGTGGGCTTCCCACAGGCAGCAGCTCTTCCAGAACTGCTCCAGATATGGGTCCGTACCACGGGGTCCATCCCTCAGGAGAAAACTGCTCCAACCTGGCTCCCCTACGGGCAGCAGCTCCTGCCAGATCACCTGCTCCTGCGTGGGCTCCTCTCCACGGGCTACAGGTCTGGCCCAGAATCTGCTCCGGCAGGGGTCTTCCACAGGCGGCAGCCTCCGTCAGTGCAGGGCCACCTGCTCCACCGTGGTACTCCATGGGCTGCAGGGGGACATCCTGCTTCACCATGGTCCTCACCACAGGCCGCAGGGGACTTCTGCTCCGGCGCCTGGAGCACCTCTCCCCCTCCTTCCACACTGACCTTGGTGCAAGGCTGTTCTCCCACTCCCTTGACTCTCCCGGCTGCTGTGTGGCGCAGCGTTTTTTCCCTGTCTTAAATATGCTCTCACAGAGGCGCAAAACAACATCGCTTATTGGCTCGGATCTGGAAAACAATGGGGCCCTTCCCAAACATGGGGCAGCTTCTAGATCTTTCTCACAGAAACCACCCCTATGGCTCCCTGCTACCAAAACCTTGCCACGTAAACCCACTACACTCTCAAGCCTGTCCAGGTCCTTCTGGATGGTGTCCCTTCCCTCCAGGGTGTCGACTGCACCACACGGCTCGGTGTCATCAGCAAACTTGTTGAGGCTGCACACAATTCCTCAGCTTACTTGAGTTTATGAAGCTAAATAAGATGAATATAAAGCTCTGTGTTGAGTAGAATTGCTCAGTTCTGTGAGCAGAAATATATGCAGAATATGTCTTTGTTTATGAATTTTATTTTTGGGAAAAATAACACTATTTAACGTGGAAAAATTCTGCTGTTTCATTCAGTATGCATCCAAAATACGGTGCTAGCACAGGTAAAGTTTTATGTCCAGTGGGTGAATTTATTCATTGCACAATATGTAAAAACAATTTAAAAAAAAAAAAAAAAAAAAAAAAAAGAAATATAGGAGAAATGTTTGTCATGTGATGGCATTGTCTGGTGATTGCTGTCAGTGCTCTCCTGATGGCTCTGGTTAGTTCCACTTGGGCATTGTATATCCAGGGCAGCATGAAGCCTCCAAACTTCAAGGAAAAAATAGTTTCATTGAGATCAGAAAGTAAGATTAGATGCAATACTGAAAATGTAGGCTTCCTTATCAGCAGAAACAGACATCATTTGGATGCTTCCCAATCTTTTTCTTTGAAAAGGTTGTTAGCATCTCCAATGCAGCCAGTATGTCGATGATATATTTGTCATAAAGTAAACTTCTAATATTGCTGCTTTCATGTAAATGCTAGTCATGATTAAGAATGGTTGTGATTTGTTGGAGGCATTTCCAATCATCCATCTGGGGGCTTTTTGTGGCAGTTGACACCTTCTTAAACATTTGTGGCCTGATTTTCCTGTTTTCACCACTTCTGAGTTTGTTGGAGTATAAAATATAGCCCACAGAAAATGTGTATGTAGGGATATGTAGAAAGCAAAAAATAGCTTGCTGAGTTTATTTCTCCGTATGAGGTTTAAAAAAAATAAAAAATCACATGTGAACAGAATAAAAAAAAAAATCAACACTACGCCTTAAAGCATTAGAAAATCTAAATTAGTATTCTAAATTCCTCTTCTAAGACTTTATGGAATTAATAGTGACCCACTTATCAGCAGATCACAAGTCTGTAGCCACAGAAATGAGTGGCGGTCTGATATTATAAAATATATGCATCAAGAGCTCAGACCATTTGTAAGTGTTAGGTCATTTAGGAGATGTGAGGTTTATATTTCTGCTCAGGTTGTTAAAAGAAGAGCTGAGGATAGTTAAGAGAGAAGTTCAAATACCACCTCTGACATATGCAGTGATTTGCTGGTAGGTGTGCAGATGCATTTTAATTAGGTCCAAGATGCAGCTTGGATATGCTGGGTCTCTCTCAGAAACTGAGAAAAGGACGTATTTGCAGTATGCCTAGAGCATTTGCTCTATGTGTAATGACAGCAGAGGGTTTCTACTTACCAAAAAAGAGAAATCAGCATAGCCAAATGTGTGTGCATTCCTGCTGTGATGTGTTCCCATTACAGGTGCATGGTAGTACTTCAGCAGAGAGAGCCATAAATAACAGAACAGCAGAACAATCCCTTCTCTCTTTTTCTCTCTCTCTTTTTTTTTTTCTCTCTCTCTCTCTTTTTTTTTTTCTTTTTTTTCTTTTTAATGTGTGTTTCATTCTATGAAAAAGTATCTGGTTCTCAGAGAACAACTCATCTAGAAGAATTTTATAAGGTTAAGGAGACTAAAACAGATATGCCACTCATCACACTTGCCTCCAGATAAAAGTAATACTACACCAGCAACCATACTACCAGTTCTTCCATGATTAAAAAATTTTTAGTAAGTATTAAGAGACTGAAGTCAGAAAGACAATGTGTAATAGTGCCATCTGGTGACCTTCTTTCAGAACATGGAGTAAAAATGCATGATTCAACATACTTAGACACTTAGAAACACAAAAAGCCTTTTAAAACTATTTTTCTCTTTTCTTTTTTTATTATTATTATTATTTTTTTAAGATCCAAGCTTTCTCTCTCCCTCTATGTTTCTGGGCTATTAAGAAATGGTATGCATTAGCTGAGGGTGTGCTCTTCCAATGTTGGTGTAAAATGCTGGAGGGTGTTTAGTTCTGTGGTAGTACTGACATTTGAAATAAATAGAACAATTTTTACATATCCTGATAGGCATATGTGGCTTTTCCTTTCAGCTAAGAACTGAAAACATTCATCAGGCTTGCTTGATCCTTATCTAATAGGGATTAAGATCCTGTTCAACTTCTCTGCTGAATAGAACAGCAGTAAAATGCAAATCAAGGCACCTAGCCTTGCACGAGAAGAGTTTGGAAGTCTGTCTGTGTCCTGGCTAGGCCTACTCAAAGGACAGAGGAGAAACCTGCTAATGTGTCTTCATCAACAGCAGATGAGATAAATAAAGATCTTAAACATTTTCTCCAGATACGTTTCCCACTTTCTCCATCTTCTCATTTTTAGAGAGGAGGAAAAAGGTAGTTTTGGTTAAGACCAAAGTGAGAGAAAATTAGCATATGTACACAATAGTTATGAAAAAATATGGCATCACATTTCCTCCCTAGTAATTATATCCATTTGTAACAAGCAAGTATGATTACTTCACCTGACCATGCAGCTAATTAGTTATCCAGACTGTAGTCCAGAAGGCAATAAATGCCAGCAGAGAACCATCATCTTGTACATCGTGTACAACAGATAAGTCGATGCAAAGATCCAGATGTATGTGGGATGATTTTCATTAAGTTACGAAAGTTGCAGATACAAACACAAATACACAAATAAATTAGTGAATAGGCAGACTCTATTCACAAATATTATGATTTTAGTTGCCAGCTGTAGTAAAAAAAAAAAAAAAAAAAAAAAAAAAAAGTGCAGCATACGCCTGTAAGAGTATTTCAAATGTCAAGATCTTAAATTCTGAAAGTCAGGCACCTGAGTTATGCTTTGGGAACATGAAAGACAAGACTGTTATAATTTCAGTCTTTAGCTTTCTTTTGTTTCAAGTGGTCTGGATCATATATATTGCCCCTCTAAGTATGGACAAAAAAATCAATCTTAGTTAAACAAATAGCTTTAATTAAAGTATCCCTAATGAGGCTCTGCATTTAGAGTCATGCTGTGGCTGAAGGTGATACCTCTGAATATCATCCAGTCTTGTGTCTATTCCTCAGTCAGAGTCACTGAATCACTTGAATCATTGATACTTGATTCAAGTATCTCCAAAGGAGGGAGACTTCACACTATTCCAGTGTCTGACCATCCTCACAGCTAGAAAATAAATAAATAAAAAGTCCTAAGGTTTAGAAGAAATTCCTGGTATTTCAATCTGTCCTGTTGCTTCCCATCATTTCCCTGAACACCACTGAGAAAAGCCTGGCTCCGTTACACCCTCCTTTCAGGTATTTATGCAAATTCTGAGCCTTCTCTCCTCCAGGCTGACCAGACGACTCATGTTATGGTCAGACGACTGTATGATATCCTGACCACCTAGAATGGTATATGGGCATTTTTATTTATTTGTTTATTTTCCTGTGGACCAATTCAGGAATTCACACTCTTTCCAAAGACTGAAAAATGTTGATATGTTGAGTCGTTATTGGAGATTTTTCATATCAGATTGTTGGTTTTCTATGAGCTGAGAACACTGTTAATTTTATACAGATCCTCATTGCCTGTTCTGTGACTGTTGGTAGGGTTAAAGAGCTATCACATATAATTCATTCATCAAATGAAAAGGAATCGGGAAATGAAATTAAACTGAGTCACACATACAGTTCCTGAGTCAAGGTAGCTAAATATGTCAGCCAAAATTCATGTTAGTAACCTCAGACTACAGAATTAGCTGTTTTTCAGTAAGAATGGGCAATAAGTATTTGTTTGCTGCATATTAAATGCTACCAATGCTCTTATCACAGAAGAATGTTTTAGATTTTGCAGATTAAATTCCCCCTGATGTATTTCATCTTAAATAGCTGTTCATAAAGACAAATCTTGATCTGTACAGTACTAGATCTGAGGAAATTACATGTAGAATTGCTTTAACATTGGTCTCCTGGAGTCCCAGCTGCCTATTTACAATACCTTAGAGAAAACATACACAAAACAGGCCATACGGAGAGGAGACAAAAAAAAATAATTTACTGATGTCCATAAGGAGCATGACATAAACCAGAGGAGAAAACAGTCTACTTCTGGTGAAATGAGAGATTTCATATGAAATGAGAGATTCTTATGAAATCAGTGTAGAATAGGGAACTTTTCTTAAGAAACTACAAAATAAAGGATATTTTTTGAAAACTTTTTAACAGACTAAACCAGCTCCTACAGCTCAATTGGGCTGTGTTGCACAGGAAAGCACTGTGGCTTCCTCTTGCTGGAGAAACTCTGAGTAGTCCAGAGCTGCCAGGAAATATTTGGTCCAAGAGAGCAGCAAGCAAGGTGTCCTTAAGCACCACTAACACCTGGAGGTGGTGTACATTATAGAAATCCTTTAATCTCTGATTTCTGTTGGTGCATGAACCTGGTATGAAGTGTTCTTGGGATTATGAAGAAACAAGGTTAATGAGGTTAAATTCTCTTTAAATAAAAGCTACTTTTATTTTATGTGTGATTGTGTCTAAAACCAGTCAACTTTTCTGAATGCTTTCTTTCTTAACTATAGACTCAGTTTCTAATGACTATTGACACAAATGGAAAGATTTTTGAGAAGTTTTGGTAGCTATTACTTATCAGGACAGGTGCATTGTTCATCACAGTAAGAGCTTTGTAATCTGCCAGCAGAAGCAGACAGCTGTACTCAGTCACCTGTTGTCTGATAAGAACTTGCCTTTTGCAGTACACATCTGTAGACTTGGCACACTATTTTTGTTGTTGCTTGATTCCTATGAAACCTCTCGTGTGCAAGGTAAAAACAAAGCATATAACATTTGCGTGTAAATATAAAGTAAATTAATTATTCCAATTAAGCTTAAGGAAATACAGATTTAATGATAATAAACTTAGAACCACATGAGAAATATTTACATCCAATGCAAACAGTTAATATCTTGATTGTGGAAAGGTACCTTATTACCTGGCCATCTATAGGAGAAAACAGATGGAACAATGATGTGATAACATTCCAGGAGTTATTTTCACCAATTGTTTTCCCACTCTGAAAACATATAGAGAAATACCGATCTCTGCTGAACTTGTATTCAGGCACAACATAAAGAAAATAAAAATAAATTTTTTTGATTGCTTTAGATTCCCATTATAAACTGAAAACACTAACTTGTTGCCATGGAAGTCAAAAGCATTTTCTGTGAGTGATCTCCAAACTATTAAGTCAGAATAGCTGAATGAATATGTTTACCACAGGAATGGCATGTCATGGCAAACTTAGATTTGCAAGCAACAGCATTAAAATTCAGTTGTCTCCCCCATTTTTATTTTTATTTTTGCTGAAATTGCTACTAACAGAGCCTGTTTCTGAGCAACTGATTTTTTCTTTTTTTTTTTTTTTTTTTCTCATGTAATGAGTATTATCACCTTTGCCAACTGTTTCCTCCTCAACACATCTATCCTGCGTGGCTCACATATTTTTGACATGTTTTCCTCTCAGAATAATAACAACAACAACAACAAAACAAACAACACCCTACCCTAACATTTGCCTATAGTTACAGCAGCAGCTGTAACCATGCAACAGGGGTGTGCTGGGCAGGCAATGAAACATTGGAAAGGTCACATCTGCATGCTTGCAATTACAGTGAGGTGAGATTTGTCTGGCTTAAGTCTCCTACAGTATGGGTATCGTCATCTGATTCTCTGTATAGGCCACAGAGAGAAGTAGGTGTTTTTACTGTGGATGTCTAAGATAAAATTTTCTGCTTTTCACCCCAGAAATATATTTGTTCCTTCATTATTTGCCAGAGAAAACTGTAGAACTATATCAGAGGCAAATTGCTTTATTTGGACAGATGCACCCCATCTCTGTGATCTGATCAAAGGTTTTTGAAATTTTTTAGTAACTGTAAAGAATGAGTTTTCAGCCAATTTCTGCTAATCTCAGAGCAAATTCACCAGGAAAACATTTATAATTCCAAAAGTTTTGGTTATTTTTTTTGGCTAAACCAAAGTAATCAGTTAAGCAGCCCTAGCATGAGCTGTTTGCCTTTCAATTATTAGGCTACATCTGGCTTAGTTCGTAAACATGAAGAGCTTTTAAAGAGACAAATAGCTGACCAGGTACACGATAGACAAGGTGAGCCAAGGTGAGGTGCAGTAGAGTACTGCAAGCCAGCTTTTTTAGGTCCACTTTGTCCATTATTCCCAGCAAGACTTGTCACATACTGAAGTACAAATGGTTCTCAGGAGAATGACCAAGGTTACTAATACGGGATTGACCTCTGTCTGGGAACCTTTAACTAGCAAGCAGGTCAGATAGGTATGACATGGTTTTCTCCCTCACGCATGGCAGGTATGAGGAGGGCATTGCTATGAAGTATTAGAGCAGGCTGAATTTCAGAAAATGGTGAATACCTTAGGTATGTAATTCTAAGTCACAAACACTGTGATTACCACCCACCACCCCCTCTATCCTCCAGCAGAAAGCACATCACCAGATCAGGAAGAGTAGAAGGGATTAAAACAACTGAATTGTAATGAGTGACTGCCAAATGCACTGTAAATGATAAAAAGAGGCGGAAGAAGGAGTAGAAAAATCAGCTGCCAGGCAATGTGGCACTGCAGTTTTCTATCTACAATGAACAGATGATGTCCTAAATCTTTATAAAAATAAGAGGTTTTGTTGCCAAAGAGTTAAACAGGATGAATGGTTGTTGCCATGCAAAAGGGTTAATTGCAGTTTTCAATGGGTTGCATAGAAATAGGCAGAAACAGGCAGTGGCTGCTGTGGGCTTGACAGAAATAGACACACAACAGTTTACTTATTTCAGCTTTTTCTGCTGATTGCTTTATGCTCATGGGCTAAACATAGAAGTATTTGTGATAAATCCTCTTAAGATACACCAACGCTTAAACTTCCTTAGGAATCACAACACACTCTCTCACCCTTAAGATGTGGTGCAGAGGGCAGTGAAAGCTTTTTTTTTTTTTTTACAGCACCAACATATCCCTATATGTTGCTGTAGTGGCTTTAGTTATCTGCCGGAGCTGTTCTGGCATTGCAGTATTCTTTGCATTCAATAATCAAGGGGCAAGTTTTAAGTCGTTGTCTAGTTCAAAGGTGGTAAGACATTTATTTTACTTGTGAGGAGATTTATACGCGTTGGAGTCCTTAGTGTGAGAAACACGCCGTAGCCGATAACTTAGGCTCAGGCGAGGATATCAGTGAAGTAGTAATTTATTCACAATTGCAATGGTGGGTGCCCCACAAGCAGGAGAGCACACCTACTAGTTCCAAAACACAGTTTATATACTTTCTGGTGACAGGACCCTCCCCTGTTTCCCCACTGAGTGGGTAACCCAGGTTCACAATCTATCTGATGCTTCACAAACAATGCATGGCCTTCAGTTGCCAGCCTGTTAAATTTCAAATTTCTTTTGACATTTTCACTGCTTGAAGTGGTAATGTTTCTTCACTCATCTGACTTGGCTTAACACCTTGATTTTCACCTAATTGTTGTAAGGAGTCTGGTTGTCTGCATTATACAAGGTTGCCTGCTAAGCTTTCTTATCACTGTAAATATATCTCAATACCACATTTCTTTCCTCTAAACAATGTAACTCTGCAAAAACAACAATTCTATTCCCACATTAGTAAATGGCAAATAACTAGGCAGTCTGCATAAATTGTGGTGGAACTAAGTAGGGCTGTGCAAAAATGTTATTTAATAATAGTAGCAGAAACATCTGGTTTACCATAATACGGACTGTGGAGCAAAAGCATTTTGCAACTAGGCCTGCTTGATATTTGTAAGACCAATCCTTTCTGCCTCACTTGCTCATACAGCTGATGGCAGGTTGCTTCATACTGATAGGCAGTGTAGAGTCATATAGTTAAACTTACATTTTTGCAGTAGAAGTCTGTGCAAGAGCAGTGTGCTTCTGAGGATGCTTTAGAAATTTGTTTTTGTCTCTCACTGTAAAACAATGGTAAAGGCTGATGCTGAAAGTGAGCTAAGTCTAAATGATATCTGACTGAAAATATTTGGGGAAAATGTGTTCATGGACAAGAACTTAATAGGGTTGTGTCAGGGGTTGTGCTGGTTTTACTCAGGTGGGCAGCCGAGCTCCACCACAACCGCTCTCTCACTCCCCCTCTCCTCAAAGAGAAAATACAACACAGAGAACTCGAGGTTTGAGATAAGAAAGGTTTAATTAAAGGGAAAGGGAATGGGAGGAAAAAACAGAGACAAAAGAAGCAATCAGTCCACGTGGAAGCACAGAGAGAGAAAAAATTATTCTCTACTTCCCATCAGCGAGTGGTGTTCGGCCACGTCCTGGGAAGCAGGGCCTCAAACACGTAGTGGTTGTTCAGGAGGAACAGCCCCCTCCCCCACGAGAGCCCCCCCTTTTATTGTTGAGTGTGACATCAGGTGTTATGGAATATCCCTTTGGTTGGTTTAGGTCAGCTGCCCCAGCAATGTCCCCTCCCCATCACTTGCCCACCCCCAGCCTGCTGGCTCTTGGGGGCTTGGAAGGAGTCCTGATGCTGTGCCAGCACTACGCAGCAATAGACACAACACCGGAGTGATATCAGTGCTGTTCCAGCTACGAGTGCGGAGTACAGCACTGTGCGGGCTGCTGCAGGGAAAAGGTGACTCCAGCTCAGACAGACCCAACACAGGGGTTTATGTCTTCTTTCATGAAAGCATTCAAAAAAATCTGTGAAGAAGGTGCTTGTAAATTCCACTGACTATTTGATGGCTCTTTGAGTGGAAGATGATCTTTCTGTCCTCACAGGCAGGGAGTGGTCTTTCATCCTGTATACAGAAAGCTGATACGAAAACACAGAAATTCAAAGCAATACTACAAAACATTTAATTTATGGTCCTATTACTGTCCCTCATAGACTTTGATCTTTTCAGGTGCTTACTGTAAGCTATTAAGACTTGAATATAATAGCTAACACTCAGCATGGAGAAAGTATAACAGCAAAGCCAACCTTACTTTTAAAGGTTCATACACAATCCTCCTCTCTTGGTACAAGTAAACAATTTCTTTTCAGAGGGAATGTATTTGAATCCTAAAATCAAGAGTGAATAAGTAGCCAGGACATGTAGCCCATGTGTTTCTTCAGAGTCACACTCTGTAGTAAACAAAATAAACAAAGTTGAAATTCCTTTACATATTAGCAAAACAGAAGATTTCCCAGAATGCCAGGCAGGAGTAGGAGCTTGGAAAATTGTCATTTCCAGTTCTTCTGAAAAGCATGTCACTAAGGCTGAGTTTGGAGAAACAAAGCTCGACAAGGGAGCCGCAACCTTTGAACTTGTCAACAGTATTGCAAATCGCAATTGTATTCTATGCATCCCTTAAAACAGGGAAGTGTGGTTCCATAGTGCTTTTGCTCAAAATCTGTGGACTCAGCCCAGCCACACAAGTTTTAATCATCCTTAGACTTAATATCATCTTATTCTATGGGAAAAAATATGAAATTTGTTCATAGCATTTAACTAATTTTAAGGAAGCTATCCACCTGTGATAATGCTTCTTCTGTCACATTAACAGCTTAGAAAGCCTAGTAATTACTCTAAGTGAACGTCTGCATGACAGCTAGAAATGTAGAGCTGAATTGTTTCATTAACCAGCAGGTATCCACATATCTATCTGGTACCTGCTGGTTAAAAAAACAAATTCAGCACTGTAAAAGGAGATGAAATCTTATTTTGCAAAATGCTCAGTTCTAAGCAGGTCAGTGGGTCCTGGTGATTCAGGTCAAAGCTGACTTTTAACAGACAAGTCTGTATCTTTTTGTAGCAACACCATTTCTCCCAGCCAACCAGAAGGAAACAGAAATACTTTAGTATAATATTTTTTACTCTCCTACATTAGGCAATGGTCATGATCTTACACTGTCAGCATTTGGCAGTGCTGTTACATAAAAGATTTTACACCCTTTTAGTCAAGTGGAGCTTGGTTACACGACTTGCAGCCACGTTTTCTGGTGTCTGCTTACAGTGACAGCACTGTGTCATTGTAGCTGGGAATTGAGTTTTTGCCCCATACGGAGCAGCTGTTTAGTTTTAAATCAAAGTCTATACTTGGCAGCACTATTAATTGCAAAGGTGATTCTTGGACAAAGTCAACCAACTGTTGAATTACCGCTGAGCCTTTCAATAGAAACCATGAAATTTTTAACTGTTGCAATACTCTGTTACAGTTGAAATTGTCAGTATCTCATTTCAGCACCACAGTGAGTTTAGTCATCAGATACTTTGAGCTGTAAACCAACACAAGCATGACAATTCCTGTCTATTCATGAGGTCATTTTGGGGTCAGCAATGTTAGACAAGAATGAATTTTTGAATGATAGTGTCTGTGTTGTTAGGAGAACTATTTAGGTAGAAATGGCTGTACACCATTGGTTTAGGTGCCTAAGTCTAGCATTTTGGCAATTTTTAAAACATTCACTTATCTTGGAAGTACCTAAAAGCAGTGTTACTGAGCCATGGGTCTGTGTAGTCTGTTCTCTGTTGGTACTGTTTTGATGTCTAAGCAGCTGGGGCATATGCTTAGGCATGGTGCAGAAACTCAGCCATCCTGTGACATAGGTGCTTGAGGCATCTTGGTATGGGTGACCCTTATGGGTCAGCCAACACAAGCACAGAAGTAACCTCACAAAATGAAGTATCTCAGATGTTTTTGAAGATCTGATTGGACACTACCTGAACACCTGGGGCTGAATTCAGTGTTGCTCTTGCTCCAAGCATGGGATTTGTCTAGAGACCTCCTCAGGTCCCTTCCACCCCAGGTGGCTCTGTAACATCTCTGCCTGCAAAAGAAGCAAGCTGAAGATCTAACTTCTCTTCAGCCTGTGGAAGATCAAAGTCACCTCTCTCAGCTTCCAGGAGAGCAGCATAACCATCAGGCTGTAGGTTTAAACTATTGGGGCCATTTTGAGACACTGATGCACTGAATAGGAAGCCTTACATTTTTTTTTTCTCCAGGCTCAGGTATCTAAAATGCATTCACTGGCATGAAAACTTTTCTTGGATCTGTTCCCAAGTGTATACACTCTGCTATGTTTTTTGTTCAGCATATTGGAACACAGCTCCTTTGCTGTATTCATACACAGGCAAACAAGTGTCTTGCTAAGAAAGAACTACTGATGTGATGGCAAAGGAAGATATAGAAACAAAGGTTACCAGGTGATATCACTTTCTGTGGCTAATAAACAGGCAGAGGAGGAGCCAAATGAACAGATTTTTTTGATTCCTCATTAAATTCAAATAGAGTGGTTGAATTGTGCCTCACATAACTCACAGTGGTATTTTCTGCCACACAGATGCTGGCAAATAAGTTCAGCACCAATTAGCTTTGATTAATATTCCTGTTCCATGAAAAGAGCCAGACAACATGATTAACTACAGAAGTTTGTGTCTCAGTGGGCTATTTTTTTTAACAGAGGATTTCCCAAACTACAAAAAGAATTATCAGTATATGCATTAATGATTAATTTCTCAATGTCAAAATTATAAGCAGAATTCATTGTAGGATAGGAACAAAGCTGTGCTTTTATTGTTAGAATTTATCTTTTTAAAAAAAAAAAAAAAAAAAAGTTTTTATTTTATTTCCTTGATCTTTAAATTGCCACCTGTCATTCATGAAATAAAAGTGCAAATGAAAAGTTTTTATTTATCTAATGTTATTGTGCATATATACACTCTTTGTCTACAGAATATAGTAGGTTCTAAGTAAAATAGTTTATTCAAGGTAAAAATCACTTTGCCTTAATAAGACACAGAGAATGCTTCACTGATTTCCCAATTTATGTTCATTGTCTCTAATAGTTTTAAGCAAGTAATGAATTTAGTCCTGCTGTTGAAACACTTTCATAAAATATTCTATTAATTAGGTTACAGTCTATTATACTAGACAATAGGCTGCAACAATACAGCTGATTAGTGCTTCACTTCTTTTACAAACAATATTCTTAACGAAGTATTTTAATGTCATAACAGAAAATTGATTCTAAATGAGTCAGCTGCTCACATTGTGTAAGCTCTTTAATTTTTGAAAATGAATTTATGATCTTTTCTTCTAAATTAAGTGTTTACCAGGGGTATTAGTTTAAAAAGAATTAAAATTGATAAGATGACTTTAAAAAGAGAATATAGCAGACCAACAATAATCCACATGTTGCTAATCCACACAAAACACTGGCAGTTTCCTCTCTTCCCAGGAAAGAGTTAACAGCAGATTGCTGTAGCCAGGTTTCCTAAGCCATTATTATTTACAATGTCTGATACATAGAATTGGTACTTTCAGAGATGTTAACATAAATAATTAACATTATGCTGCAGTTGTCAAGTGACCAAAGTACATTTTGAAATGCTTTATTCCTCTGAGTTTAACTTACCTAGTCGTACTGCTAGGCAAATAATTCTCTGCAGCTGAGCAGGTCCATTTGGCAAAGGGAGTGGTATCGTCCCATGGGGACAGGACAGCCTGGCAGGGTGTATCCGCTTGTGCTGGTTGTCTCCATGGGGCCACTGTGTGACCAGTGGACGTAGTGAGCTACAGTTCTCCACAGAACTCACTGTTAGCAGCAATCCTCGTGCACTGATTCACTTTTACTTACAGAAATGTGAGTTTTTGCCAATGAGCTGAAAGAATTTTTGAGGATTCACATGAAATGATCTATCTACTTTCCGCTCACATTGTGTGTCTTTTTAGCACTCAGGCATTTGTGCTGAGGATTACTTGAAGTCTTAGGCTTTACAGCAAAATACTGGTGCCATTCATGTAGGAACACAGGAATTGAAACAATTTCCCATGTGACTAAGCTGGTCTGTTCAGTGGCAGGTAGTGCTTCAAAATGATCGTATTTTAACTCAATTAATGCTTTCTTATGCTCAGAATCAATATGCAAAAGATTTTATTAGCACATGTTACATGCCTTTTGTGAAGTAACACTAAGGAACAATTTGTTCCAATGATGAAACATTCTAGTGGTTTCTACAGAATAACAGTATTGGGAGGTTGCTACAGATGGGACTGAGTCAGTAAAATGGCTCTTTGCCTGATCCCTTAGAAGGACCATGGAGCAGTCATCCCTTGGAAGGCAGCAGAGCAGGCATGATCAGAAAGCTGCCACTGCACAATGGCTAAATGTAGTTACACCTAAAGCGCATTGTAAAACTCACAAAATATAAAATCAGGAGCTTTTCCTTCAGTTTTTGAAAAAGAAAAATGGACACACTAAACTATTCATAAACACTCATGGGCCATGATTTCTGCCTAAAGGGTTTAATTCCTTCCTGAACCTTTAATTCCTTCCTGCCCTTTGCTCCAGAGGCAGGAATATTCACTACCACAGTAAGCTGTTCTAGCTTTTTTCCATCTCCATAATAGCTTTGATAATGCCAAAGCATGATTGTTTTTGTCATTTTGAATGAGGGAAGTGAAGGTCACAGTCCATACTTCTGGCTTAGCCAAAAATTTACTTTAGTTATCATAGCACCATGTCACGTTATCACATTGCAATGTTACTGCTGGCAAAAGAATCTCAAGGCAGAAGTAGTCTAAGAAGTAAATTGGCTATGCTTCTTTCCCAAGACTGTAATATGTAAATTTTGAGCAGAGATTTAGTTCTTATTCTGCTTAAAGTAATTTTCAGACAAAGATTAAAAAGGAATGAATAATACATTGAAATAACTCCATAGGAATGCTGTGAACAAATGAGTGGATTCCAGCATCTAAAAAAGCTATTTCACTAGCAAGTAGACCCTTCATTTGAAAAACTGCCAAAAAATTGGAAGAAAAGAGATAGACAGTGCTACACAAGCAAGCTTTACATCACCTAATCTCTCAGCTGCAGGGGCTAAACTTTTCCTCCCTTGCAGGGAGGGAGACGGGGGAAAGGGAAAAAGAGAAAAAAAGGAAAAAAACAGTGTTATTTAAAGGTTTTCCTGATAAAACTTATTTATTTATTTATTTATTTCTCTGAGAGATAAGACCTAAGAGAACAGCCTCTCAAGAAAACACCTGGGGAAAATACAGAAAAGCACTTTTGGCCAGTGGAGAATGGAATATTCTTTTCTGCAATTTAATATTACATGTCCTGTTCTTCCCAAAACTACATCTGTTTGACCTTTCTTAGATGCCACTTCTCAGAAGTTTGAGTGGAAATTGAAGGAATTTGTGGGGGGAGATAGAAGGGTTTCTAAACCAGTTTCCTGGACTGTCTAGGTCTTAAATCATGTGCCCCCTTGAATTAGACTTCACAAGTGTCTATGGAGGAGTTTAAGATGTCTACAGCCCATGGCAAAATGCCACAGTACAATGGGTACCAGACTCATAGGCTCCTGGAGGAATCCAAACCCTGCTTGACGTTTAAAATGTCATCTGTTTTCCCAAGCTTGATGCTGGTCAGACCCCTGTGGTATGACTCAGAATGGTGCACTGAATGCTTGCTTTGAAATAGGAAATCCAGGTGGAGAGGTTAGTTCTTTTATTAAAGGAGGAATTAAAGAAATCATTACTGCTCTATTTTTTAGTACAGTTTACGGAAGTAAAGTGTACAGAAGGGGTTTATTATGTGAGCAGAATAATTCAGTACTATATTGTAAAAGAATAATTTTAAAGTAAAGCAGATTTTTCTTTTAATCCTTCATGTGATTTTGTAATATTTTATTAATATGGCTAAGTACTTTAATGGGTATAGGTTCTGATAAATTAAATATACTATTACATTTACATCCTGAACTTAGTCAACATGATTGCCAAGAGAATTAATAGTGTTGCATCTAGGAACATATATATATTACCCTTAATTTTGTTTTAAGTGCTGTTATAAAGCAGTAAAGATGGCTTTTCACAATATGTAGGATATGAGAATTCAAAAGGCAGTGATTTAAAAACAGTTCTCTGGTGAGTCCTTGAAGGTAGCTGCTGTCTTTCATGGTTAATGCGTAAAGTATCTCATCTAGGAACTAGAAGAATGAACAAGAATTTTGTATAGTGATGGACTTGCTTACAAACTTGAATTAACTGTGATTGTTAATCCATGTGCAACTCTCAGCCTCTTGCAATAGTTGTGACTGTGGTCAAAGCCTGATTTGGTGCACACGTGTTTCAGAATTTGAATTTAGTGTACAAAAAGAAAGCAATAGGACAAACCTTCTTGCTATTCCATCCTGAAAATAAGATTTCCCGAAGTGACTCATAGATATTATTGAAGTACAAACATTAGCTCACTTACTGTAGCTGAGATTTAGTATTGTAGATGAGTATAAAAAACTTCACAGCATCTTTCTGCCCAGAGTTCCTTCTTGGGGAAGCATTTAGTGCAGATATTTAGGCTTCTCTGCTGTGAAGACAATCCCATGTTTTAAGTGAGAAGTAGAGCTGATGAGATCCTGTCCTACCATGACTCTGCAGAAGTCTATCAGCAACTGGTGAAGTGGTGAATCACCAGTGAGTCATGTTGGCCAGTAGCCAATTCAGAAAATATACTAGATTTTGTTTATTAAAATAAAATAACTATGTAAATAAAAACAAATTCCCATTTACTGTAATGTATTTTCATGGGAGTGCATATGTATGATGAACTTTCCATTTTATAATGAAGAAGAATTTGTTTCCTTATGCATAATAACTGAATGGATGAAAAGCTCTTTTGAGAATTCTAGTAAAATTTGAATTGTCTTTTTTTTTCTCCAGGATATGACACAAGTACTCATTGCAAAACCTGACAACACAGTAGTGAGGTGGACTTCTGTGTCTTTGTCATTTGTAAACAGAGAAACTCACATTATGTCATCCTTCATATACACTTTTCATTGTTCTGAGACAAAGGCAGATTGAAGTGCTCATGCTCAGAATTCCACCATTCCCACATATGGAAATCCTTTCTATTTCTAGGCTAATCATTTCCATGAAGAGTTTATATCCTTTTGTTCTGTCTTCATTCTACTGATATTTTTTTTTAAATGCCTTTGTGTTCCTTCTCTGCCATTTTTACTATAGAGAGCAATCAAGCTCTACAGTCTCCTCTCATCTCCTCTTCACCTGTGTGTCCTTCCTGGCACCTGTGCTAGTCATAATCCATATTTCCTCTTGGCACATGACTAGAGCTGTTGAGCCTTTGTCAGTGCCTTTTCAAATGACTGCCAATATCTATTGGAAATACTTTTCATACCCTAGCATTCAGCTTTTCCACAGTAAAAACATGTAGATGGCTCATCATTCTCCTGGGACTGAATATGACCTTTCTCTTCCATCATTTCTTACTGATAAAATCTTTGCTGGCAGAAGAAACTTATGAACAGTAACATTATTACTTAAGGAAATGTGATTCTCTAGGATTTGACCAATTCCATGTCATGCAGGTAATAGAATAAAATTTATAATAAAATAAATTTATTATAAAATGTCTCTCCCTGTATATGGACATATTTGTAGAGACCCACTCGAATTATAGATGCTATTGTCTATTGCACAATGTAGTTACAGTCATTTTCACTGTTATTTTATGGAAGGTGACCTCTGAAAGTAGATGGATGTTCATTTAACAGCAAGCTGGTAAAAGCAATGAAGTTCATCCATGCACCAGGAATTCATTAGAAATCATGTTAAAGAATTCCATTATCTTTTTCTTAATTTTAATTATGTTTTAGTAAAATAAGTATGCTGAGATCAGAAATTTGAATAACCATCATGTTTTACTTCATCAGTACTGAAAGGAAGGGAGTAAAAATGCTTAGGAAGTGAGATAGGGACAATATGCTTTGATTTGCAGCTTTCTGCCCTGATAAGTGTCTAAGGGCAGATGACATACACAGAATGATAGTGGTTTTTTTTTTTTTTCTTTTCTTTTCTTGTTTTTTTTTTTTATTTATTTATTTATTTATTTTTTATTTTTCTATTTTCTTCTCGTTGGCTGTTGCTGATGTGCATTTCTCACAAGCAAGTACTTTTTGTGAAATTGTAAATTAGAATCTCTGAAATACTTCAGTCTTTAAAATTTAGAAGAAAAAAAAAAAAAGAACAGCTTAACCCATGTGTTAACTCATTCACTCTCTTTTTCTTTATTTCACAAAATAATTCAAGTGAGATACTGATACCTGATTACGTCTTTTTTAAGGTGACATTCAGTTTCTTTCTTTGACCTTTTCATGTCCAACGGGGAACATCTGCACTGTTTTCATCAAACAAGAACAGACTGCAGTCAGTGTTGTCATCCTGGCTGCCTTATCTGCACAGTAAGAGCCATATTATGACACACGCAGAGAAGGACGTGGACTGATTTCCAGTACCTCGTTTGTACAAAGAACTCCTCAGTCAAATGACTGATATTACCAAATGCAGCATTTAAGGCTCAGCATTCTTCATTAAATCCAGCAAACCACCAGATGACAGAGGACAGGTGAAAAAGCAGAAAAACGGCCTGTCTTATACTACTAGAGGAGAAAGCAGAAAGTATGTACACGAATAATATAAAACAAAACAAACAAAAAATCAACACTCTGTACCTCCTGTTATTACTCATTTAAATACAGAAGAAAAGAAAAAAAAAAGCATCAATTAAAATTCCACCAAGTGGGACTGGAACAAGGAAGAAAAACTGTTGGTGGGAAGCCTATATAAAATTGACACAAAAACGACCCTTTTTAACAAATCTTTCCCTGTAGATTTAATAAGAATAGGAAAAACTGGGAAGTACGTATACTGACTAATACGGAGGCTCACTGTATATTTGAGCCCCCTTTAGAGAAATAAATAAAGCCAAGAACTACTTGAACAGTCAGAAGTTTCACTATGTAAAGTGAAACACCTGTAAGTATAGCCATTTTCTGCAGAGCAAGAAGCATCAGTGGCAATGCACTTGCATTTTAATCATTTAATACCAAGCACTATAAAATGTGTTAGAGCAACATCAGATATAGGAAAAATATTTAATTAAATCAAGAGCAGGACAGATCTGAACTGAGATTGATAGAACCTGCTCCTTTAATGGTCTGGCCCATAAATTTACAAGAAAAATTATGCTATCCATGCCAAGGTTAATGCAGTGTTAACATCCCTACCTCATATTTCATAATGCCTGCAACCTTTGTGAAAATATGGGTCTATAGAAGAACTGCTTATGTGTTTATTACACTATTGTTGCAAAACTAGAGGTACCCTAAAACAGTGCATTATTAGAAGTCTGAGGATGTCACACACTTTCAGTGATGACCACAGTGAAAAACTGTGGTAATAGAGTAAAGTTAGGATACAGCTAGGATAAAGCTTGTTGATGAGAAGCTCAATGTGAGCCAGCAATGTGTGCTTGCAGCCAAAAAGCCAACTCTATCCTAGGCTGAATCAAAAGCAGTGTGGCCAGCAGAGCTGGGGAGGTGATTCTCCCCCTCTACTCTGCTCTTGTGAAGCCCCACCTGGAGCATTGCATTCAGCTCTGGGGCCCCCGCACATGGACATGGACCTATTAGAATGAGTCCAGAGGAGGACCACAAAGATCAGAGGGCTGGAGTACCTCTCTTGTGAAGACAGGCTGAGGGAGTTGGGGTTGTTCAGCCTGGAGAAAAGAAGGCTCTGGGGAGACTTTATAGCATCCTTCCAACACCTAAAGGGGGCCTACAGGAATGTGGGGTGGGGGTGTGGGGGAAGGGTGTGAGAGGGGGCAAGGGGGCTCTGTCAGGGAGTGTAGTGATAGAACAATGCAGAATGGTTTTAAACTAAAAGAGGGTAGCTTTAGATTAGATATAAAGAGGAAACTCATTACTCAGAGGGCAGTGAGGCACTGGAACAGGCTGCCCAGAGAAGGTGTGGATGCCTCATCCCTGGGGATGTTCAAGACCAGGTTGAATGGGGCTTTGGGCAACCAAGTCTGGTGGGAGGTGTCCCTGCCCATGGCAAGGGGTGTGGAATTAGATAATCTTTAACATCCCTTCCAAATCAAGCCATTCTGGAATTCTATGATTCTGCATTTATTGTGGCCTCATTTTACTTATTATCAGTAACTGGATAAGAATGTAGACCAAAAAAATTTTAAGAAAAAAAAATTAAAAAGAATTTTTAAGACCAAATTTTTGTCTCACTGTGAGACATCTACTAAATTTGAGATTTACAAAACTTTAAAAATGTTGCATTGGTCCTCCCAATCTGTTTAAATTCAGAACTCCCAGTTATGGTTTGCTGGCCAGATTTAACTTGGAGTTTGTTTTTCTTTGATTACAAGACCTCTGAAACAGCAAAAGTGAGTGCATAGCCAAAGGGCAGGATCTTGCTGTTCCACAGGATTCTCAAAAGGTTATAGAACAACATCTATGCTGTTGCAATTGGAAGATGTTTTACTATTGATTTAAGAGAAAACAAGTTCATGTTTTCATTTTGGCTGGAAAAGCTTGCTCATCTCTTGATGGAACACTAAGAACTTGCTTCACAAAGTTTATCAGACAGCAGTAGAACCCCAAAGAATATAAATGGAAGGCTTTACACATTTACTTCACTGCTCTGCCAAGGATTCTGGTGACACCCATTAGGTCCTTTCAGATAATGGCTTAACCTGCTGGTACATGCTTATTGCTAGGCATACTTTTGGTACACTATTGAAACGTTGTTTTGTTTTGTAAATTTCATAGAATCAAAAGCAAATATTTCTGTTACATAGGATTTAGGGTTAGACGAAGACGTACTCTGAATCTCATGTTTGAAATTATATATGCATTTCTACAACAAAAAGCATTCTGAGCATCTGCTAGAAAGAGTAACTCTTCAAGTGTTTGTTTTCATCATCGACCAAAATCATTGCCCAAGTTGCATGGGATTTAACTAGAAGCAGATGGAAATAGAAATATCAATTGACAGGGGAATAGTGTAGGTACTGGATGATTGAACCAAATATTTAGCTCATTCATTGCATTTTCCATGTGTAACTGTCAAAGCACTTCACAAAAGTCTGTATCATTATCTTAATTTTGCAGATGGGGAAGCAAACGGAGATACAGTACATCAAAGGGGGAATGAAAAATATATCTTAGTCTTTTGATTGTTTGGTGTGAGGAAATAGTGCTTATTTGTAGGATTGCAAAACTCTATAGCTTGTCCTAAATGTACAGCAGTGGTGCAGACCTGTTTTGGAAGGGAGTTTACCATAGAAAATAGAAATAAAAGTTCTGGAAGGTTGCTCTTGCTCTTTCATATTTTGTATGTCTAATCAAAAACCTACAGTACTCACTAAGGACCTGCTTTACAAAGGTTCTTAAACACACATTTTAGTGGCATCAAAGATTTTCAGTTTCAAAATAAACCCTGCAGTTTTCAGCATTTGGAAATGCAAGCATTTTGCATGGATGCAGAGCCTGCAGAGACAGAAAAAAATATGCCAGTTACATGCATGAAGTGGATTTGCTCTTAACTTCAACTCACATTTTCTCTAGAAATCCAAGCTTTCCTTGTTCACTCATTTTGAATAGTATTTCGCCATTTACATGGTTAGCACTATTCTGTGAGAGTAAAAATGATAAGCATTAAGAAGGAAATATTTCTGTCTTCTCAATTCATCATCCAACCAAACTTTTGGAACCAAATAAACTTTTCACAAGTTTTTTCATCCAAGATTTCTTCACACATATCTTCATTTGACATGGTATGTGGTAATTAAATATCACCTGTCATATGAAGAAAGGAAAGGGTGGAAAACAATAAAATTAACATTACTAAAGAAGATCAGCTCTAGCTTAGTATTGTCCTTAGGCAGAAGATATCTTCTTTGCAGGTTCTCTTTATTGCAGAAGTGGCCATATCTCCATAGTAATTACATTTTACTGTGAGAACAGACACATCTTTTTATCTCCTATCATAATCAGTATAATTTAGTTAGCTAATCTGTAAAGCCTATCTGCCAGTCCTTAATTATAACTGCAGATAGTCCTGGAAGTAAAACTTCTCCAGGACTGCAAAAGCAAGAAGAGTTAAAGAAAATATAAAGACATAGTTTACAGAAGAGGAAGTTTGCAATTAAGAGTGGGACAGTACATTCTCTTATAATTGAGAGGCTTCAGCCTAACTACATTTACCAGAAAGATGCAAGAATAACATCTCTTTGACTCTGAAGTAGTAAATTTTTGGAGGTGAGAAATACCAAAAATATTTCTCCAATTAATATTAAATGAACTGGGAAATGCATTATAGGTGCATTGGATGTGCACCAGGGGAGGAACAAACCCAGCTGCAAAACAGCTATGCAGAAAAGGACCTGGGAGTCTGGTGGACACCAAGTTGAACAGAACTCAGCAATTTGCCCTTGCTGCTAAGAAGGCTAATGAAATTCTTGGCTGCACTAGGCAAAGTATGGCCAGCAGGTCAAGAAAGGAGATCCTTCCCCTCTAGTCAGAATTGGTGAGGCTGCACTTGGAGTGCTGTGTCCAGTTTTGGGCCCCTCAGTACAAGAGGAACATGGATCTACTGAATAGAGTCCAGTGGAGAGGCACCATGATGATGGACTGGAGCACATCTCCTCTGAAGAGAAGATGAGAGAGCTGTTAATGTTCAGCCTTGAGATGAGTCGGCTCAGGGGAATCTTATCAATTCCTATAAATACCTGCCAGGAGAGTGCAAAGAGGAGAGCCAGCTCTTTTCAGTGGTGCACAGTGCTCAGACAAGAGGTCGTGGACACAAACACAGCAGGTTCCATGTGAACATAGGAAGCACTTCTTTACTGTGAGGGTAAAGAATGGATCACTGGAATAGGCTGACCAGAGAGGTTATGGAGTCTCGCTCCTTGGAGATCTTCAGAAGTCACCTAGACATGGTCCTGAATGACTAGCTGTAGGTGTCCCTGCTTGAGCAGGGGGCTTGGACCAGATGGCCTCTAGAGGTCACTTCCCACCTTAACCATTCCGTGATTCTGTGATGCATAACCTTGTCTGCTCACATTTCATTATGATTATTTCAAGGTATGAACATAAAATCTCATGTCTGAGAGTACAGTATCACAATTATAAGATCCATATTGTAAACCACTTTCTAGCTGCAGTGTAAGAGCTTGTTTTATGACATGAACTTGACAGCTGCTGAGGGTGCAAATGTGCACCTATTTACTTACAGCAGAAAAGCTAGGACTTGTTTCTGTGTTATCATATGACAAAAAAAAAGTTCTCAAAAATATAATATAAAATCTCTATGGTTGTGTGCTTGGTCCTGTGTGAGACACAGATATCTCAAAATGGTATAAAGTGTAAGGATTTTAGTGCCCTAACTAAAAACAAATTAGAATGCAAAATGGCAATTTTCAATGAACACTAGCTAAAAGTTTACCTTAGTTTTGTTAGATCAGAAAGTTGCTTGCTATAGTTAGCAAAAACATGTATCTTTAAGCAGATTCTGAGTAAAAGTGAAAAGAATGAAAACAAAACAAAAGAAAACAAAACAAAACAAAAAAATGCTTATGGAGAACATCTACACAATAGTATGGAGCAGTGGTAATGAGCAGTAAGTGAAACAGGACTGCCCAGAGGAGTAGTGTGGTAACTTAAGAAATTTAAGTTCCTGCTGAGGCACATTTTGCAGCAGGTGAAACTGTGCAAATGGGTAAAAATATAAACAGGTTCGAGAAACGACCGTATTTTATCCTTTGTCTTAAGGAATGAGAAATCATTTCAACAGAGAAGACATACAAGATATTGTAAAATATTGAAATCATAACACTGATATAAAATGTTATAAAAGTAGAAAAGTTTCTAGAATTTGTGTTCTTTTCTAACAGACTCTGAAATATACAAAATTGCCTTATGGAGAATGATTTCTTCATCCTTCTTTATATCACTAAAGAAGCTTCATGCTGAGCATTTAGATTGGAGACAGATCAAAATGCAGATGCTTTATTTGGTTACCTTAATAGCTTAATAGGCTTTTAGGATTATTAGTCTCACAAGTCTTTTTGAGCTTATAAAATCCTAATGTATTTGCTCTTAGAAATTATGAGCTCAGTCCCAAAAACTCTTGCTTCCATGAGCCCTTCAGTGAATTGCTTGATTTAATGCCACTGAACATTAAGGGTCTGCACGATCACTGTCATGTGCTTACAAAACACTGCAGAGAACAGGAACATGCAAGGAATTCCCGAGGAGTCAATTACTCTATAAAACTATCATGTCCCACTCCATTCAGTCTCTTCCCAAGGGTATTTGCCCTAATATTCATGCTGTAGTTAACCAAAAAAGCAAAAGGGTTGACTGTTAATCAAAATTATATTTATTTAAAAACCCTGGTTATGGGCAACATTGAAGATAAAGAGGAGTCCTCACCTAGAGCAGGTGCAGCTCAGAGTTAGTTCTCAGCCAGGTGTTGGGCTATAAGGTCTGTTCAGCACATTTGAAATCATAAAACCTCAAGAGTGGGCATGAATCCATACTAATACAACCCCTACCAAGTTTGCTATGGCTTTTCTAAGGATCAAATTAAACTGCCCCCCTCTCCTAAACTGCTGCATACACATCCCTTTGGGTATCAAAAGGTTTCCAGCTATGCTTGTTGTCATGCTTTGTGATGATATCTTTTGCATAATAGACCAAGTCTCCTTGACCATAAAGCTGGTCATTATGAATCTTTAAGCTTCTTCATCCATTGACCAGAATTGATGCTGATGGGAGGTTTGCCTTTTGACTACATTTCTGGCTGAATCTACCATACCATAGCCCTGAAACCATCTATGAAAGTACTTACAAAGATATAATGAAGAGTCACTTATGCAAACAATACACAACCTGGTGATTCCTTATGGTCTGTGGCTCTCCAGTTGAAAATCTGTGGGGTTTTGTTGTTGTTGTTTCTTTGTTTTTGTTTTTTAACATTGATGACTATCTGTCATTTGGATATTCCTAGTTTTTTTCTCGTGATGTTTCTAGCCTTCAGTGGTGTAGTCCAGGAAAGGAGAAATGACCAAATATTGTTGCAAGCATTTCTGGCTCAAGTGGCATAAATGTTTACATTTGTTGGAGTGAATAGACAGGAATCATAACTGCATCTTACCATGATACTTAACCAAAACTGAGTCTGTTTCATTTGCAGGAAATAAATTCATTGCTTTTTCTTTTTTTTTTTTTGATGGTTCTGTCAATTCATTATGAAGAATTGAGATTTGCACTGCATAGCATTTTCCATTCGATATTATAAATTCTGTTGGATATTTCTCACCACAGTAAAGGTCATATGTAACTTAGTCCTGAAGTCACTGACAGACCTTACAGGAATATTGGCAATTTTAAAGAAAAAGGCAAGACAAGACAGTTAGTATGCTAATGGAGTAAACCTTAGTAAGAAAAAAAGTAAAAACAAGGCAAAACAAAACAGAAAGTCTGATTCAGAAAGTGTTGGGGGAAAAAAAAAAATGAAAAAGAAAAAAGGAAAAGGGAAATCAAATAGTCCTCCTGAGAATGTCAGGCTGAAGATCAGATTGGAAGCAGACTAAGAAGCCTACATCAAACCTTTTCTGCAGGAAATTCTGAAACCTCAATCATAGAAGGTGTGGTATAGGTTCATTTCTGTTTAATACCTAAAATTGTAATTAGTTAAAAAAACTTCTAAAAGGCTTAGGAAAAGTTATTTTTTGTTGTTCAGAACTCATTTGCAAGAATGAGACACCTGCTACTTAAATCTGAAATTTCACTGAGAAGAATGTAAGAGATGCTATCAAAAATCTAATACCTATACATTTGTCTTTTTTTTTAAGGAACCCTTGATCTTGGTAGAGTCATTGTTGAAACTTTTTTTTTTTTTTCTGATACCTGGGGGAAGATAAAATATTAGAGAAGAATTTTCTTCTAAGAGAGAATACAAAATATGATTAAAATAAAATAAAATAAAATAAAATAAAATAAAATAAAATAAAATAAAATAAAATAAAATAAAAAAGGTTTACTTCTCACTGTATGCTAGACTAACTTTTGCAAGTGACCATACTACCTGCCTCAGTCTTTCAATGAAGAAATGAAACTGGAAGATTTGACTTGCTTAATCCCAGTAAGTGATTTATGTCAATCTATGTTTACAGGGCTATGCTCACAAGAGGAAAGTAGCAAAATTGCAATCTTATAAATGAAACTAAGATAAATCCTCACAGTTTCAGTTTCCTCTTTAAATCAGAAGAATTTGTAGATATCAAACACTAGGCATTAGTCTAGGTAAGTGCAAATTTAGAGGAGGTAATGACCTACCAGATTAAATACTTTTGGTCATCAGGAAAGAGCAACTTCAGATCCCAGAGATAGATTTCTCTTCAACTAATCAAAGAAAGTAGCAAATGAGTTAAGAAAAAATGAATCTGTTTTTCTAAAGAAGTCAAGCATGCACATACCACAATGAATTCTAAGGTCCTAAGTGACAGAAAACAAAGTGCAGAGGCAATACTAATTCTCCTTTCTGCTTAGAAGTATGAGAGATAAAGTGACTGAAATAATTAAAAAAAATATATATATAGTGCTGCAATTTCCAGTAGGATGAATTAAATTAAAATTGATAATGAAAAATTTGCTGTAAAAGGCTTTAAATTACTGTTTCCATTCAATAGCAAGCAGTGTATTATTATAGGAAATTCATAGGGCAGTGTTGATAGTGGAGAAATTTATCTTTCTAAATAAAGTTTATGCAAGTAGAAACTAAATTGCCACATGAGAAACTTTCACAACTCTGTGTGTAATCCAACTTTTTTTGGCAGAATGGTTCATTGCAACACAAGTGAGTGGGTTTTGTTTTTTAGGGACATTGCTACTTACAGTCCTTTGCTGTAACAATTTAATGAAGTCTTTAAATATAAGAGGTGCACTGACTTTCTTTTTGCTATTTTCTTTTTCACAGCACTTTCTTCATAGAGAGGTATGAAGGCTCATTTCTTGAGTATTCTTTCATGGTCAAGGAAGGCATGGTTAACATGCTCCACAAATATTTCATGATCACTGAATTTCACACAAAAATATGTAGTTTCAAACACCAGGAGTCATAGCTGAAAAGATTTAGCCAATACATCTACATTTCTCTGGCAGATTTCTGTCTCATGCTTCAAAGAACTATAAAATACAATTTTCGTGACTCCCCTACCCCACTCCCCCCCAACTCCACCCCCCAAAAAAATCATGGTTAGAAATCAATTGTCCATGGTTTATTGTTGAGAAGAAAAGATAAACTTTGTAAGACAAAATTTTCAGTCTGTTAGCAGTATACGTCCTTATTTGGCCAGTGAATAGATAAAAGAAAAGCACCTCTGCTCCTGTGGATAGAGTATTTGGTTTCCCTATGCTCACAGACATGTATACTTCTTGTGTTTTAGAAGATTTTTTTCTTTTTTAGTTTTATATCTATCTTTTAGCTTGTTTTCAGCCAACATTTCTGGTCATTCTTTATGGACTAAACCGAGGATGAGCCTTTTCAATATTAACACAATTGTACATAAGACTTAGGCAGTCATATTAACTTATTTCTATCAGAAGTGCATATATGGGACTCTTCCACAGGGCAGATAGAGTCTGGGAAGCATTTTTTCCAGAGGCAATATTCCTGACTCCACACATATCTGTACATTTCTTTTTTCTGGCTATGCCCAGAAGATTGCCAGGCATTGAGAATTCTGCAATAGATCTTGTGAATGTACAGAAATATGCTATCACCCAGATCAGTTCTGCAGTCCTTGTTTCACAGATGGCACTATTAATCCAGCAGACAAGAGCAGCTCTTGTTTATCACCAACCCGTATGAGCTTTCAGCTAGAAGTGAAACATGAAAGGGTTTGCATCCTGTTATAGTTCCTGCTTTGCCATCCCTTAATGAGCTCAAGGAGTAGTTTATAATGTTGTCCTTACTTGCCTGTGACTCTGACAGGGGCGGAGGCCAGCAGTGAAAGCAGCTAGGGATGGAGAGGGCTGAGCCACATTTCGACCTCCCCAGCATTGTACACAGCCATTCATGGTGCTGTAAATGAGAATGGCTGGGCAGACCCAGGAAAAGAAAAAAGAGAGACCCAACTTACCAACAAGTTACTGTAACATTAAGAAGGCCATTTTAAATGTGTGTTATTATTATTTTTTTTTTTTTTTAATGGTTATTGTTGTAAGAGTTGACTAGCACAGATGGAACACAGTTAGTTTTTCCAAAAATAATCTGGCAATTGTTCTTGTTAGAGCAGTTGACTTCCAGTCCACCACCCAGTTTGATCTGACTTGTCAGAGTAAGCAGCCAAATCTAGAGCCCCCAGTCCTCTTAGCTCTGTTTTTCCCAGGGTTGCATGGCTGGGATATGTGACTTTAAACTTTAAAACATTTTTGTATTTATTATTTCTTCACTTGTTTCAAGATCTTGATGTTACCTGCCTCCCCGGTAATTGATAAAACTTTGTGAACCAGAATGAAGAGTTTTTGATAATCTAGATTTAACTGGAATATTGTAAAACATGGATGGCTTTGAGATGAGATTTCTATTATTGCATGTAAGTGAATTCAGTTTGTAAATGCAGCAAAATTAATAGGAATTGTTCAATAACAGTCCAAATTATTCTTTCCAGTTCAGTAAGCAAAAATTGGATTGAAAGAAAAATAATTAGAATAAGTAGCACCCTTTAGGTATTTCCATAGACTTCCACAGCAGGACTGCAGGACTACTATTTACAAAGCATTTTAAAAACATACAAGCACAGAGAGATCTCCAGTAAAACTGCCACTAAAATAAACACATGTACAAGCAGACTAAGGGAGATTTAATCTGCTTTTCCTCTCATTCTAGCTGCATACTGTTTCACAAGTGGAAAGGTAATGTAATTCCAAGAATCCTTTTGTTCTCTTTGATTCCCTTAATCAGTGTTCTAAGGACAAAAGCTAGTTAACATAAAAGAACTTGTATGGTAAGCACTGCATAATAAATTTTTTTATTGGTTTGAATGTTTTAGTGGTTTGAATTCATCAAATCTTGATTGGAGCCTCAAACTCTGACATGAGAGAACCATGTTTCCTTACAATTTAGATTGACAAAGACTTCAGTCTTCCCAAGTTTAAGAGAATATCATGAAAAGCAACATTTTTTTTCTTTGTTTGTTTTGTTTTTGATTGAAGTTTTTACATGCTTGTAGAATGATTGCAGTCACATAGAAACAGAAATCTGAGAATTCATGACAATGGGAATTTTCCATAGAATGTAAAAACAGTTTATGGATTAATTCCAGACTGCTTAAGTCTGCGTAGAGCATAATGATTTCTCACTAATTGTGAGAAAAAAAAAAAAAAATTACACTTTTCTTTATATAGTTAATTTAGTTGTATTAGAGGTGCATCCTAAGTAACTAGGTTCTTCCCTCATGGAACAACCAGATTTTTGTAGATAAGGGAATAAATGCATTACATGGAAACATGGATTTGCATTGGAATGTAATTAAAGCCAATGACATGCCACCTGGAGCCTAGCTACAGGATTTGCGATCAGCTATTAAAGCATCAGCAAACAGTTTGCATTTTTATACTGAGGCATAGAAAGTCTTCTTTTTTGTTTTAATTCAATTTATACCTAGTAAATTACAAAAGTCCATGTCTTGTTTTCATGTCCTCTTCATCATGGTGACTTCACTTAATGCAAGGACATAGTTAAAGTCTTCCACTTTTATTTTTTTCCTCTTTTCACTTGTTACACTGAAAACATCTTGTATGGAGTTGCATCATATGGACAACAGTGGGGTGTAACAGTTTTCTTGTTGTTAAATGTGATTGTTTTTTATGGAAGCAGATAGCTGAAACAATAGGAGTGCCCATCTCAGATAAAGAATTATCCCAGCCCCTGGAAGAAAACTGTGCATGGTGGGCCAATTTTCCATGGGCATTGTGTGACATGTCTCCCAGTGAGACAGGAGGAGAAAGAGCAGTAAAAAATTTCAAGAGTTAACAAGGAAGGAAAGGTTCTGTGAGGAAAAAAGGAAAAAAAAAAAAAAAAAAAAAAAAAAAAGTAGAGACAGGCTGGGGAGCAACTGCTGGCTGAAAGTAGGCTAACAGCTGGGTATAATGGCACTGCCTCCTGTTTGTGACTCCTGCAGTCCTTAGGGAAACCAGACTTTAAGATTTTGTGTAATAGAATAGGATTACATAAAAGATGTATGGGGTTACCAGGAGTTTTTCTTTCTAATTGAAAGACCTTGCAGGCTGGTGTCCAAAATAACATTGCTCAGCAAAAGTCTCAGAAATCTCATGATTTGCAATGAGGCACACCTGGCAGTTTGGAGGAAAAGAAATACTTTTGCCCTGAAAATGGAAGTGGGAAAGAAAGCTGGAAGACAAACCTCAGCAGATACTACCTGCTTAGGCTACCACCCCCACTTCTTTACTATGAACCGTCTCACACTTTCTTGCAGCTGTGGTCCCTTGCTATGCCCTGCCATGATAAAGTCTTTCCTAACTTCTGAGCATGTTACACCTAATGCCTTACCCTCTTCAGTCACAACAGGAGTGGTGTTTGCAGCTGCAGGTTAGGTAATATTAGAAAGTTGTTCTGGCAAGATCAGGATTTGCAGTTCATAAAGGAGAGCATCAAAGTCATTGCTTCTTGGTTATGTCTCAATGGGTTGCAATGCCTGCAGGCATCTGGTTCATAGATGCAGATCAATAGCATAGCAGGCAGTATAGCATGGCAGATTGATGAAGGAAGGTAAGCACAAAGAGATTTGTTTTCTGTCCTGTGTCACACCAGACAAAATTGGCTAACTGAAGTGTCCAGAACACCCAGAAAGCGGGAGGTCTGATGTAAGATCTTAATGTCATAATTCTGAATTTAGAAACAGTGCCATTCAGCTTATCTCTCCCTCAGTTTCATTTCCTCAGTTTCATTCAAGTTGAAGGTAAATTAGCATGTGTATGCTGTAAATTCTCCATACCACATGCCTGGTGGTCTCCAGAAACCCAACTAACATGGATGATCCTGATTTCATATATCTGTTTCATCTTAATGCAAAGCAGAACACTGCAGAACAACAGTTAAAAGGCAGAAGGAATCAGAGTAAGGCATAAGCTGATCTCCTCCATTTTTCTTTACTTAGTGTAAAGAAAATGTTAATTTGTTTGGCTGTATGGTTGTAGATAAATTTAGGAAATTTCAGCTTGCTTTTTTTTTGTCCACATCTCTATCAGGTTTGTTGGAAGTAAAGTGCTGGTGTCTTATCTAGAGATTTTCTGTAAAATTTATTTTCAATTTCTTGGCAACATTTTTCTCCTTACCATTTCTTACACCTTCACCAGGTGTAAACCCTTGGAAGGCATTTGCATGTTTCAGGTGATCAGAAAAGACCAAGGAGGGAGCAGTGAAAATAGCTGAAAATGTTTTTCTGAAGGACAAGTATTGAGGCAGGTGGTATTCAATGTCAGTTATAAAGACAGTAAGACTGAAATACTGTTGAATCAAATATGCAAAATTATTTACTTTCAGCAATACTTTGTTTTGCCTCAGATTTAATGTCTAGCTTCCTGTTTCAAAATGGCAAAATTGTAATAGAATTCAGCTAGGGGATGAATTAAATAAAAAATATATGTATACTTTCATCTGGTTTTCTTTTACAATGTTGAAGAATGAGCCTAATATCCCACTGGACATAAAGAGTGTTTTATATGCTTTGATTGCATTGATTGTCATATAATCCTGTAAACCAACAATCTCAGAGATGTTAGAAACACGATTAGTCCAAAAATAAAGGTCTTTGATATTTGGTAAGTAGCAAAGCACTGCAAGAGTTACATTTTGGTGTTTTATGTATAACTATTGGAGATGCTACTCTCAGAGAAGTGGTGTTCTATGGCTTATTAAAATGTACATTTCTCTTGTGCTAAGTACAAAATGCAAAGCCCAAAGAAGGGAAAAAAAGAGCATAAGTAATTGTTGAAGAGAAGGCAGTCTTATCCAGTAACCTGCCCCTAGTACAACCAGCCATTTCTATCAGAACGATGTTCTTTACAGAGAGTGTCCCTGTCCCTGGTTTACAGATGGGGAAATGGAGGAGCAGAAGCAAAACCATCTGCTGAATTTTGCCTAATGGACTAGTACAAAACTGACACCCAAAGTATTGCAGATCAGAACTGGAGGTGTGTTCCCAATGAATAAAAATTTCACTTTTTCAAGCACTGTTATTTGAAACATTTATATCAAAAGGAGCTTCCTGGTTTGATGCTTTCCTTAGCCCTTGCTCCCTCTTTTTTAAAATGTGTGAGGCAGAGCACTTTAAAAACGTTATTAGTGTTTCATGGAAAAGGTAGTCCCACAGAACATAACACAGAGAGCATGCCAAGGTTTTTCTGTGTCTCTTCTGAAGTGCCAGTATTCTGCCTTCTGTTCTCTGTCCCCTTCTGGCAGTATGGTAAACGTAAGTTATTAGCAATGCTCAGCTGCTTTCTTAATATAATTCATTATTTTATATGCCCATCTTGCACTTGGTTACTTTCTTCATGCAGTCACTACTCTGAGAACTAGATCTGGCATGCATTTCTGCCAGCTGATAGAGTCGGCAGAGATCCCAGTGATAAAAAGTCCCTTGAGGGAAAAAGGTAGCTGTGAAATAAAACAGAGAAGTCAGCAGAACTTGTGGAAAGGGGTTGTGACCAGGCCAGCTGAGGATAACCTAATTCAGCATTTCCCCTCTGCAGGCTGTGCAGGTCGGGTTCTCTGCAGCTGGAGCTACCCATTTCCTGCAGGGTCTCCGGGGGGTTAGAGGAGAAAATGCAGTGAAACTGCAGCCCTGCCATCCCTGTGGTGAATTCTCTGCCATGTGTAGCCCGCTTACACCAATGAGATTTATCCAGTTGTTGCATAATTGTTGCAAATCATCATAGCAGCAATAAGCACTAAGATTTGTCAAACACTTTTCTCCCTGAGAATGATCATCTCTATTTTTAGGGCAAACTTTAAAACATCTGTAATCTGAAGTAGGTCCTTTGTATATTTGGGTAAGCAGGAGTTCTAGGAAATGCTTTTCTGCTGTCTTCTTTGTAAGTCTTTCAAGTTTGATTGAGTTGCAAGGAATGAAGTGCTGGCATCTCCTGTTAGCAGCCCCAGATTTGCATTTTGTTTCATGGGTGATTTTAAATTAGGCATTTTCTAAATTTTGAGAATTAAATCTTGGAATATTTACTAAGGCTTTTCCATGTAATAGTGTTTATGAAGTATCAGCATATTAAAGACTAAATCCAGGTATTTTAAAACTAGCCATACAAATCCATACTGATGTACTTAAACTGTCACTTGTGAGCAAATGTTTTGAGGATCTAATTACTACAGTATGTACCTAATTTTAGTGTTTTTTTGTTGTTTTGTTGTTTTTTTCTTCAAAAATATGCTCTTTCTCTCCTGAATGTTACATATACACAGAGAACTATTATGATAATTTATGTAATTAAAAGAAAAATAGGAAAAGGTGGCTTCATTGTCAAATCTTGAAATGAGGATAAGAGGACAACTTAAAACTGCATGATTACTTCTGACACTAAGGTGATTAAAAACTCATCAAGTCTTTAAGCTTGAGCTATTCCACTACCATCCTAAGCCAAAGATACTTGATTTTAAGTAAGTTCAGAGAAGCTAAGAGACACAGTGCAGGCTCTGACTTTCTTATACATATCGAATAACTAACCTATTATTGGTCCTACTGGCTGACTGTGTTAGGTGTTTTTCCCTATAATAGTATGCATAAAAATCCAGACTTTAATCAGTTGATCTACTATTAAAGTAGTTGATCTATTATTATTTTACAACTCATTCCTTCAACCATCCATTTGTCACTGCTTGAATTAGCTAAGATGCATCTCTTATGAACATTTAGGAGGATTCACTATCTGTATGCACATTGGGTAATTGTATGAACAGACTGGCATAAATAAGGCAACTGATCTGAATGAAGGAAACCATTTTGCTTTGCTCAGGGCTACACCTTTCACAGTAGGTGTTTGTAAACAAGCAGTTGTTAAAGCATCCACGTATCTCAATTTGATAGTCCATCTCGATGTCTGTGAAAGTTCAAGCTTAATTCAACAAATTCTTCATTTTAATTAACAGAACAAGCTTATAACCTCAAATTAGATTTTGATATGGTTATTGTGAATCATATTTATTTTATTCAACAATGTGGAATTCTTTTACTTTAGTTTTAGGAAAGAGAAAGGTAAAAGTAAAGAAGAAGGCAGGCATAGTGAAAAGGATTTTTTATTTTTCTACAGTGTACTTACAAAACTTTTTCCTACTCTGTTTCAAACAATATCTAAGGTTCTGTGCCCAGTGTTAGTTACAGGCTCCATTTAGGTGATGACCTACTAAGCAGTAATACATAAACTAAAACCCCTGCCATCATTTTACCATAAGTATACATGGTCTGTTCTGAAAGTAGTAGGACTCATTTTTTAAAAAAAAAGTTTATTCATGAGAATAGAACAAATGATTAGAATTTTTCAAAGTAGCACCCTTCCGCATCTACACATTGCTGCCAATGAGTTTTCCAGTTTTCGTACGCCTCCAGGAACGCCTGGACCAGAATGCTGTTTAGCTCCCTTATCACGGCCTCTTGAAGTGCCTCTACCGATGCATGATGCTTCCCCTTGAGCGTTGAGTTTATTCTCGGGAATAGAAGAAAGTCTGGTGGGGCCAAGTCGGGGCTGTAGGGGGGCTGAGGCAGCGTTGCCACCTTGTGCTGGGCAAGATACTCCACTATGCGGAACGCTGTGTGGCTTGGCGCGTTGTCATGGTGCAGCTGCCAATTGTTGACGATGGCTGGGTGCACACGAGCAATGCGTTTTCGCAGTCTTGTGAGGACTTCCATGTAAAAAACTGCATTAACTGTTTGTCCAGGTGGTACAAAGTCTTTGTGGATGACTCCATGACGATCAAAAAAGCAAATGAGCATGGACTTTGGCTTGGATTTGCTCATTCGTGCTTTCTTGGGGCGTGGGGAAGCAGGGGTGTGCCATTATGTGCTCTGCTGCTTACTCTCTGGGTCTTATTCAAACACCCACATCTCGTCACTGGTCACTACATTGTCCAAAAAGTTGGGCTCCTCATTCACGTGATGAAGAAGATCCTGACAGATTGCTTTCCGGTTGGCCTTTTGCTCCTCTGACAAGACTCGCGGCACAAACTTCGCACACACTTTCCTCATGGCTAAGTGAGGCCATTTTTTCACCATCTCAAAAACTTGCGTTTAAGGAATGCTCAAGTCATCAGCAATCATTCTGATACTCATCCTGTGATCACGGTTCAGTAAACTTTTCACTCACGACACATTTTTGTTGGTCTTGCCGGTCGAAGGGCGTCCGGAGCGGTCATCGTCTTCCACTCTTTCCCTACCTTCTTGGAACAGCTTGTGCCACTCAGAAATACCTGATCTACCCATGGCAGCATCATCGTAGGCCTCTTTAATCATGTCGTGAGTCTCTTTGCCCATTTTACCAAGTTTTACACAAAATTTGATCGCTTATCGCTGCTCCAGTAAATGCTCCATGATTCTCCATGACGACGTGTTTCGACAGGTGTTCACAGTACAAGTGACCTGCTCTCTTCAATGGCCGACAGCCGACTGCCAATTTTTCCCAGCGTTCCCAAGATCCCCCTCCACCGATCCTGCGTGCGCAAACCACCTCTCGTCCACCCGTTCACCCAGGAAAAAGCCAGTCCTGCTACTTTCAGAACAGACCACGTATATTGAAATATTGATGCATAGCTACTCACAGCCTTTCTACTTAAGGAACAAGGGAGTGGGGTAGAGACATGAATCACCTTCAGTGAGTTAGCTGTACTGGCACCATCACAGCACCTGATAAAGCTTCCATAAACTGTGGTGGTTATGGTTAAATTTTATTTCCATGGATGTCTAGAAGACATGTAGTTTAAATATACAATGACTACTAGGAGTTGCAGTTTTCAGTTTCCCACCAGCCAAATAAATCCTACCTGTTGTGTTGGCAAGAGTTCTAATAGAATTGTGTTGGGATATTCTTACAAAGGATGCCTTAGGAATGTTAATTAGGTAAAACCCAAAGATGTGCATGCTAAGAGAACTAGATAAACAAATAGATTCCTTATTTTTCTGTTGTTGTTTGGTTGTTTTTACTTCACAAAGCCCAGTAGGCTTAATTCGGAAATACGTCTGAGTTTGTTGCTTTGAATTCTACTTGTGCATTAATCTATCTTATCATATATTTTCCAATAAATGCTTAACATTCTATCCCAAGTACATTACTAGCACTCTGTAGGATACTAATTTTTAAAAATGATCTGGGCCCCATTAAGTCAACTGGATTGACTTTAGTGACTGCCTTTGAAATGGATTTCATGTCTCTGCAGTTCAGCCTAACAAAAAAAAATACAGACATCTTTAAACCATAGTGTCTAACAAAGATTAGAGAGCCCTGTGCACAAAGAAAACTATCACCTGTAATTTACTTCAGGACTGGCAGGCAGTGCCTCACTGATAGGTACAAAATTGCAGAGTCCAGATTCTGCTTTTGAAAACAGGCATAAGAGATATTAGCAGACATCCTTCTCTATAAAATATGCTTGAGATATTTTAAAAAAAAACTATATGAGCTTATATTCTACAATAATTAAAGAAACCATATTGCATTCAGCACCACAGTCTGCCAGCCACTGAACATCATGAACTGTCATTATCCCCATAAAAGCTGATTTTAAAAAAATAAATACAAAAAAGAGATGTCATCGCACACTGTAGATAGGGTGCTGAAATCTATTTATATTTTTACTTACTGTTGCACTCTCTTCTGATGCTGGTGGAACTGAAGTCATGCTTTGTCATGCTAGGAGGATGGGGTGGGCATTAAGGTTTGCTAATTGCCTTTGCTAATTTGCTATTGAACCAAGTAAATGGAAATTTTTTAACCTGAGCAGGAACTCCTAGAGCTGTAGGTAGTGAGCTCCCTGATTTTGATTTTGGAATACCAGGTGGCACAGTCTAGTAGGTGGTTGAAATTGCTAGCCATCTTTTATTATCAAGAATATTCAGTGTCAAATAATTAAAACTTTTTATAGACTGTTCTTCATTGGTCTGATGAGAAATCCTTTATTTAAAAGGAAAGCATGAGGAGATCTGTCACATCATTTCTTGCATGAATTACGTTAGGACCATGTTTCTCATGAATATGAATTTTCAAACCATTACCAAACATTAAAAAACTTTCTAAGACCAGACAGAACTGTTGAGGTCCTGATGATATAATAATTTACTTATCTCTTGTGTACCTTTTCTACAGTTGCATTTGTCTTAAAGAGATGTAGCTCTTTCTTAGCATTCTTTAAAACTTTGGTCCTGGAAATTTTCAGGGAAAAGAAATATGTTGTTCATGTGTAACATAAGCTATTTATTTCATAAATTGGAGGTCATCATATGACTCATGGAGAAATAATGACTCTGTTAGAAGAAAAAGAAAAAAATCTTTCTTTTGCTTGCAACCATTAAGAAAAAGACTGTAATGAATTGCATGGACTTTGATGTTAATATAGATTCCTATTTCTGTTTAGCTGTAGGAAGAACATAATTTTGCATTTCTGTAGGAATGTTATTTATTCATTTAATTTGAACCAATTTCTTTGGTGTCACCATTGTGTGATGAGATATAGTTATCTGAACAATTCTGATACGTTGCACTCACAAATGATCAAGTGAGCATTGTCATATCAGACATTGTTGAGCATTGTAACACATTAGAGGTATTTCTAGCACTTTCATGCAATTGTATGTAGCTTTTTAGAGGTCAGAAGATAAAAGCATTGGCAAGAAAGATGTCAGGTTTAATCAATAATATACATATGTCAGTGAGAAAAAGAGATGTGTGACAAGGACACCAAAGCCCATTTCTTCATAGCAAGTAGACGTTTCCTGAATTTTTCCTGAAATAAAATGTTTTTAAGCTTTTAGCACAGGAGTGAAGAAGACATGATCACGGGATTAGGTAGGAAGATTGTCAAACTCTTAAGTACTACCATGACATACAGAAGAACCAACAAATGTTTTGGTGAATTCTTTAAAAAATAAGTAAACTGTCTCATGATTAATTTTTTATAATTCTCATAAAAGCATAACAAGGATTTGTGCTTCAGATACCTTTGAAAAAGAGAGCATACTAGAATGTATTGTTTTCATTTTGCATAGCTATAATAAATTGATGGTTTTGCAGAAATTATAACATGACATTGTGAAAGAATTTATTTTTTTTATTATCAATCCCTTCACAAATACATGTAATGCACAGATGACATTGAATTTTCATCTCTTCCTGTTCCTGAAGGAACTAATGTGCAATGGTTGTCATGCATCTTTTTTTCTAGTCACTATCCAATATATTCAAAAATATATCATTTACTCTAAGTATAAGGAAATATAGCCATTTTAAACTTGGATACGTTTTTAAGTGTTGGCTTAAATGAAAAAAAAATGAATAAAATATCTGAATAATAGATGTTTCTACAGGGGGAAAATGGTACTTCAGAATACTTTTCCACACAGTGTGTGACATCAAAGTTAATAGTACTGAATATGTAAGTGCAAAAGTCACCATTAGCAACATGCAAATAGCTTAATTTGTTCTCATAGCAGGGACAAAAATGCCATCAAATGCATCATGTAAACAGGAAAAGGTTTCAATCATGAAACAAATTCATGACTGAATTTTTGAATTTGTAAATAGTGAAGTTGTTAAATAATTTAAATCACTATTTTAAAGTGTTGTTATTGTTAATCCAGGAGATAATTCAGACATTATAAATATTTAGTATCACTGAAATGTCTAACCAGTCTTTATGTTCCTCTTTTTAAAACTGTGGAGACATTTCTGCCTTAAAATTCTGTTTATATTCTAATCTTCAAGGATGTAACTTGACCAGCAACTTAAGCTCAGAAACAATTTTGTTACTAATAATGTGGGAAAAAAAAATCTCTTTTACAGTATTATATCCCATTCTGTACAGTGAGAAAGAAATAATTTATTTCAGATGTATTTTCACTTATTTGTTTCCTTAATATGAACATGCAAAATGTATTTCATTATTCTTTCTCTTTATGACATAATTATCTTATACAAATTAAATTATATGGTACAAATTCTCCTTTAGTTTTTATAAACTCATGCAGATTCTTCCAGTTCCCTTTCAAGTAAGTGACAGTGTTCCTTTTAATAGAAATATATATTTTTTAAGGAATGCCTTCACTATAAGCCTAGTGTGCTCAAAATTTTTGAGGAATGATGAACATTCTCAAAATCTTTTGGCCTTAAAGAAAGTGATATTCTCCAGCCTTTTGTTAGGTGGAACCCAACAGATGACTCAGATTTATCAGGAATATATTTTCATGTTTTTTCATATTAAAATTAAGAAACACATTTCCTATGTCCAAAAATTCAAGGTTCCAAATAATAATTTTTATATCTTTATCATAGTTCCAGTTGTCAACATTCATTGACATCTCAGAAACTTTACTTGTTTAACTATACCCACTGATCTTTAGAACTTGACTTGAGGCCAAAATCTCTTATTTGGAGACAAGAGACATCCTGGCCTGTTTTTTTTGCTTTTTTGCAACTTTTATAGCAGGATAACTTTTGCCTCCCATGAAGGTCCCTCAAAGTATGCACAAGGAAAACGTATTTGCAAGTGCATGTGTTGATATGTATTTGAAAGAGGACGTGTATTTATGTAAACTATGCCAAAAATTTCTAAGGTGCATTTACTTTTTTAGTGACATTACGAAGCACAGATTTTATGTTTTCTTTTTCTTTCTCTTTCTTCCTACTCCACTAAAAGTTCATTCTATGGTGCTTGTCTTGAATGGATGAATAAAACATATATATATTTTTATAACCATTTCTCACAACCAGGCAGTATAATTTCAGAGATGTCAGGTAGTTCCTTTACCAGAACAAAGATCCCTTTTCATCTCCAAGTTAATATTCACAGCTGGGTGAATGTTTCTGACACAAAGATTTCAGTTTGCATTATTCTTTTACTTATTATGGAACAGAAGGGACCTGTTCTGTTATCACAGTTTGCGTATAATTGCTTGTCTTCCACCTAACCTTTAAGGTTAACTCACTACCTCAAAAGGCATGTTCTGACAGTTAAAGTTCATGTGTATCAAAAGCTGTGTTTCACTGCATGAGAGAGTGCAACACAGAACTATTGCAAAATAATTTGTTTTCTGTGTGGATACCAAACATGAGACTTGATATGGAGGAAATGATTTATATGCCACCTTGTTGGGAAGGGGTTACAATCAAATAAAGATGAATGTGAGGAAGCTGAAGTTTGCATTGTGTCCAATTTTAATTAATACTTGATAACTGGAGTTCATACTTCATGTGCCCTGGCATTGACTTTCCTTAAGGACTTCGTAGAATGGATAGAGAAATTACATTACTTTGTCACAAGATGTTATGAAAATGGAAGTCCACAATGGGTTCTCAAAAAATACCGGGGTTAATTTTATTAAAGATACAAGCAAAAGTCAGGACTACAAGTCAGATTTTAAATTTTGTGTTTACTTTTTTTCCGGTGTAAATCGTGTTCTTCCTCAGAACTGTCTCCTGGAGATGTTTGTGCTCTGCTGCTATTGTCCATCCTAGGGTTAGAACATAGGAATTGCAAATCATCTCCGTGATACAACAATTGTATGAAAACATTCACTGCCTTTAATCCATAGACAGAGATCTTTAATCTCAGGACAGAGCAGTGTGTGCCATCTTTTCTGTCCTTAACTGTTGCTGCCAGTTTGGGATACATGGCCATTTGCTGGGAGTTTAGAGAGTGAGACAAGTTATTTTTCATTTCCTTGCATGAGTCTCTTCCTGCAAAATATCATTTTATTCCTTTTTAGGGTTTTACTGAACAGTTGGTCAGCTCCAAGTTTCTTATTGCATTTAGCTTTCCAGTTCTCACTCTCAAAAACTGGTTGGCTTACTGGGAGTTTGCCCCTCTGTGTATTTTATATAAACACAATGATCAGTAGCCTAGCTGCTGTGTGCCAGGCCCTGAAACTATGACAGATCCTGTCCAAGTGACTGACAAGAATGAAAGCTCCTACAATACTGCAGTGTGAACTTACCGTGATTTACTTGACTGCTAGGATGCTTTAACTCAAGCGGTTCAAAAACCTATCGCAACAGGGTTCAGAGAATCAGACATCTGTGGTATTTTACTGCCTTTCCACTCTATGCATGCTGCATCTGACACTTCTTTTTGTTCTTTTTCCCATTCATGCAGTCACCTACTGCTGGCGACAAGGATGACCAAACACTGACGGTAGGCAGCAATTAGTATGTGTCTGAGTATTTATTTCTCAAGAGGTAATGAGAGAAGCCTTGCTTTGGTTTGGTACTCATCAGCATTTTTCTAAATTACTGGGCTTTCTTTCTCCCTTCCTATGCTGCTATAGAATTTAAATCTTAATTTTCAATGACAAAACAGTGAATTAATTCCATTGTTCAGCTTCTCAGCTTCTGTCATTTTTCATTTTTCATCTGGTGTTTGTATGACACCAAGAATTATTGCATGCACCATGTTTTTGTTACAAAAAAATTCCATGCTTTTTTTCCTTTGTTTGTTTGTTTTTTTCCTAAAACTGGTTTTCAGCAGATAGCAATCTGCTGGCTCTGGTTATCCTCTTTATCCAGATGATAATGAGCAGACTGCTGTCCACAAATCAGTCTTACTCAATGGGGTCTACTAAATGCATATGTTATTGTACTAGACAATGGCATGTGGAAAAGAACCTCAGAATACATTTAAAAGTTCTTTAAAACCATGTAAAAGATAATTGTGTATTAGCTTCATTGTTTTAAGTGTTTGCACTGCCTTACCACTCTCATAATCTGTTTTTGTAAATGGTATTTAATGGATTGAACAAAAGTGAATACATTTCCCTCTGACTGAACTCCAGGATTTTACTGTTAAAAGGGGGTACTCTCTGCCCCTTTTCTCCATGATTTAGATAGTCTGCTTATTTGAAATAAGCAGAAATGTGAGATTCAGATGTGAGATTTATTTGTAGTGTTTCAGGTCTATTTCTACACAAAGAACAAAAAAAATCTAATTTCTGTCTCTTATTTTTCTACATAGACCAAGCCACGTCTCCAACGGGGAGGAAGCTCTGCATCTCTCCACAACAGTCTAATGAGGAACAGCATCTTCCAGCTCATGATTCACACACTTGACCCACTCGCTGAAGGTATGCCTATTATTTATTTTTTTCTTTTATCTTCTCCCCATGAAACTATTTTTTGTATTTCTGTTGCTTTCACCAGTATTTTCTGAATGTATCTGAATTTTCTGAGATTTCTTATAGCATGATATACATACTCCCACCAAGACTTGCAATTTAGGAAATGTGTTCATTGTGGCTCTGACCAAAACTGATCACTTGGTTGATACATATCATAATTACTGTTTTTCTCTGTCTCTGGTTTCAGCAGTAAGTTACAAAAACTCAATCACCTTTTATTTTACTTTTGCAGAATGTTTAGTTTATTTTCTTTTTATTTATTTATTTATTTATTTCCCAGACTTGACTATATAAAAGGAAAAATATTTAAAGTATATAAAGGAAAAAAAGAAAAGAAAAAAGAAAAAAAAAAAAAAAACAACCAAACAAACAAACAAAACAAAAACAGAAACAAAAACAAAAACAAAGCAGTGGGTACTTTGTCACATGTAATTAAAGAAAAGGATGAGGCTCTCCTGGTTTGGTTTTGGGTGGGTTAACACTGAGGTTAAAGAAAATGCAGCAAGCATCCCTATTTGTTACCTGCATGTTAAAAGTTTGCTTGCTTTGACCATGTTTGTTGTAATTCTTGTTCCTTGAGAAGTTAGTAGGAAGATCATGATTGCTTTGGTCTGAGAAAGTGGCAGAAAAACCATAAATGCTTTGCAATTTTGGGATGCTTTGAATTTAACCATTTGTAGACTTACAAAAAAAAAAAAAAAAAATCAAGACCAGGTGTTTATTTGGTGTGTTTATGTCTGAAGACTTCTTGCTGTGGTAATAATTGTCTTGAGAAATAGCAGTTGAGGAAAAAGTGTGAGAGACTAAAGAAACATATAACTGGCAGTGAGAATTTCCAAACATTGTTGATGATGGAATACATGTAGCAGTGTCTTTCAGTTAACTTCCTTTTATGTTTCTTATTGCAACATTGCACACAGCTCTTTAAATTGCTCTGTATCTCTTGGACAAGGTAAATCTACTTTTCTATTCTCCTCATCAAAAGATGAAGGCAATGCTCATGTTGTCAACACAAGGGCAATTTTAACTCTTGCATTCTTCACACAATTATTTCTACTCTGATCATAATCCACTGCCACAAGAAAATCGAGTACTTGTTTCTCTCTTTCATTCTGCACTATTTGCTGTCAAAGTCTGTTGCCTGTTAGCTTGGACTTAACAGCAGACTGTGCTGTCTATTCCCATGAATGCTGAAAAAGGACTAAGAAATTTATTGGATCTATACTTTTAACTTCCTTTGTTTGTATCACTGTGGTAGGTGAGTGGGATTTCTTACTGCTGCACCCATTCTTTTTAAGTCTCATCTTTACCGACCTGATAGTCAAGCTTTTTGCTTTGCTAGAAGAACAGACTTCCAGTCTCAACTTGCAAATATGCATATATATATATAATTTTTCATGACAATCTCTTGCGCTCCTCTTTTCCATGCAATTGAAGGTGTTGGGCTGCAGATACATGCAATGTCTCTAAGTGCTTATACAAACAAAAATTCCAAACTGAAGCAGTAAATAGACTTCATCAAATCATTTTTTAAAATAAGAGAAAACTGAAGAAGGCTGGGAAGAACCTGTTAGCAGAGGAAAACAAAATAATTGTCAGATTGAAGACCACGGGAAAGCTAGAAACATTTGTTGGAGTTCAATTTGGACTTGACAAAGGTTCAGCAATAAGATCAGCTCTCAGTTACTATGTATTTCTGTACTGTTCAGGTTTATTTCACTTGTTTCCCAGATGTAGATTATTCAGCTTTCAGACCTTGTCCCACTGCTTTTCACCCACGGCAAGCATGCACCATCTAGTGTGACCCAGTTTTTTCCCTTTGTGAAAACACAGGAAGAAAAGGGTTTTAAAATATGAAATCTGTCTAGGGAGTCACAGAAGCCCAGCACTTTTGAAAATTAGATTTTGTAGTTAAGTATATCAGGTAACTCAGTGCAATTACTCATTATTTCAGTAAAACTCTTGAAATCAACATGGATTAATAGAGATAGTTGCAAGGGATACACCTTATTTAAATAACTAAAATAAATAAATAAATAAATAAATAATTGTCATGGTTTGCTTGCTCATAATACCTTACTGTGTCCTAGTTTTATTTTTGCTTTCTATCTAAATGCTTATATTTCTCCTGGAATTCATGTTCTTCAAAAATCAGAATCCAAAGGTCTTGTACTCTAAGTACAAGGCACTAATATGAAAGCTGTATGTTTCATTAAAACTGACTTGCTGAGTTAAAATTTACAAAGGCAAAAAAACCCTGCTACCTACATTTGCAGTAAATATTGTATTTTAATGTAGAAGTTTCATAAAAAAATGTCCAAAAAAGCAGTGGAAAATAGTGTGAAGACATCAAAGTTAGAATCATGGAGCAGATCCTCCTAGAAACCATGTCAAGGCATAAAGAAGGCAGGGAGATGATTGGAGACAGCCAACATGGGTTCACAAAGCGCAAATCATGCCTGACTAACTTGGTGACAGTTAGTTATAGTGGACAGCATTGGTGGACATGGGAAGAGCAATTGATGTTATTTACCTTGACTTGTGCAGAGTCTTTGATACAGTCCCGCACAACATCCTTATCTCTAAATTAGAGGGGCATGGATTTCATGGTGGACTGTTTGGTGGATAAGGAATTGGACTGCATCCAAAGAGTTCTGGTCAATGGCTTAATGTCCAGGTGGAGACCAGTGATGACCACTCCTATGAACACAGGCTGAGGGAGTTGGCATTGTTCAGCCTGGAGAAGAGAAGACTCTGGGGAGACCTTATAGGAGCCTTCCAGTAACTAGAGGAAGCCTATAAGAAAACAAGAGAGGGACTCTTTTTATGCAATAGGACAACAGGTAGTGATTTTAAACTAAAAGAAGGTAGATTTAAATTAAATATTCAGATGAAATTCTTCACTATGAGAGTGATGAGGCTATGGAACAGGTTGCCCAGAGAAGCTGTTGAAGCTCCATCCCTGAAAGTGTTCAAGGCCAGGTTGGATGGGGCTTTGAGCAACCTGGTCTAATAGAAGGTGTCCCTGCCCATGACAGGAGGGTTGGAAGTAGATGAACTTTAGAGGTCCCTTCCAACACAAATAATTCTATGAATCTATGATTATTGCATGTCTCCACTGAATGCACATAAATTTTCATGAAATGTTGAGCTTCTAAGTGGCCAAATTCATTACTCTGTAGTCAGATAATTCTGCAAACATCTACAATAAAAAGGGTTTTTTAGTTTGATTATTGTTGTAAATACTGTGGCTATCCCATGTAGTTAATATGAGTCAGTAAATATAGATGATGTTGCACTTGAATCTTGTATTCAACTCAAAAATATATGTGCTAACTGTTAAGGTAGCTGCTGTATGCTTTATCAGTTATCTGTTTGTCTCTGTATCAGTTTAACCCACCAAACTTCTTCATGTTCTCCTGTTTTAATTTTCCTTTGTATGAAAATAAAATCAAATAAAATCAAAAAAAAATATATATATATAAAATAAAATAAAATAAAATAAAATAAAGATAAAACGATAAACTGGCACATCATATTTACTTTAATAGCCCTGTACCATGCTACCTAAGTAATTTTTTAAGCTGATAGCATTTCCTTGTTAGAAAATAAAACAAGGGGTAATATTTACCGGAACTGCCTGAGAAGTACAATCTTTTATTATAAAATCCCATCTTTTGAAGGGATATAGAAGTGTAAAGGATTACCTGGAACTTTCTTTGGCACATACTACTCTCTCCACTTCATATGCCCTTTCTTACAACAGAAAACAGTACATAATGAAGAAATGAGCATGCAGTTCATGACAGTTTTGAGTTTTGTGTAAGCTAAAGAACATAAGCTCTGTTGCGCTAATAATGAAAGATGATGGGTCTTGTGTACAGCCTCTGAGGCCAAAGGATTTCTTCCAAATCAATTAAGGTCAGTACGGATCAGACTCAAAGGAATAGCAGGAAGAAATTCTGAGCATTTTTTGGCCATATATTAGCCATCTTGGGTCTCCTCAATATTTCTGCAGAGATCATAGTAGATCATGCTTAGATTAATGGGTCAAAAGGTCATTAAATCATTGGCCATATTTTTGGATTTGCAGAAAACAAACAAACAAACAAAAAAAACAAAACCACAGTATATGAAAACATTTAAAAAAAAAATTATCAGAGGAAAAGAGTGTGAAAGATTTAAATCAAAGCACATACATACACAAGTATTCTGGCACCCCCCTGCACTTGTGCATACTCTTTCTGCCCTCCTCCCTAATTTCTCCTGCCATTCATTATTACTCCTGTTTTATTCCACACTTGCTCTTTCCCCATTTTGCTACCATTTGCTTCCTTCACTTTGCTCTTTTTGTCCTTATACTGCATCTCTCTCATCTTCCTCTGCTTCCTTTCACCCTCCTTGGGGATGGCTTCCTCAGCACTTGCATTCCTTCTGGCCTGCTGTGGGTGGTGGTTTTCTCAGGTGGGCAGCTGAGGTCCACCACAACAGCTCCTTCACTCCACCTCCTCAAAGGGAAAGGGGGAGAAAATACAATGTAAAAGGTTCAGGGGTTGAGATAAGGAGGGGGAGATCACTCAACAATTATTGTCACAGGCAAAACAGAGTCAGCATAGGAAGATTAATATAATATATTACCTATTACTAAAAAAACTAGAGCAATAAGAAACAAAACAAAACAAAAGCAATCTAAAACTACCTTCTCCCCATCCACACTTTTCTATGCCCTACCCCTAAGCAGCACAGGGCTGTCTCTCACTCTTCTCTCCCTGCTGCTGTTGCACAGCATTTTTTTGTTGTTGGTGGTGGTGTTTTGTTTTGTTTTGTTTGTTTTGGTTTGGTTTGGTTTTGTGTGTGTGTGTGTTTTTGTTTGTTTGTTTGTTTTGTTTTTTTCAATCTGCTCTCCCAGAGCCCCAGCCAACACTGTTTATTGCCTCAGATCTGGCCAGTGATGGATGCCTTTGAAGATGAATGAAAATGGCCCTAATCTAATGTGGGGCAGCTTCTGGATTCTTCTCACAGAGGCCACCCCTGCAGCCCCCTGTTACCAAAAGCTTTGACAACCTGCTTTGTCATTTGGACTTGTGTGGCTTTTGCAAGCTTGACAGATCAGAAGTCCCACCTAAATGCTCTTAGTGGTAGCATAGGTATGAATGTATAAACAGTCTGCATGACTTTTAAAGATTGGCTTGTCCTATGCACTTATTTGTATTGCTATGCACTTAATATGTATTGTATTTAGAGAAAAACAGCTCATGTTATTTACTTCTAAATAATTAATTTGTGAGCTCACAACCAACTTCTCCTTTAATTGAGAGCCTTTAGAAAATGCACTTGATTGTAAGGAGGAGGATAAGATACGAGAGAGAAATGACCGTAAGAAGTTTTTACTTTCTACGAAATGCAGATAAGCAGAGTGATCAGGATGTAAAATTCCACACTTGTGAATCTGCTTTTCTTTTTCCTCTTCCCCTCAAGTGAGGAAGTTTTTAACTTTTTACCATGGCTTGTGCCTGTCTTGTGAAAGCCAGCTTCTTAAATCTTGGAGAGCAGTGGGCTTGCAAAGTGTTCAGCCCACCTCTGACAGATGAGCAACATCTGAGATCAGTGGGAGTCACTGGATGTTTGGCACTTTGCATTCAGACAGATGTGTAGACACGCTGTGTATTTAACAACCTAAGAAAATAAAGGTTTATCTTCTTGAAATTTTGGTTTCAGCTTAAGGCTTCAAAGAAGGTAAGAGTTCAGCTGCTCTAATAGGTTAATGTGTAGGATATTCATTAGCTGGATGGAAACTTTACAGTTGAAACCTCATTGTTCATTAAAAATATAAATATCCATATGACATTAGTTTTTGTTTGCTTTTATCTTGTTACAGATATAATGACCTTGGTACAGATCATTTCCTGGGGATTAAGATTAACGATTGCCTGTGCATCAGGGTATCATCTACTCCCAGCCAGTCATTAATCCCCAGGAAATCCTGTGCCAAATTTGCTTCTGCTTAAGTGCTGGTCTGGCAGTCCTTTATTCACCCAGGAGCAAGCTGGACTGTTCATAACAGCATTACGCATATGAATAAGGATTGCATCACCAGACCTGCTGTGTTGGTCAGGCCCCAACCCAAAATCCAAGAAATTTAAGCATAAATCATGGCAGTCCTTCACTTATTTATTTATTTATTTATTTATTTTTAATTGTATTCCTGAAATACCTTTGTCTGAGTCCTGGTTTTGAAATGCACATTCCTCAGTTATTAAAGGGTAGGATTTGCAAAGATCTCTCTCTCTCTCTCTTTTAATAGTAAAGTGCTGTTGTTTTGCAGGAAGGAAAATCATGGGAAGTATTTTCTGTAAAAGTGTCTGTTATGTTATTCTGCCACGAATAGAAAGCCTACCTTCCTGTAGCTTACACAGCCTGTCCACCACAGAGAGGTCTGGGGAAGGTTGGGCCTTGTCTGCATTTGTGGGACCTCTGGCTCTTACTGCTGTTGATTTAAAGAGCTATACCTTCAGGATCATGGAAACTCCTAGAGGTAGTCTGTTAAAAAGGGAAGATATTGGTGGTGAAGTAGGGATTCAGAGTGTCAGTGCAGTCTGAGGCTACATAGTTTTTCTTGCACAGCTTTAGCAGGGGATGGGAAGGATGAGATCTTTTCCTTATCGCACCACCACATTTCTGTCTGCTAATAGGCTGCCACAGGCCAACAAAACATCTTCCTTGGCAAGGGAGGATTTAGCTAGATGTTGACTCCCTTGTTCCTGTGTGACAAGGATATAACTCATATGCAAATAGTATTCTCTGCATGAAAATGAGCATGATATATATCTCTGTCACAGCTCAGTCCCCAGTCACAGATACATATCTTTGACAATTCTTTCCTATTCCCTTCTCTAACTGTATTTCCAAAATGGAAAACTACAGAATGTACCTCTGCAAGAAAAGTTCTTGTTTATTTATATGCTTTACATTTTATTTATTTATTTATTTATTTATTGTGAAAACGTAAGTATGGTGCATGCTATTGGTGAGAGAAGTAACCTTCCGTTACATAATGCTGAGCTGACAATTCTGCCACGTCCTTTACTGAATACACAAAAACATACTATTGTCACTTTCTGCTCTGACAAATGAAAAGCAGAAACCTGCATTCATACTTCTCAGGAAAATAAAGAATGTGATTCTCAAAGTTTTTGACAATGTTGTGAAGTATTTACAATTACTCTTTACATCCTGTAGTGTTCCTAGGTATTGATGTTAAGAATTTCTCAGCTTTCCTATTCACCTCAAGGTATTTTTGCTTATTTTGCTGTTGCTACCTGTGTCCTTTACTAAAATGTCAGTTTACCCCAAAGACAACTGTCAAAGGTTGGGTAACTTTCACTTGACTGATCAGTTAGCAGGCTCTCAGTTTTGGTCTCATGTTGCAAAACCCTTGTGCTCTACTACTTCCTTCAGCCTAGATAATCTACAACACCTCACCCCAACTGGGTACCTCTTTTTTGGCTGAAGCTGTTTATTTGTTAACATCCTCAGAGAAAAAAGGCCAGGAAGCACAGCTCCCACCAACTCGGAATCACAGAATCATCCAGGTTGGAAGAGACCTCCAAGATAACCTAGTCCAACCTCTGACCTAACACTAACAAGTCCTCCACTAAACCATATCACTAAGATATCACTAACTTGTGGGCCGTGCTCACCTTCTGCATTGCTGAAGTAACCTGAGCACTTCCAATCTCCTCGCTTCCAGCACATGGACTCTGCAGGACTGCAGTACACTTCTTAGCACTGTTTCAGAGATGAAAGAATTAATTTTTTGTGGCTTCTAACCACAACAGCATTTTATTTATCATGAAAAATAATGCAAATCTCAACAAAATGACTACGTATCATTCTCTATTCTAGATCCTTTCACACTTGTTCTTACTCAAGTCGGAAATGTTCTTACTTCCTCTCCTGGCATGCCACAGAGAAACAGCCCTCTGAGCAGAAAAACATGAGCTTTCTGGCTTTCTCTTCTGCTGAAGGCTGAAACGTTTGCAAGGGACATCTGCCAGAGAAGATGGGGGCTCCCTGCCAGGCTCACAAACAAATTAATAGCTGTTAGTTATAATCTCGTTTCTTGCCTTTCTCTCCATTGTGCAGAATCTCAGTCTGATATGAAGATAGAGAGCATCCTGTCTTACAAAGGCAGATACTCATGCCCTTTATATAGCTACCTTTCACAGAATCTTTTTTTTTTATTTCATTTAATTTGGAGGGGACCTCCTGAACTCCTCTAGGCCAGCACCCTGCTCAAACAAGATCTGCTAGAGACAGTTGCCCAGGACTGAATCCATTCATTTTGAATATCTGCACAGATGAAGACTCTGCAGTCTTTCTGGGCTACCTGTTAGTTTGACCACCATCATAGTAAAACAAATAAATAAATAAAAATGGAATGTTCTTATTTTTAATTTGTGCTAATTGGCTTGCACACTATCAACGGGTGCTTCCAAGAAGAGTCTGGTTCATGCTTTTTCATCTCTCCCATCAGGTTTAAATGGATGTACCTGGATATAACACAGATAAGTTCTCTCTGAGCCTTGTCTCCTCCAGGCTAAGCAGTCCAAGCTCTCCCAGCATCTCCTCATATGACAGATGCTCCAAACCTTTCATCATTTTTGTAGCCAAGTTACTCATTCTGGTAACGGAACCCAGATGTGTCTTGCATGTGCTGAGAGGAGAAGGATGACCTCCCTCAACATGCTACAATGGTCTACAAAATGCAGCCCAGCATGCTGTTGGCCTTCTTTGCTGCAAGAGAAGGTTGATGGATTGGCTTTCAATGGCATGGTTCTCAGCTCAGTCATTAGCACTGAGGAACCATAACTCTCCACTGAGGCCTCCTTTCCCTTTACTTTTCAGCTACGTAGAGACCACAAAAATTCTATTCCTCAGTTAGGCACCTGAAGTTGCATGGTTAATGTAGATGAGTATTTTTACAGATATTTCCAACATCAAACTGAACTCCCCAAACATAAGATAAGGAAAACTAAGGTAGAAATCATGAATTATGTTCAGCTAAAGACAGATCTATAGACAGAGATGTTACCTTAGATACTGTTAATATATCTTGGAACACTAAGAGAGAAATAGCTGTTTCCCTTATGGAATCAAAAAATATTACTTTAGATTTAGAAGTTAAGGATAGACTAAGAAAAGGATAGTTGAAATTACAAACTTCCATGTAGCACACATAAGATATAAATCTCACTGTAACAGCTGTGTAACTTGAGCTGTCTACAAAGACATGGGCTTTTGGCATAGAGAAAACAGTATCTTAGGCTGAAAAAGCAAATTTTATTTTGAAGTTATGTTTCAGCTGATATATCTAAATGTTCATTTTGAATCTGTACCTACAACCAAACAAGTGGAATTTTTAAGTCTGAATTGTTTGAATAAGTGGGCTCATTTAGCATACATGCAATTCATTCTTGTCATATTTTGGGAATGTTGGTCTTGCTTTTTCTAATTACAATAGCTTCACTTTCAGTGACAATAGGGTGAGCAGGTTTGGAACTTTTATCCTTTCCACAGAATGTGTCTATAGCGTGCATCAAAAATTGGATGTGCTTTTATTATACATAACTTAAGGTACAAAGAAACCTGTACAAATTTCTCTCAGAATGGGCAATTCAATGACAAAATGTAGCTGCTTGTTGTGTGCCTTTCAAACTCTACACCAATAAATGACAGGTCTTCTTAACTTCATCTGTCTCAAAATACAAACAGGAGAAGGCAGCAAGGCAGCACTCTATACTAGTTTAACTTACAGAATTTCAAGCTACTTAAAAATTGAAGAACTGGTCTCCCTTTCCTTTTTAATAACTAAGTTTTCCCTACTTTTATTAAGTCACTATTTCCACACTGGTAAAGCACTCTAATCATATAAGCAGCCTGAATTTCTAAGATAAGCAGCATAGATCACCATTTAAATCAGCATTCTTCTGTGTAGGTAGAAAAGTTTAAATAACAGAAATTTTCTGGTGCCTTTTCTAATTTATTTTCTAAAACCTGAAATGTATCCTTTGTGTTTGTTTTGTGGTAAGTGTTAGTTTTATCATCAATTTATTTCTATATGTCATGTTTTATTCTTTTAAATAGAATCTACCCAAGCTGCTCGCTGCAGGCAAAATTCTTATCTCACATCCCATGATATTTTCCAGTGATACTCTGTTCTTCAGAAAGCATTTTCTTCCTGGGATTCCCTACAGAGTGTGAAAGGAAGGCATGAATATTTAAATGCAAGTGTTATTCCAGAGCAGGGTACAGCTGTCCTGACTATGCAATTCCATGCTTAATGGCATTGGTTTTATTCTAAGTTTCTTCCTAACTCTGAATTTCCTTGTTAAAAAAATATTAATGACAAAGAACATGAATGGTTGATAAGTCTGGATAGATAAGGACATGACAGTGGTTATGAGGGGCTTTCTATTGAAGTGGAAAGTCCTCCGCCTTCCTTTGGTGGTTTGCACTTGGTAGATTACTTCCTTCTCAGCAGGTTGATTGGACATTCTGACTGGATTGTGAGAGAAGCAGACGCTGCCCTTTCTCAGACATGCTGAAAATGGGAATGGCAATTCATTGCATCTGGAGCTGTACATGTATGTCTCCAGCATTCCAGAATGCCAGGTATCACAGTGCAGCAGTTTTACCTGCTGTGCAGCTAAACTCCAACACAACCTCTCTTTCAGTCTTCCTCCTCAAAAGAAGAGGGGGAGAAGAAAGTATGATGGAAAGAAAAAGGGTCAAAGTTTGAGATAATTTAATTAAAGGGAAAAGAAAGAGGGAAAAATCAAACAAAGGCTGTGCAGAAGCAAAGAATGAAAAAATATGTATATATTCTACTTACTGTCAACAAGTGATGCTTGGCCGTGCCCTGGGAAACAGGGCCTCAATACATGTAATGGTTATCTGGGAGGACAGACATCTTTGTAATGAGAGCTTCCCCTCTTCTTCCCCTCCACCACCTTTTATTGCTGAGTGTGACACCACATGGTGTGGAATATCCCTTTGGTGGGTTTAGGTCACCTGCCCTGGTGATGTTCCTTCCTCACCTCTTGCCCAGCCCCAGCCTGCTGGCTCCTGGGGGGTTTGGAGGGAGTCTTGGTGCTGTGCCAGCACTGCACAGTAGCAGACCCGACACTGGTGTGATACAAGTGCAGTTCTATCTACAAGCGCAACACGCAGAATTATATGGAATGCTGCAGGGAGAGGTAACTCCATCCCAGCCAGAGCCCGAACACACAGCTACTGGGTAAAATCCTGTCACCATCAGAATTAGTGGTAAAGCCCCTGATATCATTGGGAAAATGCAGTCTCCATGTCTACATTTTAGAATTCCTATTTGCATGAATATTAGAAATTCTTTGGAAGGAAATAACCCCTTCAAAGTCAGTGGGAACTGTCCTTGACCCAGACAGGGTCAATTCTGTCAATTTATCACTTGTCCTTTGGTGTTTCTGTGTCCTAGAAAATGCATAGCACATGTCTTGGTAAGTTGGAAAAGGAAGCAAAGCCATCAGGAATAAGATACTTCATGCTTTTCTTAAATGAAAAAATAATCACTCAGAAATATCAAAAGCAGTGTCTGACACATAATATGCATTTACATGACTTTTTTTTTTTTTTTCCGTTACTTATGTGTTAGTTACCTCCTTAAAAATACTTGCCTTTTAACATATATCAATTAAAAACCCATGGATCCTCTCACACCTCTGACAATCTTTGGTACCATAAGATTTGCTAGACAGTATGGTCTGTGAGAAATGGGTGTTTTCAATCTCCATTTTAAGTGGTGCACTAAGACAAAAGAAACAAACAGATCTTGCTTTTGGGTGTTGTTACTGTCCTGAGCTGCCCAGAACTCTATGAGTATGATTGTGTACATTTTTAATTATGTTTCTGTTCACACTGCAATTAGATAAAATTATGATAAACTAATTATAATAAAAACAGACAAGTTTAATAAGATTATTATCAGGGCAAAAACACCTACAGTAAACAACAGGGTAAGGACACATAAGGAGAAAGAACAGGAACAGAGGCTTACAATTTAGAGACAAGATGGAAGGCAACCACATTCTGTTGTAGAGCCCAGAGACACAAAGCATCACATAATTTAGTTATTACCCAATGTTCTGCCTACTGGTCAATAAACTGTCAACTATAAACATCAACGTGAATTTCTGCCTTATCATTTAAATGATTTCCTTTATTTGCTTAGGTGTGTTAACAAAGTAACAACACTAATCCATACATAATCCAACATAATCCATACATAATCCAACATAATCCATAAAGATAGAATTCTAAATGTGCAGTTATTATTATTTAATGTATTTCTTGGATCCAAAAGAGATCCCTTTGTATTTGCCACTGCATCAACTCAATGGCAAGGCTTCCATTTTTCAGAAACTGGCAGCTTGAAAGCCCACAGGCAAAAAAAGTAGGCTACAACACTGACTTAAAAATTGCATAGTTTAGATTATCTAGAGCCAGTAGGAGAAAAAGGGTTTTGCTTTTTGAAAAATCTGCTTTTTCTACTCTGCCTGCTGCAGCAATAATACATACAAACTCGTACAGCTGTCCCAGTCTGTCCTACATGGGATATAAGTAGTCTATGAGAAACTGAAGAGGTAGAATCATAGAATCATAGAATATCCCGAGTTGGAAGGGACCCATAAGGATCATCAGGTCCAAATCCTGGGACTGCATAGGTCTACCCAAAAGTTTAGACCATGTGACTAAGTGCACAGTCCAATCACTTCTTAAATTCAGGCAGGTAAATGGAGTACACAAAAGGTGGGAGTCAAATTTATGCTGAGTTTCAGTGAAAAGATTTTTTTTTCAAAAGAGTTACTCCTTTTTAAAATTCACGATGTCTGATATTCTTTAATTTGTGGGATTTGTACATTTTACCTCAAACAGTCTATGTACAAAGGCATTATTTTTTGTTATAGGTCTGCCAAGGGTTAGGACTCTCATTATACACCTGCAATATTAATCTCCACCAGATCTTTCACATGCTTTTAGTGTTGAGAGTTCTTTGATCCTAATCTACCATTGCTGATGAAACCAAATCAAGCGTTGATTCAACTTTAGGTTGGATAGCCACTACAATTTATCTAGCACAATTTTTGAACTGGCCTTCTTTCTATGTTTGTGGCTGGGTCTCTGATTATCTAATGGAATTTTCTCAAGACTGTGAGAGATAGGAAAAGTTGGGGAAAAATGTTTCTTAAAATGCTTGATGTCATAATATGAATTTCTCTAAGTTCTCTGGCCCACCTATTCACCCTTCTTTAAAAAAAAAAAAAAAAAAAAAAAAAAAAAAAAAAAAAAAAGTGAATTTTGAAAGGAGATGCTGTAAAACATGATGATGAAAGTAAACCCAGATCAGAAATCATATCAGAAAGGTTTAAAGGGGGAAGAAAATCCTTCCAATAGGAAATTTCTGTGGTGGTCTTACTGTGCTGGGCAGCTAGACTCCTCCACCACAAGCTCTCTTTCACTCCTCCTCCTCAAAGGAAGAGGGGAGGAGTATGATGAAAGAAAAAGGCTCAAAGGTTGAGATAAGGATAATTTCATTATAGGGAAAAGAAAGAGGGAAAAGACAAACAAAGGCTGTGCAGAAGCAAAGAGGGGAAATAAAATTATTTTCTACTTCTCATCAATGAGTGATGCTTGACACGTTCTGGAAAGCAAGGCCTCAATGAGTGTAGCAATTGTTTGGGAGGATAGACATCTTCATAATGAGAGTCAGCCCTCTCCTTCTTGTTCAGCTTTACCCAGCTGGACAGGTGAACTCCACCACAACTGTTCTCTCACTCCACCTCTTCAAAGAGAAAGTGGGAGAAAATATGCTGGAAAGGACTCAGGGTTTAAGATAGGGAGAGGGAGATCATTCTACAATTATTGTCATGGGCAAAACAGACTCAGAAAAAGGGAGATTAATATAATTTATTGCCTATCGCTAGCAGACTAGAACAGTGAGTAGTAAAAGCAAACTATACACACTCTCCTCCCATCCACTTTCTTCTATGTCCTTCCCTTGAGCAGGGCAGGGGAATGGGGGCTGCGATCAGTCCCTGTCACTTCGTCTCCGCGGCTCCTTCATGGTCACTCTCTGCCCCTGTTCCCCATGGGGTCCCTCCCATGGTATGCTGTCCTTCCTGAACTGAGCCTGTAGGGGCTGCCCACAGGCACCAGCTCTTCAAGACCTGCTACCACACAGCTCCATACTATGGGGTCCATCCATCCCCCAGGAGCAAACTGCTCCAGCATGGGTCCCCCACAGGTGGGCGGCAGCTCCCCCCAGACCCCTGCTCCTGCGTGGGCTCCTCTCCACGGGCTGCAGCTCCGGCCCAGGGCCTGCTCCTGCGGGGGCTCTCCAAGGGCCGCAGCCTCCTCCAGGCCACATCCACCTGCTACACCGGGGGCTCCTCCACGGGCTGCAGTGTGGAGATCTGCTCCATGTGGGACCCATGGGCTGCAGGGGGACAGCCTGCTCCACTAGGGCCCTCTCCACAGGCCGCAGGGGAACTGCTGCTGTGCCTGGAGCACCTCCTGCCCTTCTGCAGACCTTGGGGTCTACGGGGCTGGTTCTCACTCCTCTTTCTCCCAACTGCTGCTGTGCAACATTTTTTTTCCCTTTCTTCAATCTGCTCTCTCAGAGGCTCAATCAACATCACTTCTTGGCTTGGCTCTGGCCAGCAGCAGGGCCCTTTGGAGCTGGCGGAAGGTGGCTCTGACCTGACATGGGGCAGCTGCTGGGCTCTGCTTACAGAGGCCACTTATGTAGCCCCCCATCTAACAAACCCTTGCCATATAAACCCAAAACCCTTCCCCTTGCCCAGCATTTATTGCTGAGTGTGACCTCATGTGGTATAGAATATCTCTTTTGTTGGTTTAGGACATCTACCCTGGTAATGTCCTCTCCCCACTTCTTGCCATGCTGTATGGGCTGCTCCAGGGAAAGTTAATTCCATGCCAGCCACACCCACTACTATTGTCTATTGTAGGAGGCTATTTAGAAGATCCATCCAGAACATACATAATTAGAAAAACATTATGATAAATGCAAAATACTTGATAAAAAACCATAGTACAGTCAGAAAAAAAGACACCCTTAAAATCACTTCTAAACACAGAATTAGCAAAAATTATCTTCATTCTTATCTTGGAGGATAAAAAAGTAAACAAAGCATATTTATCCCCAAAGCTGTAGGCTTTCTATTAAGCTGTTAATTTCTTCATTCAAAGTTTCTATTCACCGTGGAACAGTATAATCAAAGAGGAATAATTAACTACACTGCTATTAGGAACTTTCATTCTGACTTCTTCCATACCCTTTCTCCCCCAGTGTCGACCTCTGTTCTTGCTATTGTCCCACAAAATATGTAGGAATATATTTTGATTTAAGTAGCACTAATGTAAACCTACAGCCTTCAGTGGAAAACTCTATTGTCATAAACCCAGCCTTCATAGACAATAAGCAATAGACAGACAGCCTGTTTTAGATCCAGCTAGCCAATGAGCTTATTGCAGCATTTCTCTGTCAAGTGTCACAGCTCTTTTCCATCTGACAGCTTGTCAGATGCTGATACTCAGCAAGAATGAGTAGGTCAACTTATAAAACTGAGTGGATAAAGTTTGGGTTAGCCCAACTCTGTGGTTTAAACCTGCTGGGGACATGGGAGTAGTGTCCCCAGCTGTGCTGGGGAGTGATGTCCATGTATTTCCAACAGTGGCAGCAGGATCTGCTGGAGAACGTCTACTGAGGTGTCATAGCTACCCCACCACAAGCCTATGATCCATGAAGCCCATCAGTGAATAGCATTCAGATCCTGCATTTCTGTAGCACACAGGGAGCATTAATCACTAGTTGTGGGTTCCCTGTAGTTTCTCTCACTGGGACGCTGTTTCCTTGGTTTTCTCTTGTGTCCATTCTGACCCACTCCAAAAGAGAAGAGAATCCTCATCAGGTTTAAGTCTTCATTAAGGAGATCATCAAAGCTTTGCTGTTTATGTTGTTGTTGTTTGTTTATATCTTAACAGACATAAACTATGTATCCTACTGAAATTTTGTGTATTTTCCTCGCTTAAAATAAAAAGAAGTGGCCTCCTCAAACTAGTGACATATTGATTTCATACACTTTTTGCCTTTTCCATGTGCCCACTTGTATGCAGTAGACCACTGAAGAGTGAGAGTGCATGACCATACTAAAATCTTTGTTACTTCTTCTGAAGAACTGTCAAGAAGCAGCAGACCTTCAGAATCATATGTGCAAACTCTTCCACAAAATTCCCTTTTTTTGCCAATATAACTCTAATAGGTTTCATGCTTACAAAGTTTTTAGTAATTATTTGACTGCTGTGAAGTTGCAGTTCTTGACTACAAGCTCATTCTCAATTTCTTTACCAGTTTTGAGCCTTTACTTTCTTGTTTCACTTCTCCCTCCTATCTTATGTATTCAGTCTTTTGATAGCTTGAATTTATGGGCTTGGGTTTGAAAATTCAGGAAAAAGCTATGCTCTCCATTTGTTCATTCCAGAATGCTTAACAATTCCTTCCAAGCCAAGCTGCCACTGATGCTGACTAAGTATTATGCTTTGATGCCTTCATGACTTTGGAAGTCACACAAAATGGAGCTACACTAAAAATTCTGGTGTTACCTTCAGTGATCTCTCCTTATCACTTCTGTTTTGAATGAAAGATATGTTAACTCAGAAGATTTTTAATTACTGTGAAGAAGTGTGAGATGCATTTTCATGCAAATATGTATTTTTATGCCAAATGGAAATCTTGTGCATGTCTAAGATACCCACAATGTATTACTTGTTTTTGAGAGCCTGAAAACCACAGTTTTCATGGGTACACACTTCTAGGTGGTTACTTTAAAGCAGGTATTTGTCTTATGAGTACTGTGAGAATCTCTTGGCCAGAGATTCCTAACATTATGAGGGACACCTGCAGTCAGTATCTGAGATGTTGGTAGCAAGAGATCAAAGAGCTCCAGAAATAATGGCTGCACTTTCCTTCCATGAGAGACTATGGCAGAAATTAGCATTTTACCACAGAGAGTACCTATGAACATTGAAAATAAAGTGAGTAATTAGGTATATTGTTTGAAATTGTAATCAATGTGGCACTGTTGAGTAACAATATTCTTTCTGTTTACTTTGATAGTCTGTGGCAACTACATATGTAATAGAGAACAGTAGGTAATAAGGCAAATTTGTTGTAATTCTTCAGGAATGTCAGACAGGATTAACAGGAACCCTCTGTTCTCTTCTGGTGTAAAAAATATGCAGAAGGCAACAAATTAATTCATTGTCTCTGTCACTGTTGAGGATCAGCTGTTAAGCTGCATCATAGCATCCTTTTTGTTTCTGTGACCAGTGGGGATGCTGGTACTGGCTGGCAGCCAGTCTGTCTGCTGTGACCTGTGTGGGAACCACATACCATGTTGACAAAACTGGACTTATCAAATTTTAATAATGTTGGATATATTTTTTTTTATCTTTTCAAACACTCTCTATCACAATATTTCAGATTTCCAAGGCCATTTAAAATCAGTTTATTTTAAAAGCTGACAAATTTTTCAAATCCATTTTTTTTTAAAAGAACTTCAATTGAGTTTGAGTTTACTTACAGTCATATTGAACAGAATCCTATTATAACATAAAATTTTATAACAGAAACCAGTACATTAGAGGCAGACTGTATAGAGGCAGATGTCAGGTATTGCTGAACAGCACTGACCCAAGTCATATTGAAATCTACAAAGTAATTCATGCGAATACGTGCAGCTGACAGTTTCCAGCATCATAGCTGTGCATTGCAGCCAGTGGCCTGTTGACTCTATAAAATGTTCTTCTCTGCGTATAAGACTACAAAAGCTTTGTGTAGCATAATCTCATTGGCAAGATTTTTTTTTTCTTTTTTTCTTTTTCTTTTTTTTCCTGGAAATAATTTTGCTAACTGCAAGAATTAACCTAGTTTAATCCTTGGTGTGTTGAATATTACCTGGAGCATAACTATTGTCAGCATCATGCACTGTCATACACATCTGTTTGTTTCTTTTCTCTTTTTCCGCAATATCAGCCTCCTTTTTTTCTCTCTTGTTTGCCTTGTATCTCTCACTTCAGATTGGAAGCAAGCAGGCCTAAAACAGATGGCCAGTATGTCAAGTGCCCTGCCTTTTTGCTGCTACTTTTATTTCTTCTGGAGATGGAGCATAATTCACCATTCCTGTTGGCTTCCTCTGAAACTTCTTCTGTTTCAGCCATTGTATTGGAGACCTCATGCCTCCACTTGATTTTGTTCGTTTTTCTTTTTGTTGCCATGGTATATCCTTCTTCTCAACTTCGTCCATCTTCACTTGTGCTTCTGCACTCTTTTTTCTCCATGAGTTTAAACAGTACCTCTCAGGCAGTGTTGTCTCCTTTGTGTTCTCCCATTTCTGTGATTACTGTTGGGTTCCTTTTCGCATCTGTCTTCCACTACCATCCTCCTCCTCCAGTGGACACTTTACCCCAGGTTCTAGCAAATCTGACCATAGAAATGTCAAGACAATGATCAATGAGAATAAATTTAAACAAAGTTGCTGGCCCCTTAGTTGGTGGACATGGTACCTGAATTAAAAAGCACATGTGGTCCCAAATGGTTCAATAGGCAAATTGAAGTTATAGGGAGCTCTCCCAGGATAAGGAATTCAAGTTTTTAGGGCTAAACCAAGGTTGTTGGACAGCTTCCTTTGTGTAAAAGTAGCTACAAAGATTATGTTACAACAGTAAGATTTTTATTTTATTTTATTTTATTTTATTTTATTTTATTTTATTTACAAAACAGTATATTCATTATATATCATTGTAACAATATGTAACATCATTGTAACATCACGTAACAATAGGTAAATTTCTCCCTTTAAATGACATCTTTCTTTGCTTTAACAGAGACCTAGAGTAATGTCATATGCTAATGGGTTTACTTATGTGCAAATAAGAGACTTGTACAAGCAGGAGTATGCCAATATTTGTAATTGGTTTTGTTAAAACAAGTCCCTGAAAGAATCTTTACAATCAATCACAGTTCATTTATAAAGTTAACACTGGTAATAGCATGTATTTCTTAGTTACACACTTTTTTTTCTCTGCATTGTAGAAATGTTCATTTGGCAGATTTAGGTATCATCAAATAGATTAAAAACTAAGGACTTTTAAAGCATATGTTTTATGTGATATCACTATTTTACAGTTAAGAACTAATGGCCAAACCTTCACTAAAATTCACTTGTGTGGAAAAACATTGAAAGATCATGAGGTGCAGCAGCTAAAAGCAAAATAATTGACCAGCATTTGTATAGTTAATTGCTTAAACAGATTCATAAACATGAAGAGAGAATATTTCCAAAGAAAACACCACTATCAAACTGTTAAGGATCCATTTTGTATGATTATGCTCTGTCAAAGGTTGGATGATCAGAAACTCAATTGTAGCATTTTACATAAAAAATAACAAACCATCCACAGATTCCTCAACAAGTTGTTTACAGATTGTTCCATGTTCTTATTTTTTCTCTGTCCTGTTATATAGAATGCTGAGACCAATATTAATATATTGTATTTTACATATGCAAACATATACGAATATATGCTTTTAAAAAAGAAAGAAAGAAAGAAAAGAAAGAAAGAAGAAAGAAAGAAAGAAAGAAAGAAAGAAAGAAAGAAAGAAAGAAAGAAAGAAAGAAAGAAAGAAAGAAAGAAAGAAAGAAAGAAAGAAAGAAAGAAAGAAAGAAAGAAAGAAAGAAAGAAAGAAAGAAAGAAAGGAAGGAAGGAAGGAAGGAAGGAAGGAAGGAAGGAAGGAAGGAAGGAAGGAAGGAAGGAAGGAAGGAAGGAAGGAAGGAAGGAAGGAAGGAAGGAAGGAAGGAAGGAAGGAAGGAAGGAAGAATATACTTTCACTCAAAAATGAGGTGTAAAGCAGCAACTGGAGAAAAAAAAAATATTTTGTATAAATCTGTATCACACGGAAAAATAAGCATAGTCCTAAAGACCCACAGACTTCTGCATTCCATTCTTTTCTCTGATCTGATAGACTATAATCATATTGAGATCTATTTAATGTTAATGAATTTAGGTCTCATAGCCCCCAGTAAAGTGAGTAAATGTATCTTTTCTGGTTTCACAAATAATGAGAGTGGTTAAATTGAGTAACACTCTACAGCATGTCAGCGTCTGCACTGGTATCAGAACAATGTATGTGAGACAGCGTAATGCACAATTTCTGAGATTATGTTTTAAATTTATTATGTTTTGGATGTGTAACTATTTGATTGTATGTCCTGAGACATGTTAAAAAAGCTCATTTTCCAAAGCTCCTGCTGCTCAAATCCTGTCAAGGTTTGTTATGTTATTCCCAAATAAGGAGACACCAAATTGGTAATCACCTTGAAAAGGCTGAATAGTAGATTTTGATGCTTCTCCTAAATCTCAGTCTAGCAAGTTACTCATATAAAGCAAGTGACTTGTGAAATTTCTGGTGGGGGGGAAAGGCACTTCCATTTCTGTACTCCATGTTTCACTGTCCTGCAAAATTTTTTTGCATCGCTGTTGAAGTTTATGAAGCACATGCAAAAAAGTGTACATTTCTTGAATGTCTTCTGGTTCCTTATCTTTGTGTCTTTTACTGTGATGTTGTAGAGCTTGGATCATATGGAAACCTAAAATATTATGACACAATGACTGAAGAAGGTAAGAAATATTTTAGAATCATTCGTATCAGCATTTTTCGAAGCCTTACTTTAAGTGTCTTTTCTGTTTTTTGTCTGTTTGTTTGTTTGTTTTTTCCTGTTTTCAATTTGTCCATTACGGAATGACTCCTTTTTGCATGACTTCATTGGCAGTGTGATCAGTTATGGCTCTTTTTTCAGGTTTTTATTTTCAACATTTCAGCTTTGCTACTTTCAGATAAGGAAATACAACAGAATGTTTTTATTAAAGAAGAATATACATGCAAAACCAAACTCATAATTTATACAGCACAATATAATGTAGATTGTGAATCCTTATTTTATGCCATGTTTTACAATGCATTTAGGAAGGTAATTTGTGGATGTTAAAATCACTCAGCTTGAGAACAATTATTAAGTAACTTCAGTTTGCTGTATTATTCAAAAGTAAGGAATGAATTTCAAAAACTAGGCATGACTGTTCATGGAGTATTAATTGTAAGCTTAATTGCAATTAATATTCAATTTAAAATCCTGGTTCTAACAGTACAAGAAGGAAGTGATTAGGGCCTGAATCAGGGCTCAGTATCTCAAGGAATTTTTCTGCTGATTCAAAAACATTGATGTTTACTGTATTAATTCAGGAGCCCAGTTACTTAATTTCCACCACATTTATGTCCAACTGCAGCCAGCACTTCTGTAATTCGGAAGTTTCCCAGGCCTGAGACCTGAATATCTATAAGGTCGAGGCTCATTGTCCAGCTGTCTGACTACAGTGCTAGACAGAAGTTTTCATGAGTGCTCAGTTTAGTACTCACTGGTGTGCTTGACTATGGAGATAAGCTTGAGGTCTGTAGTTTAACTGCCCATTCCTACTTACTTTTAATTCTCTCTATATATTAATATATATATAATATAATATATATAAATATATATATATTAATTCTAAATATAAGATGAATAGCTTATGTTCTCTGTATTTATGAATATAGACATGCTCTAGATCATTGTTTAGATTGATCTTGTTGTTAAAAAGGTTTTAATAAAACCTTTATTATATGCCTTCTGGCCATTTCTCCTGGAAAATCAACCAACCAAAAAAAAATAAAAATTAAAAAAAAAAAAACAAACATAACTTCTGACTCTTTCTCATTTTTTATTTGAGCTGCTTATAATCACATATGCTTACTGTCCTGGGGCCAGCTTCCACCTTTGTGCCTGATATTGGAAGATGATGGTTTCTTCTGGAGAAAGCATGACCACCAGCTTGTAGGGCAGCCTGGAAGCACCACCAGATTCATCGTCTGACTCACAGAAGTGGTACTAATATAAGAGAATATGCTTGAGATGAGATTTTACCAGGCAAACCTTGGTGTATGTGTTGTTTAAACACACTTCTGAAGCACCTGAAATGAGTCATTAACCAAGCCGATTCAGATAACGCTACCAGAGCTAAAGCTTTTGCAGCACATATCATCTCAGTGTTTTTTACATTCAAGTAGCAAATGTCATTTCTCATTCTAGCCTCAGAGCTGGATATGTTAAGGTCCTTATACTTTATTCCAAAGTGTGAAACCTACCATTTCAAAAACAATTGCTGCATAAGCAGTCTTCAGGTTTTTATAAATACTGTAATGGTAGTTAAAAATAGATATTCATGGGAAAATATCCATGCAAGAATGCTATGTACATTATATGCCTATATTATCACTGCGCCTATACTGACGTAATGCTATTAATATTCAATGTCACCTCAGAAAACACTCCTCATGAATAAATAATCAAAGACCATACTGTAGCAGTAGCTAAAATATAGTAGTAAAAATTTTCCAGTAACAAAAAGAAAGAAGGAAACTCTTTGTCTTTAGGAGTATTAACACTGACAAGTCTGCAATACAGTTTAGCTTCTCAATACAATTGTCATAATCATTTTCAAATGCATTTCATAAAGCAATAATGAATAGTGTATCCCAGAAGCTATATTTAGATCAGTGTGCTATATTTTCAACTCTCTATTTGGATATTCAAAAATATAATCCTCATCACTCCACATTACACTTATTCACATATTTTCATTATCCCTTTCTCTCCTTTTTTCTTTTTTTTCTTTTTTTTGGCTGAGCTTTTTGTACATCTTCTACAGTAAGTTAACCAGTTAGCCACAGTAATGTGTAAATCCAGTTGCAAATTCCAGATTTTTGTTTCTAATGCTGTACATCCTTATCCTTGGGCTCCCACCCATACCCTGAATGGAGGTAGCCAGCAGATCTTTCATTCTTTTGATGGAGAAGCATGGGCACATATATTTTTGTTGCTGCATCAGCATAAGCAGAGACAAAATGTGACAGTTAGCTGACAATACCAGATACAGCCTAAAGGCCACTGGGGGCCTTTGTGCTCCAGGTCTTAGGAACTGATCTGTTTTGTTTGCTCTATTTGGTCACAAGCTGACTTTCAATTAATTGCTGAATAATCAGCAAACAAATGATTTTCATCCTCACAAATTGTTTTAGATTAATTACCAATTAATCAGGTCCAAATCACAGAGACAATATACCCTACCAGATGGGAAAAGAACCTCACATTAATCCTGTGTCAAGTAGCCTCCACCAACAGCCTACAACATGACAAAACTGCACATATTTTCATGTAGCACTTCTGTAGCATTTTACAGTTTAAGTAGAAAGTGCACGAAGCAAATTTCTAAAATTGATCAGTTGCAACCTCCCAGCTTTGTTCCACAGCTGGTCACCAAATGGACTGGTAGGAACAGTTCAGACTGCTCAACAACCACAGATTTGGTATATTATGAAAGCTCAGCTATAGCGCTGATGGCACATATGTGTAGTAATTTACATTTGATCAGAGACTAAGAAGAAGACAAATGATAGTCTTACATTTTTTAAACCAGTAGATTTCTGAAGATAAATTACTTTTCTGTAAAATCAGAGGTGAAACTGTAGCCCATAATTTAGATTGTAGTCAAATGATTGCATTTTTAACATGTCCATGATCAGGAAGGCAATCTTGGCCAGCTGATGCTAGCTGGATATACTCATGCAGATCAAGGCGTATGTTTATTATACACTACTGATTTGTTTGCATACATTCATATATAAGAAATTTAACTTTAAGCTACCTTCTTTCCTAATCACCCAGCCTTGATCTCATGTTCCTTCTGGGTCGTGCTTTTTAAAGGTAAAAGAATTGCAATGTCTGTCCAAGTTCAGCAAATCTAGATTAATTAAGAATTTTCTATAGCTATTATCCTATTTTTATTATCCTATTTTTATCCATGAAGTCAAACACTGTCATTGATCTACACTCTTATGGCACCTGTTGTAAAAATTATGCTTAGGTAGTAAAACCCATAGCACGTAGGACTGTTAAAGAGGAAACAAAAGCTTCTAGCTTCTCCAAGAATTAAGAATAGCATAAAATTCCTATGGGTTCATTTAGCCACTAAAAGATAAGGAAAAAAGCACAAGAGAGCATGTATGCCTAAGATGAAATTTTTGAGGCTTTCTGTAAATTTGAATAACTTAAAAATATCTTGGTTCTTGGTTCTTGGTGGGTCTGAAGAAGTTCTGATTTGGTTTGTTTGGACCTAGTAGACAAAAAGGGCAAGGATTAGGAAGGAGGAACCACAGCTCTGCTTTCTTTTACATCTCAGTGCCTTCAGGCAGTCTAGTATTACTTCTTTCCTGCAATGGCACTTTTGATAGTTGATTTTATGTCCTTTAATCATTTCCTCACACTGTTTTATTACTTACACTGCATGAATTGAACAGCAGGTAATGATGTAAAAAAATATAAGCTGAAGCTTGCATATACTGAGAAATAAAGATAAGCAAAAAAACACTTTCCATTTCAAATGATGAGGTTAATTTCCATGACAGTGACATATAACTGTGGAACAGCCTCCTGAAAGAACTGGTGGATGTGTAACTTACAAATGTCAATATATGAAATTCTTCCTAAAGACGAGAGACACTTGACAATGTGAAGAAAAAAATAAAAAGGACAACTTCAATTAATTTGATCTAAAACAGTATGAATAGCTGTGGAGATCTTTTCAGTTCGAGTTTCTCTCTCAGAGAAAAAAAAAAAAGAGAAACAATAAAATCTAAACTATTTCTAAGCAATCCTAGACAAAAAAAATGTAGTATCCTCATCAAAGTCTGCATCACTTTAATATACTGTTTAAAATTTGGGTCTTAAATTAAAATAATCCTGGCATAGATGAAAACATAGATGTTTCCACATATGTTTCTCAGAAAAAAATCTCAGTTCCATAGTTTTCATTGCTCACAAAAAATACATTTGGGTATTTGGGTATCACAGACCAAATTTTCAAATATATGAAGATGAGTTGGAGTCTGACACTTCAAGAAATCCTGTAGCAAACTGACATATGTGTTGTATGAAAATTATGCAGGCACCTCTCAGAATCTATGCATGCATCTGGAGAAGCACTTCTTAAATGGCCCTTGTGTTTCAACTGAAGTTAAGAGCTGGCTTGACTTAGCATTTCAGATTAAAATATTTAGAAATATACTTTTCCTTTTATTTATATCATTTTTTTATTTTTTTTTGTGTCATCTCATATCCCAATAAACTTCATTTCTCTTTCTCTCTTTTTTTTTTTCTTTAACTCTTTATTTCTTATTCCCCATCTAATTAAAATCTCTGCCATTGACCCTGCACACTGAAATAATGAAGTGGCTTACTATTTAGCATTGTGTTCTATTCTTCAGTACTCTTCTGCAGGCAGTTTTACTTTAGGTACCATGTACTAAGATAACTTTTGCAATATGTTGTGAATGACTAATTTATTTATTTATTTGTTTGCTTGTTTAGTTATTTATTTATTTTTGAGCATGATGTGCTTGTGAAAAGATAGGGGCTACTGCAAGGACAATACTGTTTATTAAATCTTTGTGGCATTTTTATTACTCTCCAAGTGATTTGCTGTTGACACAATAATTCTACTTCCACGTGAATAGTAGCTGCAAGTCCCTGTGCACTGTGCATACATTTCTGCACATATGAAAACATTGGTACAAGAATTTGAAACATTTTCTTGTGATGGTATTGTTTCTGATAAGCTTCCATTTGCTAGAAGGGAAGAGAGGATTTCTTTCTTGACCAAATATTTTTTCTTGCATGTCTTTAATTTTAATCTAGAAGCAGTGAGTCTACCCAGCTACCTGAGTTAATTCATGACTTCTCTGTACTTCCCATTGTTAATCAATCATGTGATTCTGTTGAAATATCTTTTGGCCTTAAGCCTGCACTCTTTGTGCACCAGAGCATATACAGTGTCTTTCTACAACACATAGACAGTCATAAACCACCCAAAGAGGCCTTACATAGAAAGTTCAACCAAAGTAGAAAAAGGGAAGAATTAATTTCACTTAATATTTGCCAGCTTTGGCATTGCCTAATTTGGATGTGGTGTTTGGACTCAGTGGGCAACAAAGAGTGACCTGGGACTTCTCTTAGGGGGTAATGAGTTGTCCTGGAGACAGTCTAGATGATGAATTTCATGCTTAACCTGATAGGAGACAAAAACCACCTGGAAGGGTGAGAAGAAAATTTTCCTTTGAGAAGCTGGAATGGAAATAATTCATTATGAAGACTTTTTCCTCTCCATCTGAAGTACCTGTTGAAATTACAGTGACATGAATGAGTACAAATTGACAAAGCTAACAAAGGTCACCATGATGCAATATTTTGGTTCATCTGAAATTCTGTGACAGTGTAATACTGACTGAGATCTGAAACTGTATTTGTTGTTAATATCTTTATTCATCTGTATTAATCTTCTGTTTAGTCTCAGACCATACAGAAGTACTTTTGTAACAGGAACTTTACTGACTGCCTCTTCAAAAGAAAAATATTTTTTTGTTTTTCATTTCTTATTTCTTGCAGAGTTCTCAGAACAGGAAAAAAATAAAAAATAAAAAAATCTTATTTCCACTGGAAGGAAAAAAGTTTTAATAAGATAGTGTTTCATAACATGTTTGCTGTTTGGGGAGGAATGGGAATGGATTACTGGCACTGATTTATGGAGCTGTGGCAAAAAACTTTGCCTCTCAAAATGTATGCATTTGAATAATGATAATCCTTCCTTTTAGGAAAATTCAAGGAAAGGGCCTCAATTCTGCATAAGATTGCCAAAAAGAAGTGCCAGGTGGAAGACAGTGAAAGACAGAATGGAGCTGCTAATCACGGTGAGTGCAGCCGTGCAGATTTATCACTTACTCCTGAGGGCTTTTTTCACTGTTAAATTTTACTTGAAAATCCTTAGAAGTGAATTTCTCCTTCTACTTCATTTTCATTGTCTTACTAAACATATTCTGATTCCCCTCAGAAAAGAGTATGACACCCAAGGACAGGATAGGAGTTAAGTGCAAGATGAGAAGGTCTGATAAGACATCTAGAAAGCCTCCCAGAATTACTGCAGAGATAAATACAATGCTGATTTTGGACAAGTGCTGAACTGGCATAAATAAAGAGGCAAAATGTATTTGCAGTTTGCCTGTGAAATTTAATAAATATACTGACTTTTGAAAGGTTGATGCAAGGGCATAATGTGCTGTAGTATTTAATATACCTGTAATATACCTGTTCAACCCATGGATCTAAACAGACCACTGACATGCAGGATTATGCTCTGTACTTTCTCTCTGGCCATGTTACTGAAATTCTTATATAAGCAGAGAACAACAGCATTGAGTTAGTTCAGCCCTCATGCGATGTTAAACAAAATCCAGTTTGTTCAGAAGTTCTGCAAGATAAATGCCATCCCCGCAATCCAAAGGAACTGCTTGAGGTAGCCACGGCTGATTTTTAACATTACCAACTTATTACCTGATGGTGCTTTGCCCAATCCTTTACGTACTGAATGCATGCATTCATGCCATGCATGCATATTTTACCTATCTTAAAGAAGTAGCATTCAACACTTCACAGCTCATGGAACCCTATAAGTTTTCTACTAAGTAAGTGAAAAGCTTCTGAAATTTTATACAAATGACTTCTATATTATAGATAGATGAGATCTTGGATTATTCAGAAATCAAGAACCACTGGTCTAGGATCATATAAATTCTACGTAGTATTACCCTTGTCACAAAAAGAAAGAGATTTCATATTTAAGATTTGATTTGTGAGTCTACTGTTTGCTGAAATACATTTAAGCCCATCTATGTTAGCTGTACAAAATTAGTTTATTATGGCTTGCCATTAAGGATAAGTATTTGTCTTTTACTTCAAAAGTTTCTATTCCAAAAAGAAAAGTCCATATTATGACTTCTTTTCTCTACTTTACCTTGGCATATTCTCCGCATTAGAAAACAAGATCCAAATGTGTCTGATAAAAGCTGAATCATTTTCTCAGTTGATACTTTTTCTGACCTTGTGCTATGTTTAGATAAAATTTACTTCCAGAATCAAGCAATTGAATGGGACATTCTGTTAATAAACTATAATGCTGGGTATGGGGTTAAGGGACAATGCACATGCACTGAAATAATTACAAATAGTCTGGCACTCTGCTGTGGCTGTGATCTCAGATTTTTAATTTAGAAGAATCTCAGGACAGCAGTAATGTAACTTGACAGCTGTATTTACTTATGTGCATAAGAGCATACCATAAGGAACACTGAACTTGAGTCAGACATTTCTTATTGCTATTCCTCTGAACTTCAAATTGTCCCAGGGATTCTTGGCCATTGACATTTTTATCTAGTACATGCCAAAAGAGATGATTGCTGTTTAGAGAATTCCAAGATAAAAAAAGTAAGAATAAATTTGAATAAATTCAGTGCCATAAACTGAAGGCTCAGTTTTATCCCTTCAATCGCTGTAAGACTTTTGCTGAAGGGCAATGGGATTCTGTTTATTCTTTTCCAATGTTTTTGCAGAAGAAAGAACTTTATTATAATTCAGATGTAACTTTATGAATTGCAGAGTTTAGTGAGGTATAAAAGTTATCTCTTACTGAATATATCCCTTCATCTGCATTCATTAATGTCTGGGTAGAACACTATACACCACGTTTTACCTGAAGTGTTATGTTCATTAAGTTTAGCATAAACAAAGAGCATGAAGTATTGCCAGGGATGTAATTTTTTTAGAACATAACTGCCAGTAGAATAATTTCTTCAATCACCAGCTCACCACTCATAAGAATTTTATTCAAAATGTGTGCGGGAGAAATGGAAGCCAGAATTTTAGTCTCTCTCTAAGGCAGGTGTTCGTCCACCATCAGATTTTGATTATTTACACAGACTAAATGCACCAGTTTCACCAATAGATTGTTAATATTCTGCTCTGTTGTTTTCTTGTTCTTATTTATGGATAATGACACAGAAAAAAGTGCAAAAGTAGAAGTTGCAGTAACACCACCAAGTGATTCAGGACCAGTGCAGAATGGAATTGCCCATAATGTTGAAGAAGAGGTTAGTGTCTCTTTCATTTTTAAATTGGCAAATATTTTGCGTGCTTGATTGTACTTTTCACTGGAAGTATGTGTCTTAATTGCAAGAAGTTGCTAATAGGACCCATCTACAATATATTTAATATTTGTTTACTACTGGACCCAATATATGAGAATAAGGTTTGCCATATATGTGTATAAGGAGGTCTATTTGCACATATATCCCCTGTGACCCTTGCACTTCATTGTAACATAAGATATATTCCAGTAGTCTGAAATGTATTCTTTTAGGAAATACATTTTTGCTTACCAGATAAAATGTTCACAGCCCTGAATAAGGCTAATGAAAATTGCTTGTCTGATTAAAATCACACTGCACAGAGCCTGTTCTCTTGAGAAGGTAGCCTGTCATGTTGAGCTTCATGGTATAGTTGCAAAAAGGGGCTCCAAAACAGGAGCTGTACACAAACTTTTCCACTCTCCATTCTCTTATCTTGAGACATTACAAATTAAATTCAACAAATAGACCGTACTAGTATTTCTCTGACTCTCTTGCATACAGTTAAAATCTATGGAAGAAGAAATTATACTCTTAAATTGACTTATTTTAGCATATATATTTTGTAGATAATAACCAGGTAACTGCATAACCTGTGTAGCTACTGAAATAGCTATACAAATTAACTAAATTATTTCATAAATAAGCTGCAATTTTCAAGTATAACTGATTGCAAAACTAGGTCCTCCCTGGCCCCTTTTTAATGACTGTTAATATTTTTTAAATGTTATTAATCCAACCTACATGCCAAGCAGGCAAACAAGTGGAAAATGATGGTGAGCTGATTTAGCTAAACTTTGGCACTGCTTTTTTAGACTGGGGCAGCAAAACCCACTTAAAGAAAAAAAGTCTTGTTAAAAATAGTCCTTGACATGGGAGCTTGTATAATGCTTTTGTTTGTACAGTTGTATTAAGGCTATGCTGACACAAGAAAGTTGCTGCAAGAGATGGCTGAAAAGTGGCTTATACCATAACATGAGCTTCCTCTTACTAAAAATGGGATGAACTGTCTTGCGTTTGCATACAGCAAAATCATGCAAAAAAAGGCAACGCTTGTGTTTTGTTTTGAATTGCCCCTGGCTTAGTATTCAATATTTCTGTTGTTTTCACTTGCTTTTCATTTAAAATTACTAGTCCACATCAGAGATAATCTTGCCTTGTTCATGACTTGAACAAAATCATTTTAGGTAAAATTCTTTCCTTTAAAGGTTATGCAAGCCATAGGAAAAAAAAAAAAAAAAATCAAACTGGTGTACAAGTAGCAGTGTTTATTTACTTCTGTTGGCTCTTTCCTAAACACTATCATCCCTCACAAGGAGTAGAATTTGACAGGATCATGTATATACATGGAATACGTTTTCCAATTTTGTGCCTCTGTCTGCAAGACTGAGAAAGAACATTGTGATGCATAGTAGAATGAGTCTTTGTAAAAAGTGCTTTACAAAGGTAGAGGTGGAGTAGTGACGTGGATTATGGCCAGCTGGGGTTAGTACACCAGATAAGGGGAAAAAGCTTTAATTCCTCACTATTCACAGTTAATTTTTGTCCCTGGGAATAGAAATGGAGAATAAAGATCCATCAAAAGAGATGGTTAGTTTCCAATATTCCACATAATCAAATAATTATAATGAGTCTGACAGAAGAGGAGAGCATAGTAGGCATTAAATTATATTTTCTGTAAAGAAAATAAGCTGTCCAGACTGACAAGCCACTTACAGGATCCTTGTTAGACCAACAAAACCTTATCCTTAAATAAATGAGATGAGTAAAATCTACCAAGTTAAAAATCTCAACACTCCAAATACCTTTCACTTTAATACTCATCATTTTAAGGTAAGGAAAATTCTTTTGCTTCAGCAAAATAATTAACAAAATCCAAAGCAGTGTAGCTTTATGACTTCTGTTCTCAAAGTTCAATAAAGGATAGCATAGCCTGGAGTAACCTGCTAGCATGTACCTAAATCAGTCTGTGGGATGTACAATAACTCTAATAGACTCTAATAGCACTCAGTAGCTTAAGAAGGAAACTAGTCTTGCTCTGCCACCATCATTTTGCTCTGCTATCATTTTGCATTGTAATGCAATGGTTTCTGAGCTTGTTCAGAAATCTGCAAGGTCGAGCAGCCTCATCATTCAAGACAGTATTTTCAATCTCAAACACCTGCAGGATAAGAAAGGAAAATTATTGTAGGAGTACATTACACATTAATGTCTTCCTCCTGTTTCTCCCATCTCCATTTAGACACCTTAAACTTTCAGTCAGGGAAGGTTTGGAACTTTTATGTTAATTTAAGAAAGTATTAGGACATTCTGAAAATGTGCTCTGCTGTATTGGAAGAGGGATACATTGTTTATCATTGTCAAAATGACAAGATGGAGCAAGAAGGAAGGCTTGCAACTGATGGAGGAGTGATTCTGCAGTTTTAGGTCCATCAATCTGAAAGAAAGGATTTTAGGCGTCTGCTGTCACAACAAAAATAGCAATCCCCTAATAACATTTTGAGATGGCTCATGCTGGCTCCCTCCCCAGTGGCCTTTCTAATTTTGTCCTCTTCTAGTGATAACCTATCAGTTGTTGCTACCTCAGACTGTTTCAGTTATTGATATGCTGGAAGCTATTTGGTAATTTAAAAATATATAGCAGTATTTTTGAAAAGTTGTAATAAAAATGGTCTACACATCCGTGATATATATGTAACAAATAAATAGGTCTAAGTGATACTTAGGACTGTACTTTTCTGTGAGATTCTCTGCCAGTTCTCTTCTGTACAGAGAACCTTCCTTGATCTATTGCCTAGCGTTTTGTGCACAGCTTCCTGGTACACCTTCTCAAGCTGTGGTATCACCCTGAAGCTAACACTGCCTTCTCTGAGATACTCAAAGTTAACAAAACACAATGGATCATAGACAAGCAGTTTAAGAACAGAAGGAAAGGGAGTAAAATAAAATAAAAAAGATTCAGATAATAGGAGGAGCAAAGGTCAAGAGGGATGAAAGCAAAATAAAACAAGAACCTTATCTTCTCATACTGACATCCAAGGAAAATATGCTTAGAAAACTTTCAACCAAAGTTTGCTGAAAGGTGAGTCTGCCTGTTTCTAATATGTTTAATTCTCTGGCTGCTTTTGTTGCTGTTCATCATCCCAGCAAGCAGGAATGAGAAAAATACAGAGAAGGACAAATTCAACACCCTTCAGTTTTGTTCTGCTTTGTATATTGACTTCATGGACACTAATAGGATTACCCCTAATTATAGAAGTGTAGGCAACAGCAGAATCATGCAAACAGCATTCACAAGACCTTCTTCTTTGATTCAGATTATAATTAGAGAATGGGAAACTGGTCATTGCCCTCCTGAGGTTTTTTCTCTAGCTTCTCCAAACTTTATACAGAGACTGTATGCCTGGGAACCACTGTATCTTTAAGACAATGGTATCCATTCTAAGAACAGCTTTGTTCAGGGAAGCAATACAGAAGGTACAGGATAATATGCCTGCTAGACCCCCACAATAGTTTCTCCTTCTCATACCTCCACAAAAACTCTCCCATTACAGCTCAGTCCTGACCTACAAATGCTCCTGCATTTTGATCCTTTTGTGAACAAGTAAAGTATTCACCATTTCACCCTGAGGATGGCATTTGCCTGGATGGTCTGGGAGTAGAATTCAATCTAGTGGCCTGAGTTTTTGGTGATTTTTCCCTATCCTGAACCAAAAGGAAGTTCTGTGGTATATTTGTAAATACAGTATAAAATTTGCTTCTCTCCAATTTTCCAATTTTATATGTCCAAATATTTCTTTTCATGATCCATAAACTTGTTTAGAAAGACTCATAAATTCCTTAAAAAAATAACATTAGTAACTCTGTGTCCCAGTGATGTTATTTTAGAACTTAAGAGATTGGAGACTGTCCATCCTGAAGAATCAAGCTGCAAATATGCCTTTGGGGAAAAAATATTGTCCTGAAAACCGTGTACTGGGATAAGGGTGTTTTCACATAGCAGGTGTGTGAGTCAGCACAGACAGGCAGTGGGAACAACTACAGACTTGCAGCGAAAATGCAAAAAGTAGATTTATTCTCATTACTTCACTAACTGGGAGATCCCTAAAGCAGCATCCCAGCAGAGGCACCAAGTGGACACACACAAGCAGGCATGCAGGATCAGCTGGACAGGGTCTGTGCTGGGAGATCACCGGCCTGTTCCTTTCACCTGTTTTTACCAAGAGTTTACACAGTCACAGTTTTTACTACCATGCTGTGGTCTTCACTATGCTTCTTTGATCTTCTTTGTACCAAGGCTGGGAGCTCAAACGCATCCAATAGGACACGTCCAAATTGATTTAAAGTTAATTAGAAATCATACATTCCACTGCTACAAAAAGAATATGCAAATAGATCCATCTTATGTATAAAACTCCTATTCTTTTAAAAGCATGATGTTGAGGAGAGTACCCTTACGTAAAGAAGGTCTCAGGCTAAAACTACAAGGAAAGGGAAAAGTTGATTTTATGTTTTATTTAATTTTCATATATTTGTAAATTGAACAGCCCTTTAAAAATACATATCTCTCCAAGTTCCACTAATTATTATTCCCTGTCTCTTTACTGGTTTCCTTAGGATTTCTTTTTCATCTTCACATTTTTTCTTGATTCTCATTCTTTCCTCCTTTCCTTCTTTTTTCATTGAACAAGGCTGAAATACTCCACAATAGAGTCAAGGGCACTATTCATTAATGATTTTCACAAGCTTTCCTGAACCAGAATGAATTTTACTTCATTTCCTTTTTTGTTGTTGTTTCATTTGTCTCTTCCAAACTCCACAGTCTTGCTTGCTTCTCCCTAGGCTCTTAATTCCATTCCTCCTATTCCACTCCTATCCAGGAACTTCAATTCTCCTCTTGTGAGAGGAGCCTTTGCTCAACAAGGTGAACTCCTTTGTGCTATAGCTGCAGAAATTTAGAAAGGCTTTCCAGAAAATGTCTCCAGAAATACAGTCATTTGTCCCAGACAGCAATACGCATATAATACTACTCCCATTGGAAACATCCACAGATCTCCTACACTTTGATAAAAAAGGATCAGCCGCCGAGAAGGGCAGATGTCTGTGGTCTCTTTCCCAGCCCTAACCAACACAGCAGGGAACAATACCTCTTTCCATTATACAGTCTGTAAGACATTCCTGCTTCAATTGCAGCCAGATATTGCCTTCCCTCCTGCTGGATATTCCATCTTCCTTTGGGATTTTGTTCTACTTGCTGCATTCTTTCTTTTAACCTTTAGCAGGCTGCCACAAAGGAGAAAACTCTGTCATATGAAACTTCATAGAGTGATACTGAGCGCACGTGGCAAAGTGAAAGAAGACGAAAAGGACACTGACAGTATCTCATTAAATGTTTTATAGGGTGTCCTTCAGAGAAATGATCCTTTTGAGAAGTCCAATTACCTTCCCTCCACCCACTGCCACCTCCTTAACAAGCATTTGATTAAGTGTGCTGAGACATAGTCGTTTAAACCTGTAGCTTTCCTAAAAATAGCTCCCAGGCTGAAGATAACACCTTTTCCTCCCACCTACGCACATACACACACACACACATGTACACATGCGCACACTTTTACCTGTTTCCATGGAAACCTTTCTGGAAAATGTTTACATGCTACCATGATAGAGACAACTTTTCCATGAAAAGATAAGGCAACCAGTGTATAATAGGAAAATGCCATGGCTGATTTATTGTTTTTATTGTATCTAAACTGCTTACCTGAGAAACTGTGGGGTAAAGTGTATTTTGCTTTCCCCAGCAAAGAGCAGCAGCATAGTGCAGAGCATTTCAGGACAGAGCCTCTGGCAGAGGCAGCACTCCCCTGCCATGGAGTCCTCATTCTCTTTGCACCAAATTAACATGATTCGAATCTAGCCATGCATTCTCTGTCATAGGCTATCTTTCTTGGGCTATATAAAACATTTTCATTTTGGAGAGAGAGGGTAGAGGAGACGAGAGCAGCCCTTGTTGGAAGACAGTGATATATTCCAGCATGCCTGGTAATTTGTCTCATCATTAAAAATATGTTTTTCCAATGCATAAAACTCTTTTCATTTGCCACACTGAGCCTAAAATAAATGCCTGCATCTTGTTTGCCAATATAGCTTTTTGTAACTTAAAGAGCATTGTGCTGCCATCAAAACATATTGTTCTTTGTTTTCCTAAGGCTACTGATTTGTGTATTCCATGTTTTTTTTGCTGTATGGAATTTGACTTGAAAACCAGGACAGGGAAAAATGGCACAATGACAAAGGTTTATTCTTCAGCTGCATCTCCGTAGCACCGTAGCCGTTACTATTTCTTTTTCAATTCCCCTAAGAGATGCAGTAGCATGGACATGAAAACTGCACATAGGCTCTGGGAACCATGCATTCAGCTATTTTCACAAGAGCCCAAGAGGACACAGGCAGCAATAACAGGATCTGGAGTAAATACCTGTCTATGCCTTGCTCCTTCCCACAGCCTCCACTCAAAGGATAGATATTTTCAGTAAGTTCACAGTGCAGAGCGGATTAATAAAAATTACCTGCACTAAATTGAGGGTCCATATATACCAAACACATTTGAGAAGCTTGGGGATTTAATTTTACTCCCTACTTGAATTTTGCTCCAGAGTGGGGGTGGAAAGACATTGTTTTCTGTCTTAGCTGCTCCTCAGAAATTGCCATGCTAGTTTAATTATCTCACATTTTTTTCCATATTTTTCCAAATAAGATGTAGCATAAGATAAATGATCAATCCAATCAAAACACAGGAATCTTGAAGCAGAGACTTCTTGAAGCTATTCCACAATTTACCGTAGCCTTTGTCCTCTGCCTATCTAATGAAGCAAATGAGCATGAGGTTTGCTATGCTAAGGAAAAAAAAAAAAAATCAGTACTGAAAATCAGTACTTGCATCTAAGATAGGTAACATTTTGAGACTTCACATTTTTTTGTTGATTCACTCACTGTAAGGAGTTTGGTTGTACAAAGCTCCTCACTCCCAATAAAACATAAATAAAATAAAATAAAATAAAATAAAATAAAATAAAATAAAATAAAATAAAATAAAATAAAATAAAATAAAATAAAATAAAACAAAATAAAACAAAATAAAACAAAATAAAATAAAAATAAAATAAAATAAAAATAAATTCAATGGTCCTTTGCAGCTCTACCAAGCAAATAAATAAATTGCATTTTTATAGGTGTTACAATATCTATCCTTTGGCATGAGGAAATTGAACTGTAAATAGTGCCTGTCTGCAGTTTTCTTTCTATTGGAGTCCTGATGCTATTTTTTTGTTGATTAACAACATTGTAAGTCAAAATGCACCAGGAATCATGTGAATATATAACTCAGCTCTGCAATTCTGTTGGGCTAACAGAATCTTCAATAATAATATTTGCAATTCGTATGCTTTATTTTTATAAGATATGGACTACTTGGTAAATGGTGGCAGTTTCAATACTTCAGAAAATTTGAGGTGGTTCATTGTACTTGTTTTCCATGTTTTACTAACATCAGTTAAAAAAAAAAAAAAAAAGTAAAACTGCAGTCATCTGATATTGTGCCAGATAAGCAATTGTTTTTACTAAGATAATATATTTTGAGTCTGAGCATCCAAGGAAGCAATAATTTTCTGATGTTTGCTAAAAGCAGTGACTACACTCTGACTTTGGCAGATGGAATTTGCTATAAGTTGTTGTTTATAAACAAAATAGTTATTGATGAAAGGTCACCATATGTTGGTGCTGTTTATATAAAGTGAAACACACTGTATTTTTCTGATTCTGGAAAGATTTTCCTGAGAGATTAGGAGAAATCATCAGATCAGTCCTGAGCAAACCAGTCAGAGATTTCGTATGTGGGACTACAAACAAGTAATTGGATAGATATTCTTGGGTGAAGGATGTGTGAAAGATGAAAACTTGGGAGATTTGGTACACTCTTCATTGTTTGTCATGAGTTACATAGAAGGAAATTGAAGTAGCAAAAATAAGATTCTGCATATATGTACACTCATTTAAAAGAAAATATTGAAAGAATATTTGTTACAGATATATGGAAGACAGCACAACAAAATGACAATTCTTGTCTAATTTCTTCAAAATAAGGAATCAAAACTATATTTTTTATTATTTACAGATGTATTCTACTAGCCTTGGTAGGACATGCAAGGGGATCATTTGCCTATAAGAAAATTAATTTGTTTGTTATTGATTAATATGCATTAGAATAGAGCATATATCCCATCTATGCATGAGTATAAATATGATATTCAGCAGTAAAAAGTTATATGTAACAAAAAGACAACCCCAAGCACAAGCAAGAAAAAATAAAATAGTATACAGTAAATAAATAGTGTAAATAATTATGGAACCTAATGAGAATTTAATGGAAACACTTAACGGCTATTACAAATGGAGATCTAATGCAGCTTCTGGCTAAACCTTTAATTCAAGGAAGATGAAAACATATGACACATTCCAATGTTTCTTCTGTGAGTACCTATGTCTGGCTATTGCCAGAAGCAAAATACTGATCTAAATGGTCTCTGTGTATCACAGAGTCACAGAATTGTCTATGTTGGAAGAGACCTCAAGATCATCGAGTCCAACCTCTGTCCCAACACTAATCAGTCCTCCACTAAACCATATCGCTAAGTTCAACATCTAAATGTCTTTTAAAGACCTCCAGGGATGGTGACTCAACTACTTCCCTGGGCAGCCCATTCCAATGCCTAACAACCCTTTTGGTAAATAAGTTCTTCCTAATATCCAACCTAAATCACCCCTGGCAAAATTTTGGCCTGTTCCCCCTCATCCTGTCACCAGGCACATGGAAGAATAGACCAAGCCCCACCTCACTACAGCCTCCTTTAATGTACTTATAAAGAGTGATAAGGTCACCCCTGAGCCTCCTTTTCTCCAGGCTGAACAACCCCAGCTCCCTCAGCCTCTCCTCATAAGACCTGTTCTCCAGACCCCTATGACTTAGTGTGGCTGTTTCTATCCTCTTGGCCTAGCAATCTTGCCATATTATACAAAACTGTAGAGATTTTTTACTACTTGATCCTCTCCCACCTCCCTCAAATCACTTATCAGTGTGGTGGCAGGTCTGTTATAAAACAGCAGAATATTCTGTGTTTCTGATTATGTACCAGGAGGTCAAATGAGATGCCAGAAGGTGCCTCAAATGGCACCAACATGTCTATTTGTAGGTAGTTGAACTCCACCATGTATATCATTAAGTATTTCTTCTTGGCATTGTAGAATTGAAGTGCATGTAACCTTGCAATTGAGTTTTCATCACACAGATTAGAAGAAATCAAAAATATTGCTTCAGTATCAGTTCCTGAAAACAGCAAGTATGCATAGGGAGTATGTTCACTGCAGATAGGTTGAAACCACAGACAGTGTATGCAATCTCCAACATAAATCTGTGCTAAGTCGTTTTGTATCTCAGTGTTGTCCAGAGCATAAACCCACATTAGTGTGGTTTTATAGCTGTGAAAATTCTTTCCTTTTCATTTCTTCAACCTCATTGAAGAAGTTCAGAATTGCTTTGAAATTCATGCAAGCTAGATTTACAACTGTGTTTAACATCCTTACTTCTACTGATTTTTGGAAAATCAGCATTTGAAAATCAGATGCTGATTCTGATTTATATGAAATGGGAAGTGGAGATCCACTCTGTAGCATCTTTCATGCATCCTGGAGATACAAGGAAAATTAGTTTTGCCCTACTGCACTGTGAGCTCAAGTTTGGGTATATATTTTGAGTGCAGTTATCACAGGGAGATGGATGAGGCAGTACAACCTGAAGGTGAAAACGTCTCATAAATATGGAACTAGATTCCCCAGGACACATCTGGAAGACCTCCAGATGTAATTCTTTGTGCTGCTTTGCTACTGCCTTTCGTATTGCTTTTGTGCTCATGCTACAGCAATGTTGTTTGACACAGGCACAAGACCAGAATGAGGACCATTGCTGAAATAATGTGTGCACCAGTATTGCACAAACTCATGTGCAAACTTAGACTATCATAAAGATTTTGTAATAATTAAATGTGGTTATTGATCATGGCTAATATTTAAAGATGACAATTTCAGAAAATACTTTGTCCTTTGGTACTCTATGAAGCAGTCATTTATGGAGCTTTATTCCTGCTGAATCTGCTGCTTGAATTATACACAGGCCACTCTGAAAAAGTTACCTAGGCAACCCTTCGATTGGTCCTTTTGTGCTCAAATTTTATCTCAATCATCACATTTCAAAGCTGAACATCCAGCTCAGTTTGGTTTTCCCACTGTAAGAGCATCTACCAAAATGGAAAAGGAATGGATTTGCATTTTAGGAAGTAACCACACAAACTACTGCACCAACATAGTCCCCCAAAAGTCAGGATTCAATATGTTATAGCTGTGAGGTACTGATCATCTACCAAAGGGTACAGAGCTGCAAGCTAAAGGCAAAGGCTAGCTTCTTAGCTGCTCAGTAGCCTCTTAAGTGCTGTGTGGAGTGTTACAAATTGTGTCTACATATGTGTTTTTAAAATCTTTTAACAACAATAGCAATTACGACCTAGACACTTTACTGCCATCTTAGAATCACAAAAGTTGAGAGTTTCACAAAGTATAGGGGTTAACAAAACCCAGTATTCTGTTGACATCAGCATATAATCCCCAAAATAGCTACAGTCTGTCAATGCGTCAAGAGGAAAACAGGAGCTTACTTCAGTACACATATGTCAGGTGACATAGTCATACATCTCCATGTCAGGAGAGCCTAAGGGAAGAGGTGGGCTTGTTTGTCTAGGATCTTATCACTTCATGGCGATTGAGGAGTTGAACTATATTCAACAATTAATTGTTGAATAATTAAGACTGGATCTTCAACCAAAATAAGCAATAAGTAGAAAATGTTATGAACAATACCAACATATGGTGACATTTCATCAACAATTCTTTTGCTCATAAAGGTAACTGATGTGGTCGTTTAAATGACTGCTTTTTATAGCATTTGTCATAAGGCTTATGTAAGCAATGTTAAGAAAGGGTAATATCTCACAATCTATGGGAAGAGTAACAGGTCCATTGCAGAAAGGACTGATTTCTCAGGCAGGAGCAGCACAAACTAGACCAGGATGCCCAAAGCCCCATCCAGCCTGGCCTTGAACACTTCCAGGGATGGGGCATTCACAGTTTCTCTGGGCAACCTTTTCCAGTGCCTCACTGCCCACTGAGTGAAGAATTTTCTCGTAACATCTAATCTAAATCTGCCCTCTTTCAATTTAAAGCCAATACTACTTGTCCTATTACTCCACTCCCTGACACAGAGTCCCTCCCCAGCTTTTTGTAGACCCCTTTAGGTACTGGAAGGCTTCTATAAGTCTCACCTGAGCCTTCTCTTCTCAGACCGAACAACTCCAAGTCCTCGCAATGTGTTTTCACAGGAGGATGATCCATCTGTCTGATCATCCTCATGGCTCTCCTCTGGACTCGCTCCAACAGGTCCATGTCCTTCTTGTGCTGGCAACCGCAGAACAGTATTCCAGGTGGGGTCTCATGTCTCATGAAGCAGAGCAGAGGAGAAGAATCACCTTCCTTAACCCACTGGCCATGCTTCTTTTGATGCAGCCCAGGATACAGCTGGCTTTCTGGGTTGCAAGCGCACATTGCTGGCTCATGTTGAGCTTCTTATCAACCAACACCCCCAAGTCCTTCTCCTCAGGGCTGCTGTCAATCCTTTCTCTGCCCAGCCCACATTTGTGCCTGGGATTTCCCAGACCTATATACATGACCTTGCACCTGGCCTTGAACTTAACGAGGTTTGCCTAGGCCCACCTCTCAAGCCTGCCAAGGTCCCTCTGGATGGCATGTCTTCCTGCCATCATGTCAACTGCTGGTGTCATCACCAGTGGCACAGCATGGTGCCATCTGCAAACATGCTGAGGGAACACTCGTTTGCACTGTCCATATCACCAACAAAGATTTTAAACATTGTCAGTCCCACTACAAACCCCTTCAGAACACCAGTTTTCACTGGTCTCCACTTGGACATTGATCCACTGACTGCAACTCTTTGAGTGCAACCATTCAGGCAATTTCTTAACCAACAAGTGGTCCATTCATCAAATCCACGTTTCTCTGATTTAGAGTTAAGGATGTTGTGTAGGACAGTGTCAAATGCTTTCCACAAGTCCAGGTAGAATACCTGATCTCCCACAGTGGGCAGTTCTTTACTCTCCCAGTCATTGCCTTTGCCTTCTGTGAGTTTGGCTGTGTGGCTACAGCACTTGCTGGTGAAAATTGAGGCAGAAAGCCATTGAGTACTTCATTGAGCCTTTGAGACATTGAGCCTTTTCCATATCGCAGGTGACCAGGTCTCTTCCAGAGAGGGTCCACACTTTCTCTAGCCTTTCTTTTTATTACTGACAAATCTGAAGAAGCTTTTCTTGTTGCTCTTGATGTTCCTGGCCATATATAATTCTATAAAGGCTTTTGCATTTCTAATGTGATCCCTGGCTGCTCGTATAACTTCTCTGTATTCCTCCCAGGCTATCTGTCCTTGATTCCATTCTCTGTAGGCCTTCTTTTGAGTTTGGACAGGATCTCATTGTCCATCAGTGCAGTCCTCCTGGCATTTTTGTCTGACTTCTTCTTTGTTGTGATGCATTGCTCCTGAGTTTGCAGGAGGTGATCCTTGAATATTAACTACCTTTCTTGGGCTCCCTTTCCCTCCAGAGCTTTATCCTGTGGTACTCTGCCATGTAGAACCTTGAAGAAAACAAAGTATGTTTTTCTAAAGTACAGGGTATCGAGCTTGCTGTGCACCTTGTTCTCTGTCCTCAGGATCTTGAACTCCAGCATTTCATGGTCACTGCAGCCAATGCTGCTCTTGAGTTTCACATTCCCCACCAGCCCTTCCTTACTGGTGAGAACAAGGTCCAACATAACACCTCTCCTTGTTCTCCAAGAACCTACTGAATTGCCTGTGCCCTGCTGTGCTGTCCCTCCAACAGATGCCAGAGTGGCTGAAGTACCCCATGAGGACCAGGGCTTGTAAACATGAGGCTGCTTCTCTCTTCCTGTGGAGGGCCTCAGCTGCTTGGTCTTCCTGATCAGGTGGCCTGTAGCAGACCCCCACTACAATGTCACCTGTCCCTGCCCTCCCTTTAGGGAGGCTCTGCCAGCTCCTCACCCACTCCCAGGCAGAGCTCCACACACTCCAGCTGCTCCGTTTTTTCCCCTGCCTGTCCTTCCTAAAGAGCCTGTATCGCTCCATTCCAACATTCTAGTCATGGGAGCCATCCCACCATGTCTCCATGATGCCAATAAGACTGTAGTTCAGTAGGTGTGCACAAATATCTAACTCCCGTTGATTATTCCCCATGCAACTGTTTTTTTGGAGGGACTTATTCATGGACTTACTTCATGGAGCTCTCTAGAAAAATCTTTCCACAGTCTGAATAGGATTTGCATTATACACCTCTGTCTGACAGACCATTTAGGCCATTTTTTTCCCTTTTGCCATATTCTATGCAATGTTAGATCCATGTGCAATTCTAGAGTCATTGCCTACCTGCCATAAAAGTTAATAGGTTGTTTTTAAATGTAGACCCAAAAGGCTGAAATGTGCTTACTTTGCTTTATTTCTGCAGCAGTCTAAAGGGCTCCATTTTGTTGGCAGAGGCAAACTAGGGAAAGAGAAACGTGTGGCAGCTGGAATGTTTTCTGTCGGGGAAAAGGTCTCTATACATCAACTCTGTAATACAGATGAGAGGTGAAGATCTTACATATAAAAGGATATTAAAGACTGATGTTAGAATCAGCTACTCAAATAAGAGAGGAATGAATTTCTTTTAGTTTTATGTTGTTTTAAGTTGTGAAGAAGACTGCTGTGTTGTGGCAGGTCTAAACACAAGTGGCTCATGGTGGAGATGAGAAGACTTTTCCTCACCTGAACAGCTCAGCTGTGGAGCCAGAGCACGGAAGTGTCAAGTGATTTCACCTCTGGGGTGGGGTTTCAAATCCCAGCTGGGCAAAGTTCTGAGCAGCCTGAGCAGGGTTGCTCCTCAGGTCCCTGCCAGCCTGAATTTTCCTATGGTCCTTTCAACAAGGGAATACATGCACATGTATCTTGAAAAGTAATGTTTAAATTACTCAGAAGAGCTTAAAAAGTTATATATGTGTATATGTATACATGTATATACATGTATTCACATATATATAGTTGTTATGCATATATGCATGTATCTGTGCGTGTGTACCACCACACATATATTTATACAAATATCAATCTATTTGGTCAGAACTGGGGCAGTCCAGACCAGTTTTGATCTCTGGTTAGACAAGCACATATCCCAGGGGAGAGCCTGCAGGAAGATGAAATAACGTATCAGAGGCACAAAGCAGGTGTTGCTCCCCTCCAGGGAGAAGGTGCAACACTTCTCCATGCATCCCAAGGGACCAGCATCACTGTCAGTATAGATGCAGTCAGACACTGTCAGGCAGCCTGTGCTGGAAAGATACCACATAGCCTGGCCCAAACCATCTGACTGTTCTAGCTAATGTTGCTAGGAAGATGTGGTGTTAATATGATGTTTTCAGACCCCCTGCGTTCTTACTGAAATACAGTACAGTCCTAATGGCCGCAATTTAAACAATCCCTAGCCCCATTTATCCACTTCAATACTCTGCTCACTGCAGTTTGTTTTACAGAATGAAGAGGATGAGGACCAGCCACTCAGCCTGGCCTGGCCTGACACCCCACGCAAGCAGCTCACCTACCTTGTTGTATTACCCATTGTGTTTCCACTGTGGGCTTCACTCCCAGATGTCAGAAATCCCGTGAGTAACTGGCTTTACAAGTCCATGTGTTCTACACAGCTGGAGATTCTCTAGCTAAATGCCAACATCCAGAAAGAGACTGCAGTGAATTTATGTAAAAATAGAATTAATTATTTATGTTTATAAGTTTCTTCTTTGGGGAAGCCACATCATTAATCTTCAAATCTTCAAATGGGTGCTTATGGACAACTGGTTGGTAATAGATCTATAAAAATTGCCATTCATATTCATTAATATTTTGTGACGCAAAGTGAAAGCTCTTCAAATTTCTTTGGGGATTTCACATCTGCATGTCTAGATTTCCATTGAACATCACGTAAGTGCTGAGGAAGTCTGCCCATTTTCAGTGCCCTAAAGGGTGAAACTAGAAAGAATATTAGACTGTCTAGACTTTCTCAGTGGTTCAAAAATAATGATATGCATTTTCTACTACACCTCTGCCTTCTACTCACCATCTTTAAATTTCATACTAGAACAAAATCCAGAAATCATTACATGTGTAAAACACTTTAATTTTTATCCCCAACTTGGCTTGAAGCCTTGTAAACCTTCTTCTTAATAGAAATTATATAAAATGACAAGCTGTCAAGTGTTACCACATTTACACTCACATATCCATATAATCCTGACTGGGGAGGTTCATGGAAAGTAAAAGAACTGTAAAAAAGAAGTCAATAGATGTGATAGATGGAAAAATCCTTTAGTAGTGTTTTAATCTCTTTTCCTTTCTGGATCAAAAATAGACTTAAAACTGCTGCAAGAGAGTGATGTACAGCTTAAAAGGTTATAAACCAACACCCAGAATTATTTTTTCTTCCTTATCACATTTCCCATCCCACACAACCAAAAATTGCAATTCAGTGCAAGAAACAAGCTAAAATAAGACCTCTGATTTGTTTTTAGATAAGGGTTTCTCAAAGGACATAAACTGACATTTTCCCTTCCAGTTTTCAAGCTTTATTTTCTTTAAGTTTTCAAACAACTCTGGTAAACACTTTTGTTTGGTAACACAGAAAGACACACTAAATGAATTTCCAGATTGTTTGTTTCTTTAATTATGCTTCCTCACCTCCCCCCACCTCTTATTATTCAAAACCACCTCTATACTTTTTTTCATGATTTGAGCCTAAATGAGCAAGTACTCAGATGCTAAAAAATAAGGATGTTCATTATTTTGAATTTTGTTTCTTTCCATTGAATGTAAAAACTTGCCCAATGTTCTATACTGCACAAATGAGAACAGTTGTTACAACAGTGGCTTTGGAAAAGTGAATATCTCTTGATATGCAACTGTGTAATATGTGTGAATATTTTTTAAGTTTTAAAATATCATTCAATGAAAGGTATACATATTTTTTTACACAAAAGCAAAAACAATGCAGTTTATAATTATATATAATAATAACAGCAGAGGTAACAGGCTGTATCAATATGACAAGCTGCTTACTTTGAACATTACTGTCAAAGAATTAACCAGATGGTTGCATCAATTCTCTGTGCCCAGCTGTCTAACTTTTCAAGGACACTTCATTAGAGTGTTTGTCTCTAAAATATTCTCACTTATGCCTGTGTGCCATCCCCTCTCTTCCTTTCCTAACAAAAAGAAAACACAATTTAACAGCTCAGCATGTGCATCAGAAAACAAGTTTCCATGAAATCTGTGAGGCAAAAGTTAAAACACTAAAACAATATTTAAATAGATTTTGTAGGTAGGCCTACTGTCAGGGGCTCAATTTGCGAGTGTGGTAATTTTAGTTAGAAACCCAAATTCTCCATCAGGATGCTCAGATTAGCATGTGGGTATATAAAATGAACACTAGTGTGCTAAATACTGATTTGAGAGGCCATATGGAGCTTTGACATCCTCTGTGGGTATCCACTTTTCAAAAATGAGTTCTTCTTCCCTCCCAGAGTTTGTTTTCTAAAATATATTTTACCTCCACTTAATGGAGAAGGTTTGACTGCATTTACTAATACTAGACCAAGCTATATCTTGCTCCTTGAGGTCCAGAAACTCTAGCAAAATTACTTCATATACAAGGACTCCAGTTATGAAATTTACAAAATCCTTGCTGCCTTATTATGCTCTGGTGCATAGATATGCAGATTTATATATACCTACAGTAGATTACGGAGTAGGTCAGTTAACTCCTCAGCTGATTCAATAGCTGACATGTTTTAATCTGTGTTTATTGCCTTAACTATACCTGCTCACATAAAACAAGTGTACATGAAAATCCTTACTGTAACATCAACAATGTTACTGGGAGTACAGCAGAAGCAGGTGCACCCCTTCGGAATCTTGTAGTTGACTTTTTGTTCAGGTGTTTTGAACAATATAAATATATTTTTTCCTATACTAATAGAACACATTTTCCCAGTGATTCTACGAAGGTTATAAGCACAACCATCTACTTTTTACAGTTAGGGATACTGAAATGTTGAAGGGAAAACAACATGACTAAGGTGACCTAGGGGCCTGTGGCAGACATTGAACACCATCTCATTTGTTATAGTCATACTGCAGTGTCCATCCCTTTGTATTACAGGCCAGAAAAATGGCTATCTGCAGTCCAATCCTGTTATGACTGGACCCATATGGGGCAGTTCATTGCATCTCTGAAAATTCCCATTACCAGCAAGAACTTACATGAACTCTCCTTGCCACACAGAGATACACTGTTACCAAGGGGACAAGGACAAGATGTTCCTTCACAGATCCAGTTACAGGAACAGGTTCTGAGTAATCAGATTTAAGCACTGTCAAGTATGGAAGGAAAATCAAAGCTTGCAATACAGATAAATTTATGCATGAGACAAACATATGATTCATTCAGGTTAAAGGGAATAAAAAAAAAAAAAAAAGAAAAAAAAAAGAAAAAAAAAAAAGAAAAAAAAAGATATCAGTAATAAAAGCAGCTAAAATTAAGACAGGTACCTTACAAATCATTAGGTACTCACTATCTTTCAGGATCAGACTCTTAGAAGAAAAATCTTCACTTTTCAACATACTTTGATCATTCTTGCTACTTGTTTTCAAGTCCTGTTTTTCAGACGCTGACATGAATTCAATACAGAAATGTACCAAGAAAAATGTCCTTAAGGTTACTGATAGACAGGAAAAGTACCAAACCAACCAATGTACAGCAAAGCTACGAAATTCTTTCTCTGTTAAAAGAAAATAGCATACAAACTGAATGAACCATGGCTTTTCTCCTTTGTCTGTTACCATGACCACAACAAAACCAATTGGTAATAAACTGGGCTCTCTCTCTTTGTAAGGCAACCATCACAACAGCTACCAGAAAAGGTGGAGAGAATTGCTCTCTGTTTTTTCTGACTAATTCTTTTAGGAAAATACTTGTAATTTGCAGCTCTGTATATTCCCAAGAGGTAACGAGCTACAAAGAGATAAACCTCAAAAGAATGCTGCCAACGGTTACAAAATAGGCATGATTATTATTTTACTCTGGAAATAAAATCCAGCATCAGGAAAAACAACAGCAACAAAAAAGAGTGCCATCACTGTTCCTTTTTAAAAATTTAATCTATATGCAAATTATACAGCAGCATCTATGGAGTCCCTTCATGATTTCATCACCTGTAATCTGCACAAGCTTTGAATTTTGCCCTTTTTGAGTTTAAGTGTTCCTCCTTTTAAAATTGGTAATTAAACTATTAAGTCTATTAAAGTGCCCGTAATCTCAAATGGCTGCCTATCAGTTTTTCTGGAGGGGGATTGGCTAAGACAGTCTGGGAACAGACACATTGCAAAGTTTCTGACTGATAGTCCTTAACCATCCAATTCTCCATGTTCTGTCTATCTGACTCAGATAAACAAAGCCCAGTTATTTTACAAGAACTGTTCAGTGTATATAATCCTGTATTTTCATTAGTCAGACAGCTATTACTGGCCAGTACAGCTATTGCTGTATTAGATTGTATTGCTGTATTGTAAGCCAATGTATGCTTATTTCTTGAGTGTTTTATATTGATTATTCAAGTTTCACTGCTATGATGTGCTCTTGTTTGTATTTTCTGACCAGCTGTGACAAGTTTATTACTTCATCATCTCATTCACCATATGTGTTGCAAAAAAAATCCTTTTTATGCAGAAGGCAAAAAATGTTGAAAGTTGAAATATGTGACTGTTAACAATGCTCGAAAAGAAGTGCTAGTCTTTTAGTATGTCCCCCAGTACATTTAAAGTTGTGAGTTTAAAATAAAAGGTGCATCTGATTTCTGAATAAGTTTCAGCATCGGAAGTTCATTGCTAGATTTTCTAAATTAATAAATGTTCAGAACTCTGTTTTGAAAACTCATTGCTTGCTCCATAAAGTTAAGAAGCAGATCAACTAAAGTTGCTTAGGCAGTTCTAGAAACAGTGCTTGTGACAGGAGTGGAACTTAAAGAAAAAAAATAATTTTCAGATGCCATTGTGACTATCCCTATATTTAAAAATAATTCATTTAAAACATCTTACTGGAATGATTTTCTTGCTCCAAGAAGTTCAGCTAGTTATTTATATATGAGTATTTCTACATGGGGTTTGGGAGCACTGTTAAATCTGTTCCATCTTTAATGTGTACTGTTATGAATATTCAATTACAGGGTTGTGTAGGTCATGCTAGTCAATGTTTGCAAGCCCAGTTTGTAGGACAAAATTTAGCGTTATGCAAAGTGCCCATGTGTCCTGCAACACACCCGCTGCTGAGGCTGATATGGATGTTTAAATTGTTCCTTCCTGTAGATGAGTGCACACAATTAGCATTGCTGACTTTACCTTTTTTCCATTAAGGGTGAGGATTTTCTTCAGCAGGTAGATGTCCATAAGGAACTGGTTTCATTCAGGATTGATAGCATTCATTCTTTTTAAACAGTAATTTGATTCAGACAGTGATTACCCAGTACTGTACTGCAGTCATGTTTCCTTCCTTTAGTTGTTAACAATCACTTTTTGTTACATACATGTAGCAAGCCAATAGGAAATATGAATGATGCAAAAGACTGGAAAGAAACAAAACCAAATATGTGTATATATATATATATATATACACTCATGCTCATGCATAAGTATATAAATCATTACTATGAATGTAACCCATTCATTGGCTGCAATAATACCATCTATTCAAAGCTTGGTGTTAGTAAAGGAGATACTGAAAATGAAAATGAGATTACTCTACTGTGATACAGATTTTGAAATTCAATGAAGGGCCTTAGGGTGTTTTAATTTTTTTTTTTCCTTTAGAACAAACTTCTCTACAAAACAAAGCACTGCAAATATATTCTTAATGTTTATTCTGTTCTAATTGAAAAAAATTAGTCATTTTCCCAAGAAAAGCCAATGATCTAATATATTCTGAATATGCATTTTTTTTACAGTCTATCCTGTGATAGCCTGTTATGGTGACTGTGAATGATGTTGTAGAACGTTATCAATATGTGAATAAAATGTAACAATTTGAAAATATTCCTTCTGATCAGGCATGAATTTATTAATAAATTTAGATTCCAAATATTCATTCAACTCAACACATATGCAAACTGCAACATAACAGCATATGATACAAATAAACAACAGAAAACCTGCCATTCATAATGAAAGCTCTTGTTAGGGGGTGAATCTTGTCATAGATCCATTTGCAACCAAAGCCAATGCAAGAATGAGGCCCAGCTAAGCATATACCAGTGTGGAAAGCCAGTCTTTTAGCACTCCTGAGTTTTGTCTTGGTCATATGGTGGTCAGAAGAGTTGATCAGAAGAAGTGAGAGGTCACTTAAAGTATGAATAGAATAGAACAAAGCAGACTTCAACATAGGTGCTCACTGCTTTTCTTTGTTTCTTTTGCAGAGGTCAAGAAAATTTTTCCCTATCACATTTTTTGGCTCAATCAGTTGGATTGCATTTTTTTCTTACTTAATGGTCTGGTGGGCACATCAGGTAAGAAGGTGATGCTGGTATGAAATGCAAGCCCTGCCTCATGTTTTGCACTGTGAGAAACCATTTAGAATCAGAGTCCGTCATATATCTCATGCTGAGTAGCACTCTATTCAGGAGCTGCAAAGATAGATGAAGTAAATCACTACTCAGTAAATCGAAAGTAGTTCAGAGAGCTGTGGTTGCCCTGACCACAGGATATAATCACTCTGGTAACATCTGAGACATCAGTAGCTGCTTGTCGGTGCCTACATGGTTCTCTGTGACAATCTTATATTTCTCCTGAAATGTGGAGGTCTGTGAAAACAGTAATTCTCCAATCTTGACTGTATTCTCAAAGATGGTCAGGAAGCTCCAGTATAATACTTTTGGTTAAGCAGGTTTAAAGCAGAAAGCATTTCTCCACCACATGCAACTCTTTTTTTTTTTTTTCTGTCTTTGTTCAAATCCTTTTAGGTTGGAGAAACCATTGGTATTAGTGAAGAAATCATGGGATTGACTATTTTAGCTGCTGGCACATCCATTCCTGACCTTATTACCAGTGTTATTGTAGCACGCAAAGGTCTGGGGGACATGGCTGTATCCAGTTCTGTTGGAAGCAACATATTTGACATCACAGTGGGGTAAGTCCTACAGCAAGAAAACTGTGTCTGTTTTAACAAGTGTTTTGTTCTTGGCATTGTTGGCTTGGTTTTGTCAAGGTGTTGCCTACCCCAATTTTCTGACACTGATGTTTGAAAAAGACAGTAATGTAAATATACAATGAATGTTAACATTTCAAATGTTCAGAAGTTTATAGACATTTTTATGACAGGCTAGTTACAAAATCATTACCTAATTCTCTGTGTCATACGTTGAAGAGCTGCCCAGGCAAGTAAATCACACTAAAAAAAAAATAAAAATGTTCCAAGTAGGAGTTTTTGAAGCTTTTATGCTTTTGTTAGGTTTCTGTTTTTCACTTACATTACTACTTACTGGGCTTATGCCAGGACTTTCTTTACAGCCACTAATCAAGGAATAATTCATTGCCCCTGAATCATTCAGTGTGTTTGTTGCTAGAAACAAACATATGTCAATGTCTTATGTAGCTCTCATAGTACGTTGTTGACATGACCTTTTTATACAGTTGTTAACATTATTTTTTTTTTATATAGCTCACAAATTCCAAATTACAAACCAATTCTCTATTAACACAAAAGTCTTTTGTAAAGCACTATGTGAAGCAGTGTGCTATTTACACTCTACTGCTTCACAGCAGTTCTAGGGTAAGGATAAGTGGCAAGCAGTTGTAATACAAGTTCCTGTTGGACCCAATGAGATCAAGCTAGACCTGATCCAGGAATGTAGTAATCTATGCCTCAGTATTTCAAAAATGTGCAGCAAGTGTACAACCAAGCTCTGTCTTTATCCCCACTCTTTGTTTCTCCATTTTTCATTGTTTCTTGCTGTCACACATGCAGAAGAACAGGTCTCATCATAGTCATTGTCCAGTCAGAAACATCTGTAGAACAGATTGTAGTGTTAGCTGCTGAAAATACACCACCAACTGCACTGGTACAAAATTGGATCCCAAAGTTACAGTGGATAATAAATGGCTCCATCTCTTAGCTAATGGCAGAAAACACTGCAGAAAAGCTTGGCCACCTTTTTTTCTATTAACCCAGAAGCTTTCTATTAACCCAGAAGTGTTTGAAATAAAATCCATAAAACGTAATATAAAACCCACAAAACATATGAAAACATTATTCATTACAAAATGTTTCAACCTCGAGCACGTAAGGTTCATTACAAAACTTTTTTCTTTTGCAGTATTTAATTTTTCTAACACATTTTTAGTCTTCCTGCCAATGGAAATGCTGTTGTCCTGTAGCACAGACTGCTGGGCTTAGCATATTTACAACAGAAATGGCACTGTTTCACTGTAGTTTGGTTTAGTTAGTACTGAGGCTATAGTGAATTATTCTTTCTTGAGCTGCTTATTCAAAGCTTGAATGTTGTGAGCTTCTGACAGCTCTCTTCATGTATCCTAAGCCTGCTAAGCGCCAATCGGAAGCTTAAATATTTATTTCAGCTTGACATCTTCCTGAGGGATGTTGCCTCATTCTGTAGCATCAGAGATGAGAAAAGTAATGACAGCAAGCAAATACAGAAATAGAAATTAATCTAAGGTTCAGCTGAAGTTCACATTTTAACACAGGTTTATAAAGTAAATGGGGATCAAGACTTTAAAGGACTGAATGTTTGGGGCAGTGCCTTGGTTCATCATGAGGATGGACATGGGAATGGATGGGATGGATGGGGAAGGGCATGTAATTAGGTGACCCCCCTCCTCCTTGGGGGAGGTTTGGAAGAAGGTTTGTCTGCATACGGTGTGCAATGCGGAAACAAATGAGAGGGTCCTCCCTGCTCACTGACAGGACAGGATGTCCGGTGATTTCTGTCAGCTAAGGGGGGGATACGTTCCACTGATGTAACTGGTGGAAGATAAACTGGGACCCTAAATCCCGTGTGTTTTCTCCTAGTACCACAAGCACATTGATAAATTAGGTTTATGCACATAGTAGAAGATTTTCTTGCTTCATTTTATACAGGAAGCTTCTGGTTGCATTTTGAAGTGTCTCCAGATATTTTCTAGTGTTTCTTTGTGGATCTCTGATGTATTTCCAATTTCTCTCTTTTTTTTTTTTTTCTTTCTTTTTTTTTTTTCTTCCTTTTTTTCAACAGCCTACCTCTTCCATGGCTCCTGTATGCTATGATTAACAACTTTGCCCCAGTGACAGTCAGCAGCAATGGTCTGTTCTGTGCGATTGTCCTCCTCTTCATCATGCTGCTCTTTGTCATCCTCTCCATCGCTTTCTGCAAGTGGAGGATGAATAAAATTCTGGGCTTTCTCATGTTTGGGCTTTATTTTGTATTCCTGATTGTCAGCGTCCTCCTGGAGGACAAAGTGATCCAGTGCCCTGTCTCCATCTAGTGGAAAGTGCTGTTTCCTAAGGGGAAAAAAAAAAAAAAAAAAAAAAAAAAAAAAAAAAAAAAAGTTTATTTATTCAAAATATATCTATATATCGAAATGAAACAACAAAAACAAAACAAAAACAAAGCAAGTGAACAAAAACAATTGAAAGATTTGTAAATCTCCTATTCCTCGGCTTTAGAAGAGAAAGAAAAAGATACAAAGAGAGGAACTCGGAGCGAAGACTGATTGCTGCTGGACAGTGCGGATGCGTACAAAGGGCTGAGGCCAGCTGCGCCAACGTTTTCTTTGTTTGCTGCAGAACAACCTCGCCCCTCAGTACTGGGGATGCTGCACACGCACTGAGACAGTGAAAGCTATTCTTTCTTCTATGCCTACGGTACATATCCACAGACTACTTTTTCTCTGTAGTAGTATACACAGACACACAGAGTATTCATTTCTTGAAGCTATAATCTTCTAAAGGGGAATGCTAATATTGACTTGGGGAGGGACCACCCTCCCACACACACCTCGACATGGGATTTATCTGATGATCTGCTGATGCTGCTGAATGGAAAGCAATCACTGAGTGCATGAGTCACAGACGAGGAAGATCTTGCACGTCTCTTCATTTGGATGGACTTACATGATGTGATTTCAGCAGAGCTAGGGAGTTACCAATGTATGATCCTCTGCATCACAGTGCTATAAAGACTATTGGCAGGATGTTACTGATGATTTACTACATCTTGCAAAATGCTTCAGACTGCTGAAATTCCAGCTCTAGCACTGAAGGGACAATGTTGGATGGTCATTTTGTGACTGATGCAGATTTTCACTCTATTCACAGGCAAAGCCTGTCTGGGGATTTGCTCTTTACTTTAATACCAATGCAGCATGCAAAGAGATGATACAACTACTATGTGAACACAACATTTTTTTTCTAATGCAGCAATACTAACAACAGTACCAATGGCTTTCAGATGCTGTTACCATTATAAGTTTGCCTTTTGATGCCAGAAGAAAAAGGCTTATTTGCTTATGCATAGTATTTCATACAGACAATAGAGGTAGTTGTCAAGTGGCAGCCTAAATGCTGAAGTGGATATATATTTTACAAGCTATCTTTGTCCATTACTTGAAGTGTAAGGACCTTCACAGCTACATATAGACATTATTGGAAAAAATATCCAGCTGGTATACAAAGCTGAGGCAGTTCTTATCGCTTATATAAATCTTGAGACTAGGTAGGAGAAAATAACAACTTAAATATAGTGGAGCTGCAGGAAACCTACATGAAAATTTGTCATTATTGCTGGAAGAGTGGATGTCTAAAGAAGTCTAGGAAAGAGTGATAATGCAATATCTTACTGAAATCCTGAGAGGATGAGGAGGTACAAACTGAGAACAAAAGAGAGAGAGAAAGAAAGAGCGAAGGAAAGGCAATGCTCATATTTCCTGTAGTGTGTATGATTTTAAAAAATGGGAGAACTGGAACAGGTGTTAAGAAATTATTTCAGATAATTGGTGTTTGTTTCTTCAAGTCTTTCTTTGCAGTTAGAGTTCATGAAATTTCAGCATATATCTATGACCTGTTTCAGCATTGTTCTGTATTTGTATTGTGCTCACAATGGCAATGCAATGCTCACAGCTGTGCAGCAGAAGGCTCAGCACATTTTGTCTTGTCTGTTTTTCTGATGCTGTCACCGTGCTTTCCTGCCTGTGTTCCATGCTGTTTGCTTTTCACTCATCCCCTTTGTGGTTTACTGTATTCCTATTATCTGTGTTTGTAAATATAACAGTAGTCAGCTACTAGGACTTGACAGAAAACAACAGTAGAGAAAAACATAAGAAATACATATTAAAAAATATTGAAATATTAAGGTTGTGAGATATTATTTAAAATGCAAGATACTACTGAGTAAAAAGCAAGAAAACTAGGAGTTACAATGTCTTCTGCTCATGTCTTATCCTAAAGTATTAAGTCCTATGTAAAGAATTACATTCAGAAAGAGTATTTAATCTTAACCATACACTTAAAATAGCCCTTGCTCCTTCACACACTTCTCTCATTGGGAGCATAAAATTGTCAGTGATGCATTTAAGATCCTTCATTGCTCCAGAATCCTTACTTGTATTAACTATAGTGCTTCCAGTCTCTTAACATTTGTTTCTATGGGTGCACTCAAAGGTAAGATGTACATACATACAGTGCCCTCTGCTGAAAAGAACAGCAATCCTGCAAAGGATAATCTGTGACCCACATTGTGAGCTCAAATGAAGCAGGTGTCCCAAAATACAGAGCTGACTCTACAGTGTAATCTGTCTCAGAAGATTCACCAAATGCTTTCTGTTGCTGATGACAGTGCTCAGAACAGGCTGTCAGCATAACCCAAGTGATTCTTTCACAGGTGAGCAGAAGCAGGCAGTATGATCTAAAAGACCATGTGCAGGGTTGCAGTAAGTCTGTGTCACTTACAATAATCAAAGATGCTCAGACTCACTGGTCTACCTTTCAAATCGAGAAACCAAGGAAGGACAAGAGCCTGATCTCTGTTCAGTGCATTATTCCTGCTTTTTTTCTTCTGGCTTAATAAACACTGCATTGTGATTCCTGTAATGAAAAGAAAAAAGCCCTACATGACCTAGGGAGTTGTAAGAGCACACTGATGTGTACAGCAAGGCATGGGCAGCAACAGCAGAGACTACTACCCCACTGAGGGCAGGTAGGGAGTAAGGAGTAGGTGACTGAAAGCCCTACACACTGTGAGTATTTCAGTCCAAAGCTGGCATGAACAGCTTGAAGAAAGACTTCTGTGCACAGGGCTAAGGCTAGTATCCCGTAATGGCATTCATACACTATCTTAAAATATCTGATTCATTTCTTTCCTGGAGGATGTTGGTTGTGTCTGCTTGCCCCCATCAATGTATTCATCCTGGAAGGTACTAGAAGTAATTTTCTACCCCTGATAAATTAGACAGCTCACAGTTCCCACTGCCTCACCTCTGCTGGGCAGGATCATTATTCAAATGGCTGAATAACTCTGCTATTGGTGGTAGCTCAGCTCCAGAGGTAATGGGGGAGATTTAAGGTCTGTGATGCATCTGGAGGAGGCTGTTTGTGAAAGCTGGTTATGCTGCACAAGGAAGACAGTCGTTTGCATAACTGCTGGAGTAAGCTGTTCCAGGATCCTTGCAAAAGTGTGTGTTCTTTGGCTAAAAAATAATAGCTGTGCTGATAGAGGAAAGAGAGGAATGAGAGAAGGGAAACCTCTTATCCCATGCAGGAGGAATTTGAAAGTCATCAGCTGGAAAGCTGGAAGGACAGCTGGCAGCTGCTGCAAACCAGTGACTGGATGCTCATAGTCTGTCCCAGCTCAGCACCACCAGAAGGCACACCACTTGCTGGGACACTCCTATTTCACACTGATAGCAAATTTAGCAATGGTTGAATTGCCATGCTTTAACAGTAGTATCACTTCGGTATCACTCCCTTAGAATTCACTGACTGTTTTTCCAGAATAAGGTGTTTCCCATTGTTCATAGCTGTTTCACTGTTGGATCTGTCAACATTTCTCAGAACTGTAAATCTGGAAATCAAAATTAAATTTCTGTTTTAGTCAGGCAAAGTTTTGAATGACTTTATTAGAAAACTGGTCCTGCAATCTGCCTGAGTTCTGCTGTGCACTAATCAGCATAGAAGTCTTCTCATGCACCTGTATGCCTGCTCCTATTTATTCAGTTGATGTCTGCATAATACTCATGAAGCATATACATATAAAATAGAAATTGGTGTTACAGTAAAAATCCTGTTATTGCTTAATATTTTCTGGCCAACCCCATGTTGGCAACACCTGTAGTAAGGTAAGAGTACAGGATAAGACTTCAGTTTAAGTAGACACCTCTCCACAGCACCACACCTGAACAGAGCCAGTGTTGGATATGGGTTTTGGAATGGATTTCCAGTAACATTCTAGTATGATTATGGATCAGATTATAACCTGTTGTAAACATTTTTGGCACTGTCTTCATTGGAATTAAAGAAGAAAATGGGCCTCACCTGCAAAACACCATTGAAGTCCTGCAAGAATTTGCTGTTTTACACACAACCATAGCAAACCAGGCCAAACAAAAGCCCGCTTCCTCTTGCATAAGCCACCATGGTGGAATCTGTAGGGTAGATGCTATAGAAGTGCAATATGAGGATGGTTTCTTCAAGAACTACATGTAGACATGGGAAAAATTTTCAGCAAATTTCTGGGCATTTTAAAATTATCTATTCTACTGAGAGTTAGTGCTTTTGTGTAGTGCAGACAGGCTTTCTGTGCCGATATGCCTATGCTTATTTATTCAATAGATGTTGATGTCTGCATAATCCTCATGAACCATAAAGCACAGTGGGAGACAAAGAAACTTATCTAAATGTCATTTGATGTTTGTACTGGCAATGAACTTGCTATGTATTTTCCATATATGCTACTCTGAAGTAGTTTATGGTAACTGTCATTCATGGTACTGTTGTGTGTGGATATGAAGGTCCATAAAGAGGTAGGTATATTAAACATGTGGTTAATCTATACTATAAGAAATAGATGCTTAGAAATATTTTTAATGTTTGGGCGTTTTTTAAGGGATTATTTCTCTGGTTGTCTTTTATTTCATTACATAATTAGAGAAATAGGGAAATACATTTTTTTAATGCTTCTCCTGTCAGCAGTAATTCCTTAAGGTAGCATCTTGTGTTCCATCTTGGGTTCTAAATCAAATATGAGTCTGGATCAAATAGATTTATTTAATTTATAACAAAGAAATAATCCCTTCTCCAACAACTGGCCCACTGACATCCAGAAGCTTTCTGCTATTTACTTGGACAAGATACAGATTTTTATCCTAGGATCCTGTATTTCATAAATGCTCTCATGTAACACGCAGAATTGTCCTAGGAGCTATGTTCAAGGAGAAAAATTGCATTCACTTGTATTCTTGGAAACCATTTTACCTCTTGTAAATAACAATGACACAGCTAACTGAGAAAGAGGCATGCTTAGCTCCTCTGAGCTGTTCCTGAGAAGTTTGATGTGAGAACTCGTAGGTGAAGACATATCTGCAGAAGGTGATTGCCAGATTAGCAAATGGGATAGTTTGCACTGAATGGTGCAGAGTCCTGCTGCAGCTCTCCAACAGGGCTCCTGGCTGATGTTACAAATGTTCCTTCTTGGAGCTGTTGCTATCAGTTATGGTAGCAACTTATGTTGCTATCAGTTATCATTGCCGAGATACCAGTCATTTCCTTTGGGACTGGGGAGAGTAACTTCCAGACTGAATTTATACAATTTCTTGCACCATCAGATACCGAAGTCATATATGGATCACAGCCCCGTAGTCCAGACAAATCATGTGGACCTGCTGTGTGTTGCTAACTGACAGTGTACGGCATCTCAGGACTTGTCTGCCTGGGTGGGTGCAGGCAGCTTGCACGCCCTCCTTGCTCGAGCTCCAGCATGGCTGGACATAAGCCATCTCTTCTCCAGAAGCCATGTAACCACCTGAGCTTGGCGCTGAGCTGTGCTCCCAGCCAGCCAGATCTAAGTCAGCCCCAGCCTAGAAGCCATGTAACAACTTGGGTAGACCAAATGCACAGCTGGCCACATCGGTCCCAAATGAGCCATTAGCAGCCTAGGACAAGACTGAGTAAGAAATGATGTGAGTTGAAAATGGCAAATGAACTTTACATTCATGTAGATTTATTGTGAATTCACCCCTCATCAAATACAAAATCAATCTAAACTATGAAATTTGTATGCGTTTTTAAAGATCTTGCACTTTACTACTTTTTTTACTTTTATTTTATGTCACATAGTTGTCTTAATGCAAAAAGAAGCCATAAAAACCCAGAAGACTAGCTTTGGGTTTCTAAATAAGGGGATAATTAATTTTAAGGTGAAGCATCCATTTCACATCTCTGTTTAAGGTATGATGTAAAATACTATCAAACAAATGTACAGTAAAGCAGGATCTGGTTTTGCCTTAGTGAAGCTGTGAGTAAATCAGAGGGAGTTTGCTTATACTCTTGAGATCCCCTGTGAGACTGTACAAAACACTGCACACTGCCTTTGCAGCAGGAGCTCAGTCCTGCCATCCTTGTTCACCCCAGAAGAGGGAATACAGTGGTCACAGAGTCAGGCCCAATGACAGAATTAAATCTTCCTGTCACTCTAATACTTTCTCCCACTGAGATCACTGTAAAGGAAATCCCTTGTATATTAGTGAGTTTACAAAAGTTGTATTATTTCTTTCACATCGTTTTTACAAAGAAATTAAGTATTTTAGGGTCAGGCTATATGATACTAATCAGGCACTTCTTTTAGTCCCCGTAAAAATCAAGTAATGGCAAAGGGATTTTGCTTGGTTTTCTCTTCATTTCCATTACCAAGATCTCTGTTACACAGTCCTAATTTTGCAGTTCTGACTCTGGGGAATTGACTCGTGTGAGTGAAAATTATTTCTGTCATAAAGGTGGCAAGATCAAGCCTCTGTATTGTCTTGTGAAAGTAATAGAAGCGTGTTATAATTGACAATCAGATGCTATTTTTGTAATAAAATTTTCTTAGCTTGATTGTTTCACTTTGTAGTTTTCATACTCTTCCATCTCTCATTTTCAACTTATTGAGAGAAAAATGTGAAGTCCCCCATTTTATTCATTTCAAACTTAAAATAAATAAATAAATAAATAAATAAATAAATTTATTTCTGTGGAAGCTGGTCCAAGCAACCCCCAGAAAATTCCAGTTTTTCTCATGTGTTTGTGCTTATGGATCATCACTCACTATATGAAACTCTCTTATCTCTAAATCAGTGTATTCTCTGTGCGTATAAGTTTGTACATAGTATGGAGGTTATATTTATTTGTACATAGGCTCTCGGAAATAATCCCTTCTATCAAAGGTCCTACTTCTCTCTATCTACAGAATGTTTCACTGTGTTGTGTACACTTTTTCACATAAATGTATGAACCTTATAATACTGATACAGAGTTCTTCATATAAGTCACTCTAAGTAATTAAGTTGTCTAAGTGTGGATAACAACAACAACAATAAAAAATAATAATAAACAATAATAAAAAGACTTGACAGTCTTATTTTGTTCAGTATTTTGTCTTAATTGTTGTGGGCTTTCTATGGCTCTGAAAACAGTCTTTAACTGCATGCTCTGGGGTGAACAATGGTATACATGCACCGATGGGCTGAGGTCAACTGCATGAAGTTCTACAAGGCCAAGTGCTGGGTCCTGCACCTGGGGCGCAATAACCCCAAGCAGAGCTACAGGCTGGGAGAGGAATGGTTGGAGAGCTGCCAGGCAGAGAAGGACCTGGGAGTGATGGTCGATAGTCGGTTGAATATGAGCCAGCAGTGTGCTCAGGTGGCCAAGAAGGCCAACGGCATCCTGGCTTGTATCAGAAACAGTGTGACCAGCAGGGCTAGGGAGGTGATCGTCCCCCTGTATTCAGCTCTGGTGAGGCCGCACCTCGAGTACTGTGTTCAGTTTTGGGCCCCTCACTACAAGAAGGACATGGAGGTGCTTGAGCGGGTGCAGAGAAGGGTGACGAAGCTGGTGAGGGGTCTGGAGAACAAGTCCTACGAGGAGCGGCTGAGGGAGCTGGGCTTGTTCAGCCTGGAGAAGAGGAGGCTCAGGGGTGACCTTATCGCTCTCTATAGGTACCTCAAGGGAGGCTGTAGCGAGGTGGGGGTTGGTCTATTCTCCCACGTGCCTGGTGACAGGACGAGGGGGAATGGGCTTAAGTTGAGCCAGGGGAGTTTTAGGTTAGATGTTAGGAAGAACTTCTTTACTGAAAGGGTTGTTAGACGTTGGAACAGGCTGCCCAGGGAAGTGGTGGAGTCACCATCCCTGGAGGTCTTCAAAAGACGTTTAGACGTAGAGCTTAGGGATATGGTTTAGTGGGGACTGTTAGTGTTAGGTCAGAGGTTGGACTCGATGATCTTGAGGTCTCTTCCAACCTAGAAATTCTGTGATTCTGTGATTCATGGCTACTCTTAATCATTAGCGTTAAAGCAACAATCACTACTCTTTCCACGTCAGTGTCCTCTCTTGTGTGTGTACACATAGTGAAGAGAATATCTGTGAGTGAAGAGAATATCTGTGTTACAGTGAGCTTAAAATCTATTTAAATGAGGATTTTTTTTTGTCTATGACCTGATGTGAATCCACCAGATATCTTCCCTAGAGTGTATTGCCCCCTTTGGGCTAAGTTTCCCTACATTTCTGTACTGGCACATTTGCTTGCAGATTGTTTTGAAAGCAATTCTTCATTTCAACACCTTGTTGTTTACTTTTCAGTCTGACATCCTTGCAAGCTAAGATGTTTGCCTATTTTTGAGTCTGTGACTGGATGAATGATGCTTTTAAACAAAAGAATCTTCTTAATGAGAAAATCAGTAGCATTAAACATTTCCCATAATCAACATTTCCAACAACGATGATGTCACAAGTAATACAGAGTTGCACTCAGCAACTATATTTGATCAAATAGGCATTATTGCTTTCTCTCTTGTAGTAGCCCAGAAAGTCTTTTTACACAGTGAATCAAGATATTTTTAATAAAGCACTGTGCAACCCTTAAAGGTGTGAAGCTCATGACAGAGGTCTTTAATTCATCTTCCATCAAAGACTGAAGATTTTTTATTGTAAAAACACAATAAGTTTACTAAAAGACTGAGTTGAGAATGGTGGTTATCTAGAGACATTTATGCCTGCCAACTGGGAAAAAAAAAAAAAAAAAAAAAAGTCAAACACATCCTACAGAAATCTAAGCTGCAGTATGCTGCAAGTCACAGAAGCATGTGCGAGATGTTTTGAAATTTAGCTTGGAGGGGCAGAGTTTAAGGGAAAAGCCATGCTAGGTTTTATCTGCACAAAGAAGTGTGCCCAAACAGGTGCCCAAAGGTGTGTGCACAGATGTGTGTACATGTGCACTGGCCACCATGGGACTGTGTGCCTGTGCTGCTGCACCCCGCTGCTTGTTAGCGTTTGATGTTGCTTCAGCTGTAGCCGCTTCTGAAAAGAGACAAAGGGTTTGAAATCCTTCATTACCACAGCAGGCCTTGATGACATAGGGCTGGTGGGAGCAGGGGAGGGAGAAAAATATGTTAATTCACCTCCTCAGTCCCTCCCAGGGGAAGGACGGAGAATGTCCTTGCCTTGTGTTTCCTCTTCTGCAAGCAAGTACTTCACTGCTTTGTCTATCATGTCTGAAAACAAAACAAAACAACAAAAAACTATGTTCGTTCACAATTGCTTTTTCATTTAGAAGGACTTTTCTTTGACAAAGAGAAAAATGATGTATGTTGTAAAACTAACTGCTTGATCTCCACTCTGGAAAGACTTCAGAGCTTCTCTTTAAAACAGGGAAATCCCTTCCTGTCAACACCTCTCTCAGAAATAAATATTGTGCCAAACTCTTGTAGAGAATAGAGGCTGTAGATTATTGCCCTAAAGAGATGTTTTAATCATCCTGTCATCTCCCTTTTATACAAATTTCCTTATCACAGTTTGTATAATATTCCTTTGTTGTGGGCAAGGGTTTTTTTTTGGAGCCAGATGATGAGATGCCTGTGATAGGGCCATAAATTTACGTTTTTTCCTCTGAGGCCTCAAACTCAAACCAAACTTCTTGCACGCTAAATACAAGGGCTGCAGGCAGAGAAGTTCCCATTTGAACAGCACCAAGTCAGGCGCTTAAGCAACAAACCTCAGTTTTGGTGTCTTGGTGAGCCAGAGGCATCCCCAGAGCTTTGGGTCTTCAGGGTACCTGCAGCCATGTTTCACTTGTCCACAGGCAATGATGAGTAACACCTCCCCCTTACGGGTCACCCCAAGCCACTACCATAAACACATGAAATCAGACATGCTTGTTCCTCTACAATGGATGGGTGCCTGCAGAGGAACGAGGTCAGGCCCTAGGAGGGGATCTGGTCTGCAGTCTGAGGCAGGGGAGGTGGGTGTGAGGTTTTCTCCCTGTACACTGTGTTGCCAGGCCACTTCACTGGACTTTCAGTTTCATGCTGTGTTGCAAGAATAGAGCAGGGTGCAGGGGGGTAAATATGAAGAAAACTGATAAGAAAATTACCAGTTATAATTTATTTCTAAAATCCCACTTCATAGACTGATTTCTGTCCTGTCTCCCTGCAGCCTGGTTTAATTGTATTGTAACATGCAGTTTGGTTTTCAATTTGATGACAGCAAAAACACTGACCCTACATGCTTATTTCCTATTATTATTTTTTTTTTTAACTAGGTTGAAGTAAAAGAAAAACTAATCCCAGAATTTTCTAACTGCCTTTGAACATCTAGATTGACTCTTGTTATCATTTATGGCCTACTTGCTCTGACTTGCTACCATGCCATGTTGCTGGTAGGAACTTGCCCCCCATGGTAATGACCAAATCTCTCTAATTTGGTATCTGCATTTTCTTTACTGAGGGGTTGTAGCATGATCCTTTGTAGCTAGCAGACACTGCTAGCCAAAGCTAACTCTAAAGAACTTGACTTAAGGACCTCACAACATGCAGGACTCCTCAGAGGAATTAGTTTTGGTATTGGAAATATTGGCTTATTTTTAGGCTAATATGTTGTATGTTTCAGCATTTGTGGCTCTGTCAGAAGGGTCAATAAACACATTTTTCCATAATATTTTATAGCCATGGCAGGAACAAACACAACGAAGCCAAACCTGCTCTGTCCTCAGCCCCATTTCTACTGCCCTGGGCCCCTCCACACCACTGTCATCTCAGCTCCCCACACTGCCCAGCATGATATAAATGCTGTTGCATGGGGGAGTCCCACAGATGAAGGCAGGCAATGCTCAGAGCATGAAGGGCTTAGGTCTTGTTTGCCTATTTTAAGGCTCAGGCAGTGGGAAGTGCCCTCGCCTAGAAAATTAAACCCACGGCCCTGGCCAAATGGGCATGAAAAACTCTTAGTGTAATTCAGATTCTGAGCTTGAAGTTTTGTTTTATTTTAAACTGGAAGTTTCAGACTTTTTCAGCTTAATTAGCATCTGAGGACACCTGTGCTTTTGTAATCTATCAGACTTCTGGGAGAAGTGCAGTTTTGCTTACAGGAAAGAGCCAAGCAAGGGATTGATGCCAACACAATACTCCTTCAGGTGCATTGCAGCCACTGCTGTCCTCCAGGTCAAGGCCAGTTTGCCCCAGCTAGCAGCATAAAAGATGACTATGTTAGCTGTCTTTGGTACCTCTTCATGGCTCTTAGTTCAGGGGTAAGGTCTGTAAACACCACCAGCCACCATGGTAGGAAAACATGGTAGGAAAACTGGCACAAGTGTTGCTCTCTTGGTGTGCTCATTCATTTCACAGTGGGTTTGTGCCAAAGTCTGGATACCAATAGAAAGGTGGCACTACTTACATTCACTCACTGTTTCACCTGCTCTGGTGAACAGTACCACTCCTGGCTTATAGAAGAGAAACAGAAAAAATGCATTGGTGTAATGGTGCTCTGGCATTTGCTCTAGTTTGGCTGCTGCAGTCACAGAGCCCAGGATACATACCTTGTAAGCAGAAGAATCTAAGAAGGGGCAAACAAAAACAAACAAAAATCCACCCACCATCTCTACCACAAACTACAGCAGGAAGAGGCTGGTATGTTGACCTCGCAGAGAGGCACTAGTCTTAGGAAGTGCCAAGGCAGGTAGGTGGATTGTAGCACAAGCAGGTCGTGTCCTCAGTATACGCAAGCTGGCTTATCTGGATTAATAACTGGTACAAGCATGGCTGCTCATTTTCTTGGAATTACATTGACACCAAAGTGTCCTGCAGCAGGTGAGTTTGAGGACACTTTCAGGCAATCATCTCTACTGACAGAGATAATAATAAAACCTCTAACTCAGGAGAGAGCAAAGTGAAGCTAAGGCAAATACAGTAAGCAGGATAGTACACATCTGTGTGTCCTTGTTCCAAATATACACATACCTTAGTGTTATAGCAGCTGTTCTCCTCCCCAGCCAAAATCCCTGCTGGCCTTCCTTGAAACCAAAGCATCATCTGGGCTCTGGGCTGTTTCAGTTCTGAATATTGCAGAGTAAGGACAATGATAGAGAGAACTGATAGACTATTTAATGCTGACTACACCTGCTAGTAAAGTGCAGGTGCCTAATCAAAGTTCTGGGTTCCTCCAGGTTTCCATTGCAGAGAGCAAACCTCAGCCCTAACACACACCTGTGAAGGTCTGTGGTTGGTGTTTTCCTTCTACAGTGACTTTCTTCTCCTGACCACAGTTTCCCTGAATGCACGTCACATAACTCAGCATATTCCATCACTTCCTCAATTGCACAGTGAAAGTCACTATACACCTGCAGGAGGACCCTAGGTGAAAACACACACATCATGCAGAGATGCATGAACTCTCAAAATGTAACTCACAACGTGCCAGCAGGAAGCACAGAGTGATTTGTCTGAGCCAGTTGTATCTGGAGGTGCAGGCCATGCTGATTTTTCCCCATTGGACTCCAGTGAGTCAGCAGCAGAGTCAAAAGGTCTTTGCTGTCTTTGAGAAGAAAGGACATGGAACTGTGTCATCCTTTGGACCCTACACAGAACTTGAAACAGTAAAGCCTCAGTGAATCTCTTTTCCCTAGGTTCAAGTTGTGTTTTAATATGAATTTATTACTCTGAAGAACAAATACCTTTATCTGGCTCCAGAAAAGTCTGTCTAACCAGGAATAGGAGAAATTGCATGAGAATTTTTTAACTGAAATTTCACAGAATTAGGAGTCACCATCTGGACATGTGAATATATTGATAGAAAGGTATTCTACATGCTGATGTGGAGGTATTTGCTGTGGGATAAGATAAATGTAATCCACTTTGTGATACTAAAATTGCAAACCCAAGCAGTGCACAGAATATCAGCCATTTGGGATATTTTAAGTAGTGCAAGTGCAAGTTTGCTTCCACCAGCACTACAAAATAAGTATTAAAATATTTCTGTGCTTTATTGTATTTAATTCCCTTTAGGTGGAGTAAACCTCACCCTCAGGTAGCAGTGTCTTGTTAATTCACAGACACTCACCCCATGTAAGTGGTGTAAGTGATGTAAGTGAAAGAAATTTCTGACAACATGTTTCACATACACTGCTGTTCCTATATCAAGCTGAAATTTTCAGACATTCAGTGTCTATATGTTGCTTCCTGTGTATTATGTCCATCAAACTGGTGAAGATCTAAGTATTTTCTGGTATAACTGTCTTGCTTAGCTATATTTTTTAGCCCGTGAGTTGTAGCACAGTGAGTTCTTGACGTCACAGCTCCTCTCATCTGCATTTATGCAGCCATTTAAATGAAGAAGCCATTTTTCATTTCATTTCATTTCATTTCATTTCATTTCATTTCAATGAAAGAAGCCATTTAAATGTTTGAACACTTGCTTTTTTTGTACTAAAGCCTCCTGCAGAGTTGCTCATATTTGTGAGTTGTGAGCATTTTTACTTTAGTGCAAAAGCCTCTTCTGGCATAAGAGAGCACCTTTCTCTGAACTACAGCAAGAAGGAACGCATAAGCCGATGGGACAGGAAATCTTGGTTCCCTTGCATTGGCCATTATCATCTTTCTACCCTGTTAACTGAAATGTAAAAGCTAATGCAGGACGAAAATGTAACAGACCAAACACAAGTATTTTCCATCTGCTTTATTAGGCTGAGATAGTTTCACACTTTAAAAATCAGATACTGCAGGAAACCAGTGCAACATACTCTAAATGATAGGACACCCTCTGCTAAAACAGGTTTGAGGTAGATGGCATCTCTCAAATATAGCATTCCTGCTACCAGTGCCTCTTTAACCTGATACCATACACTCTTGTGCATTTCATCTTCCTTTTCATGGCAGCTGGTGAAAACCCATGACAAATGATTATCTCTTGTCCCTGAGACATTTATCCAAAGAAACACATCGTGCATTTCCGTAAGTACTTCTTTTTACATTACTATGTCCTAAGGAAGGTCTTTCTGCTTTGGAGATAAAGAATGTTCTGACCTTAAGGCTGGAAAAGGGCTTTGTGTTACCCTGACTGTGGGATGCTATCTGGGTCAGGGGCAATACTGGGAATCCTGGGATTCACAGCACAGGGAGGGAAGCGGGGGAGCATAATGCCCCTTGAATATCTCTGGAGAACCATCTATCTACTTTACCTTCAGTGTCTTTGGCCAAACAACAATGGGGAAAGTTCAGAAAAGAGAACTCAGAGATAGCTTAAAGCTTCAGAGAGCACAACTCTGCCACCTGGGAGATGATCACCTCACGGTCACAGACAGAAGGGGTCAGGGGGAGAACAACATAGCAGGGAGAGAGATGCAAGACGTAGAAGGTAAAGGGGGGAGGAGGGGGATAGTCCACCTCTTGTTGGATTGCTGCTTTCAGAGGTTGTACCACGTGTGACAAACACTCGCTAGCCAACAACACAGGCTCAGGAAAGGATCTTGGTGATGTAATATTTTATTTGTGATTGCAATGGCGGGCATCTCGCAAACAGGAGAGCGCTTGTATATGCAATTTTCACACCTTCTATGCCCCGTTTCTCAATGCTCACTCTCTTCCCTGGTTCCCCAGTGTCTGGGTACTGCACATTTGCACACCGTCTGATGCTGGTCACTAGTTTCATACAAATATTATCAACCTTTAATACTTCCCTTTGTTTTTCTTATCTTTTGCAACCTTCTTACAGTTTTTAATGGCTTTTCAGCCTTTTGGTCACATACACCCGGTTAGTGCTTTTCCTTTGAATATCAATCTAGTACTTGTTTCCCTCCGTACATTGTGCAATCCCAGGAAGCAGCATGTCTGGCACTTCCTGTGCTTATGTTACCAATCCTGATGCAAAAACATTTTTGTTCCTACAGAAGAGAGCTGAAAACAAGATTAATCCATTAGTGAAGACAAAAGATTAAAAACATCCACAGATGAGTACAATTTGTCTGTGCAGTGCTTCTTAATGTACCAAAAGACTAGGGAGATAGTACATTGAGTTCAAATTCATTACTTTGCTGTAGGGAAAAAAAATCATCCTGTGGTATGATATTATGATATTGCTCATTTTATACAATCATTTCATCCTTGCAAGGTGTAATGAAGAAATATCCTGACAGTATGAAGTCCACTTCAGTCAAAATACTGGGGGATCAATAGGAAATACATTACCCAGATCTCTCAGTCTTCTCTGTTTCCTTTTAAAAAGTTCAATGATTTCTTAAGGAAACAAGGTGGGATACCTGTCTCTGAGCCTCTTACCATCAGGATTTTTTTCTACTATTTTACTCATTGGCTAGTTTCATTCAGATTTGACAGAATGGTGAAGGTGTTGAAGATAATGCAGTTCCCATGAGCTTCATGGAAGCAGTCACCTGAGGGCAAATGAAATGGTTGCTATCACATGCCTCTTCTTAAAATGAGGTGAAACACCTTCTGCACTATGAGACACGGAGAAGCCATGGAAGGGAGAATCAGAGACCTTATAAATACCTTATCAACACAAAGTCTCTCATTTTGTGTGTAAGACACAGAACTACAGAACATCTGACCTTATCAGTTCACAGAGCTCCATTTGCTTTCCTTGTTTGTCTGGCTGGCTTGTACAGTGACTAAAGTCTCTCCTGTAACAGCAGTCCTGAAAGTAATATATGGGGCAAGGGACACTGTGAAGCATCAGAGGCTATGGGTTTGAACACATGGGATGTCTGCTACAAGTTCCTGCCCAAATCTCAGGCTGGCGGCTGGGGCCGGCACCACCCCAGAGGTGCACCAGCCATGGGCAGGTAGCATGGGGAGGAGGATTGATAGTTATCCCAGGTGATTTGGCAGTGCTGGGAATAAAATCAGCCTCCCAACAGGAAGCAATGTAAGAACTCCTCAACAGGGGGAAAAAAAAAACAGCTTGCATATCATGCTCCATTGTAATGGGTAACTTTTGGCCCACCCCTCTGCTGGTGCTGTACCACATACATCTGAGATGTGGTATGAACGTGGGTGGGTGAACCCACAAAAGTGTGGGTGAACATACATGAACATGTGGGTTTTTAAAGTACCATCAAAGGCTATTGGTTGTCAGAGACCTTTATTTGCTTAACAGGTTTCTTCAGCTAAAGTAGATGGAGAAACATCCTATATGTTAGGAAGCATTCTCTAACTCTTTATTTAAAAGACCATAGGGATTATGTTATGAAGGAAATTTAACACTTGATTTCTCTTATTGAAGATATCTGAAATAAAAAAAAAGCAGAAAGATGACCTTTGTATCTGAATTGGATGGATGATGATATATTTGTAAAGTCATCCATTTTGGAAGGTTGCCTACTGGATTAATTGCCAGCCTTGTGATTAAAGTAGAGCCAAGCATATTTTGAGGGAGAAAAAAGATGAGCTCTCTCTCCCTAGTGATTAACTTCCATGGAAATGTATGGTTATCTGCCAGTCTCATTGGTTTTCTTATGGGTATCTAGTGGGAAAAGGATTAGACTCAATAGATGTTTATCGCAGCCTGAGGCTGATTGAATGTAGGAGGATCCTTGCAGCAAGTCTTCCCCCGCCAGTCACACAGTAATGGCTTCATGCGTTTGCATCATAAACCCTCACCAACTGAGTTTTTATTTTATCTTAAAGCCCAGCACCTCTTGCAGTGAGGAATGAATAATCTAGCTCACAGATTAGAAGCAGTCCTGTATGTTTTCAACAAACTCATTTTGACAACAGTGGCAGCACACCAAATTTAGCTCCAATAAACAGACTTCTATTTCCTATCTTGCCCTTGAAGAGCCTAAGAGAATTGCCAGATGCTTCCCCATGACTCTTCTAATTGCAGATTTGATGCCACGGGTACATCCCAGTGATGAAAGAAAGAGCACTGCTAACACTTAAAACCAGACATCCTCAACAAATGAAAATTACCACCACCTAAAACAACAAAATGCTCTCAGTAGTGCTCAGAAAGTTATTGCTAGACCCAACTAACCTCACAGACTGTATCTTAGTAGTTTACCATTCTTTATCTAGAAGCAAGCCCAATGAGATCTTTCTGAGGTACCCCTTACAGCCCTTACTACAATTACCCTGTAGAGATATTCATACTGCTAGGTCTATTTATGGTTTTCAGGAAATAAAAATGTCAGACTCTGTCCTGAATGACAAATACATTTGAGTCATTTGCAAACTGTACCAAACAGACCATGAAAGAAAAATAATTGTTGTCAACTATTGCTTCATTTTAAAATGCCTTTCCAGTGGAGGAATAAAGAGAAAAGGTTGTTATTGCAGGTCCTATTTGGTGCTGATAAGTTTCATGTGAAGACAACAGAGACTCAAATGACAGAATATTTGTATGACTTGGATGGAACTAAAATGTCTGTCAGGCTTTGCATCATCCATCATCCTTCTTGCTATCTGAAGAACAGCAGCAGCCAGAAGTCAGTCATATGATTGATGATAAATCTAGTGCAGGTAAACTTACAGGTGGTGCTAAGGTAAAGGCAAAAGCAAACGGTGAATATTTTGCTGCTTGGATTTAACCCTCCACTGGTCATTTATTTAGCCAGGAACAAAAACCATTACAGACCCCATAACTTTTTTTATTAATCACATGAAATTTCGAGTTCCCATGTTTGTCCATTTCCTACAGTGACATTTCATGGTGTGGGAGCAACACCTGCAAAATCACAGCCTCAGAGCAACTCACTTCCCCTGGAGCTGTGCTAGGGGGATCACACAGATCACACCAATGTTTTTGGAAGGTCACATGGAGTGACTGAGCTGTTTGTGAGGTGCTCAGACGCAACAGCAGTTAGCAGCTATGATTAGCCCCCCTTCCCCCCCTTTTCCTCGCCACAAAGCTAAACAAAATGAACAATACCCACGCTTCCTATAGAGTCCATAAGGTGAGATGTGAGAAAAACAAATTTGTCTGCGTATCATGGTTGCTTTCACTAGGTGAGTGATGAGAAGCAACAAAACTATAACATTTCCATATTTAACGGGAGTGGAACATCTTCCAGTTCTGAAAAAAAAACACAATCCTGTGCCATAAGAAACAAAGTATCTATGCTACATGATATACGCGCTGTTTCATCTTTTCTATCAGCTATCATGCATCCTTTGTACTGTGGTAAATCTAGAAAGCAATGTCTCATCCATTCATTTCTGCTTTGAACTTGTAAAACCTATTAGATCTTTCTGTTTTTAAAACAAGGTCAACCTTTTAAGAAGCCCATTTGTACCATGACAAATAATTCCATACATGCCTACGTTCACCACAGTTTTCTGCTGTGTGAGTCATCCTACTCCTATAACATTTGGAGTCAAAGAAGGGAGGAGCAATGGTAACAGAGTAAAACTTGCAGATTGTTTCAGATTTTTCAATTAAGATGTCAGTCCTTTCCAGATAATGTGGTTATTGCTAGGTACAGCTTAAGCATCAATCATGTATTCCATTATGCCACTTCTGCCTAAAATAAAAAGAACACAGAGACAGCTCTGCACAGGGAGAGCCTGATGCAGGCTCCCACTGAATACTTTACCTGGCATGGTGGTTAATTTCAGAGCAACTTCCACAGTCCAGGGATTTTTTCAGTATTATTTTTCACAGTATCATGATGGTATAACCCACCAATTCAAGGTAAATGATAACAAAAAGTGACAGTTCTTGTTGCATTTCTATCCCCTCCATTTTTTAATCCAGCTAAGGCACTAAATGGGCTGAAATTCCCAAGGTTGCAAATACTTCTGAAGCATGTGTGGGTCCAATAAATAACATAGCTAATGCAGCATGTGGGGCCTTTTCTGTGATACACACATTTGAACTGCCACAAATGCCAGTCAGAGATGCTAGGTGGAAGGGCTTCTGTGATCTTGCCCAGTCTGTCCTCCACTCTGTTACATTTGTCATTGCTGCCTATGCTATAGCTTAGATTACGGCAGTTACCAGTGAGTTACACAGACAATGAATTGCATTGCAAACACCATACCTAAGCTTAGAGAAAGAAATCAACAGATAGTACACATCTCTAGTGCTATATAAGCAAGAAACAAGCAGTGGTTAATTAAAATTGTAAGAATTATTTGTTTATCTAAATGCTCAGTTTTATTAGAAAAAAAGTAATTGAACACCATAGTAAAACCTAGTCCTTGCATCTAATTACTGACCAGCTAAAATATACATTTAAAAATTATGTTAATTACTCTCCTTTATTGTTGGTAATTATCAGCTATAAAGCAACATTTTATAGGGTCTGAGGACAGACAAATTTAGACTTATTACTGATTCCCTTCCCCCTCCCCGCCCCCCCAGTATAAAAATCAAAAGATTTAGCACTCAAAAAAAAAAGGGGGGTGGGGGGTGGGGAGCACCTTTCTCTTTCTGTTTAGGCCCAGGGTGATCATTCCTTGTTGAGAGGTTTTTACATTACAGCTTACAATATAATTTCTAGTGCTTTGTACACTCTGTGCAATGCTCAGGAATAGCCAGCGTGCGCCTCACCCTGCGCTGGGTCTCATTGCCCTGGGCTCTGCAGCACCTCTGTGCTTTACTGCTAATTGCAGTGCCCTGTCAGGCACAGCCCCAGCTCCACTGCAATCACAACTGGTTATTAGGCTATGTAGGTATTACCAGGCCTCTGAGCACTACAGCTACGAACTGCCACCAGTAACAACAGGTTAGAAAGTATCATGTGTATCCTGTCTGTATTAGTTTTCAGTTCCACAGTCACTGTAAAGCAGCCACTGGACACGCAGAGAATTGAAGACTGAATAGCTGCTGCCATAGATACTGCCTTAGAAGCCAGGCCATAGCCATTTTATTTGTGCAGAGAGAAAGAGAGATTGGAAAAGAGAAGTTCAAAGAAATGTTGGATTGGACAACCACATATCAGGGTAACAAGCAAAACAGAATGGCAAGATTGGAGGAAAAATCACTGAAGAGTGAGTCCAAAGGACAAAGCTGCTGGGTCCCACAGCCTCTGTAAATCACAATGAACACTCTCACCAACATCAATTACAATGCTGTCTTCTTTTTAGCTTCCTGTATGTTTTCCTCTGTACTGCTTTTCTCCCTTTGTGCAGACAAGCTAAAAAACATAACCATTCTACTCTGGCGTGCTGGGCTCTTCCACTCCCCGGACTAATTATACCTTTCCCTCAGTGGAAATACATAGTGCTGTCCATCACAATTTGGGAAATGACATGAAATAAACACAGAGCGTGAAGTAAGCACTGAGCATTTGTTTGACAGATGTAAAAGATGTAGCTGCCCCTTTCCTGGGTGCCTTGCTTCATGCCCTGTAAGGCATCGTTCCCTGTCATTATCTCTGTTCCTCTCACTTGTGCCTGTGGAGATGACTGCTGCTTTCCCAGTCTGCTGCTCATGAACTCATCTGAGTAAAGACACCCTGTGGTGGAAACCTGGTGCAGGTTTCCTTATCTCTAAACCTCTGATGTATGCACCTCATTTTGAGAAGGGCACATTCCTGCAGCTCTAAAAGAAGCATGCACTCTCTGGGAATTGATATCATGCTGTAATTTAGAACCAGGAGACAAGAGATGGAAAGGACTTAATTCTGAATAAGTGGAGGGACACTCAAACTCCCTGATGATCTGTCTGAGTTCTGTGCATGGATTGTGGGATCTGGATACATACAACTATCACATGAATATGATATACCAGCCCAGTCCCATTGGTCATTTGTTTTTCAAGGCACTGGAAGCCTCTGCTTCATGCCACCTTTCAAAAGTGGGACTGTACCTTAACATAGCCACACCAAAAAATAAAAATAAAAAAAAAAAATCAACAGCTCCATGAATGCCAGGAAAACCAAAAGTTATGGCATTTAGAGATGGAGAGCTCAGGATGCATTGTACTAGCATTGCAACTTACAAAGCTGAAGACTTCTGACAAAACTCAGAAGTATTAAAGAGCATATATTGAGGGGCAAGGAGTAGGCGAGTAGGCTAGGACAGATTATGGTCTTGTTCATGGGTTTAACATTTCGTTCTTCCAATGCCCCTGATGACTGCCAAGTGTTTACAGAAACCAAGATAAAACATCCTATTTTGTAAAACTGGAAAGGGCATGTTCCAGAAACAGATTGCTTCAGCCCAGGTGATGAAATAATCTATTGTTTGCATTGCTACCTCTTGCGTTGACTTTTTCCAAATACTATAATGAGACTTCAGAGATAGCTGCCATTGCATGCTCCCTTTTTCTGGGTCAGGTTTTATTTGGACAGAAGAAGTGGATTTAGTTAAACTCATGTTATCCCTGCAACTATTTGTTTCTACAGGATGATGTAATAGGCATCACATAATTTAGTGAGTACCTTTGGTGATGTTTTATTTCCTTTTTCTTTCCTCTATTATTATTTTTTATGGTTTAGTTTAGAAGATAAACCTAAGCTGGAATCTTCGCAGACTTTGCCAGACTCATGCCTTTTACTATAGTTTGCACAGGTGGAAAATTAGCTGGCACATTAACCAGGGTGCTTCAGCACTCTTAAAGCTCTGACACAGCCAGAAACGTGAGTGCAGGACCAGCAGAGAGGCCTTCCCCCACTGCAACCTTCTTATTTCTACAATATAAACGTGCTGATAGTGAGACACTTGCAGCCTGCTTGTCCAGTGGTCCTTCTGTTCTGATTGGAACCAAGAGCAGATGTGGGTACTTGGAGCACAGCAAGTTTTGAAGAACAAGCTAGACAGGTGTTTTCCTGGGATACTTTGAAGGGCTGACTCTGCTTTTGAGCTGCTGGTGGTTTAGGTGACTTATGAAGAACCCTCCCGGACCTATTTTCCTATAACTTCTTGAAAGCAGACTTCATACATTGCTGTCTCAGTCAACCATGCTCATTTTAGCAAGCAAGATCAGCAAAGATTTAGCAAAGCAATTAGCAGAGATAGCCCAGGCACCCCAGTCAGCAAGAGAGACTACACCACTCCTCTGCGGAGACACTGTGTGCAGCTGGGACAGTGTGACACTGAATCTGGTTATCTGTTTGCTCAGCACTCTGTGATCACTGCTCAGTGTGCTGCCAGGTAAGCCGACCACGTCCCTGTAGACAGACGCATAATGAGCACATCACTCCAACACACTCGTGTGGAGAATCACAGTGCAGTGCTGGATGGGTTTCTTCAATAAAATAGGTCATGTTCCTTCCCCACAGTCCTTACAATTCCCACTTCTCCTTTGAGTTTTTTCCTTTCACAGTCTGTCTCTAAGCAGCTGTCTGCTTACGACTTTTTCCCTTTTACCTACCAGTAAGGCTGCCATTCACGGCTTGCTTCCCATTTCTCTCATAAGCAGCTTAGTTTCTTATTGTCAGTGGAACAATTCCCTGAGCTCACAGTCATTTCCTCCACAGCCCTCTCTTTTTATTAAAATAATAATAATAATTGAAACTGAAATGTATTTAAATAAATTTATATTTTTTAAAAACTCACAGGGATGTCTTTCAGCTCCTTATGGGCTCTTTAAGGGCTAGGGAGGCTCCTTCTGGCACCCTGCAAAAGAGGCTGTGAAGTTTCTTCTTGCCTGGGCAGCATGCGGGAAGTCCTGAGACAGCCAGAGCTCACCCCACCACAGCTTATGCTACCAGCCATTTGGGACATCAGCATCTGGGAGCTTAGTGAAGAGGAAAACCAGCAGTTAACATGCAGAGTGTCTCCAAAGGCTCTCCCATAGAATAAGAAGACGTTGTGCCAGAACCCAGAACCCAGCTGCACTCAAGCTGGCTGCCCATGCCTCTGAGTCTCTCCTGCTTGTGTCCACTCCTCCTGCCCTTCAGACTGGTGCTTTTGTTTTCTGCACACAGTTTGTTCACAACTTGAACAAACCAGGTGGAAATGACCTCTTTCTATACCCTTGCTAGAAATAATGGAGATCTAGGATCACAGGGCAATTGCAGCATCTAGCAGAGGATGATACAGGACATGAAATTAAATAACAACTGGAGGCATAACAGAATGAGAATTCAATCGTTAGTTCAGCAAAACCATATAGGCAGGCCTTTTATTTTTTTTACAGTTCAGTAATAATCAGGCCAATCAGATACTGGGTAATGCCAGAGACACAAGGTAGGGAAGATAGGACAATGTCTGAAAAACCTGTGAGATGCTATGAGACTAAGCTTTAAACCTCATGTTTAATTACCTTATTGGGTATTACCCTATCCAATTGTCTTACACAGATCAAGATATCTTTATTAATAGTCATTGAAGTAATAAAACAGTTTTTGCACAGATGGCATTCCTCCAGCCTAGAACTTGTGCTTTCCAAATCTCTCAAGTCTGCTCTGTGAGGTTCATCTTTTTTTATAACCTATTCAGACAGAAAATACTGTCTCCCTATCTGCTTTTATCTTTTTATGTCAGTCTATTTTTTTTTCACACATTTGTTTTCATTTTGTACTTAAAACATTTACTGATAATGTATCTTTTATCACAAGAATTTGCCATGCCCTGTCTGCATTGCATTGTTTTATTCTTGACCAAAATGTTTTATGTTTTATCCAGTCCTGTTCAAGTAATTCAAAAAGCACTTCTAGACTTTGGATTCCTTGAATTCTCCAGGTTTCCTGCTCATATGAAGGTTATACAGAACATGAGCACTAAAACAACATTTTTAGAATTTTATTCTTGCTCTTGTGAGTTGCAGATATGTTCCTTCCTTTTTTTTTTTAGCGTGTATTAAGCTGGTTACTTTGTAAGCATAAGAATATGTATCTTATAATTTATGTGATAAACAAATAATACATTTTGCAGGATTAACTGAATTAACAAAATCCATGAAAAAAAAAAATAATAAGGGGACTATACTTTGGCATTGAGGGAGGAATCCTGACATAAACAAATATATTTGGGATAATGTGAAGAGAGACAGAACCATAGTACTTCTCAATATTTTGTGAGATGCTACAGAGAGGACTCAGAGTAACTCCTCTGGCAACTTTTCAAAGTTAATTGAGATTATTTAAGTAGACATTTTCAGACTCTGGTAGAAGTAGGCATAAAAATTAATGAACTCAAAGAATTCTAGTCAAACATATACACAAGAGACATGGTTAGCTACTAAGTTATGTAGGAAAATTGCAGATTTCAGATCTCATTTTAGAATTCTAAAGACAATGCAGAAAAGTAGGTTGTATACTTTAAAAAGGAGTCTGTTTTTTGACACTTTAAAAGCTGACACTGAGGACTTCAGAAAGACAAATGCTGTTGTGTCACAGACTGAACCAATTAACATATGTGATAATGTGACAGATACAATCTAGTTTCTAAGTTGGCAGTCAAGTGTGTCATGGTCAGCAAGAAGTTATGCCATACAGCATGTTTTCTCTCACTTAGTCACTTGGGGCACCCTCTTCCAAATTAAATTGTGATCCAGGGGGGAACACTTGAGACCCCTAAAATAATTACAATGATGAATGGAGGAGTGCATCAGGTCTCCTGCAGTATGGGAAAGTATGTGGACTAAGTTAGGAGAATTCACGCACACAGAGGTCTAGTAGCCATGGCTGTGCTTACAGGAAACGGGCAGAAGCACGGACAATTTACAAAGCCCAGTCTCTCTGGAGAACACATATGCTCTTATTTACAGTTAGTAAGTCTGATTGCCCTGGCAGAGACTAAGTCCTCATCTACATCTCTGTCCACAGCTCATTTTGTGTCCAGCCCGCGTGCATAAGCATAGAAATGAGTGGGAAAACATTTAGTTGTCTCATTCCCTGGGCTGCCACCAACCACCCCTGGGACACTTCTTGTCCCAGGGCAGGATCAGCAGCTATGCCTATGACCTACAAGACTGTTTCTCCAACTGCTCCTTAAACATCTATCTCCATCAAAAGAGAGAAGCTCTGAGCCTCCAGTCACTCTATCCCAATGCCTTCTTCACCTCATTTCTCCTCAGGCCCAGTCTGTACCTTTGCAAGCTCCCTTCTGCAGACTTACAACCCGTAAAGGCCCACCTCACACTGTCTTTTAAGGCTGACTGAGCCTATTTCTCCATATAGGCCAGGTTCCTCCAACTAATTCTCATTGCTATCCTTTTCCAGACACTCTTCAGCCATTTCCTGCTTCCTTTTGAAGTTTGGTGTCCGTGAGTAGTCCAGCTCCCCAGTCACATTGTAAAAAACTAACACCAGGCAGAGGGAAAGGATTTCTGACTGATTGACAGGTCTGATTTTCTCCCAGTGATGTTGTATTTTTTTCCTTTTTAATGCAGTGATGTCACATTGCATTATATTTGGCTTCTGATTTACTAATCCTTCAGTTTCTTGCAAGAACTGTTCCTTCCCTAGTTTTTCTGCAACCAGCATTGTTGATGATGCCTATATATAATCCTTCACTATTACTCAATTTTGATTTATTTTCTACAATCCAGCAAGCTGCATTTGGATTGCAGACCTATTTTTGATGGTGCTCATGGATCTTCCCAGACTTCAGTTTACCAATACCTTCCATGTGGCTATTACTGAACAACTAAAGGCAAGCTGACCAAAAGATCCTGCTGAATGTCACTTGACACCTTTTTCTGGCTTGATAATAGACCGCTGAGAACAGCCCAGAAGCAGCTATCGAAACGATTTCACACTAATCCACAGAATTTTCATCAAACCCAGATTTTCTAGCACTTTTATAATAACATCCTGTCAAACAATGCTAGAAATCTTATCAGTGTCAAAAATCTAACGTAATACCGTTTTCTTCCATAGTCACGGGGACTGCAAATACCCTTTTGCAGAAGAAAACAAAATTAGGCAGACACAATTTGCTCTTGACAAACTCCTACTCACCTCCTTGCTATATGCTGGGAGTTTGCAAACAACATTTTTTTTTTTTTTTCATTGTTCCTGAGTTTGCAGGCACAGAAGGCCTTTATACTTCTGTCTTGCTCAGCTGGCACTGTGTTTAACTGAAAGCCAGAAGGGTGTATGGTGATCTAAGACTTTCGATTGTCCCTTTTTGGGAAGCATCTGAAGATGCTTAAAGATCCTCTTAAGATTGGGGAAAACAGCAGGTTCCTGAATGTTACAAAGAAGTAGTTCTGCCATCTCTGGAACACAAGCCTGTGAAACTCCTTCCTACAGCTCTTTCCCATGTGTAACCAGTTAGGGATGCTGTAAACTGATATGAGCCGCAATTAAAGCCCATCCAGAACCTGAACATCAGTCTGGTTTCCTCCCTGGGTCGGTTTCTGGTTTTTAATAACAAGGTTCATGGGGCAGCTTGTCTCACAGGCCTGGCTTCTCTACCTATTTTTTTACACAGCCCATAGGAAATTATCTCTACAGCTCTTCTCTCTGTCAGATTTGGTCAAAATATGACAGGAGCTCTGAATTTGTCAGAAAAATGCAGTGTTCCCCTTCTTTCCACAAGAAACAACATCAATAGTTTCCAGACAGAGCAGGCTGAGTGACAGAACAATGTATGAGCCAATCCACCAGGTGTTTGTGACACCTTGCCAACTACAAACATCAACCAAGTGTGTAATGTTCTGGAATTACAGCTACACTTTCACAACAGTTTCAAACTCAACAGTCGCTTATGGGGATCCACAAATGTTTCAGAGAAGGTTTTTCTGTGGAGCTGGATGAACTTTGGTAACAGGGAAGCAAGAAGGGAGAAGTAGGTAGAAAGAGAATTGTTTCCCTAAGTTGAGAGCACTATCTTCGGTAATGAATGCTGGAGATTTGCACTTTGTTCTCTCAGACGTACTCATTCAGGCACACTTTTCCAGATTTGTGTTAATACGGTCCACTCATTTTTAGATGTTTCTTGCTACTCATCCCAGTTGCAAGTGCTTGCAAGTGAATCAAGTACTTGTTCTACTCAGTGATTACTTTGCTTGGCAAACCGATTTTTTTTTTATTTTTTATTTTGCCATCTAATGCAGAGTTTCTCCTCCTCTAAACTGTTCTTACCTTTGTGAAAGAGAAGTTACCCTCACTATCGACCATCCTGCTTCGAAGTATTATATTGGCAGCTACATTCCTCTCCACAAACATGATACATGAAAAGGCAAACAGCATTTGTTCTGAATACGATTTAATGTTGCAAAGTATTACATGCTTTCCACAAATATTCAGTATACAGACTTCAACTGAGATGGAAAACAAAACAAAATAAAACAACCCCTTATATACTATTTACTGTATTCTTAGTAACTGTGAATTGGGCAAGTGTTTGCCATTGCTTGAGAGCTAAACATCCTTTCTTAAATACTGTTAAAGCTTAACATTCAAGGAATGATGGATATCACACACCAATATACAGAACCTACATTATGCCCAACACATTACTGCATCCCACTAGTTAAACTAAAATACTAATTGAACCTTTCATCCAGGAACCCAATTGCTTCCCGCCAGCAATGGAAGAAAGAATTCCAGGATTTTAAAAGCTGAGGGTGCAGATACATCACTTCATACTCCAGTATAATATGGCTACTTGTGCACTTCTCTATTCATCTGTATGATCAGGGCAGTGCACAAACCCTTAGTGTGCCAATCACATACTTCTTTGGGTACTGATGTTATCCTGAATTGGAGCCTTAGTCCAAAATATAATCTCTAAAGCTGAGAATCTGGTAAAAACTGCGTGTTTTTTTCTTTTTGGAAATAAAGGTGGCTTTTGCCAGAACATTTAAGTTAATATTAACTTAAGGTAAAGTGCAATAACTGTATCTAAAAATGCTGGACTGCTGTTACAAAAGAAAAACTCCTAATCAGTTCTACAGTGGAGTTCTGCACAACAGATAGAGATGTTTGTTAACAGAATCTCTCTGAACAATATGAAGGTTAGAGATCAGTCAGTAAATATGCAGGAGATGATTCTTGGCCTGTACCTGCATACATTCACTTCTGCAGGAGCTGAATGCACTGCTGCCATTTTTTAAGTTATAAAATCACTTATTTGTGAGCAGTAAGACTCTAAAGGGCAGAAAACAGCAGTTGTTAGGAGGTGGATTAGAACCCTTTAAGTCAGTTTTCCTTCAGATAAAATATTAAGTAGGAAGGCTCCAGTCATTTTGAACAGTACATACATCTGCAGTTACTAATTCCCCAAACAATACTGAAAATAACTTATTTATTGTAACATAATAATTTAATAAACAATATTGCAGAAATCTTACTCAAAGTAGGGCCATGTCAGGCAACCTTAACTGGGTTCCAGCCAGTAAGCCTATCTGTATAAGGTTCTCATCATAAGATTAATACCTGAGAAGTGTTTGAAACTGAGCATTTCATATTTATGGAGAGAGGAAGAAAAAAGGAAAAAAGCAGCTGTCTTTCAATGAGTAGCAACCATTACTGTGTGAATTGTTACAAAGTTTGTTTCATACAAAAAGTGTTCAAAAAACACATTTCTCCCAGACAAATCTACTAGCAAGTGGTATAAATTTTCATTGTTCCAGTGAAGTAAACAGATTTGACTGCTTATGTGATCCATTAATCAATCTGAGAGTAGGCTACTTACCCGCTTTGAAGTTCTCAAGAAGTTATCTTTACTAACAACTTGGGTTTAAGTGTAATAGCATACACCTCAGAAAACATACACTTGTTTTCTGTGCATAAATTTGAATACAAAAGTTATCTGAAAGTTTTCACAATGCTTGAAAGGCTAATTAACCCCAAAGTTCTTGTTAAAAGCCATTTTCCTAAAGATGATACTGTATACAGTATGTTTTCACACTGAGGAAAAGTAAGTATAACATGAGACTTACTAGCAAAGCACAGAGGAAATATTATTTCCTGGTCTAGTACTCAAAAAAGAAATAGCACTTTACTAAAGATGTACATCCAAATCCTTAACCTGCTTACAGTTCTGGTATTTGGAGGAATGTAAGCAGACCCCATGTTCTCCAAGACTGCAGCTGTTACAGCTACAACTCCTAAGATTTAAAAAAAAAAAAAAACAAAACACACCTTCACTTTGCATCATTTTGTTATCAGACCTAGTGTTAATAGCTTGCAAGAACCATAGCAATTCCTGAACCTCAGTCTCAAAGTACAATATTAAAACTGGATCTAAACATCCCTTATCTTTACAAAACAAGCTGAAAACAAACAGAAAACCTGAATCTACTATTCCTTTGTAGGAATGCCAGACTGAATGTCACATTTCATCGATTATTCAAATCTAAATTTTATCTTTGTTTTTAAGAAGTTATCTACATGTCCTGGTTTCAGGAAATTAACTCTGTCCTAACTGAAACCAGGATACTACGTTATCTACTTTTCCCTAAATATAACTAGCAGAGCACTGGACTATTGTTCATGTCACTTTGCAAAACTTTGGTGAGAAGTTAACTCTCGAATTAGACATAGAGCTAGGCACGTAGGAATCTTAATAATTTAACCACACTGTCTGTCAGTCCTTGCTGACCTGTGCTCTGATGGAAGTTAATCCTCACACTTCCGTGTGAGTTTCAATGACAAACTGAAGACCAAATGTGTCTGCAGAGGTAGAAAGGGATTTCCATAACATTCCTGTAAGAAGAAAATATGCAGTATACAAATGTCCACAGATCAGTGGAAATACAGAAACTTTAAAACCCCCTGAATTCCTGTTTAGTTTTAGGGACTGAATCTTCTGTCAGCTATTTTCAGTTTTACACTGCCTAACTGCACTGATCCAGATGCCCAGTGATAATCACTTTGCACAGGTCTCCTGCTGTACTTGGGGAAACAACCACATGCTCTGTGATTCAAGCTGATGCACACACACCCAGCCTCCCCATATTACCCTCCTGGCTGGGAGGAACATGTGCTCTGAGCACACTCTTGTGGTCGTGTGCAAGTACATCCAAATGAGAGCTGAGAAGGACACAAAGATGGCATGTAGGCATCTTTGACAGACTTCTTTTACAAGGAAGGCCTCGAGCCAAGAGTTAACAAAAGTAAATCAAGCACCGGAAGTGACCTACTGCAGAAACATCATTTCTTGACCCTGATATTTGGAAATAACTTTCATCAAGTGAAATGCTACATTAAAAACAAAGTGCAAAATAGAGTCAACCAGAGAAGACCAGAAAGTTGTTACTTTAGTATTCAAGAGCCTCCACCTTCCTGCCGTCTCTCTCATCTCCAGAAAGAGGGGAAAGAACACACTTGCCATGTGTTTCTATGACACCTGGAAGTGCTACATATCTGAAAAAGAGGATAAAATACAACCCTATTCACTTATCATTATTTAGATACTGTCTGTGCTGGAATGTAAGTTGAAAATCCATCCCATTCTGTGGCTAACTTCATGTGATTTTCACAGCTGACTTCTTGTGCGCGCAGAGGAGGGTGACGTAGGGAACGCCGATGAATGCCCATCTCTCACTGGGCCAGAACTTTATGACAGGGCCCTGCTCAGGGATCTCAGAGGCAGCGTCAAAGTAAGCGAAACAGACACAGCCGAGGTACGCCGCAAGGCAAATCAAAATGTGCCTGAAAATAGACACCCCCCCCAGAAAAAAAAGAAAAGTTCAGTAACATGAACAAAACTTCAGTAAAGCTATCAAACACATCATTATTCTTTAAAATCAGTCTGTCCTTCACCTTCTTCCCCAAAACCCCCATAGGGCTGTTGCATACCCTCTGCCTGCAGGCAAAGAATACAGAGAATAAGGAAAACTACAAAACCCTAGCTTATCCTCAGTCTAAACCGTCTGCAGCTTTTTGGTCTCTTTCCACCTTACAGAGTTGGCCACAAATGCTGAGATTCAGCACTTTGGATAAGAGACCACAATTTGCTGGATGATAAAAGAGAAAAGGCATCAAAGCCATTCACTGCTCCCACTTCATACCCAGCTGCTAACAGTGGATGTTTGAGCTTTTATAGTCTCTGCTCCAGCTGAGCAGTGCTGTAGGATTTTTAGCAACCCATACGGCAAGGAATTCAGTTGCAATTAATCAAGTTAGTGCCTGTAGAATCTGATCAGGCCGAAGAGCCTCCTAAATCTGCCACCCTGGATAGCGTGAGACTTGCTCCTGGCTTACAATTTTACCAGTAAATCTGTTTAGCGCTAACCAGAAATAGCCACCAGCAGCCTACGCACTCAGCACAGAATGGTGCAGTGGTGAGGACCTGTCACGTATGAATCAAACTGTGGAGTTTATGTGCAACGCTTACCATACACAATGTAAATAGGGGAAGTTAAACGAGGACCAGATCTCACAAAAAACTTTGTCACTGATCCAGCAGAAAAGTGCTAGCATCCACCAAAGACCTGAAAACAGACCCAGTTTGTACACACGCAGGTTTTCGCACCTGAGGAGAAAAATGCAAAGAAACTGTTGTAAAACAAAACAAAGTTTGCTTCATGCTGTTTGGCTGTATGCATTTCAGAAATGGGATTTATAAAGCCTCACACTCCTTTAAATGGCTCCACTAAAAATGTCCTGAAGAGAGTCACTATATTTGCAATAAATATGACTCTGATACAAGGCACTGGTGAGGTCACAAAAGAAACATTTTAATCAGTAGCTGTGTTTTGGGTGTTGTCTTAAATACTGGGCAAGTGGTGGGCAAACACTGAAGCATTCCCATACTAAGGAGATAATGTAAGAGAACAAGAGATTAGTTACACATTCTGTCTGGTAACAATCAGCCACTCAGCACAGTGCTCAGGTTTGTTCACATTCTGTTTCCCATTGAATTTTTACTATAAAAGATTGGCATTATAAAGGAACTGGATGAACTGTTGTTTTGTTTTGTTGGTGGTGTTTTTTTTTAATTGGTTTGTTGAATTTCCCCCCCCTACTATGCAGCAGTTCCAGAGAACTATGGAATAGGAACCTCTTCCCAGAGGACCCAAACAAGCATGCTTCATCAGGTGGTGCCAGCACCCACAACTCACACAGAATTCCTCACAGTGCCTAAGATGCAGTGCTCTCCTTCCACAAGAAACCACACCCGTTCACACAGAGGTACACTACAGAGACAAAGAGCACGGTCACTTGCTGTGGTCACACACAGCATGGCCTGCCGTTGATCATCACTAAATAAAACAGATGCAAGGCTACCTGCACAGCAGTATCTGTGTGGCAGGTCTACTCAAAAGCTCAGTTTTATTCCCCGATAAGATGCTTTGTTCTTTCCCATGTCTTGGAACTATCCTAAGAAATGCACAGCTTTGCTCAAAGAGTAAAATCAAAGCAGAAGAAAAAAGGTTATAAATATAATCCAGTTCCAGAATGCTATTGAAGTCAATAGTCTGATCTCTACCTACACTTGCTATTTTGAGGTTAGGCCTCTTGGTGCCACTAGATGCAGTTCTGCTGTTACTGAGATATATAATGCAAAGCTAGACTGGGATGTGATGAGCACTATGTGCTCAGCTTCCCTACCTTCTGCAAGAGCAAAGCTATGCTTTGGGTTTTTTTCCCATGCTTTTTGTTTGTTTGGTTGGTTGGTTTTAGTTAATTGTTAAACTCCCAGTGATTTTCCCAGGGATCTGTGATCCTTCCAGTGCTACTAGACAACTCATGCTTCAATGAACTCATGTCAGTGATGTATACAGTAAGCACTCCCAAACCTACTAATCGGATGACAGAGTAATTTGTCTAAAGTTACTTGTCTGAGCTATATATCAAGAGTCAAGCCAATCGGCCAGGCAGAATGATAAGGAAAATTCACTGGGGGTTAGAAGCCCCTGCCTTGTTCTACATCCTAACAGGAAAATAAGTCAATGCCAAGTGCCCCACAATCCCAACCTCTGTCCCAAGGTCCTCAGGAGGGGCTCCTCTAATCTGCACCTGTCTTCTTACACCTCTCCCAAAAAGTTATTGAGAATGTTTCCATGTTCTTCTCCCATGCTGATTTACCTCACATGGGAGATGAGCGAAGCCTGGCAAATTGATCCTATAAAGGAACACCTCACCTTGTGACACTCAGAAGCAATCAAAATGTGTACCTCTGGAGCAGTGGGTAGGAATATGCAAGCACTTCTTTATCCTGTGCAATGCCATGCTATTTATGGTCCCTGATCATCATTATATGCAACTGTCCTTGACATATGAAAAATGCAGTCTTCTCATAGCACAGCACAGCACAAATCAAAATGCTCTTTGGTTCTTCTTTTTCCACACCAAATATTTGGCAGTCTGAAATCTGTTGTTCTAGTTTGATACATTCACAGAGTTTACAAGATTTTTCATTACATCCTTCCTCAGGTGTGAGATGCTCTCTTAATTACTTAGTATCAAGCAGCAACAAGGATACCGACAATGCCTCCTGCCTCTCTGTGGTGGAAAAGCAGAACTGCAACTGCTGCCATGGCTTTGCTAACAGAGTCTAGCTAGGCATTCAGATAAATCAGAAACACACACAAAGTACTCTGTCCAGGAACACTTTGCAGCCAGTGCAGCAGTCTACATGGCTACGATGTATTGCAAGCTAAAAAAATTCTGCAGCTTCTCCCACAAATCTACTGGAAATTTTTCACTCTTGAAATGCTGTTTCAGTTGACATTTTAACAGGCATTAGGGATTAAGAAACTCCCAAGGGTGAGTGGGAGGCTCCTTTTTAGGTAGCGGATTAATAACAAAAAAGCTACCTGCTACTTAGTGATGTTGACAAACTAATTTTCTCCAGAGTCCTTTGCACAAGCTGGCTTTAAGGTCTGGCATTATTTATAGATGGCTTAAGAAGGTAATGACACATTCAAAATTATCGCAGCTCTTTATTTATTAGGATAAAAAAAAAAAAAAAAAAAGCTTCAACTACTGTCTAAACTCTAATCTCCTCCAGAAATAGATATTACAATAGTTGTTTCCATGACAAAGACACCTACATGACTTCCACAAAAAAAAAAAAAAAAAAAAAAAAAAAAAAAAAAAAAGTATTTCACATAGCATATAAACCAAAGTGACTTCTTTCTTGGAACTGAATTTTGCTAACCATTTGACAAACAAAAAACACACCATTAGAGGAGACAGGGCTGGCCCACAATAGCTTCAAGATAGCTTGTGCTGTGTACTGTAAAAAAGGTATCTTTCTTCCTCCTCTGAAATAGTAGTTTTAATCTTTAAAGGCTATAAAGAGCAAGAAGAAAAGGATAAGGAGATTTTTGAGTTGCATATGAAGTTCCAGAGCACAGATACAAGAATTCTTCCTCTTATGAGGCAACCCAGTAAGAAATATACCCACAATCTGGCACAGTTTTATAAGTAAAATTATACTGGTTTACTAATCCTCCTGCCTTTCAAAAAGTAAAACTAGACTGCTACTCAGGGCAATTCTGCATTCTGACAGAGCAAAGGGTATGTGTACTGAGAAGCCTTTTGTGTGTATGTAGCCTTTCCTGGACTTGTCTGAAGGATATAAACAAACATATGCACTTGCATCCCATTTAAGATAAGAGGCTTGACCTCAAAGAGACAGCTCCTTTAGTCAGTGACCATGCCTGCTAACATCTAAGTAGTTTGAATACCAAGAAGAGAGAACAAGTACCCTGCATGGTTCAAAGAGTTCAAGGTTGCAAAGAAAAAATGAAAGCTTATTGAAAGAAACTTTCCTATCACAAGATCAGGTATAGAACTGGTATAGACTGTAATGACAGGTCAGTACCACCATCAGGAATTGCAGTTTATTTTTACAGCCTTAAAACACCAGCAGGGTGTGCTGCAAAACACTATTCTGAGGAAAAAAAAAAAAAAAAAAAAAAAAGTCAATAACAATTAGCTGAGCACAGATTGTTAATCTGTGCAATACTGCTGGGTTTTCTGTGATCACCCATCATAGAGTCTTCAGCTCCTGCTGTAATCATACTTATGTGCTGAGGAAATGCATGTTAACAAGAAAACTGCAAAGCTACATACCTGCCACTGTTTTTACCACAGTGAAGAGAGGCATTGCAAACACTACCTGGACACTGGCAAGACACAAACCAGTCACTTCCTTTACTTCTATATAGACACTGACAGTGATCATTGAAAGAAGCACTGAAATGGAAACTGTCAGCTAGGGGTCTAAAAGTGCTGCTCATCCTGCTGTGCATAGATCTGTGACATGCTCCTACCCTAGCTCAGTCTAGAAGAAGCTAGACCACAAAAGCCTACATTTTCGTTAGCCCCTTTCGCCTACGCAATGTGCGGTGTTCTCTGTTTTAACACAAACAGCTACTATTTAAATACCGGAGCCTCTTCAAACACTGGTGTACCCCAGGCATTTGCTATATGAGGGTCTGTGCTGGTGCACACTTCCAACAGCATTATCTTCCAAAGTCATGACATCCCCAACAAAACATACCAGCTCTTCTTCACACCAGTGCAGTTTCTGGATGTTAACAGCTTGATTTTGACACAGATATCTCCATTTACACCCTAATAAATGTTTTGAACTTTTAACTAATTTAACCTTCTAATTAAGGGAAAAAGATAACTTTGGGCAAGCTGTGACAATGAAGTAGGGTTCCTCCACACCTAGATATCTAGTAGGAGAATCAAATATGAGCAGACAGACTTCAAGGTAGGGTGAGCCTTCACTGCTCAAGATTCAGATGCCAGCTGAGCAACAACACCTTACTGTCTGCTCAGGGAGGTAGTTACACACCTGATGACGACCCACTAAATCACACTAATTTGATGATACTATGATCTCCGTTATTTGTTGGCTTGGACCTGCAAACAACAGGATCCACACCTGCTTTCTCCATGATCTCATCCCCTAAGAGAGCTCAATATTTTTCTATGAAACATATGAAGGGATTTTTTTTTGGACAGAAATAAGAATGAAGTGTTAGAATTTCCTTGGTTTTCAGGAGCAAGTGTGCATTTAACCACCTTTTGCTGTTTTGATCATCTCACATCCACAGTACTTTCAAGCAGGGTGTCAAACCTACTAGTTCTGCATTTAAGAGCACAATGCTCCATAGTTACAGCAGTCTCTCCTCACCAAGGATGAATGAGAGGCAGAAAATTCTCATTTGAAGACAAAGTGCTTTTGATTCACTGAAATTCTGTACCAGATTTACAACAGCCTAGAAAGATAACACCACAACAACATATTAGACCAAAACACCAACTTCAGCAATGAACAGAGGAAACTACTCTGAAGGTTCTTTTCCTTCTTTCCCAAAATAGCTTTCACAGACTAAGATCCACTGTAGTATGCCAGGATTCATATATGTAGCCCCCTACCATCTCTGGTAGTGGAGAATAGGAGAATCACAGGCATTTTACATAACTAATGTTATCTTTTTCTTCTGAGAAGGAGATGAGTCAATCCCTCTGGGTTTACAAGAATTTATCTCATTTAAATTTCTCAGAGAACAGCATGGCTGTTCTCAATCAAATGTATAATTATTTGCCTTTTACATTTAGAAATTCATCAAGAAACATCATAGGTATATTAAATCATCTCGATACACAATTGGCCATATGTCACTCTAGGTCCCTTTGGAATCATGAGTTCAGAAGGTTTCTTTGTGCCCATAATTCTCAAAAAAAAACAGGTAAACTCCACACATTTTAATGACCTTCCACAAGTTCAGTGAGTTTCAACAACAGAGTCTCAAAAAGCAAGTACATGTAGCCATATGAATTCCCAGATATGATATGATCCAATAGCATTTAAATTATAATACACTAACCATTTCTCCTCTCAAGTTACTCAGGAGCTCACGCCTCAAAACCTGGACTGTAGCGAGGTCACATAGATTGCTCACTGACACAATCAGATCTTCTACTGCTCTGTCAGTGGTTTCCTGCTGCTTTCATCAAAATGAGATGCCTCCACTAGCATCTACTGACTTTCTTCTCCACAGCTAACTTCTGTGCTGTTTCCAAAGTTTCTCTGACAACAAAAATAGCTGCTGCTTAGCAAGCCATCTAACAAGAAAAGACTCAAGAACACTTCAAAAAACACATTACTAGCAGAGGCTTCCACTCTATGGGGAAGTAGTGGTAGCACAGGGAAAGGTGGGAAACAGGAAAAATTCCCTGTTCTAACAAAAGCAGTTAGAATGTGGGCATTTTGTCCCACTCGTTTATTTCAATTAACATTTACAGATGCAGTGTGTAAGAGAATATCCCAAGTTGGAAGGGGCCTACAGGAATCATAAGGACCATCAAGTCCAACTCCTTGGTCCACACAGGACCACCCAAAAATCAGACCATATGTCTGAGCATCATCCAAATGCTTCATGAACTCCAACAGGCTCACCTGGAGACCTCCTCCGGGCCACCTTCCCGGAGAGCCTGACTAAGTGTCTGACCACCCTCTTTATGAGCAACCTTTTCCTAACACCCAGCCTGACCCTACCCTGTCCCAGCTCCATGCCATGTCCTCAGGTCTTAAGACCAATTTCAGGTTCTTCTCAATTTGCATCCTGGTTTCATAATGACAGGTAGCTATCCTCTGCAACCTAGTGATTATGTTTATCTTTGTTGGTCTGACACTACCATATCATCTGTGTTAGAAAACAAAGTAGTGAAGACTCACAATAAGCTTTGAGAGCTGGCACATCTTCCATGCATGCTTGAGCCTCAAACCCTGTTCCCTCCACTACCCAGACTGTGATTATCGCACCCCTATGCAGACTTTATGGCAGAAAAGCTGTCACTGAAACAAAACTCTTGCCATGATTCCACAATAAATAAACAAATTCTGGTTAGAACAGGTCGCAGGAAGAGATATGCTGCAAGAAGACAGACAATATCTGACCCAGTATATTCACCTACGGAAAAAAAAAAAAAACCTTGCCAAAAATGTCTGACCTGGCAGAGCAAGCTTATACCAGATCTCTGTGAGGGTGCTCTGCTCTCATAAGCACCGAAGCCAGATCTACTCTATAATCATGTGGTAGTCTAAGGACCTCTGAAGACAAAACTTTAGTCAGGAGAAAAATACTCACCTCTTCAGCTCAGCAATGAGCAAAGCTGTGCAGGGAACACCCAGAGTCATTAGTGAGATGTTGTTGATGGCAGGCTTAATGAAGGCAAGGCAGGTAGTAACTCCAGACAGGACACCCACAGCAGCTTTAAACCTGCTCCTGAAGAGTTTTGGTGGTTTTTTTGGGGGGAGGGTAGGGGTAGGGGAGAAAAAGTGTTTTTAATTCCAAGCTTTTAATTAGTAAAACTAGAAATCTTAGTATGACTCTAACAGTGTAACAAAACTTAAGTTTCTTTAGGCGTGTTCAGAAGGTGCAATGACTGTGCATACGGTGCACGTGGATCCTGCATTGGCTTGTGTACATACAGCGTTAATGATATAGATAAATCTTTTCCAGGCTAGTCTTCTGAAGCAGCCACGTACATGTATACACACACATGCACAAACAGAAACTCACATTAATCACTGGTTTCAAAACACTAAGGTCCCATTCCCATTTTCCTTCTCACGAAAGAAGACAAAAACAAGACAATTTCTGTACCAGCACTGTACTCAAAACAGTTTTGTGTTATCCTTCTTCATGCTTTCAACATTGATTTTTAGGATTGTTTTTTATTATTATTATTATTACTAATGTCCCAGCTTCTAGACCCAGGTTGCAGTCTGTTTGGTATATTCTTCGTATAAACAAAATCAGTTATGCCACGTATAGACAGCCTGACAACTTTGAAATTAAACATATATTAATTGTTTAAAATTCAAATTTGGAATTTAAACAACCCATTTCTAGACTGTGGCAGGACTATGGCAAGTAGAGGTTCATCATGCTGTCCCTGAACTACAGTCCCACAGCTGTATAAAACTAGTTGATGTTGAAGGATGGCTCTTCTCTTCTTAGGTCTAAGTTTCAAGTAGGGTCTCAGCATATTTGTGCAGCGCCATTCCCTGGTCACCAGTGTCATCACCCTCATGTTCACCAAGCTCATTACATGTACATTTGGCTTTAAAGATTTTATTTTTACTGGAAGGCAAAAAGTTACTTAAGTAGGAAGTTTTTATCTGGTGTAAGTGCCTTAATGACTGAGGACACCACAAATCAGTCATGGTAGATGGTAACACTTTCAACATTCAAAATCTGAGTGTGAAAAGGATGAAGAATGTAAAGACCACAACTGAGAACAAAGGGCAGGTATAATTCTACAAGAATGTTAGGCAAAGCAAAACATATAAAAATACATATCACAGAATCACAGAATTGTCTAGATTGGAAGAGACTTCCAAGATCACCTAGTCCAACCCATGACCCAACACTAACCAGTCCTCCACTAAACCATATCCCTAAGCTCTACATCTAAATGTCTTTCAAAGACCTCCAGGGATGGTGACTCCACCACTTCCCTGGGCAGCCCATTCCAATGCTTAACAGCCCTCTTGGTAAAAAAGATCTTCTTAATATCCAACCTAAAACACCCCTGGCACAATTTTAACCCATTCCCCCTCGTCCTGTCACCAGGCACGTGGGAGAACAGACCAACCCCCACCTCACTACAGCCTCCTTTAAGGTATCTGTAGAGTGTGATAAGGTCACCCTTGAGCCTCCTCTTCTCCAGGCTGAACAAGCCCAGCTCCCTCAGCCGCTCCTTGTAGGACTTGTTCTCCAGACCCCTCACCAGCTTCGTCGCCCTTCTCTGGACTCGCTCGAGCACCTCCATGTCCTTCCTGTAGCGAGGGGCCCAAAACTGAACACAGTACTCGAGGTGCAGCCTCACCAGAGCCGAGTACAGGGGGACAATCACTTCCCTAAACCTGCTGGCCACACTGCTTCTTATGTAAACCAGGATGCCGTTGGCCTTCTTGGCCACCTGAGCACACTGCTGGCTCATATTCAGCCGACTATCCACCATCACTCCCAGGTCCTTCTCTGCCTGGCAGCTCTCCAACCACTCATCTCCCAGCCTGTAGCTCTGCTTGGGGTTGTTGCGCCCCAGGTGCAGGACCCGGCACTTGGCCTTGTTGAACTTCATGCAGTTGACCTCAGCCCATCGGTGCAGCCTATCCAGATCCTCCTGCAGAGCTTTCCTACCCTCAAGCAGATCGACACACGCACCTAACTTGGTGTCATCTGCAAACTTACTGAGGGTGCACTCGATGCCTTCGTCCAGATCATCGATGAAGATATTAAAGAGGACCGGCCCCAGTACCAAGCCCTGGGGGATGCCACCAGTGACCGGCCTCCAGCTGGGTTTGATTCCATTCACCACGACTCTTTGGGCCCGGCTATCCAGCCAGTTTTTAACACAGCAAAGCGTACACCAGTCCAAGCCAAGAGCAGCCAGTTTCTTGAGGAGAACACTGTGGGGAACAGTGTCAAAGGCCTTACTGAACTCAAGGTACACCGCATCCACAGCCTTTCCCTCATCCACCCAGAGTATCACTTTGTCATAGAAGGGTCATTTTATCATAGAAGGAAATGCAGAGAAGGAAAATATATGTGCTTGTGTGTAAATCAGACCTGTTCTGGGTTAGGCTTTTTTGCCACCCAGTAAAATCCTTCCTCTGCACACTTCAGAAAGGAATCAAGACCTTAAAAAGTAACCTCCCCGACAGACTCTAGGGAGGAAGTATTCTGAGAAATTTAGGATGAGGGATATCCTTCACCTCATCTCAGTCTTTTTATGGATCTGTTATAACCTGGCAGATTATTATTTACAGTTTTACAACCAAGTTCAAAAGAAACAGGATTTCACCCTAGAAATGCTACTATTCCTTTTAAAAAGAATACAGCTTAACTTTGTGGGCAATTCTACAAATCTACTAAGTAAACTAGCAGAAGGTAGTGATAGATTACATACAAGAATTCCTTTAGGCTTTTGAGGAATAATTTACATGCAGTCTGAAAAAATATTCAAGAGACAGAACTGTCCTTTATTTGAAGTATTTGAAGTAAAAGATATTTTATCTATCTTATAACCCCAGTAAAACCCATTTACCTCTTAAGCTGCGGGGGTCCAGTAATAGCACTGTACACCATTAAAATAGCAATATGCAAAAGTGCTAAATTCACACTAACTTGACAAAAGCATTAGACCACAGTCTGTACACTGTAATTCAACATACACTTTTCTCAGTGCAAGTTATTTTAAAGAATAGTCAATACAGGCACCAACCTTCCCTACAGACCCCTGACCCCAGCAACTTCTAACTGGGTATATGTCAAGGAAAAAGAGAAGGGAAAGAAAAAAAAAAAAAAAAGAAAAAGACAACAATAGTATGAAAATGCTAGAGGTATAAGCCTTAGGCCTTAGCAGTTTTCAGAGAGCAAGAAATTGGTGATGTGATTCAAATGTCTCAGTTACCATTACCTCAATTACTTTATGCATAGAAAAGCAATAAATACAAAGGTTACAGCATACATTTTTGGGGGGAACAAATCTTAAGCAGATTCTTTAAACTGCCTATAAGGCTTTTTATTTTAACTCTGCAATAAAGAAAAATCCCCTTTGCAGCAACAAGAGACTTCTAAACAAACACCATGTGTAGCCTTTACTTAAAAACTACTTTTAATCACTGGCTTAAAACTTAAGATGAAAATTAAGCTGAATTCCATAGGTTTACTCATATGTACACTCTAGACTAGATAAAAGGAAGAGAGAAAGCAGGTTTCTGTTACCTTATTTTAGCTGCAACAAACTAATAGTATAACAAACTAATCATATAAATGTGTCTTTCAAGAATTAACAAGAACAGGCACTTCCAGAGGCACTGAACTCCAGAATCTGAAGGTATATGGCATAAAATACACCACGAAGACTTGTAGACTCAGGACTTCCAAAGAATAAAATGCAATGTAAGCAACTGGAGGAAAGTTGAGTGAGAAAGATAGTGGCAGCAGTGGTAATGTTGGATGATCACTCACTATCATTACACACAGGTTTATGTGAAATGTTTCAAGAGATAGGAATGTGTACCACATCACATGATTACCTGTCATTCCGAAAAACTCTTGGTAGGTATCTCCTAGGGAACCACATGGCAAGAGCACACATCAGCACCCAGAGAATAGCCAGCTCATCCAGCATCTGGCCCAGGAAACTGAGGGTGGCATGAAAGTAAACAGACCCAATTCCTGAAAAAGTCAGGCAAAAATTACAATCAATAGTTAGTGTTTCATTACATAGAATGAAAGCTCACGATCAGGACTGCATAGCAAATGGTTGATACCATTTGGTCAAGAAAAGGAAAAGAAAAGTCACCAGCTTTCCTAGAAAAGCAATCCAAATCATGAGCATCTCATATTAATTAAAAAACAAACACATTACAGAAACAGAAGCTAAAGATGTCATATCCTGCTAGAAAAGTAAATGCAAAAAAAAAAAAAAAAGGTAGTAAAGTTAGATGCAAAAAAAAAAAAAAAAAAAAAAAGAAAAATAATAAATTCAAATGCTTCTTCTGAATTTTCTCAATAGCACAAGAAAGGATAACACAAATGTGTAAAGCAGTATGTGATTATGTGATGACTTCTCTGTGATACAAGTTTACAGGTGGAAACTAGCTCACTTCCCCACAGGGCTTTGAGTATCCCTTTACAAGTTCCGAGTGTTTTTAGGATTGAAAAGGCCTAACAATTTCCCATCTACAAAATGGGTAAACCTTTGGGTCTACTATTAAAATCTCTTGATACACAGCAAAATCTCTTATCCTCTCCAGTTTTGCTGAGCACTCCCAGCAATCTTGTATTCAATAACATCAGAGGATGGAGGGTCAGTGCTGTTCTAGAGTAAGCCTGGATACAAGTAAAAGAAGTTGTTCAAAGGAAAGACCGGAAGGGAAAAGAACTAAGGTCAAAGAACCCTCCAACCTCAAACTGCAAGAAGTGTTTTCCTTTCAGAAACTACATGTGCTCTAACTTCAAGCAAGTACAAGCAAACTCCTCTGCAGACGTCAGTGCTTCTTTGTTTTGCAGCAACAATCATGCGCAAGCAGGAAAAACTAATTTCCTCTCAGTTCGTGCACACACAGACAAACAGAGACTAATCAACTTACCAACCACAACTAGCAGAGTCCATATTAAATATATTCCACTGTTGAAGCAGGTTGCATATTGACGGAATAAGCACATACATATGGGTGGTAAAACAAAAAACAACACGTTGCTTATCTGTGAAAATAAAAAGTACCACAAAGACAGAAAATTAGCAAACATTTAATATCTACAGACTAAGACATCCATAAAAATACCATCATCCAATGATGCCCCAACTCAACAAATTATGGCCCTCAGTTTCTGTCAAAGATTAAATGTTTTTTCAAAGCATCAATACACTTTGTTTAACTTTATTAAACTAATAATAGCATAAAAACCATAAGCAATGTCAAGTGTGGTTAGTCACATCTTTAAATCACCCTTACAGTCTATTTCCTGAGCAATTTTAGTGAGAATATACACATACTTGGACTGTTGTAATTCATGAAGCCTACAACAGCAAACAGGGAAATCTAGCAAGTGAACTCTCCACTCAACAGTTGTCAAATTCAGCATGGAAAAAAGGGGGTAGTCAAGCTTTGTTGAAGTCAAGTCACTGAAAAATAGCTATGGTCTGGCAGGTCTGAAATACAAAGTTAAGCTAACAGAGTTAGAACCATTATTTTGTAGGGTAAAGAAAGCCTGAAGTTGTAAATGTTTTTACACTTCATTTTTTCCTCTTGGTTCTCTATTACATAAACAATCAAATATGACTGAAAAGAAGTTATAGGAAGGCAAAAAGGTAATTCAGACCACTGCTAAGTGTTTTTAAATTTAATACATAAGACTGGAACAAAGACATATTTCCTCTTGCTTACCAACAATATAAAGCACCATTCTTTAGCTAGAAAATGCTTTACCTGTGATTACCAGGAGCTGTCACTGCAGTATTATCTAGTTCTCTCAGTAAGGCACTGCCTGTGCTGAGGGCCAGCTATGGCCCGAGTTTAACCAAGCAGCCATAGAAGACTGCACTGCTGCTTCTCAATGGAACAAGGACAAGGGTGAGCTCCCGGACATTTTCCAATTTTTCTGGACATTTTCCCAGACATTTTCCAATTCAATTTTCCAGACATCTGTTGGGTAAGCAACTTGGCCAGGCACGCGCAGTCCAAATGGTTCCTACAATGCACTGAAGATAATTTTCTGATGCAGGTGGTGGAGGAGCCAACGAGGAGGGGGGTGCTCCTGGACCTTGTCCTTACCAACAGGGATGGGCTTGTTAGGGATGTGAAGGTTGGGGGCAGCTTGGGATGCAGCGACCATGAGATGGTGGAGTTCAAGATAGAACTTGGTGGAAGAACTAAGGCTAAAAGCAGGATTGCTACCCTGGACTTCCGGAGAGCCAACTTCGACCTTTTCCAGGACCTGCTTGGGAGTATCTCATGGGATAGGTTGCTAGAAGGCAAGGGTGCTTGTGGGAGCTGGGCTACATTTAAACAGCATTTCTTCCAAGCTCAGGATCAGTGCATCCCTAAGAGTAGGAAATCGGGGAAGGGGGGCAGGAAACCTGCGTGGATGAGCAAGGAGCTCATCGATAAGATCAAAAGGAAGAGGAAGGTTTATCAAACGTGGAAAAAGGGCCTGTCCTCCCAAAAGGAGCATAGAAGTGTCAGGGCCTGCAGGGACACGACAAGGAAGGCTAAAGCCCACCTAGAGATGAGGCTTGCAAAAGAGATAAAAGATAGTAAGAAGGGTTTTTTTAAGTACGTAAACAGTAAAAGGAAGACTAGGGATAATGTGGGTCCCTTGCTGAATGAGGGGGGTGTCCTGGTAACAGGAGACGCTGAGAAGGCAGAGATACTGAATGCTTTCTTTGCTTCAGTCTTTGCTTCAAGGACTCCCCCCCAGGACTCCTTGACCCTGGAGGGAGGAGAAAGAGTCTGGGAAGTGGAGATCTCCCCCCTTGTTGACAAGAGAGTGGTCTGGGAGTGTCTGAGTGGGCTCAACGCACACAAATGCATGGGTCCTGATGGGATGCATCCACGTGTGCTAAGGGAGTTGGCAGAGGTGATTGTCAAACCACTCTCTATCATCTTTGAAAGGTCCTGGAGAAAAGGAGAGGTGCCTGAAGATTGTAAGATAGCCAATGTCACTCTGGTCTTCAAGAAGGGCAAGAAGGAGGATCCGGGAAACTACAGGCCAGTCAGTCTCACCTCTGTCCCTGGAAAGGTGTTGGAACTTGTTCTGGATGCCATCTCCAAGCAATTGGAAGAGAAGAAGGTTATGAGGAGCAGTCAGCATGGATTCACCAAGGGAAGCCGTGCTCAACCAACCTCGTTGCCTTCTATGATGGCATCACCAGCTGGGTAGATGAGGGGGGAGCAGTGGATGTCATCTACCTTGACTTTAGCAAGGCTTTCAATACTGTCTCTCATGACATCCTGATAGCAAAGCTGAGAAAGTGTGGGATAGAGGAGTGGACAGTAAGGTGGGTTGAGAACTGGCTGACTGGCCGAGCTCAGAGGGTGGTGATCGGCGGCGCAGAGTCCGGCTGGAGGCCTGTGACTAGCGGTGCTCCCCAGGGGTCAGTGCTGGGTCCAGTCTTGTTCAACATCTTCACTGATGACCTTGATGAGAGAATAGTGTGTGCCCTCAGCAAGTACGCCGATGACACAAAGCTGGGAGGAGTGGCTGACATGCCAGAAGGCTGTGCTGCCATTCAGCGAGACCTGGACCGGCTGGAGAGACGGGCAGGAAGAAACCAAATGAGGTTTAATAAGAGCAAGTGTAGAGTCCTGCACCTGGGAAGAAACAACCACATCTATCAGTACAGGCTGGGGGATGACCTGCTGGAGAGGAGCTCCAAGGAGAAGGACCTGGGGGTCCTGGTGGATGACAGATTGACCATGAGCCAGCACTATGCCCTCATGGCCAAGAGGGCGAATGGGATCCTGGCGTGCATTAAAAGGAGCGTGGCCAGCAGGTCAAGGGAGGTGATCCTCCCCTTCTACTCTGTCCTGGTCAGGCCTCATCTGAAGTACTGTGTCCAGTTCTGGGCTCCCCAGTACAAAAAAAAAAAAAAAAAAAAAAAAAAAAAGACAGGGATCTCCTGGAAAGAGTCCAGCAGAGGGCCACAAAGATGATATGGGCCCTGGAGCATCTTCCCTATGAGGAAAGGCTGAGAAACCTGAGTCTGTTCAGCCTGGAGAAGAGAAGACTGAGAGGGGATCTCATCAATGTGTATAAATACCTGAGGGGTGGGGGACAGAAGGATTTGGCCAACCTCTTTTCAGTGGTTTGCAGTGACAGGACAAGGAGTAATGGCCACAAAATGGAGCACAGGAAGTTCCACACCAACATGAGAAAGAACTTCTTCACGGTGACAGTGACAGAGCACTGGAACAGGCTGCCCAGGGAGGTTGTGGAGTCTCCTTCTCTGGAGATATTTAAGGCCTGTCTGGATGTCTACCTAGGCAGCCTGCTCTGAGGAACCTGCTTTGGCAGGGGGGTTGGACCCAATGATCTTTCGAAGTCCTTTACAACCCCTTCAATTCTGTGATTCCCCAGCCTTGGTTTCCTCACAGTCGCCATGCCTATCCCAGGCACAAGACAATTATTGCCAGCAATATTCCCCTAAAATGGACACGTAAAACAACTCTGGGATAACAGCGCTCCTTTGGGACAGATCCCCTTTTCTCAAACACTTACAGACTTTTACTGACATTTACAAAAATCTAATGGAAAAGCATTCATGAATGGCATACAAAGAAGGCATTTGTTCATTCAGCTACTGTCCACCACTCAACACAGTCTCAGCCAGTGTGAGAGTAGAGGCTGCAATGATTAAGACCAACACGTCTCATTTAACATTTGTGAGACTCATCACATCATACTCCTAGCTGGCACTCAAAATGACAATAACTACAGGAGCAGTTTCTCAGCACTGCCTACTTCATGCATCACACCTTCCCTCATACTAAAGACACCTCCTCACAGACAAGCTGCATTTCCTTCAAAATTCTTGGCTAGATTTCATTCAAGTGAAATATGAAATACTTAGAAACATCTATAGTGCTCAGTTTAGAGCTGAAATATCCTACATCTTCTCTATGTAAAATAAAGCTAGAGCAGCCACTAGATAAACAGCAGGGAGAAATTTTCCTGTCAACAGAAACCACCATCTTGTTCTCTTGACATTTTAGCAAGATCACATCCACAGCAGCGTGTGTCCTAATGCTGCATGAAGTGCACAGGTAATTCCACTGCTACAAGCACCTGGTTGCCTGGCAGCTGGTTGCGAGGGCAAGAGAAGGAAGAGGATGGACAGAAAGAGGACAGAAAGATCGTGGCTGCTTTTGTAGACAGCAGGCATGAGGCCTGCCACAAAGAGGAGAAGCCACCACGCTCTCTCCAGGTGGGCCACCAGTCAGCCTGGGAAAACTCCAGCAACCACTGGGCTGCCCTTCTAAACCAGTGAAGGGAAAGGTGAAATCCTTCTGCCAGTTACCATCTCCTACAGCTTGTTTTGTCAGACAGGTCTCCTCACAGACCCACATATTTTCACAAGGGGCATTCACGCTGCTCAGCTTCGGACACCTGGCTTACTCTGCCTGCCTCTCCGACTTCTTTAGCCTGTGGTAAAAGCTGCCCACTGCTGCAGAGAAGGCCAGAGCCCTACCAATTTCTTTCAAGCCCTTTCACAAACTGTCCTCTGATGAATACTCTCTCCTTTTCCGACAGCTGAAGAAGCAGGAAACCAGCCTCACAAACCAGATGGGAAAAAGCCATCGGGGCACGGACTGATGAGCAGCGCCACAGACTGATGAGCACCTCCCCAGCAGCAATAAGAGGACTCCTCTGATGGAAATCCTTCAGCCACCAAGGTGGCAATTTCTGCCTGCATAGTTCATACATTAAAGTGAACAAATTGACAGGTGGGAGGCACCTGGCAATGCCAGAGTGCAGGACACAGAATATCCCTGAGGAGACAAGGTGAAGAGCAAAGAGTTATTTATAGAGAAATGTTCTAAGGCAGATTTTAAGAGGCAGATGAATCTGCTTAAGTCACATAAAACCTACATGTTCAACTGATCAGGCTTAGTCAAAGCACCTTCTATTCGCATAAAAACTACCCGTCTTTGTGCAGCAGAGACCTACAGCAACATCTGGAATACAGTCATAGACCACAATTGTAGTGTTTTACCTGCTTTTACAAGCACGAAGTGGGAGGGCTCTCCTTACCCCCTAAAAAGTAGGAAACACGTACAATGACTGGTAGTAGGGACGATGTAACACGAGCAAGTCCTCTGGGGACCTCAGAGTGCTCTATACATTTTCTGTTTTTAGCCACAGTTAAGTCAATGAGAGGTATCAATGGGGTGAAAAGAATAAAATAAATAAATAGATAGTTACAAACTAAGGAGTGTGAAAGAAACACTTTTCGTTTCTACAGCTCAAACTGACCGGTGAAATAAATCAGATTAGGTAATCACAACATATAAAAGTTAGGCTCGAAAGTCCTTATTCTGCCTAGAAACAAGATAAAGGAAATATGACTACTTGCCACACCTGTAACAATGCAGGTTTATATCACTAAGTAGATAACAAAGGAATGCTTCTGCCCTGCAGCAATGCTCTTCTGGCAATGAACTCCTCCTGTTCATGCTAAAGTAGTGCCTGCAAATCCAAGACCCCGACAACCTGGAATTTGGCCATGATTTATACTCTTTACAGAGGCCACCACAAATATTTCCTATCATTGTAAAAGCCGAAATAATTCTGGAACTGAAATTCTTTCCTATTAAGTTTACAAAAAAAAAAAAAAAAAAAAAAGAAAACACATGATACTCATGTCTCTCTTTCATCCAATAGCTTAGTTCTGTTTCTTATATTCTATACATAGTAACTTCCTCAAGTTATATTCAAATCAGAGCTCTGGAACACTTCCAAAATACATAGCTTAAGTTTTCTTAGATGCAAGTTCAGAACCAAATAGGTCAACATCAGAACTGACCTGCTGGTTTTCATTCCCTGGTATCAGCTCAGCTCCCTACAAGAACCACAATCCTAGATATAATACAACCATTAACACCATCCTTCCCAAGCAAGTGAGGCACTTATCTCTGGTTTCAGAAAGTATTTTGCATATGAAATTTCTGACCTAACACATGATTGGCCTGTATGATTTGATAATCTAAAATAATTTGATTATTTGATAACCTAAGAACAGGAATACTCCAATTTCCTTTGGGATCTGCACAGGGCAGCAATTCAAAATTACAGTTCTGGAAAAAGGGCAAGTAGCCCATCAATAAAAGTCCATCCTCTGGCTTTACACAATTCTGGGCCTTTAGTTTTAATTTCCAGCTATCTACTTGTATGAAAGGAATATAGGACACAGGCCATAGACGGAACGCCAGAGCCCAGCTCAGATCTTGACCACATAACTTTGCTCACATCTGGCCACAGTCCTGACTCGTGATGTTTTCCGCAGTCCTACCAAAGATTAAGTATTATTTACTATTTGGTAAGACTCACAGCCAGCAGCCGCGTCATTCAGCCACTAAGGCAACGTGTAGCACAACCTCTCTGCGAGAAGGAAGCAAAAACAAAGCAACTCTGCAGTGAGATTAGAGGCTTCACATCTTCAGCTTCTCAAGAGCATGCCACTCACAAATGCTGGAAGGCTGCTGTAGTAAAAAAAATTCCTCCAGAACACAAGAATGCTCTTGCATTCCTAAGACAGTCCAGTATTTTTTTGAAAAAACATGTATCTCCTTTCTAGTAGGGAACAGAAGAGGAATAAAAACACTGGCAATTCTCTCTTAAAATGGAAATTTGGCAAGAAATGTGTATAAAATGCACAACTGAATGCAACAAACTGAACTGCAAAGTATGAGCTTCAGTGTTAACAGAATAATGTTACATTTTTCAGGTGTTTAAAAGTAAAACAATACCTTTTTTTTTTAATTTTTATTTTTTTGCAATACCCCCACAAGCAGTAAGTTCTTTTAAGCACATGGAGGCAGTTGTTCATGTTTTAGAGTAGGGTTACATTTCATCACGATTTTTTTTTTCCTAAAATTAATAAAAAGAAAAAGCTGGTCTTCCTATAACAACTCTTTTGCATTATGAAATATCTCATGGTCTCTTCACTTAGAGTGTGTAACATAAAATCCCATCACACTAATGTATGTTTTCAAAAATTGGTATGATCAATTTGTACAAAACCTCCGAACAGCTATTCTCCCACTGATTTAATCCTGGTGAGCACTTTAATTTGCTTTTTAACTACATCATGTTAAATTTATGCAAAATGTTAAGACTGGGACACAGAAGAATAATTAAAATGATCTTTCTAAATACATTTCAGATAAGCTGTTCCAGTCCTGTGCTTACTTGTATACTGTGTGAGACCACAACTACAACTCTGACCTTAGCTGTGCCAATTTAAAATGCAGATTAGCAAGGTTTTAATCTACAGCTTGAAGACACAGATACCAGATTCAGGTCTGCGGTGGAGTCCATCCTGAAACTTAAAAAGGTTTTGAATCAGAACTGAGGCATCTCAGAAGGAATAACATTCAGCCTCCCTTTTTTGGTGCCTGTCAGAGCAGGAGAAATCTTCCCTACTGCCCTGTCAGCATCTGTCTTTTTAGGATGCTGTCACACAAGCCCATCAATACACTATGAATCCAACAGCCTTAATGTTCAGAATCTGCAAAGACAGAAGTCACATGATAACTTCACTACTGAAGAAAGGTGAAATACATCTACCCTCAACACAGCCTCTCTTCCACACCCCTTTGGTGTACAGCAAGCTGGTTTGTACATAGCTGCTTCAATACCAGGGGCAAACTTTTCAGTATGTGTCTCAGTGCTAATCTGTCTGGAAGCTCACTTATTCACCTGGACGTGCCTGCAGCTCCTAGCATTTTGCAAGTTTCTTTGCCACAGCTAATCAGCTCCGCACAGTCAGAAGGATATCCATCCCCCTGCATAGCCGGCTCCGAAATGCGTCACTTTCTTCAAGAAACTTCTTGTTTACCCTGACCTTTTTCCTCCCTTTGTTTTTGGTTCTTGCATGGTGACATCAAGAAATAAAGAAAGCAGGCAGTTTCCCCCCACACCCTCCAACCCCTCCAGCAGCACAGACCAGACGCCATCGGTGACGGTGGCACCGAAGTATGAGAAGCAACAACAGGTTAGCGCTGTGCACCGTGGGCAGGGCAGTCACTTGCTCTGAACACACACACACACACACACACAGCACTCCCCATGAGCCGCACTCCAGGCATCTTTTTCTTTCCTTCGCTGTAGCGCAGCGCTACCATCTGATGCACGTGGCCAGGGAAACAGCTTGAAAGGGAAGGAGAGCTGAGACAAAGATGAGATTTGGAAAAAAAATAAAAAAAAATAAAATAAAATAAAATAAATCAAAGGCTGTTGTGATATAAAACACGGACAAAGCAGCTGCTGCCCCAGCTCTCTGTTTGTGCGCCCACCCGCCACCACAGCACAGCAACCCCGGAGCAGCCGTGCCGGGAGGTCACTCGCAGGGCTCCCTCCTGTTGATCGGCCCTTCACGGGCAGACAGGCTGCCAGAAAGCCGGGTGCATGATCTCACTGCCTGGCGGAGCCGCCTGCCAAACTCCCGGGTACACAAACAAGGCGCACCCCCCTCCAGGATGCTGGCCGCCGGGCAGCCCGGCTCTGCTGCGGCTGGCAGCTCCCGGGCTGGCAGGAGGGGGCTCGGGGGTGCACGGCGGCTCGTTAGAAGTAGCGCTAATTACCCCACCGCCCCCGACCCGCCACTGCCCAGCGACCCACACCCGTGCAAAGGCCGGCACCCGGGGTGTGTGACCGGGGTGTGAGGCGGTCCCGCACGCTGCCCCCCGGCCCCCTCGCACCGTGTTGTAGAACTCGGCGATGGCGGGCACGATGGTGTAGTTGTCCTCGCACCAGTCCACCTCCGAGCTGCCGGCCCGCAGCTGGTCCCACCACAGCAGCGTGCCCATGGCTCCCCGCCGCGGCACGGCACGGCACGGCGAGGCGGCTGCTGCTGCTCTTCCTGCTGCTGCTCTTCCTCCTGCTGCTGCTGCTGCTGCTGCTGCTGCTTTATCGCCTCCTCCTGCTGCTCTATCGCCGCCCCCTCCTGCTTTATCGCCGCCTCCTCCTCCTTCTCCTCTCGCCCCGCGGCCTTTTGGGGCCGGCGGCGCCCCGGGCTTGCGTGAGGCTTGGCCGGGGCCGTGCTGCCTGCCCCCGCAGCCGGCTCCTCTGTGCAGCCCGCCCGGCCGCCTTCCTGCCTGCCCTCACCCCTCCTTCCTTCGTCTGCACTGAAAATGGGTTCCAAAGCAGCTGGCAGCTCCTCGTCTTCCCCTGTGCTGTGTTCACTCTGCACGGGTACTGACTTTTACACGGTCTACAGACAGGTGTACTGGAGAGGCAGCCAGCTGGGTGCGCATTTCATCCTCCGTGAAACATAAAGGCTTAGATATAAAAGCTCAGATTATATTTTTACTTCACTAATTGCCTTCTTGAGAAAGGTCACTTCCAGGTAACCTGCCTTCTTTCCTTACGCAGGAGGTGAGACACCTCACACACACACACACACAGAGGTGGCTGATGGAGGCACGCTTCCAGCCAGCTGTCTGTCCGTCCCCCTGTTCACCCAGCAGTTTTGGACATAACAGCAGAAGAGATCAATCAAGCTTCTGCTACCAGCTGCTGCCATCGAAAGCCCGGAGTTCCACCATGCAAGAGCTCCCGGAACCAGGGCAACATTTACCAAGAGTTCTGCAAGGTTGTCATTCGAGGAAAGTTTACCTGATTGGAAGCTACTCGATTTGTAGAAACACAGAAACACCTGCTCTTCTCCTCCGGAGCTGTGAAACAACACAAGTGCAAACAGTAGTGCCACTTTGTGCTTCAACAATGTCAACTGTTGCCACGTTCAGTTCTAGCATGGATGTTGTGGTGGTTTAACCCGGCCGGCAGCTCAACACCACACAGCCGTTCACTCACCCTCCTTCTCTGGGATGGGGGAGAGAAATGGGAAAGTGAAGCCTGTGAGTTGAGATAAAGACAGTTTATTAAGACAGGAAAATAATAATAACAATAATAATAATGATGATGATAATAGTACTAAGAATAATAATGTGTACGAAACAAGTGATGCACAATGCAATTGCTCACCACCCATTGACTGATGCCCAGCCTATCCCTGAGCAGCTGGCCCTCCCACCCCGGCTAGCCACCCCTGTGTATTGTTCAGCATGACCCCAGATGGTATGGAATACCCCTTTGGCCAGTTTGGGTCAGCTGTGCTGGGTCTGTCCCCTCCCAGCTCGTGCTGCACCCCCAGCCTGCCCACTGGCAGGACAGAGCAAGAAGCTGAAACATCCTTGGCTTGGTGTAAGCACTGCTCTGCAACAATTAAAACATCGGGGTGTTATCAGCACTCTTCTCATCCTAAGCCAAACGTAGCATCCTACTAGGAGGAAAATTAACTCTGTCCTAACTGAAACCAGGACAGTTGTTTAGCCTGGAGTCTCTACAACTCCATTGTTTGTCTTTAAGTGAAAGAGGCATTTTTTTTTCTTCAAGTAAAACTGGAGGGAGCAGCCATACTAAAGAGTCAGCGCAGAGCTTTTGAGCAAGTTTGCGCAAAATTTAACCCCGAACCCCCCCCCTACGACACAGACACAGGCAGGGTTTTCCTCTGGCCATTTATTAGCACACTCGCACAGCGTGTGAGGGGAGCTGGGGGCCGGCCTCTCCTGGCAGGTAACTGGTGGTAAGGACTGGGGAATGGCCTCGGGCTGGGCCAGGGCAGGCTCAGGCTGGCAACGGGAGACTTTTCTGTCGCCCATATTGGCCCCGGCCCAGTACCACCGAGCGTGGGTCCGCCAAGAGGGACAGGCAGGGCCGGAAGCCATCTCCTCCGCTGCCAGCTCCTCTTTGCCCCGCCCCCTTGCGGGCAAACCGCCGCTCGCCATTGGCTCCCCGCCATGGCGCGCGGCGCTCTCGCGAGGCTTGGCGGGTTATGTGCGGGCGGCGGGCGGAAGTGCGGCCTTTTCTGTCGGCGTCGCGGCGAGGGCAGGATGAAGGCAAGGCCGCGCGGCGGGGCCGGGCGGGCCCGCGCGGGGCCCGCGCCGCAGACGGGCCCGGCGCCTGCTGGCGGGGCGCGGGCACCCCCCGGGGGGGCGCGGGGCGCTGCGGGGGGCTGCGGGGGGCCGGATGGCGGCGGATCCCCGGCAGGGCCGCCATGGGGACGGCCGCCGCCATGGGGGCAGGCTGGCGGCTAGGCCTGCGGCTGGGGGCCGGCAGGGAGCCGGGGGGGGGGGGAGCTTGTGTGAAGGGCTGAGCTTGTGTGCAACGCGCGTTGTGAGGGCTTGAAGCTGACCGGCGCTCGCTGTTTGTCCGGTTAGCTCAACATCTCCTTCCCAGCCACCGGCTGCCAGAAGCTGATCGAAGTGGACGATGAGCGCAAGCTGAGGACGTTCTATGAGAAGCGGATGGCCACCGAGGTCGCGGCTGATTCTCTTGGTGAGGAGTGGAAGGTAAGGATCCGAAGGGCGTGCCAGCCACAGCCAAGCTGCTTAAGGTACAAAGCCATTTCCAGGGTGTAGCTGCAGCATTTTAGGGTATTTGCATGGTGCTGGTTTGAAAGCTTCTCTTAAAGTACATACTGAATGCATTCTTCTTAATAAGTTAATTTCTGCTGGTGCTGTCTCCTCAGAAAAGAAAATAAAAGCTATTTTTCTCATTTTACATGTGTATTCATAACCCAGACTTTTATGTTGAATGCATATTTCTGGTTCGTGATGCTTATAGGCTTTGGTTAGGCTTAACGTTAAGGAGAAGAAAATACAAGGATGGATACCATTTAGTTTGATGGATCTTGCACAAAATTTGTAATGGTTAAGAATTTTATTTTTGGATATGCGTTTTTAAAGAAGTAGAGTAAATGTAGATCATATCTTTGCGTGCTGTGTTTCATGTCTGTGTTAAACAAAAATCTTGAACTGTTGGCGTGGTGTTGCTTCAAGAAGCTCTTCATGTCTGCAGTAGTAGTGACTTCTGAACCACTGGCACAGCAGCTGTTCCAGACAGTGTGTTGTGATCTCTCCATGTCTGGGAGTAATAGAGATACGAGCAACTAAAATGTGTGTTTCTGTTTTCTCAGGGCTATGTTGTCCGAATCAGCGGTGGCAATGACAAGCAAGGCTTCCCCATGAAGCAAGGTGTCCTCACTCATGGACGTGTCCGCCTTCTGCTCAGCAAGGGCCACTCCTGCTACCGCCCCAGGAGAACTGGAGAAAGAAAACGCAAATCTGTCCGGGGCTGCATTGTTGATGCCAACTTGAGCGTTCTGAACTTGGTCATTGTGAAAAAGGGTAAGAGCCTGGGTGAAGCAGTCAAAATGTAGAGATAGGCACCAGGGAAGAGCCTGTTTGCCAGAGTTCTGCAGAATGGGAACCTCACAGTCTTAGAGTGAAAATGTATCTTGAAATCCCTCTTGAGTGTTATATTGTAACTTGAAAACTGGTCACTGGTTTCTGAAATGTTTTCATTGCTGCCAGTGGTACCATTGCATTAAATCATCAAAGCGTAGTCAGGGTTGTCGATACTGGCAGGTGTACCCCAAGGATTACCTAGTATTTGTTTTTTATGTATTTTAAATTCAGGACTGTTGATGAATTGAACAGGTGGTTAATAGATGCAGGATTTTTTACCATGTTTAAACTCATTCTCTCAAAGGTGAAAAGGATATTCCTGGGCTGACAGACACAACTGTGCCTCGTCGTCTTGGTCCCAAGAGGGCTAGCAGAATCCGCAAGCTGTTCAATCTCTCTAAGGAGGATGATGTCCGCCAGTATGTTGTGAGGAAACCTCTGAACAAGGAGGGTAAGAACTGAGACTTCCTAACTTTTGCCTTGCTTTCAGGTACTTTTCAGCAGAGAGGTGTCAAGTTTTCTGCATTTGTGGATGAGAAGTTGACACTAATGTGTTTTCCACTTTTCCATCCTCCATTTCACTCTCAATCTCTTGGCACGATTTATTTTTAAATATTTTATATACTCTGATGTTATTGGTGGTTCTAAGAAAATTTGAAAAATAATTTTAATAGAGTGAGGATAAATCAGGGATAGAATGATAGAATGTTTTTGAAATGTTTCGTAGATTCATAGTACCATCAAGGTTGGAAAAGACCTCCAAGATCACCTGGTCCAACTATCCCCCTACCACCAGTATCACCCGTTAAACCATGCCCCTAAGCTCCACGTCCAGCCTTTCCTTGAACACCCCCAGGGACAGTGATGCCACCACCTCTCTGGTCAACCTGTTCCAATGCCTGACAGCTCCTTCTGAGAAGAAATGTCTCCTCATTTCCAACCTGAACCTCCTCTGGCACAACTTGAGGCCATTCCCTCTAGTCCTATCACTAGTTACTTGTGCGAAGAAGCTGAACCCTTGACTTCCTTTCAGGTAGTTGTAGGGAGGAATGAGGTCTCCCCTGAGCCTCCTGTTCTCCAGACTGAAAGATTCATATCAGGTGGACATAGAAAACAAAATATAGAGCAGGTATTGGTAACACTTTTCCCCCATGCTTTTATGACAGCCTGCAAAACGAGCTGTTCTTGGGAGGTCAGTGTTCTGCTGTCTATCTGTCTCTTCTTGCAGTGTTTAATGTCTGGTGCTGTTGCATTTGATCAAAACATGAATGGTGAGGATTTTTAGAAAGAAAGACTGCGGTGAAGTGCAGGCACTAAGGGAAGTTACTGGGTAAAAGGCTGCGAAGCGAATTTTTTTCCATCATAGGAACCATACTGTCTGCTAAAGAACGCAGTCCTGGTCGACTGGTGCAGACAGTTGCTTGTCACTTGAGTAGTGAAATTATACAGATGTTTGCATTCCTGTTTGATTGTTACAGAGTTGTGGATTTGTTTTCTGGGGATGAAACTTGAAAGTCTACGTAGAACTCTGAAGAGCTTTTTAAATCTGAAAATGCAGTAGCTTGGTCTGAAAGCTAAGTGATGGCTTTCCACATTCATTAAATATTTTAGGACTATGGGAAATGATTTAAGACAGACTTGCTGAGAAGCAAGGAATTTTCACAGAACTGGAGGGAGTTAAAAATGCATTGCAGTTGTGTAGCATTAACAAAACACAGTTTTAATGTCTGACAGTAACTGAATCACTTCTTGAAAAACCTGTTCCTGCTGAACCCTGTTTAAGTATGTAGTATGCTAAGTTAAGTTCCGCTTGCTGTTATGGTGATGTTCTCTTTCAAAGTAGTTAGGGGAGGAGGCTTAAGGTCTCTTTGGAAGAAATTTTGTCATTTCTGCCTTTCTACTGAAAGACCTCAGTGTGGCCTTTCAATATTTAAAGGGGGAATATAAAAAGGATGAGTAAATACTATTTTTATTTTTTTTTCAGACATATGGGGTAATGGTTTTGAACTAAAAGAGAGGGGAGATGTAGGCTAGATGGTAGGAGTAAATTCTTCATTGTGAGGGTGGTGAGGCACTGGCACAGGCTGCCCAGAGCAGCTGTGGATGCCCCATTCCTGGAGGTGAGGTGCTCAAGGCCAGGCTGGATGGGGCTTTGGGCAGCCTGGTCTGGTGGGAGGTGTCCCTGCAGGGGGGTGGAACTGGGTGGGCTTTGGGGTTCCATCCAACTGGATGATCTTTGGGTTCCAACCTGGGCCATTCTGTGATTCTACTGACTCATAAGTCTATTCTAGGCAAGAAACCCAGGACCAAGGCTCCTAAGATCCAGCGACTGGTGACTCCCCGAGTTCTGCAACATAAGCGCAGACGTATTGCGCTGAAGAAGCAGCGCACTCAGAAGAACAAGGAGGAAGCAGCAGAATACGCCAAGCTCTTGGCAAAGAGGATGAAGGTACGTGCACCCCTCGTAACATGGCTGTTCAGAGTATCTTGCACTCTAGAAACAAAGGGATTTGATAAACCTGACTGTACACCTAAAATGGTACTGTAGTTAGCTGATTCTGACTAGCAATACCTGAATGTGAGCGTTCATTTTTGCCAGTCCTGGAAGAGTTGAATTAATAGGTCTGGTCTGTTTGTGAGAGCTGATTTTGAAGAAAGTAATGGACAGTTACAGCCTGTGACAATGATAACATTTTTGTGGTAGCAATTTTAGTTTAATTCTAGGTTAACTAGGGTGTGCGAGCGTGTGAGTGATTGTGTAGAGGAATTGCATCCAGTAGCTGGCCTGGATGGAAGGTAACTGGAAGGTAACTTGGCAAGAAGTTGTCTTGAACCTAAAGCAGTAGTGACTGCAGAAGCAATACTGTTACAATGTTTAGCATGGTACTCCAATGTTTTGAGACTCGTGGACTGTAATGGAATGTAGACAGAACTCCAGTATGTTCTGAGCTTGCATCAGTATTTTTTTCACTGCAGTTTTGGACACTGATGATCTGGATTGGTTAGAGATGTGTGTCTCTGTGGGTTTGGGTACTGGTAGCATTTCTTTGGTCTGGGAAGAAGGGAAGCTGGATTCTGCTTTAATGAGTGAAGGACTAAGAGCTTGATAGCATCTGACACAAGATTGCTCATTTCATGCTCTTTTGCTTTTCAGGAGGCCAAGGAAAAGCGCCAGGAGCAGATTGCTAAGAGGCGCCGGCTTTCTTCATTGAGAGCTTCTACATCTAAGTCTGAGTCAAGTCAGAAGTAAAGATGTATGTGAAAGTAAAATAAACCCTTTTTGTGGTTGAATTTAACTGAGAGTCATGTGCGTGTTGTTCCCAGCTTTATCTTAGAAGGAAGAGCAGCCCAGACTAACTGCATCACCCAGACCTAAATGGATCCACAATCCTTGGTCTTGAATCTGTTCTCTTGAGAACTTGCAATGCATGTTCATGCTTTTTGTGAGAAGTTCCAGTTTGTAGTAACTGTACATACATCCTGATTCTTAGAAGCAGAATTTACCTGCAACAGCAAAATCTTGTATTGTGGTTATGTAGTGGTTTAATATTTTTTTGGTCTTAAGTACAGGACAGTGTTTCCAGATGAGGAAGGAACACACTTGGCTTGGTACTGAGCATGTGATGGTAAAAATCTAAAGTCTGGGGATTCATAGAGTTAAGTGCAAGTATTTTGCCATTGTGCTTTTGAAGTTAATACTGAATACAGAGAATGAGTAAGCGGTCTACTAAAATGTTTGCTGTAGCAGTTTCACTCAAGGATAAATGCTAATAACCTGCATGTATTTAGAACCCGTTTTGTGGAGATTTATTAGGCTGGTGGGAATTCTATGATTTAGGAATATATAAAGTATTGGCGATGGATTAAGCTGTGTCTAAATAGATTCTTAGGTGCTCTTAAAATAGTAATCAGGATACACCCCAGTTCTTTGTTCAGATAAGTTTGTGCTTCTATTGCCAATACAGAAGTTAAGAAACTTTAATTTTCTTGTGTGCGTAGCGAGGATATTTAAGCTAGGACTTCACCTGACTGGAAACAATTTTTGAATATCTTGAATGTGGAATCTGAACTCTGTGAAATGGGAGTTGCTGATCTTGGATGAGGGTAAAATTTGCAATGAAACAGGTGCATGTGGCTGAAGTCTCAGACGAAGAAAATTGCACAAAGCAGTTAATCCCAGCTGCCAGTCAAACTTCTATGACAGCTTGACTGCTCAGGTGGAAGAATTGTATGGACTATAATTGATTTGTAATTGGAAAAATGTAAGTAGAAAGTGCAAAGTAAATTGGGTTAACAATAGTATTTAAAGCACAAGTTAAATAAGAATGTTGGCTAGTTTCATAAAGTGAAGTATCTAGATTTTAGCATTTTACATAAAAACCAAGCTGATAATTACAGTGTGTGTTTTTTTTTATGGAGGCCATGTTGGAAGGGTCACTTACTTCTTGGTCTTCCAAACCAGAGCAGCTGGTGCCAAAGTTGTGTTAGTGGCTGAAAAAAGGTGGTGGGATGCTGGCTGTCTTTGTCAAACTGTCCTTGAGAACGCATAGCCCTGTCAGAGCCAGGAAATTCAATTCTTGTAATGCAGAAGCAGAGGCATTGTTATTTAGGCCATCAACAGCTCAGAGGTTAATGAGATACAGAACGCTGTCTGCGTGCACTTGACAGCTTTGCCACAGTAGGATCTGCACTAAAACTCTGCAAGGCCAGCTGCTGTGGGGGTCTTCTAACATCATAGTATGGAGGAGGGGATCCAGTGCACCCTCAGTAAGTTTGCAGACAACACCAAGCTAGGTGCGTGTGTCAATCTGCTCGAGGGTAGGAAGGCTCTGCAGGAGGATCTGGATAGGCTGCACCGATGGGCTGAGGTCAACTGCACAAAGTTCAACAAGGCCAAGTGCCGGGTCCTACACCTGGGGTGCAATAACCCCAAGCAGAGCTACAGGCTGGGAGAGGAATGGTTGGAGAGCTGCCAGGCAGAGAAGGACCTGGGAGTGATGGTGGATAGTCGGCTGAATATGAGCCAGCAGTGTGCTCAGGTGGCCAAGGCCAACGGCATCCTGGCTTGTATCAGAAACAGTGTGGCCAGCAGGGCTAGGGAAGTGATCATCCCCCTGTACTCAGCTCTGGTGAGGCCGCACCTCGAGTACTGTGTTCAGTTTTGGGCCCCTCGCTACAAGAAGGACATGGAGGTGCTCGAGAGAGTCCAGAGAAGGGCGACGAAGCTGGTGAGGGGCCTGGAGAACAAGTCCTACGAGGAGCGGCTGAGGGAGCTGGGCTTGTTCAGCCTGGAGAAGAGGAGGCTCAGGGGCGACCTTATCGCTCTCTATAGGTACCTTAAAGGAGGCTGTAGCAAGGTGGGGATTGGACTATTCTCCCACGTGCCTGGCAAAAGGATGAGGGGGAATGGGTTAAAGTTGCGCCAGGGGAGGTTTAGGTTGGATATTAAGAAGAGCTTCTTTACCAAGAGGGCTGTTAGGCATTGGAACAGGCTGCCCAGGGAAGTGGTGGAGTCACCATCCCTGGAAGTCTTCAAAAGACGTTTAGATGTAGAGCTTAGGGATATGGTTTAGTGGGGACTGTTAGTGTTAGGTCAGGGGTTGGACTAGGTGATCTTGGAGGTCTCTTCCAACCTAGAAATACTGTGATTTCCACAAGCCACTTCTGTTATACAGCTATTTCTTCAAACAGAAAGGTCTTTAGGGGTCTAGTATTATTTTTACTAGGAGATTAGTGAAGTAATTGCCATAGAGGAGGGAGTCTGAAAGATCCTCAATTGTGAAAGAAGGCCTGAAGCACTTGGCCAGTCAACTGGCAATTTCTACTGCTTAAATTTCATTTCCACCTGAAATGTATTTACTTTCATTTTGAACCTAACCCCACAACTATGATTTGAGGCAGGAGGTGCACCAGCATCTCTTGCAATCTGCAAGAGTCCATCACTGTGAAAGCACAACTCTACTTCCTCTACTGCAAAGTCACTGAAACAAAAACAGAATTCCCAGCAGGTTTTAAGCGACATACAGCTGCACACTTGCTCCCACCCACCTGGTCAGGGATGGATGCTTCTCCTGGCCAGCAGAGAGCAGCAGCTCTATCAATAGGAAGCCAGGATCCTTGACTTCCCTTCAGACAAGGTTTCTGCCTGTGGTGGTTTTACTGTGCTAGGCAGTTAAACACCACAACTGGTCTCTCACTCCTCGTCCTTAGATGAGGAGGGGAAGAAGTAAAAGTAAAGAATGACTCACTGGTTGAGATAAGGATAATTTAACTAAAGGGAAAATAATTACTGAAGAAAGATTATTATTAACTAAACAATTTAAAGGGGGAAAAAAAGGAAAGGGAAAAATAAACAAAACAAATGAAGGCTATGTGGAAGTGCAGAGGAAAGAAATTACTCTCTACTTCCCACAAATGAGCGATGATTGACCACGTCCTTGAAGCAAGGCCTCAACGCACGCAGCCGGTGTTCGAGAGGAGGACCGACGTCTTCTCAACGAGAGCCCACCCCTCCCCTCTTCTTCCTGTTTCCACCTTTTATTGCTGAGTGTGACACCACATGGTATGGAATATCCCTTTGGTTGGTTTAGGTCAGCTGCCCTGGTGATGTTTCTCTTCTCACTTTTTGCCCACCCCCTAGGAGGGTTAAAGAGAGTCCTGATGCTGTGCCAGCACTGCTCCGTGGCAGACACAACACTGGTGTGATAACACTGCTGTTCCAGCTACAAGTGCAGAGCACAGCACTGTGTGGACTGCTGCAGGGAAAGTTAACATCCCAGCCAAACCCAGTACGCTGCTTCCAGCAGCCCGTTTTTCATTTTTTTCTGCCTTTATTGGTCTTGCTATGTGTGTATGGCTCACTTGTTGTGCCTTGGAGCCATCCTCTCTCATGAATGAAATCTGCCCAGGACCGTCCTGTTTTTTGTCTTCCCTCTGCCCCGCCTCGACTGCTCCAGCTCTTTCCCACCATTACAAATTTACTGAGATACTCTGCAAAACAATTCAATGAGGCAGTTGAAAGTCTCTGGTTTTGCCCAACTACAAGCTGAATTTGCATTTAAGATTAAATTCTATCAAGCAGGTACGGTCCAATGGTAAAAGAAGCTGAACAAGTGAAATTTCACAAAGGATTTGTACATACTTTATTTTGTGAAATACAATAAAAAATGTTTATTCCTCTAGAATATCTATACAAAATTCAGAATATGCAGAGTGCCCTTTTAATCTCAAGCAACATTTGTCACATGTACAAAACATCATAGAAACACTCATTAATCAAAGCACAGTAAATGGATGCCATTTTTCAACAACTCAAAACAGCCTCTAAACCAGTGCAAATTTTATTGCATTATAGAAAATTCCCCAACTCCATAAATTCATAATTTATTCACACCACATCCTCTCATCCTCATGACAGTTTATTTTAAACTCCTCCTAGGAGTTTAAAATATGTGCTTCTATAAACATCAAACAATCCCTTTAATTTGCACCACTGATTGATGCAGACTGAAAAAAAGGTAAAACAATCCTTTTCTTTCACCATATGCACAATGATATACAGCAGAGTAGGAAACAGAACTACAGTCCAATTCAAAAGTTGAGTTTTAAGATTTAGAAGTTACAAGGGTGTTTCATTTATTTCTTTTAAAGGTCTATGAAGAAAAGCTGAAACATAGAAGGCACTGTGAAGTTTTTATTAGTTAAAAGAAGAAAAAAAAAGGTATAGTTCTGCAAGGTGTCCAGCTTACCATTTAATGAAATGAAGTTACCTGCACTGAAGTAACTTCGAAAAGAGAATGAGTGGATTCTTCAGTTACTTGTATTTAATAATTTGTTTAAAAAATATAATTTCTATGATCTAATTTGATATACACTTTGAAAATGTGCACCTATGTTGCAGTTATTCAAGGGAAGCAGTAAATTCAAAGGAAGGTGTATTATTCTAACTGCAGCAATACAAAAAGCCATTAATTCACAGTTACAGTGGAATAAAAGTACTCATTAACATAAGTGCAATGTAGCTTGAGCTTAACCGATGTGAAATTCCACTAGTACTAAGACAAAGTTGTTTGCAAAACAAACTGAGTTTAAAACACACATGCTGATTTCAATACTTTCTATCAAACTTCTGTTTTCTAAGCTTGAATTATATAGAATGTGAAGACAAGATATGACTATAAGTAACATACAGATGTTTCTATTAACATGTGAAAGCTGGTACCTTTTACTGTGCCAATACTGCAGCCATATCAGTCCTCTATGCACACCGGGGTTTCAAAGTTATTATAGGTTGGCAATGTGCCAGAATATATTCACAATAAAAAATCTTTCAGAATCCTGATTTTAAAACCTTAAAGACTCCTATTTCTTTGTTGTTTTAATTCTTAAAAAAAAAAAAAAAAAAAAACAGGCAGTTTGACACGCAAGTTGTATCTAGCTTTCATAGCTAGGGGAAAGGTGCAAGATAATATCTTCTCAGCACGACTAACAAATCGAATGTTCTTAGGGCAACAATTCAAGGAAGCTTCTCTGTGATATTAGTTATTCCAATACAAACTTTCTGACTTCTTGGGCTTACTTGAAAGTTCATTAAGAGTTTGCTCCCACATATGTACACAGTTTGGTTTGTACCCTTATTTTGTGCAAACATCACAGGTTTTGAATGGAATATTGATCTATGACCATTTTCTTCAAGTTTATAAAACATGTTCAAAAACCCAGCTTCTCCTTGAGCGCTAGCTGCTAAGTAGCTGTCAGACTATACAGAATATTTAGAGGCAAGGATGCTACTTTTTCTGCTTCAATTAAGAGGAAAACAGAATCAAGACCAAGTTTATCCACCTCCCTCCTCCCCAGTACCCTTGTCCAACTCATTTATGCATTATGGATTCGAATAACCAAGATTTGGATTACCAGGAACAGGAACATTTGTAGGCAACTAAATTATTCCTACAAAGCCCAAGTAGTTTATGCTGTTACTAACTGCAGATAACAATGTCTTAGGCCTTTACTGTCCCATGTTCAGAAAGACAGGTGTTTGAAATGAACTCATACGAAGCTTTTGGAGACTTTTCCCCTCTTTAGTTTTAAACAGATTCTAGAGTGTATGGGTATTGAGCCACGATAAGCACTTTTCTTCAGCACGATTGTAGTGCTTTTAGAATTTGAATTAGAGAAGTCTGCATCTCACAAATCTATCTAGGAACACCTGCAGCCTCCACCTGGTTGTAGGAGACCTAATAGTCAGACGGAGGAACAGGAACTGCCACCATGCACTTGCAAGGAGAGAAAGCAACTTAACAAGTAAACAGTTGATTCCCATTCCTTTCAAATTTTTGTGAACGTGTCTTGTTTGTGGTGTTTTGCTTTCTTAAAAAGAATCTCCTTATCATCTGAAAGGTAACTAAATATTTTCAGAATTCTCCTTTTTAATTTTAATTATGGATTTCACTTGAGAGCCAGCTGAGTAACAGGCTATTGAAAACTATGCATTAGCAATCAAAATTAAAAATATTAAGTGCTCACCTTTGCCTTTACGTCTATATTAAAAGAGTTAGTATCAGTAGGCATTTAATGATTTCAAATAATTCCATGCAGAACTTCTACCACTCTAAAACTGAGTTACATACAACAGGAATAGAAACTAATTTGTAGTGTTCAGAAACATCAATACACAGGAGTGTAAAGCAAGTTCAGCCATCTTCAAAGATGACCTGAAATCATGCAGGCATCCTTTTTCCTCAGGTAATATTGTTTTCTTTCCTAGTTTCCGTATGTATGTACTGTAAAGCCTGACATTTAGCACTAGATGTAGTAGACACACTCTACCCTGACTGTTTCTACTATACTATTTCCCAATTAATCAGTATTTTCATCACCAAGTAAGAAGGTTGTTTTAAAATTAAGCTTTATTACTATTATTTATTTCTGTATTACTTACCATGGTGTAAAAACAGTCTGAATATCACCAGTTATGTAGAACAGGACTTACTGGACATATTTTTCTTTTTAATGAGCTGGGAGAATTAAGGATCACTAAAACTTCATTCCTTGTAAGTTGAGTCACAATCATATGGTTGTTTATCCATTCAATACTCAAAATTATTCGTGTATGGCTGTACATTTAATGTCAGTATACAGTTTTAGAGTGAAATTTGCCCCTTTTTCTATGTAGAGGAATTAAATAGGAAGAATGCTTCAGAGAAACATTTTGTTTAAAAGGATGTAACTGTGCATGTAAATTATATAAAAGAAGAAAAAGATTAAGTATGAAGAATCAGGCTCAACTCTTCCATTGTGATATAGGTCTGATATCAGCAAGCAACTGTTCATAAACCCCAAAGAATAAAGAACAAAAAAAGAAGTCATTGTGTTCTTCACTTTTAATTGTTGAGACAGCACAATATTTTCATCAGGAAAGAATCTGTCCAGGCAATATCCCCAGTATTAACTTAGGATCAGCACTTTTAGACAAATGCAAGGAATCAGTCTATTATGCAAACATATTTTGTCACAAATAGTGCAAATCCTTTGTTTCATTGTTATAAAAAAATGCTTTTGATGTTTTAGCTGGAAGTGGTTTCAGACAGATTTTCATCCCTCATCATTTTCAAGAATAAAAATCTTTAAGAAAGGCTAGTATGAAGTAAATACATTCATACTCAGATGGGATTATAGTTTGAGCTATGCTCCTTTACCATGCTACCAATCTTTCTCTTCTTTCTCCAAGAATCATTCCATTAGAAAAGCCACTCAGTTAAATTTCAGCAAAAACAAAAAAATGGAATAAATCTTGTCATATTTCTCAAGTAACAGAAACATTTAAACTGTAGACCCATGTCCAGGCTCTTCTTGCCAAGGATACGATTACTGTTGTACACTAAATATGTGAGGTGAGAAAGCATCTAGTTTACAAGATGCAAGCTAACGATGGATTTATCATCTCTTCAGATCATTCATTCAAGCACTTCATTTGTGTGAAGTCACACCTTGACGACCACAATTATAAATACGTTTTAACTGAAATATTAAATTTGGACTAATCAGTGCAAAACAATTAACCCACAGGCTAGCATGAAATCATGGGGGAGGGCAATAAAGAGATCAAGGAAAATACATTTTCAAAGCATACATGCATACAGTATAGAGCATAATGTTTTCAGACAGCATCTGTTTGACAAACTTTCTCTGAATACTAATGTCTAAGTTTCCTGTGTAACTTGTAGAAAGCCATTCATTTCCAAGCAGCTAATTGGAGAAACCTATAATTCTCTTGCAGAAAACATCAGTATGTTCACAGGATCTTCAATTTGTCAGGATAGAGTATATAGGAAATATGAATGCAAGTTTCTAGATTTTATGACTATAGACATACATTACGAAAAAGTGAAGTCAAAGATCATTTTGAATACTGAGTGGGACAAGGATCAGGACAATGGTAGAAATTTTAGGTGCTGTGATCTGAAAAAGGCAACTTCATTGCAATTTCCAAAACAAGGACTCAAATATTTACATTCATACATATATACTGCACAACAATGCAAAAGGTCATTTTAAAGAAGTACTGAAGTACCGAAAGAACCTAAGCATTATGCAGCAGGAAAGGTCTTTCACATTAAAATACACAAATATTGAAGGCCCTTAAGAAAGTCACCAACTATAGGCTCCTGTTTAATTATTGCCTTTCTGAACAGCTTGAGATTCTGGGGAAAGATTTGAGGAAAGAAAAGAACAAATACATGCAGGAAAGAAATTGCAGATAAATCACTGAAACCAACTCACCCTATTAATATATTTTAAAAACATTTTAAAATCCTTTACACTCTCTCATGAGATGAAAGACAAGGTTATATGCTGTAGATCAATGAAATCACTGACAAATTGCTCAGTTATCACCTTCTAGGATTCAAAAGTATATGTGTATATATATATATATATATATATATCCCCATACTCCTGGTTTGTTCACCTACTTTTGTCTTGCAGAAGTTTAGTTCTGTGCTTTCCTCTTTTTTATATAAAAGGTGCTCCAAAGTACTTCCTACAATACTCAACTCTGCTGCTTGGTGGAGCATCTATTTTCTGCATCTTTTCAAGATCATCCTTTGGTAGATTTTTATGTGCAAGTCTGTATTCACTATCAAAGACCTCTGAAATAGAAAGAGCATTGTTGAAGTCATTTAAGAAACCATGTACAGAGAACAATACTGTTACTACTAAAATGCTTTTGGTCATTTTTATATAATAAAAAAATGATTATCTCAAGTTAACTGAACTAGGTACTCATTTGTTTTGCTTTTTTTCCCCCAAAAAATACCACCTCTCAGAAAACTCGAAAAGCATTTTCAGGCTGTAATGTCAAAAAGCATTGCAGTGGAGGCCCAAACTGCACTGTGTGGCTCCAGAATATTTCCTATCAGATGCCACAAGGGAAGGGAGTCTCCCTTGTTTGCATAGTGCTAAATAAATGCTAGAGTAGGGGTCAGCAGGAAACATTGGCAAGCAGGTGTCTAGAAGACACAGAACAACACTACAGGGTACGTGGGTCAGAGAAGATAGGCAAGAGTGGGAGCAAGTTTTCAGACATAAGGCAAAGCTTTAAGGTAATAACCTTTGTTTAAAGTAATTACTTATTTTATTCAAAGTGGAAATTAACATCCCCATCTGGACTAGATTTTCAGAAAAGGAACACCTATGACAGCAAGGACCTTTTCTCTAAAAATGCAGTAATTGAACAGTTACTCATCGATCAAATGCTGAATTTCTTCACTAGTTTTCATACAAAGTGTACACATATTTTGTACACATACCACATTATTATTGTTATTATTATTACTACTACTACTACTTACCGATGTCAATGTTCTCTCTTCCAAGAGACACCAGAGAGAGGAAAAGGATTTCTCTGTAAAAACTCCTAGGAAATATTGTGAAGGATAAATCAGTGGAAAAATAACTATTCACAGTTTAGAAAGTCACTGTTCAAGAAGTTAATCTTCCATTATGCTCTTTCTGTAACTGTACTGTTATCTTGCTTGTGGAGAAAGCAATTGATCTACATGATCAGTAGCTTAAAGTTTTTTCATGCCTGAATATTTTCCGTAACATGGGAAGTTATATTAACCACAACTCCCAGCAGTTACAATGCCTATAAAATCTCCCTGCCAAATACACCACAGAAAGCCTCCAGAAAAACAAGAAACGTAAAATACAGCACTAGTTATTTATTAACTAATTCCTGTCTGAGGATTAAGGACAGAGAACAGGCTTATTTCAGAGATCAGCCATACTTTGTTACTTGTTTCAGAAAGCCATGATCTATCTCAGAACTGGTACTACTAAATAAATGGATATTAAACCTTTCCTTGTGGAACTGATAAAGATTCTTCTTTACGCAGATTAGTTCTTTTGTTTGTTTGTTTTTAGTACTTACAAACCACAGGAGCAAAGATTAACTTTACATGATTGACTCTTGAACAAACCTTGCATCTACAGTAATTTACTCCAGACTACATGCTTTTGCATGAAAACCTTTTTGAATTACCGTGCAGATTGCAAGATGTACAGCATTATTTACAAATCCCAACTTTGCTTGTGGATCCACTTTTATTAGCTAGTACTCCAGATTGGTATAATTTCCATAGCTGTATTTAGGTTGTTTGGAGAACATTCCAGGTACTGCAACAGGATGCTGTGCACTTGGACTTAATCTTCTAGGTGTGGAAACAACACCCAAGTCTATGTAATCAGTACCCATGGTTTGTTTGTTTATTTGTTTTCTTTTTCTCTTTTTAATTAATTTTAAAATGCTCACTTTGATTAAATAATCATATTTATCCATTTGATTTGGATGAATTTTGCATCTGGCAACAGAATACATTTTTTTTGTAAACATGGGGAGTAACAAATATTTACAAATAAACACAGCATTTGGTAGACGCAGAAGATACTGAATATTCCTCAGAAATCCTTATGGAATTATCATTTTGAAGTGATTATGGTCTGATCTTACTTGAGTGGGAAGCAAGAAAAAAGATAGTCCCTTTACCTTTGTCGTTTCACATCTGGCTTAACATTCTGTAGAAGGAGGTGGATTGGTTTAACAACATTGTTGTGTTGAATGCTTAGTTTGATGTTCTCCAATAAGGTGTTCACTGCCTGCTGATCTTCTGCCACTGTGGACAGTCTCTTTTCAGAAGAATCTGGTAAACGTAGAATGGTAGATTTTCAAATTAGCAAGCACAAATTCACTTCAAAAATGAAATATATATAGAACCTCTATTCAATCTACAGAAATGTGTTACCTTTGTCTGCTTTCCTTCACTACAGAAGTGACAGAATGCATCAAGTATTCCCATATAACAGAGAAGTACAAGAGACTGAAGAGACTCTAGCTTTGGATGTTACCTGTCATAGTTATTAGCTCAAATAAAAAAAAAACTGTACTTAGCCTTCTTAGAATGAACTTTTTATTTATTTATATGCAAAGTAGAAAAGAAAAAGCAAACACTTGCTTTTCAAACATTTCTTATCAAAGCCTTTCCTGAAAGACACTTGCAAATTCATTGATGATAACTTTGGGTTACACATTGAAATAAAGTACAGTTGCACCAAATGAGAAAGAAAGTGATCAAGTCATTTACCATCATGATTTGTTGTTCGCATTCCTAGTTCTAGAATAATAGTATTATTTTTTACAAAATGGCTCATGAAGATATAAATTCCATTTACTGGCAAAAAAAAAAAGCTACAGATTAGGCAGTAAGCACATGATGCGTAAATGAAATGTAGACTTAGCCAGGAGCCTAACCATGTTGACTTGAGAGTTTCATAAAATTGTCATTCATTATGGTTTTCCAAATACTTTCTGTAGAGCTGCTCTGCAATACAACTGCAGTTTTTTTTTCCCCCAGCACAACATTTAAAACAGGCCTATGTATATAAATGCATGTATTTATGCATTTTCAAGTCTAAGTGCTTTGGGTCAGCTTTTCATATATTATACTCAAATTAATATGCTTCTATAGAAGTTGAGGAAAATACATCTTATTCTGTGCTCTTGAGTAATTTTCTGATCGGCCTGCTTAGTTTTAGGACACTTTGGACAACCTGTTTTTAATTCCTTAGAGCAAGAGCTAACTTTTAGCCTGGACTTTAAAAGTCAAAATGCAGACAGAGAAATTAGGTCAAAGGTTGTTTTTTTTGTTTTTTTTTTTTTTTTTTTTTTTTTTTCCCATTCGTGTGTTTTGTTTTGTTTTTGTTTTTGTTTTTGTTTTTTTTTTAACCGATAGAAGTAAAGGTATCTTAAAGTTCTCAGGAGTTCTCAGAACCAGTCTGCCACATGATGCTTTTTCATCCTTCCAAACCAAACTACACTAGGCAAAGGCTTTCTTGGATATTATTTTATGACAGCCAAGTAGGCTGTCAAATGTACTTATTAATTGGACTTGCAACCTTTCATTCATTTATAAAAGTACAAGGTACTCTTCTGTAGTACAGTCTTTTTCTTTCTGTCTGTACAGATACATTCAGGTATTGCAGTGAACAATCAAACTGAGTGAAGATTTTTTTTTAAACAACGAATCTAGAACAAATGCTTCCATCCTGTTTGTAAGCATATGGCATATAAAGAACAGGTTACGTATCTTTTCACACAGTTCGGGAAAATATCATAACAAATAATTGGACGTTGAAACAATGTTAAGTACCTAAGAGACTGTAGATGCTTCACACACTAAAAAGCTTTCCAGCTAGGTGGGTGGTATACCTTCAGACACTACAAAAAAGCAGTTTCTTTCTATAAGCTCTTTACTCTGTTTACTCATATCATTTATTTTACTTACTGAGATTTCTCCAAGATATATACAGAGGCTCCCCAGGCTCTTGGTGGAGGTTGATGTTGTCCCACAGAAGTTGTATGTATACTAGCTTGCTATCTTGAGCGAGAGATGTCAAAGGAAGCTAAAAACATGAGGAAAGACAAAAAGTTTTAAGAACATATGTGCACACTTATTGCTCAAAAAACTGTTCTTATGCTCATTTTGCAAACAAAAAAATAGATTTACTTCACTTATATGGAATAAAACAAATAAGAACAACTGATGTCTGCATTTTCAGGAGCAGAGTCACATACATTGCAACATTTAACAGCCTCTTCCAGTCTAGCTTGACATATGAAGATTGCTCAGTTTTCTATGTGTATCTGCAAAAAGTATTTGGTTATGTATCCTGAACTACTTTTTGTGAACTAAACATATTTCTCATTTTGTACTACTTATTACAGTCTTAGATTTGAGTGAGTCTTGATATGCGTAAATATGTGCTCATCTGTCCAGCAGTTAAAACAGAAACTGTATTTTCATACTAATATGAACCATTATTTCCATCATAAAACACCTGTCACTCAAAACAATAGCTCAATTTTTACAAAATATTAAAAAAAATATAAAATTAAGTGCCACTGGAATCACTAATACAATAAGAATCAGTGGACAAGTATAATAAGCCAGTAGTGTATGAATTTAAAGTAGTAATCACAATTTCATGTCCCATCTTGTGATTTTCTCTGCTAATGCATTTTATTTTTCCATATGCTTTAGATTTTATCAGTATTAGTGTTCAGCCACATTTCTTAGAAAATTCTATGGCACACTCCACAGTAGGTTTTTTTTTTAATACGTATTAGTTTTGTAAGTTTATAAGCAGACAGCAAATTATTTATCACGTGAGACAAATACAAATAGTCAAGGAATTTGGCATTTACATACACAATTCGTATAGGTATATGAAAAACATCTGTTCCTTAAAATAGGGAAGACAAAATATTGAAAAGATAGCATTAATTATTTTATTCTATTTATATAGCAGTGAAACTCACTGAAGTGTGAATAGCAGAAAAGAACAAAGAATCTTGCCCAAGAACTTGAAAATTTTATGTACCAAATTATGGCAGTCCACAACATGTATTACAATACGTTGTAATCTGTTAAATCTCCACAAACATATCTTGTTTCCTTCAATGAATCTACTCTGGCTTTTTTTTTTTTTTCTTTTTAAAAAAAGAATAGCTTGACTAGAATGAGTGATGTTTTCACTCTCTATCTTTCAAGATTCTTTTTGGAAAACAAGCTTATCTGCTAGTAATATATTAAAAAAGACAGTAACACATTATTTAATCCCAGCTACTCAGAAGGCACTTACCTATTTATTTATTTATTTTTAACTAAACCCTCAAATTTAGAAGTGAACATATTACAGTAAACTAACACAAAATGTCACTAACCTGCACTCCATCATTACAATGTTCAGATGTTAGAATGAGTCCAGGTAAGTTGCTAGGTAGGTCCAACCGTCGGAAATACCAAACTAGGTTCCAGAAAATTATGGGATGCTGATTAATGAATTTGGATGTATGGATTACTTGCTCTCCCTCATTTTCCAATAGTGATTCAAGCTCCTTACGCAGTACCAAAGGGCTCAAGTAGGGTACAGATACAGGGAGAGGGTTAGGTCTTTTTATTAAAGGATCCTAAAAAAAAATACATTGAATATTATGTAGTATTAATATATGATATATAATATATATAATATAAAATATAACATTAATCTATGGTACATGGTATTAATATATAATATTGAATAATTTCCAAAATCAAATAATTTTTCTTGAAAATGCCCCATTGCACTATCTGTTTGAAATTTGGAAGAAGCCTCTGGAAATACTGAATACACATTAATTTTAACAGCATCAGTAGCTTTGACTGCTGAGGTGTTTCTTAACTTTACAGAACAATCACTTAAGCTCACCTAACACTGTCTTAGGTGAAAAAGAGAAAAAGAAAATGCAACTTGTCCCTGACTACACAGTTTGAAGCTACCTAACCCTGTACTAAGCCAGTGGCAATAGATACAGCAAAAAAGCATCCAATTACATTATCTATGAACTGAATCACACATACATGATATATTGAGAGAGTCTCTTGCGAATAAAAAGCTCTACGAAAAACGAGGACCTCCGTTTTACTTGCACGAATAACACAATATTCTCAATATGTCCTCTTACTTTCTCCCATCCAACCCAGCAGGTAAACCTTTTAGAATATAGATGAGAACTAGAAGTAAACATGTGAAAAAGGAACAACCTTTCACTCATTGGACCAGTCTGTTGTCTGCACTATTTGGTGTTTAGCCTGCTGTAGAACTTGCGTTATTTTTAAAACAAACTTCCAATTTAGAAAAAGACAAAGAATAGCTCAGTTCTGCCACAGAGAATGCTTAAGATTAAGCAGCTATGTTTGTACCACGTACTAAAGAAGCAGACCTTGGAACTCTTTTAGACAAAAGTAAGCCAGAAGACACCAAGATTTCTTTGTTATAAGTATCTGAAAATTAGGCTTGACCATTTCTGTCCCCAGAATATTGGACAAAGCCAGTAGAAGAACTTTATTCATTGTAAGTTCATTGTATTCAATATTTTGCTGTCAACTGAGTGTACAAACTTACCACAACTTCTTGCAAACTATTTGGAAGACTAACTGTTGAAATGCCATGAGATGGTCTCTGGGAAAGATCAATGTTCTGCAGTGGACCTCCAACACTGTGGCTCCGAGTTAAAGACACTCCCCTTTTTGGTGGATTACTGGTAGATGTCTTCATTGTTCTGGGATCTTTGCTCTGTTCTTCAGCCACATCACTATTTGGATTTTAGAAAAGAATATGCTAATATGAAACTATTCAGCATTCCTTCAGCAACAGGAAGGAAGCAGACAATGGCTGCCAAATAACAACACCAAAGCAGGTTTCTCTATCAACAAGGAATAGTATTTGCTCAGTTAGCTCCACAGTTTAGGGAAAACAAAACAAAATGCCTTTCAGATCAACATGGCCCTCACACCAAAAAAAGCAGCTTAGTGTACTAAGGTTACTAAGACTTCCGTCTGAAAAATCTGCAGGAATATATATAGGCACCATTTCTCTGCTACAGCCTGTGCTTAGAAAAATACCTATGTAGATTTTGTTAACAGACAAATATCATCCTGTTTTGACTGTGTTTACTTCATTCTTTCCTTCATGTTTATTTTCTCTGAACGTTACTAACAGAGCAAAGATGCTATAGGGTCTCCTGGATTGCTTGAAGTTAGTCTGTTTTTTTGTTTAAAAATAAATAAATAGATAGATAGATATACAATATATATCTATATAAATATATCTATATATGACACCAGAGTTAAGATGTTAACATATGGCAAGTTTACCTTTCACTTAAGAGCATTAAAATTTAGAGCATTAAAATTAATTGAAGTTTTAATAGCCTAACAAAGGCCTTACCTAGAGATACTCAAGACTTCCACACTGAACAACGATGAAAAGAACCTATTCCAAGAAAATGTCAGCAAGTCCCAGCAAAAGCTTCACAATTCACGGCAGCAATATTTCAGTTCCTTTCCAACAAAACACCTTCTCCTCAATGCTTCTTTCCTTAAACTGTTCCAAAATACATGCTGTTTTTCTGAATTTTAGTTCTTTATCAATATTATTTGCCATAGAACTTGCACAATTCAAGTGTTGATCGCTCCAAAGGCTGTCTCTCAGAGACAAGTGTTGCAACAAATGTACTTATTTTCCCTATTATGCAGTGTCTTGTGTTAGATTCTAAACACAAAAGGAGGAGGAGTAATGCTGGAATTTCTGCATGTCTTTTAAAGGTGAAGGTGTTCTAACAGCACCGAGTAGAAGTTTTACCTATTAATAGCAGGCTGATACGAAAATTCAAGATCTTTATTTCTGCAGATAGTTCTATCCTTAAAATGTACTCACAGGAAATGTACTCAACTTACATGAAATTGATAATAGCATGACTACATGGGCAAAAAAATAAGCAAGGAAACAGACAATCATCAAGTTACAATTGGATTTCTCCAACATATTTAGTGCTTAAGCCAACCATCACTCTAGACTAGAGCAGAAGTATTAAAACTGTTGATACATTTCTGACAGAATTAACAATCCTGTTTTACCTACCTCTGCTCAGCTGCAGGGCTGGTTTCTTCAGCTATGGCATGGCTGGACTCTGGGTGATCAGAAAAACTGATCAAGTCAGCAACAGCTGGACTGGACAACAATTTCTGTTCCAGAGGATCCGTGGTTAATGGAGTATTACCACTCTGTAAACTATCTCCTGAGGTACTTTGCTTCAGGAAAAAGCTAAGTTACAACATGAATGGGAGAGGAGGGGAAATAGGTTAAGATGTAAGCATAGATCCAATTAAGTTAGTATTTTCCACAGTTACTTTCAAAAAGCAGAAAAAAAATAAAGAAACACAGCATTTAAAAGATTGAAAACAGAACACAAACTTCATCATATTCTCTCCATGACAACCTACGTAGGGACAGTAAATGAACACATACAGAGATTGGTTCCACAAAATAAGAATGCCTGCTTTGGAGGTATGTAGTTACAAGGGAACTTAGATTGTAATAGCTCCCATCAGTAACAATATATCAATATTAATATTGTAACATAGAGACTAAAAACTATTACTGACACAAAAACCAGGAACATAACTTGTTTTGCAAGTTTTTTGTTTGTTTGTTTTTACTTAAGTACACACACTACTGATGTTCTGTTTCAGCATTAAAGAAACAAAGAGAAAACAGACTTAATACCTTCTGTGCAGTAATGCTTAAAGAAAATACAAAAAGAGTGGTAAGAAAATGCAACCACTGTTGTCTTTTGGCTCTTTTATTATGAAACTCAACAGTTTACCTAATTTATAATTTCCTTCAGCGCAATCACAAGTGTTGCACAGTTACAATTTTAAGAACATCCAGACAAAAATACTGTGAGATATAGCTAAGAATACAGAAAAGACTGTACTGCTGTGAAATTGTTGAAAGAATACAACCATGTACAAATGCAAAGGTTGAGAAAGAAGATCTGTAAAACACACTAACCTTGCAGAGCCACGTAGGTCTTTAAATTCAACATTAAGTAAAGGTAGGAAGGTACTTTTACAAAAAGGACAGGTAGTGTTCAAGTTTGAATCATCTGGTGTCCATCCAGCCATGATTTCTTCATCATAAACCAAAGCACCACAAGCTCTACATTGAGAGCAGCTTGACATCAATACCTAAAAACAGCAAACAATGAATGCTATCAGTCTTGTTTTAGGATTCCTTTAAAACTGGCTTTATCGGCTTAATATCTACAGGAGTTTAAAAGGTTAAGTATCAGAATGCCAGTCTGGTGATGTGAATTTATCACTGCTTACTCATCATACTCAAGAGTTACCTTTTGCTCATAACTTTCACTGTGAAAGGCTAACACTAATCTTTTTTGGTTAGATGTTCTGAAAGCTGAAAGAAGTGTTACAGAAATTGTTTGAGTAAATAACTGTCTACTTTTCTGCAAAAGAAGTTAAAAAGAAAGCTTTATAGTGGAAAAGAGGGAAAGGTAGTTCTTACCTAGTAAAAGTCTCATCACTAAACTAGCTTAAGAACTAGAGAAATGGCACTCTGAAAAAATACTGTAGTAGCTGAGAAATGGTTTATTATCTATCTTTCAACTTTCTTTTACTTTATTGTTTCATTTCCATAGGAAAAAATAAAAAGCACCACAAAAACCACAATGACAATGTTTTAGACCAACAGCAACATTGCTTTTACAATCCAGTATCCCTTATGTAAGGTAGTGCAGAAGTTTGACAAGTCTAAATCTGACAATCAAACATAAAATAAAATGACATGGGACATAACAAAAATAACACTACTGAAAGTGATTAAAGCAAATTAAGTAACCATCCCCTATGTTTTGTTTGTTATTGTTTTTTTTTTTTGTTTTTTTTTTTCAAAGTTTGAAAGCATTTGCAAGCAACAACTGAAATAGAGTCATTATTCTAACACCGAGTACTGTGCTTGACTGCTTTTTCATAGCAGCCTTTATGGTACTGTTTTAGATTGGTGAGCAACACAATGTTTTTAATGCAACAACATTTTAGCTGTTGCTGACCAGTGCTCACACAACACCAAGGCCTTCCCCCCACCTTAACTCTGCCACCCCAGCAAGCAGGCTGGAGACGGGGAAGAGGTTGGGAGGGGACAGAGCAGAAGACTTTCCATCCTGTATAATGTCATGCTCACCAAAGAAAACTGGACGGGATGGGGTGGGTAGTTTTTCCAGGCAGCTGTAGCCTAGCGAGTGCTGGTCTGCTGGTGGTGAGTAACTGAGTTTGTATCACTTGCTTTTTGTTTTATTTTTCTTTTTTCCTCTCCTCTATTCATTTGAGAAATAATATTACTTATTAAATTATCTTCATCTTGACCCTCAAGCTTTTTTTCTTGCCTCTGCCCTTCCATTTCTCCCCTCTAGCCTGGTAAGGTGGAATGAGTGAATGACAGGGTGGGGAACTTATCTAGTATGTGGGGGTCAATCTACCAAGTTATCTAGTAACAATATATGATTTTCCAAAGGGGGAAAAAAAAACTTGAAAGGAGAAAAAACGTGTTTTCTCCTCAGCTTCTACTGCACTTTAAGTTTTAAGTTTTTCCTGAATTGGCTCATCTCTCTGAGACACATAAAAACATTTGAAATGCTCTTTTTCTTTACAGCTACTGTCACACCTTCAGATAAAAGTATCAAGCCTCTCTACAGCAGAAAAATGCAAAAATTTTATTATGGAAAATCAAACTACAGCCCAACTAAACATAGTTACTCCATGCAGACAAATCAAGTAATTATATCTTTCACTTATGAATTTATTAATCTTACCTCCATTGCATAGTTCTGGAAAATGCTGGATAAACTAGTATTATGAGAAGAGCTGAGCTCTGACTTCTCAGAATCTGGAACTTTCGTACTTCTTGGGAATGAAGCTTCACCTGTACAGAAAAGAGTAGTTTGAGTCTTCATTCAAGGAAAGAACATTCCAAAAGAAAAGCAAAATAGCAGATTTTTAATTTTTTTTTTTTTAAATCAAGACAAAGCAGTAACAGATCTCAAGAGACATATGTAGCTATTTAAATTCATTGATATTACATAATGTAAAGATATAATTTTTGTGATTAACATTCTAAATCTATTTTTGTCTAAAGAATGCAACAGACCGGTAAAAGTGAATAAAATCTGAAAACACAAAGAAAGAACAAAGAACAGCAAAGAGCAGTAAGATTGCTCAATATATATACACTCAAGAAAAGCTGTTCAATATTTCTTAAGTTATGTATCCATATGTACATAACAAACAAAAATAACACTGACAGAGACACACAGTACCACATACACCATTACTGTGATTAAGTATTCTCTGGCTTATGTTGACATAAAATAAACAACCTATCTTTGGTAAGTCTGGTATTAACGGTTATGAGTTTCACACAGGAGAAGGGGAAAAACAGTTTGAATACCAGAAGGAAATGGTTGGATTCTGTTTCAGGAAGCAAAACTATCAACATTACTTCTGACAATCACAGTTAAACTTTCATTTTCAAACTCACTGACAGAGTCCTCCTGTCATGAAGAAAGTTCTTTTGCTTCTTCATGATAGTTCTATCATTAGATTGCTACAAAGACAGTTAAACCAAACCGCAAGCTGTCCTGCAACACATTTTCCTCAAATTACGGATCAAATTTGACTGGAAATGATAGATCTGCTTCAACCAGTTTTAGTGCTGGGAACATAGATGGCGGTTTGGCATATATTCAGCATTTGTTTACCTTTATCAATTCAAATCAAGTATGCATCCAGTAACTCCTATTCCACATTAATGTGGATGTGCTGTTTTTGGAGTTTTGGTTCTACCTCCATTACTAGGCAACTATTTGCAGTTCTTGAACACAGAGGAAGTATTTTACAGTTCAATGCCTGTAGTTTTTATCAACTTTTTATACATTGAAAGAATGGATGCATTAGCTATTTGCTACTGCAAGAGAAAAGTACTTATAAAATACAAATAAAAATAAAGTAATTTCACATTATCACGCCTTCCACTGTATTAAATATATTTTTCAGACATAACAATTTTACCTGTTTGTTACATTATAAACTAAAAACAAAGGTAAAAAAATCTCACCTGCACTGTAATGCTGTCTTCCTGCATCTCCACTGCTGCTGCTGCTGCCAAGACTAGTAGTGCTTTGTGCAAGCTCATTCGCAATTAGTCCTGGGACTCCAGATCTTGATGACAGATTATCCCCTAAAATATTATCTTCAAAACCAGCAGGGAAGTTAAAGTCTGGTCGACTGTTTTCTTCCTTTAACACAAGAAGAAAAATAGCATTTTTTTTTGTTTAGTACTTCTAGATCTATTGTTTTACTTCCATCTTTACTCTAAAAATTAAATAATTAAAGTAGCAGACTAAGACAAAATCTTGATGTAAAGATTTTTTTTTTTAATTATTATTATTTTTTACATGTAAGATACATTTAGGCAATCGCCCCTGAAAGAGCAGATATTGGACAAAACAGAAGGATATTGGAAAAATATCCTTGACAGTTAGAATACTCAGCTGATGATCAAATTCAGAGACAAATATATTTTCTTCATGACAGGAGAAACAAGGGAATTATGCATAAATTGTGATATGGAAGACTGGCACTTCACAAAAGAAGAGGAATTATCAGGAAAAGAAAAAAGGTCTGAGTTCAATTCTGAGGAAAGATCTTAAGATAGAAATGAAATATACCAGTAGATCCAACAGTGACACAGTCACTAAGACACACAGGAAGCTATAAAATAAAACAATAAAGATATTAAAAAAACCAGGAAGTTGTGGATATGGGTAAGAAAGAAAAAATAAATAAATAAAAGTTAAAAATAAATTAAGGGGATTATGATGTGCCCTTAACAAAAATTCTAAGGAACAGATCAATATAACAAAGATACTCAGGAAAACCTAGCTCATGGGGAAAAAAAAAAAGTACACCAGTTGAGTTTTCATTGTCACAGGCCAAAAAAGTAAAGAAAAATCTTTTCTACATTTAATAGAAAAGATAGTAACATCAGTTACATCTGTTTAAAGTAGAAATAAAGCTGAACAGCTGTTTCCTCTCTTCTCATCTCTTATGGAGATAGGGAAAAGAGGAAGAATTTGAAAAAGGAAACAAGAAGCTGTCTAAACAGCCTGAAGAGAGAAGACAAATGCTTAGAGAGCAAAACACCAGATAAAGGGGTTTATCAGATCAAAACAGACACATCAGATTTAATCAGATTAAAACACACACACGCACACACCAAGCGCGCTTACATAGGAACTGCAACATTTTCTTTCCAAATACATGAAGACCAGATCCAGAACTCATGCTGTCCTTTACTTCTTTCAGCTTTAATACTATTTAGGAAGTAGCACTCTAACTTTGTCTACCTTAATTTTTCATACTGAAAAATACTTGCCTCATCATCTGAGTAGTTATACACCGAAGTTACAACTCCCCACATCTTACTGGCCACATTAGCAGCCTGTTTCATGCCTGATTTCAGAACATCCATTTTTGGTCCAGACAGTATATTGTCTAACTTCAGATTGGATAAAGTCGTTACAACTGATCCTAAGGAGCCATGTGGAGAAGAACGACCCAGTCCTGTCAAAGATGAAGAGCGCTCCTTTTGAACCCGTGGATGCATTTGTTGTTTTGGTCGCCCAGTAAATGTCTTGGATCTGGAGACAGAAGGACTTCTGCGATTTTCATAGGATTCAGACGATGGTGGTATGGAATCCAAAGGCAGGCTTGACCTCCGCTCCTGGGAGTGACCAGGTGTACCAGGGGCTTCTACTTCCCTAGCTGGCTTGTGCAGTTCCATGCTGGGAAACTTACTGCCTAGCGGGTTCTTGAGATTCATATAGCTTTCTATTTCATCTGCCAAATTGCGTGCTGCAACTGGTGACACCAGCTTTTCCTCTGGTTCAGGGAGTCTTGGTTGGATGCTGTCAGTAGCCAGCAAAGATAAAGGATCCAAGCCTACTTCAACATCTTCCCTTTCAACAGGCTTAACCACTCCATAAAAGCTATTCCTTTTAGGAGTTGCATCTTTGGATTCTGTTTTCTGTTTTTTGGACTCAGCTAACTGTTCAGTGTTCACTTCTTCCACACTGGATGCATTTTCATCTCTTCCGTTCTCAAAATGCTCCTGCCCTTCCCCAGGTTCTTCCAGCACTGGTGAAGTTCTGTGCTCTAATTCCCAATCACTATCAGTCACACGACTCCAAGAGCCACCTTTGCCAGACACCTGCTGGTCAACAGCACTATCAAAACTGTGGGATTTATTCATATGACAAGGTGAAGTTTTGGCTCCAGACAAAGCTGCTGTTAAAATCTTGGCATCTGCTCCCATCATTATCGCTATTTCTCTAGAATGCAAGTCCAAGCTCCCTTTTTTCAGCAGCATTCCTGCCCTGCTTTCACTGCTGAAACTGCAGCTTCTCTCTGAAAACAGCTTCTGCCTCTTCTGTCCTTTTTCACTTATTTTCTTTGTAGAAACATCACCAAAGACTACATCTTCAATTGAATCCTGAGTTATGAATAGCGGGCTTGAAGCAGTTTCTAGAAGAGAAAAGGCATTACATATGGTATACGTAGCCATCAAGACTGTTTCTTTCCTGAAGTTATGTGGCCTCCTTATCACTGAGAAGACTGGGGGTGCCACAAATCTCAAAGTATCAATTAAAAAGTTTAACACTGATACTATTAAGTTATTTTACTGGCTGCAAAGGCATTCAGCAGATGAAAAATCCTCTACTCTTTTTGACTCTCTGAATGAAAAGTTTTCTGGCTTCTACCTCCCTTCCACATGCCACCTCAGAGCAGAAAGTAGGTACTACATCCATGAATGAAGAGAAATTATAATTAAAGATATACTTTATTTTTTTCTCTCTCCCAGAGCTACGTTCACAGATGTATACATCAAACTTCATAGTTCATTCAGGTTCTGAATATAAGTACCCTGTGTGTGCACGACACAGAAGCATACTTTTGCTTATGACATATACATATGTGAAAGAACATAATATCTTACATATACTGAATTTAACTAATCCAGTAAATGTTCCCATTTACCCAGGGCAATATATGCCTAGAAAGCTGTGTTACCCAGGCAAAAAGGCTGACCTTAATTATCTCTGTAAGGAGGGTATTTCTATGAGGATGCCAACAGAGGACCAGATGCACCATATCCACTGCTTGAGAATGCTTGAATCTGATATTGATGCTGCTTCTTGACAACTCATTAGTTTTCATAATGGTCAGAAAGGTTCTGAGTAAGTTCTTGTCTGAGACTTACTGCTCTGCTATCAAACTACATGCCAACTGCCCTCTTAAAAGTCTCTGCTGTTTTGTCACTAATCACTGAAGCTGAACTACATTACCTTAGTTAAGGACAGGCACAAAGGTAGGGAAAAAAAAATATGTGCCCCAATATTTGGATCTCATATATCCTTGTCTTCCTCATCATAAAGATCCAGAGATGTAAATAAATTTTATATGTCACAAAGAAGATGTGTACTGTTCCCAGATTATACATTGGCAGCAAGCGCCACTGGATATATAATAGAATCATAGCCATACATGACTTGTCCAAGATCAGTGAGGTTTAGGTGACCAAAAGTCAAGAGTAGAGACCCTAATTCTCCTGTTTTTCTAGTATATTACCAAAATACACTCAGTATGGTACAAGAAAAATCTTGATTTCAATCTACTCAACCGTAATAATTTTCAACCTTAGAGTCCACAGGTACTTTTTAAGGCACCTAAAAACAATAATAGTGGGAAAAAAAGATAATGGTGGAAAGCAAATGTTTTGTAAGACATTTGCACCTCTTTTTTTTTTTCCATTAAATAGAATCTAAGAGGTTAAAAACATTAAGCTCAAGACTTCAAGAAGATCTTCTTCACCCAGTGACTCACCACCACTGTTTTTCCTTCCACTGCTATCAAAAATGCCAGATGGAACTTTGACGATGCTGTTACCCCAGGAAGGTGTGTCTGTTGGACTATGAGTCTCTATATTCAGCTGTTTATTTTCATCAGATTCCTGAATGCAAACCTCTAAAATTAAGAAAATGTGAACTTCAGTTAATTTAACTAAATAACTATATTTACACTGTTATTGAAAACAAATAATCAAGCACTGTTCCCTTACACAGTTACAATCTAAAGAATCAATCCTACCAGGTACCTCCAGCATTTCCTGGAAGTAGTATCTCGTGAGATGACAATAGGTGGTATTACAGAGAAAGCGTGTAGCTATTCACAAGGTTATGGCATGTGCCAGCTTCATCCTTTGGTATATTTTTAGCTAACCGAAGTAGAGCAGTGACAGCAATTCTCAGTTTTGTTTTGTTTTGTGCAGGGCTATTTGTTTAATGATAATATCAGAGGCCCTAATAACAAAGATATGAAATAGACTCAGTAATGAAAAACAAAATACAGAAGAACTAAGGACAAAATCTGAAAAGAAGACAGGAGATGATCATATTTCCTACAGTGGGGATGAGCTTGTAGGAGTAAGTAGTGCCTCTTATTAGGCTAACTGGTAGAGCTTTAAAAATGTTCATGTGTTTAAATATAAAAATTAGACAAATGGAATATAAAATACTGTATGTCCTAGCGCATCTCCAATTTTTTGATCTATATGAAGTTGGTCAAACAAAATACTATTTTTATGTAGATATATTCCACTGTTATTATCTAGTATACAGTAGAAGTCCATCAGATTCTATCATGCTGAATTTTGACCTTGACAACATTATGAATTCAATGCATTAGTTATTTATGGTAGTCTAATGGATGAAGTAAATTTATTTTACAAGTCTTCGTCAATATAAACATGAATACTTAACCTTCTATTAGCTCTTCAGCTTTAGAAGAAATGTCTGTCTCCATTTGTGTTTCAGTTGCAAGAAGACTATCTCCGTCATCCTTTAAAAGTTCATCCTTGGATCCATAGCCCTGGTCTGACTGACCACCTGTTCAAAAGGAATGCAAACACTTGCCTCCAACTTCCTTTCTAAATTTGTTGTTTTTCAGTAAGAAAGTAAGTTATTTGCACTGAAATTCATTCTTTCATTCTGTTTTGCCACAAAAGTTCAGGGTAAGAATCACCAAAATGTCTCATCTGTGTACAGATCTACTTGGTGATGTTGACAGCAGAGACAAATAGAGTTTTCAATGCATATTTTCTTTTAAAATTTACATTATATTATTGTGATATTACAAGTGTTATCCCCCCCGAATAGTACAGTGACTAACTAATTTTCCTGCAGTGTGTCTCCCTTCATTCCTTTCCCCTTTCAGTAACATCAAATATTTCATTGCTGTGCAAGGTAAATTCTAAAATGATCTACAAAAGTTACACATGTACAACAGTAATTAAGTCAGCTTCTAACAATGAATACATCCATGAAAACTATTCTGCTATAAATTGTGCTATGTCTTTGTGCCAAAGTACAAACTATAGAATGTAACAGAAAAAAAGCAAAAACATGTATTTTAAAAGAGGTGTTCCTCCATGACAGCATTTACACTTGATATCTATAACTCATTCTTTGAAAAAGTAAATTTTTTTTTTCAAAAAAATCTACTAAAGAAACAATCAAAAACCAATCTTTTTTGTTAACTTTTATCATAAGTGATGCTGTACATGCAAAAATACACAAATACTATACGGGACATATCCCACAGCAGCATGTTAAAACATGCCTCAGCTTACCTATTACAACACCTGACAGTATTTAAAAAGATCGAAGTATATGTTACTGAGTATTATATGAAAGGTATTAGAAGGCTCCATAAAACTTGAAAGACAGACGTTATTTATCTAAAGTACATATTATCACTTTTTTTTTTTTTTTTTTTTACCAATGCAGAGCAAACAGACTTTTTAATTTAATTTTTCTAAGTGGTCATCAATAAACAAATTTGTCTACTGTGTAAGATAACCTTTCATACACATAATTCACTCTGACATTCTTTGGTCCTTATTTTCTCCCTATCATCAATTCAGTGATGTTAGTCTCTGTGGTTTGCACTGAAGTGAAAATATCCTATCAATAAATGGGCAAATTACCTGCAGAAGTAATATTCAAGGGTAGAATTAAATCACACGTGCATCCAAGGCTTCACACCATATAAAGTCTGCACCCCACACCATGATAGTCAAGGACAAATGCAGCACCCGAGAGACAGCAAAGAACAAAAAGCAGAGCAACAAAGAGCAGAAAGAAGGAAAGTTCAGTAATCTAGGCAGGCATATCAGATGAAGAACAGGAATCAGACTCAAAGTTATCTTTAAAGGAGGACTTGAGATATTAAATATCATGAAGAATGTGCAAGAACCATTTGTACAGTAAGTATTGAGGTAAACAGAAAGGAAGCTTAGTTGAGACTGTGCATAGGTAATATGTAATCAGTACTAAGGCAGACACTAAGAACGATGAGTTTTGTATTGCCATCTCAAGTAGTTAACTTTCTGTGCACTCATTTCACTCCAGTTTGGCCTAGAAGAGTGCATGCCACATTCAGTTTTTCCCCAGCTTATCAACTGTCTTTCCATATGTACAGGGTGTCTTATGTGTGGTTCTGATCATTTTTGTATTCATTCTCAAATCAGGAAAACACTGGTGAGAAGCCTGAATATGGCTTTTAGAAGCACGGTTTACTATGACCAAACGTAACATACTAATTCTAGAAATGCAAATTAGACCACCCTGGATCAAAAGATGATCAACAAAGAGCAACATTTCAAAACATTACCTTCTAATCACCTCAGCAACTTTCACTCTTTTCCTTTAACACTGATGAAGATTTTACTCAGACTATTCATTTATACGAATAAATAATAATACGCAGAAATCAAAGACTTATGTCAGAGGCTTTATACCTTTTATAACAACTAGCACAAAAAGTAAAGTTCATGAGACCACAGCAAGACATTTAGCTTAAGAGTACTTCTGCTACTGTTCACTCTAAATTATAGAAGCCGCATGAACTGTGGTAAAGCAGAGACTGTATTTCTTCACATAGATCAACTCCATGCTTCATTCTCTACAGCCTCAGGAGGGGAACATGGTGGCAGTGGAGGGGAAATCAACAGGAAAACAGAAAATTTTTGCCTTTTGGGGGATTGTTAGTAGTGAAACCCAGCAGAATCTAGTACCTGTGCTAGAGTGATTATCATTGGAATCAAGCCTGACTAAGTCACTGACGAAGAGAGTGTGCTCCCCACTGTTAGCATCATTAGAACTATCCACGCTACCATGGCTCACCATGTCCCCATCACTTCCACCCGTGGTATTCCGCAGAGCTAAAGACATGAATGAGAGCTGGTTAGTAAGAGAGGATTTAAAATTTCAGGTTTTCAAATACATCTAGCCTCTTCAGACAACAGTAAATACTTTTGCTTGCACATATAAAATGAGAATATGGAATTATAGCAACAGAACTTAGACAACTCATTCTTCAGCGTAGGAAAAGACATTGTAAGACAAACAGTCTCAGCATCAAGCATCAAGTTGACTATTATCAATTTATATACATTTAAGAAGGGTTTTCTACTTGTAAAAGCCAGAATGTTAGGTGCAGTCCTTCAGAAAGCAAATCATGCTCTTGTTCAGCAGAAAAATTCATTTCACCTAACTTATTACCTGATATCACAGGTACTCGTGGGCTCTGCGTTGCTTTCTTTAGGCACTGCCTAAATTGTGCTGTGCCGCGAACTACATTTCGTACCTTTGTCCACAGAAATATGCCACTGCGGTTACTGCTAGGCCAAGGAGACTCTAAGACTGCCTACAGAGAGAGACATTGCAATAACAACAACACAGTAACAAATTTACACTAAGAAACACAGTACAGTGAGAAGCTTCTCTTTCCATACTCAAAGGACATTTCCTGCCAACACTGTGAAGTAGGACAAGTATTAGAGTTTTAGCTGTTCCCTTTTATCCTACAGCTGTGGATACACTGGCTGAGTGGCAACTGACTATGCATCAAGTTTTCCTTAATTAAACAAGATGGATCTTATTCATCTGATTAGTGTATGGTAGGAACAAAAGACCATAGTAGAGACTCTTCTCCAATTACTTTTCATACTTTACTATGAATTTCCATTAGAAAATTACAGAAACATGGAAGCAAGGAAAGCATGAGGCAGCTACTTCAACTAACCTAATCCCAACCTTCATCACTCATGGATGCTGCTACCTTAAAGGATACAACTAGGAAGAGATGGCTGTGACATGAAAGTAACTAGACAGGTTCCAAACCTTGGAAAGGAAACACTATAAATGTATTTCAACAGAATTGTCGGTTAGACAAACAGCACAGGAATGTAAAAGTAAAAAATGTAAAACCATACACTGTAGATCAAGTCAAGTGTAAACTTGTCTTAACTGCTGGCTTGCCCAACAGAAACAGCAAATTCAACTGAAGAGCTGTAACGAACAGTCTTCAAATCATGCTATAGAATAAAGGGAATAAAAAGGCAAGTGAGACATTGGTTCAGTATCTTTTGCCAAAATTTCTTTTACCTTATTGTAATAGCCGTAAGTGATAGCATTTGGCTGTATTCCAGCATTTTTCATTTCAAAGAGGACTCTCACGGCCTGAACAGGCTGACCCCACAGTCCACAGAGTTGCATCACAACTCTGTAGCACACCTGACAAGATACAAAAGTCCATAGATTAACAGATGACAAGGATTTTGAAACTGTTTAAGCTCTTCCCAAACTTCACACAAAAGGGAAAGCCATATGAAAGCAGCTACTCAACCAACAGCCAGAAGAGGGAGCAAAAATTCAACAGGAAACTACACAAGCTGAAATAACACCAGGAGTCACACACAAGTGCTTTTTTTTTTTCCCCACTTGGCTTTTCTGTTTGCGAAATAAAGGAGGGAAGGAAACACCCACGCAAAAAAGTGGGATAACTTGCTTCTTTGTGTTTGCGTATACTACTGCAAGAATGGAATGCTGCACACAAATCCATTATCCCTTCACTTCAGTATGACTGCAGAGCATTAATTCAAAGCACATTTTAAAAACAGAGATATTCAAGAACTGCCTTCTGGAAGAAGTCTGGGAGAAGATGAGCAACACTAAGCTGGATTACATGAGTAAGCTGATACTATGTCAATGATAAGAAAAAAAAAAAAAGAAATATTTCTAGTTTTCTTAGTTGGGCAGACTTTTGTAAGACCATTTTGATGTAGCTTTAAAACAGGTCAGACTGTGAGAATGCTTAACCTGCTGTTGGTGGTGAAACACACTATATTTGCACTTTGTCTTCTGCTCTGTGTTCACAGTAATGATATTTTATTCAGACTTGCCTCATCTAGTGGTTCCACGTCAGTTTTCCTCATTTTAATTAGAACATCATATGCCTGCTGCAGTGCTTTGACCTTGGGATGTGCAACTCTGATGTAGGCTGGCAGACAAATAAACCATAAGCTGTAACTGTGACTGTAGAGACATTTAGCCCACTGTGGGGGGCTTACATAATACTTCTTGGCTAACTTATGGGCTGTTTTTATTTCCTGTAAGGGTGAAAAAAAAACAAAGATGACAAAGGTGAACAACCAGAGCCTAGAAAACATTACTAACTCAGATACTAAGCTATTAAAAGTAGGCATTTAATAACAATGAACAAACACTAAACTGCCATTCTATTCTTAGCACCCTCTTTTGAAGGTTCTCCACAAACAAAAAATAGCACCTGAATTATGCCTTCCCCCCCATTTTAAGCATTCATTTTAATTTCATTTTGTTTTATACCATGGCCTGAAGTTTAATGACTAGTTTGACGGTAAACTTTTATCTCAGATGCTAATCTTTTGCTTTCCATTTCTTTTCCTGGCAAGTTTTGCTTCTCAATAGTTACACATAGACTTAGTTTCCAACAAAGTAATTTGTAGTATAAATATGCAGCAGTAATTTTTATCAAAGCAGCTTAATATCTTTCAGTATTCACATGGTGATTATGGTAAGACTTATCTGACCTGTTTTGTCCTCTTTGCCATGAGTGCTGGACTATTTGAAATGCTGCTTCCAGCTGGGTGTCTGCTGAAGGAGAGCTTCAGTTCCTGAGGCCTGTCAAACAGCTTGAAATCTAGTCGTGGAAAGTTTTTGTAGCTACATAGATATATATATATAAAAAAAAAAAAAGTAGGGAAAAGCTTTTTATGTATCTGCTGAAAGCCTTACAAAGACAACTTGCATGCAAATAACTGATAAACAGGAAAATAAAGGAACCAGGGGATTTATATGTATGTTTATAACATGATCCTTTTAGTCCTGTTCACAAAGATATCACAAAAAAGAAGCAGCCTTGGACATTAAATCCCAGTAGACCATGGATATAAGAACCAGACCACTATCCACACCACATAGGTCTGGGAAGCACTGATGATAATTACTAACAACAACAGCTGGAAACAGACTTCTTTGCCTCCAAGAAAGAGCAAGAAAAACATAACCACAGTGTGTGCAACTCCACACTTCCTGCATAGGGCTGAAAAACACTGAATGGAAGAAGTCTGAAAAGTGGAAAGGGTGTTTTTCTCTTTTGGTTCATGAGTTGCAAATCAATAGTACTGGGCAAATCCATTACCCACCCCCTGTCATTCCTACCCTGGAACAAAGACAGTTCCTACAAAATCCACATAAATGGCTCAAGGAAAGATAGACATTAAATACACGTAGCAAAGCATTACTACAAAGTTGGCAAGTAGTTACTAAAAACTACAACCAAAAGCTACTTGCCCTCAAACATGCCCACACAAAATACTTCCAGGCCTTCAGAAACTTACCGGAGTCCAGGCAGATCACATCTTTTTAAAGATGTCCTTACCATTTATTAAGGTGAGTCTTGTGCCAAGCTGAAATATCTGCCCCGCTCAACATCATAAGAGTTCTAATACTCCAGTTTCTCTACGTTAATTGATTGAACCGTACCTGTATTTTGGTGCTCGGTCTTGTCCATCATCAGGGGGAGGTTCTGGTGGCATTATAAACACTGTGTGTTCACTTTTTTGTGACTCATCAAGCTCAATCAACCGTGCATCTTCAAAAGAATCTGCGTCAACCTGAAAGGAGAGTTTGTAATCTGAGTCCTGAGTTTAGCTTTGGGATAAAATGTACATTTTAATATTAATTATATTAAAGTATATGTAAAAATACACTGTTTCTGTTCTTGATTTTATACATTATGTGTAAGCACAATATATAAAATGTATCATATTTGTTATCAATGCTCAAATATCAGTTCTACAGCCCTGTCTCTTCACTTTTATTACACAGTAAATTATCTCTGAACATACTGAGGGTCAAAATACCTTGTCTCCTTTTTCTGTTCCTTTATCTGGAAAGAGCTAGGAAAAGAGAAAAAAAATCAGAGTTTATTCTCAATGGAAAAAGATCCTAAATAATTCTATTACAGCCATGCGTTTTACTGAAATATTAAATGAGTAATACCAAGTATTCACACTACTCTGGAAGCACTTTCATTTTCAAATACCTTGCTGAAAGCAAGAAGTTATCAGAATGCTTTCAATCTGTTGACACTATGGACTAAATACAAAACCTTAAATCTATTAAAGAAGCTTTAACTTAGCTTAATTGAAATAAACTGTTTTTTGCATATATTTTCACTATGACAATTTAAGTATGCAACACATTAATAACTTGCAATTACTGTAAGTTATCAACATTACTAAACAGAGCATAGTCTAGACACATACTGTAGATGCACACCCCCTACTTGGCATAGAGAAAAATAAAGGCAAGGATACTTTGAAACTTTTTTTTTTTTTTTGCGATCTGCTTTAAGTGGTATTTTGATTGGAAACAATACTGAATCAACAAGTTATTTGCACAGCTTAGTGCAAAAATCAATGTTCTGTCCAGAAGGGATCATATATATGCACATAAAAAGTATATAAAAACCGCTAGCTCTGAAATTTTATCTTGTGAACCTGTCATTTTTAAGATGAAGTCATAAACCTAATAACCTATGTAGCCTAGAAACATGCTGAAGACTTGGCTTCAAAAAAAAACATGAATGGGTTACAGCAATCTTTCTCATATAAAATACATGCAATGAAATGAAGTCTTATCTTTGTAAATCAGTTTTGACCACAAGTCTGAGCACTAGGCATATTTTTATGTTTAAAGTTTATCATGTGAAGTTTGTCATGTGAAAAAGAACACCACAGATGGCAGTGGTAGATAAGTCTAAATTAGAGTGAGGCAGATTACTGTTTAAAAAGGAAGATATAAACGACATTGTGTTAAAGTGTCATGAACTGGTACTTTTCACATTCTCTTACAGCTTGACATCCTGCAGGGCTTTAATTACAGACTCCTGTATTAACACAGAAAACTATGACCATGCAAGAAGACAAAGGAAGAAAATAATTCAGCAATAATAACCAAAAATTCCAGTCTCTCACACTTGTTACAGAGGGTAGCTGCCTTTACAAGTAAAAGGCAGGACAATAAAAAAAAAAAAAAAGCATATAATTTAATTTAGTATGTTTTTCACCTTTTCTATGCAGTCATCAAAAAATGCCAAGCCAGTATCCTTGTCACTCACAAAACTGCACTCTTCAATAAAGCTGCTGAATATCTGCGTTTTGGTGAGATGCGTGTAGAACTTCGTATAGGCACGGTCTCTACTTTTTAAAAATCCTGGTTAGAAAAAGAAACACAGAAGTAAATAGTTAAAAGTTCCATAAGAAACTATGCTGTAAAAGTGTTAACATAAAACATTTACAGTGCTAATATATAAAACATTGGCTTTATTAGTAAAAACAACTACTTATCACTTGCATTCAGAAGATTAAAATAAACTTGTTTATGTAAGATTTCTTCCACATAGTTAACAATACATGGCATGCAATCATCCCCATGTTATCACAATCTGTTTGCTGATTTGTTGACTTATTATGGACAAAAAAGGAGAATGTGACCTCATTCATTAAATGCAGAAGCATTTACATTTTAGACAATAATAAAAAAAATCCCCTTCCACTATTCTAGAAGTAAACATTTATGATTTTTCAAGTGTTTAAATAAGAATCCCATCTCAAATCTCTCTTCTAGATAATTTAAAACAAAACAAGAAAAAAAACACAAAATACCCTCCCACACACACACATGCACAAAAAAAAAAAGAAAGAAAAAAGCAAACAAACAATCAAACAGACAAGACAAGCCACCAGTGACATTCTATCTGGCATTCAACTGATGAACAGATATGAAAAAGTCAAAGTGATATGGTAAGTGATAAAGTGAAAAAAAATAAGATGACCTTTACCAACTACTGTTTTGTTATGTTTCTGAACTCTGCCCAGTACTCTTTTATTTTCCCATTTATATCAAAAACATTATTTTGCTCTTCATCAATGGGCTTCTGCCATTTTTGCTCCATACAAATTGAGAAATATTCTTTAATTCCCAAGAAGTGCCCTTACAGAATGTGCCACGAGAAGAAGGCATCCCCCTACTGAAAGACAATTTTTCTAATATCAGAGTTGTTACAAAATGGGATTCTATTCGTGTGTATCAATATTCTAATCAACTTCAAACAGCTTGATTTTATATAACTGCAATTCCAAATATTGCCAAGAGTTGCACCAAAGGAAAATCTGGGTTAACTCCAATACGATCAGCAATTTATTTCTCTCAACCTCACCTTGATGATCAAACAACGAATCAGCAGCAGTTGCTTTATTTGAAGGTGCCTGAGTGATTGGTTTGAGGAACGTTCTGTAACCCTTTAAAATAGATGCCATGAAACGTAGAAAAGCTTCCTGGATCTCCATCTCAAGTTCTGTCATCTTCTTCTGCCAGGAGAAATCTGCCTCGATAGGAGTCATCTCCACTGCTGAGCCTTCTGGTGCTTTCTTGTGAACTAGCAAACAGCAATATACACAATCCTGTATTAAAATGCAGCATAGTTGAATAGACAACATTTGCAAGATATTGAATATGATTTTTTTTTCTTTTTTATTTCCCGTATTTAGAAATTACCAACACTGTAAATAAGTTCTCTTCTTGTCCTGTTATTACTTTCCAATTGATCTGGCCCATATAAAAAGTAGTTATTTCAGGAGTTGCTTATGTGTTTTTCTAACTTATCAAGGCTTCTGTTACCTGAGAAAACGAGCATTACCTTAATTTAGATTTTGCTATCACATTCCCAGCTAAACTCTGTCTTTCAGTAACAAGTCAACACAAAGGATTCTGTTTTCCCTGTTCTGCTGATTACTTAAGATTGCACATCGAGGAAAAAAATGTGCTTTAAATTATTTTTCCAGTGACAATTTTAACATTTTTGTATACCAAAGGATGGAAAGAAGCAGATCACATAAAGAGTTTATTCTTGGACTTAGAAAACAACAACAACAAAAAAACTAGCAGGTACTGCTTCACCTTTGAACACAGTTACAGATTTTTATTATAATATAAATGTAAATAGTAATATAAAATAATACTGTTGAAATGGGAATTCAGTCTGCAGCATTTACACATTAAGTAGAGTATCATGCCCTGCTGATAAAACCAAAAACAAAACAAAAGTTGAGGTTTTCTAACAGTAAAGGCAATCTGGAAAAAAAAAAAAAAAAAAAAAAAAGAGGAAAGAAAGAAAGGAAATTAAGGCAAGAAAGCCCAACTCCTAATTAATACATTTTCTGTTTTCATAGTTTACCAACTTTTTTTTTTAATATCTGTTGTATACCCATGAAGCTATCATTGTCTCCTTTATAAATACACAACTGAACATACTCTGAACAAGATTGTCTTAAAGATCCTGTCTACAGATAGATAGAAGATATACCTGCAGAATAATTTAGTTACAACTCTGTTCTTACCTTTCCAAGCCATTAGTATGATGGTCAGTTTTTCCTCTTCCTTTTGAAAAAAATACTTTCAACATTTTGCTACTGGATTTTTTTTGTAGGAAAGTCAGTACCTGAGATATTCAACTATATCTGCACAATACCTGGAGTATTGTGCAGTATCTTACTCAAACACTTATTTCCTTTATTATTTTTGATCAGAACAGTGAACATTGTTTATGCTGAGACCCAAATGTGTTTCTGTTGAATCTTTGTTTAAATATAACTTAATCATTACTAAAGGCTGAAAATTCCCCACTTTGAGGAAGTGACAACAAAGAAAAAAAGTCTAAAAAGATTTACACCACGTTACCAAGAAGTCCTTACATTTATACACTACTTATAAATTATAAGACCTGTAGATGTGTATCAGAAAATTTAGTAGTTTTCTTCTAATATTTACTTTCCCTGCTTTAGGCAGTTTCTGTTCTTATCCCTTCCCATTTATTTTAGATATTTCACCTGCTGCCAGCTGTGGGTGCAGTTTCTTTAAGGTGCTGAGCAGACTTTTACATGGCTTCTTAGGAAACTGCTTCCAGTTTGTGCTCTTCTTATCATCTGATCTAAAACACAGGGGAGGATAAAAGGATATATAAAATACAGACCATATAGAAAAGAATAGCTTCCATTGGCCTAAGTTAATTCATTTTCAGAAAAAGGAAATCATTTTGAAAAGAAACCTTGTCACTGTCCCTATTTGTCAGAAATAATAAATATAATAAAATGGAGTGACATTAACTCAGCACTTCATTTCCTCAGAAAAGAGCAGTATAAATTGACTTATGGGTAGTTTTCTCCATTCTGGAAGGAGGATCTATATTGAGATCTGATTTAGAGTTTTTGGTTGAAGTGTCACATTGCTGAGTTTCTTCTCAGAATCTATACCAGTCTCACTAATATAATCTGAACACATTAATCTGTATATGGTTATTAGTTTAGACTATTGTAAACTTGCTGTTCTGCTACTGACACAAATAAAGGCTGTTTGCCACTACCACATGAAGTTAAATTCCTGTAAAATGCTGGAAGACCAGTCAAGTAGCTCTATGCTCATAAGCTTTATAGTCACTGTCACATGTCTATGACAATTAAGTTCCCAATTTCAGCTTCAATCAAAGGCTGCCAGGAATTAGGAAGATTGGAAATTCAGTTTACAATTTGGAAATTATGTGGTTGATTAAATAATGGGATAAATTGGTCTGAAGGTATGCTCATCTTTGTCAGAGGAACAAGGGATACAATGCCAGACCCCATTTAACAGATGAATATAGAGACAGAAGGGAGAGTCACAAGAACTCCTAAGCTCGTCGTGGGAGAAAGAAAGTGGAACAGAATTTCCCTAATAAGGTGTAGAGCAAACTTTGATGCCACAAGACCTAACCAGTTATTACTATTTCCGCTGATGCTGTCACTGTGATATTGCACTTAGCATCAGTAGAACTGTTTGCTCAGTTGGCACAGACACATAGCTTCCTTAAGGAGGAAGTATACATTAAATGTATTAAAAATAAAATTAATTAATGAATTAAAAAATAAAAATAAAAATGCATGCTTGCAGATATCATCTCCTTTTTTTCCCACCACAAAAGCATGCCTACAAACAATATAAGCAGTACTGTTCCAAAAATGCAAGAAAAAAAAAAAACTATTAAGAAAAAAAAAAAAAAAAAACACCTCTCAAATTTGCACCCAAAAAGGCTACTTTCCTTAATGAGCTTTTGATGTTAGTTTCACAGAGATGGTTGAAAACATCCAAGAAAAGACTTTAAGGAAGATGCTGAATGAATAAAAGACATTCAGTAGTTTTCGCAGTAAATGAAATTTTAGTCTATCATAAGGAAGATACCAGCAAACTTGGCCTAGAAAGATGCCAGTCAGGCAGATTGATGTACTAGAAAACACTGATTTTTTCAGATGTTATTCTTCTACTATGCAGAAATATTTTACCTACATGCAGTTTACCTACATATCTCCAAAATGGAGAAATATCCTCATTTCCAGGTTAAAAAAAAAATACCTCCAAGTTTTATAATGCAGGTACCAACATCTCTCATTTACTTGAAGTCAAATGTTGAAGATGTTCAATTCCTCTTAAAGTCAAGTAAATAGCATAGATTAAATATGTCCAAAATGGACAGCAAAAGACAAAAAGATCAGTTAGCCACTGAAACAGAAAAGGACTTAAAAGATATTAAAGGAAAAGGTGCCAGAATCTTTTCAGTTGTAGACAGATAAGACATCAGCCACTGGTAGATTTTTAGTTCAGTAACTAGTAGCCAACTTTATCTTTCTATGACTCATTCCAACAGAATCTTTACTGTCTCCTTTCTCCGCTAAATCTACTGCCTTACTCCAATTCTTTTTTTTTTTTTTTTTTTCCAACCCAGACATCAATTTCCATTCTTCTTATTAAAAAAAAGACATTTTTCATTGCAAAAGGTATCTTCACATAAAGTTATCTTCCTTACATTTCTTTCACACATAATTATTCGTTTGATGGCACAACACTTTACATACAATGATGAAAATGTTTTTTGCGATGTTTTTATTGGGGACCCAGGAGAAGAAAAAAGGCAAATAAAAAATATGAATACAATCTACTCTGTTGTTTACTCTTTTCTTTGATGCTACTAATCACACAATACATTTCAATAACTTAAAGGAAGCATTTGATTCAGTAAGGCATCATAGGAAGGGTCCTTTTTACGCAATGAAAAGCATGAAAGCTTTCAAGTGACCCATAGATCAAATGACTAATTTTGATTCGAGTTAGTGAAAATGAAATCAAGAGTTAAAGTGACACGAGATGATTTAAGACTATATTTTCACACAGAAGAGACACGCATTATTCAGTGATGTTCACCCTCAGATAGCTTACATCCCTCTTTCTACTTTTGATCTAATTACTCTAAATGGAAAAGAATTTATAAATTTAATAAATCATTTTAAAATCAGGTATTTACAATCCCATTTAGATTTATCACAGAAGAAATTCATTCTAGATTAGCCTCTCCTATAGAAGTTGTAAAGAAACCCTTCATGCAACACTTTATTTAAGACAAGCATTCAAAACATAATTAAATGAAAATATTTTAAAACAAATATAGGCAATACAAAAAGTTTTGCTTGATTGATCTCACTGAGAAGTCAGCTCCTGTAACTTAATAAATTATTTTTATTTCATTACACTAACAAAAAATGTCCTGAATTCAAGACAGCTTCAAAAGCTTCATGAAGGGTCCTGAAACTCTCATGTTCAAACCCAATATTCAATGAACACAGGCAAATCAAATCCTCAAGTGGTGAAGCAAGGTGAAAATGCATAAAATGGTGGCACAATAAAAATAAACTGTTCTTCCTCTATTCTAGCTTGTGTCCCATTTCCTAAATAAGCAGTATGAGAAGTGAAGGAAAAAGAAAACAAACACACATTATCATTTCAAGCAACATCTGCAGCACATTATTTATTTTTTAATTTTATTGGCAACCCCCAAATGCTGACCCTTGACTTAGTGATTTTCAAGTCTCTATAAAGCATTAGAAGCGAGATAAAGAACAGAGGACAGGCAGAAACAAAACCATATTTGACAAAACAGTTTTTAAATAAAGTTTGCTCTCTCTCACGTAGTTCAGCAATTTCTCCATCTACAGATAGATATAAAAACCCCATAGAACTTACATGTACACCATGTTTGTGTCTAAGTCAATGCACACAATGTCCTGTGGTGGATCATACAGATCAAAATACCGTGAATCAACTCCAACAATAAATGGAACAGGTGCACTGAGTACGGTGGCCAGAGACAAAGGACATAGGGGGATATATGGACATTGCCACTGAAATGGAAATATCATCTGAAGGAAAAATGAAATGAAACCGATTCATTAAAACAGGACAACAGACCTTGTACAGCATAAAACAGGTAAGTTTGTTACATGCAGCAAGTTGAAATTAAATTGCTAGAAACCCTGTTACACTGTCAAAAAAGAGTCTTCAACTTTGATCACTTGTTTACAGGACATTTCTTACTTATCTATGCAAAAGCATTGATCACTTCAACAATTATAGTAATTAGACATGCTAGAGCGATTTAACTAAACGCAATTGCTAGGAAAAAAATGATCATTTAATGCAATCATTTTAACTTATAAAAGCCTCATAGTAATTATGGAGTTTCCAACATTTTCCCTTGCTGCTGTACAGAACACCTTGTACTTACAGCTACTACAGCTTCAGCAACTCCTGTCAATACAGCTGGTCTAAGAGAATGAAGGAGGATCTTGCCTTCTAACAATACAAAGAGTAGCAGGGTGGCACAGTTTTCTGGTCCAAGATTCATGAGTAGAGTACTGAAGTCTGCTCCACTAAGGGGTAAATGGAAAGGAGAGAGGGGGAAAGAATGTTACAGGATTTAAACATTAAAAGCGAGAGCGAGGCACTACTAAATTTCTAAGAGCTGTTTGGACCTACAAGTTGAATAATTCTTAGATATTTTATGTGTGGTAATAGTAGTATTTAATAGCTAGCACTTCAGTGTGAGACTTGTACTGCAACACAAAAACGTAAATTCAAAAGTACTGTTACAGAAACATATGCCTTAAAATGCTACTGTGTGGTTTATGGCTCTCTCACTTATGCACAAGCAGCTTGTCTTCCTAACAGTAACACAGACCTAACTAGTTATCACCTAATCCAAGCACAAAAAAAACACTACTAGTTTCATAGGATGTTACCTCAAGCAAGAATAATGAATTACAGTATCTATTTTATCTTAGTATCACTATTTTAAATTCTAGTACTAGTCAAGTAGAAAATAAATAAATAAATTCAGCATTCTCATAGCAACATGCATTTAGTTTCTACAGTTTAATCTCCATTTCATTTCTTTGGAAACCATACAGATATTTAGGAATTTTAATGACATCTGTAAAAGTAGAAGAGGGGTGTAAAATCTGTCCTTATAATGCTAATTACATGTTACTTTGCAGTTTGATGGCTAGCTGCAATTTTTCCCTTAAGTGGCTGAGCAACAGCTGAGATTTAAACATTGGATCCTTTTGCATATACAATATTATATATGATAACATTTAAGGGAAAACAATGTAAAGAAGGGTGATTTTTTTTTTTTTAATTAAAAGCAAAACCAAAGCAAACAAACAAAAAGTCATGTCATATTCATAAGGAACTCTAGCCTTGTAGGTGTTATCCAAAGAGACTGCATCAAGCCTCATTCACAAATATTTTAAGTTACAATTTTGGATTTTCAAAGTGTTTGTGCACTTGGGCATTTATTGATTTCACATAACTGCTTAACATAAATGTCTCCCTTGGAACCAAAAAGGGATAAACAGCTCAAGATAACAAGAAATCTATCTATGGTATTTTTAAAAAAGTCTTTACTGTTTATATTCTAAAGATGGAAGATACTTAAATACATGTATTATTTCCTTACAGCCTCCTTTCTTCAGGATAATCAGTAATACCATTCTTTCATAAGGGACAGGTCTATGTCATAAAAACAACACTGTCTAATATTTCAAATACATATTGTGCTGTTTATAAAATCTAATAATATTGAAATAGCGTTTGGCTTTCTTCTATGCTTCATTTCTATTTGTCTTGGGATGTCTCAATTACAATGCGTTTAAAACATTGATAATGATACCTTAGTGGTAGTGGTGTAGAAACTGGCTGAGACAATATTAACGCATCATGGGCAGAAAGCTGAAACACAAAATAATTCATGATTGGCAAGAACAATTCCAAAGTTAGTGAAGTAAAATATTCCGGTGTAACTACATATCCATAATATAATAAAATGCCTGGCAGACAGAGTCACAATGTCATGAAAGAAATGTGAATCAAAAAGGTTTGGAGCTTTTGTTCACTAAGTCAACAGAGCTTGTATTAGTCACCAAAATAATTCTCAGAAGTTACAAGAAACTGTTTATGACTCATTGTTGAACATGTAGCTACTGCTAGGTGATTAAGCAGAGATCACAAGAGACTGCCCCAGGGGACTAACATATGAACCACGGTAGTGGACAAGTGAAAGAACGGTAGAAAACAAACAACCCCCAGTGGCACAGAGCAAATGACGTCCATAAAATGAAAGACCAATATAAGGCAGAAATTTCAAAAATGCAAGTAGGATGCTGCTGCAGTCTGTACCACACAAAATCTAGAAATAGCTTCCTTTGCTAGGTTAACCCGGGTTTATATCCATGTAAGAGAAGGCTATTCCACACATCTCCTCCCATCTCCCTTCCAGCAGCTGGATATTCAAAGCTGAGTAAAAAAACTAATAGAAGAATCCAGGCTTTCAAAGGCAAAAAGGAGTATTATGATAACTAAAAACGAAAGTACATGTTTTGCCTACCTGCACAAGAATTCTTGGCCTTTGTGGTGAAGGGAAAGGTATATTGTGCATAAAATGGGATATGTGCCTGAACAGAAGATAAAATGTTAGAAAACCAGCACTGAGAACAAACAAGGACTGAAAACAAAGTCACATTTTGGAATTTGTACATCCCATATGTTACAGAAGTACAGTTACAATTTATTTACTGTTTTGATAAGTTTAGGAGCCTGTTTACACAAGCTGAAAGAAAGAAGCCTCACTCGCTCACATTTCATGAGTGAAAATTAATAGTGGCAGCTTCATATATGCATGGAAAAGGTAAGAACACACTGGCCATGTAGGCAAATCATGTAAAAATCTCTGGTAGACAATCTTCATGTTACACAATTTCTCATCAGGCTTAGCTAGGAGAAAGTATACTTAGCTACCAGAAGTCCAATGCAATTTTGAAGATAACAAGTTTTCAGTGAATGTTTATGTTTTTTTTTTGAATCTCTTACAATGAAAAGTATCCTCTATAAAGTTCATATTTTTATACATACATATATATGGGGCAGGGAAGCCAGGAAGGGAAAGGAGTGAGGAAGCAGAAGGTAGAAGAAGGTAGAGGGAGTGAAACAGAATTCATCTGCAGTTGTTGCAGTGCTTCAATATGGACACATATGCACTGCTAATGAAAAGAGTCCTTGTGCTTACATTTAATAATCTAAAACACAGGACTGCAAGCACTGGCATGTCTCTTACAGCTCAACCATTTTCTGTGTCTAACAAGTTTAAAAGGAAGTTACACAGGCTTGAAAAATTTTAACAGAAGAGCAATGGTAAAAATCTGCAAAAGCTACTCTTATTAAACAGAAGAAACTACAACTTCTCTCAGTGCAATCAGTAACGATATAAGCTGCACAGGGCAACCAAGATAATGGTGGAAATACAGTACTTATGGAAGTGTGACATATATATATCAGATGACCACTTGAGCTGATATAACCATCTTTACACATTAGCTTGAAAGATGTTTTACGTACTTTTCAATGGGAAGAGGATGAGGTCCAGAGACAGACAGTTTGTAGATGAACATCAGGAATTTTCGAAATGCTTCAAAGAAAGGCCAATGTGAGAGAAGGCAGATACATTTATTAGAATTGATGGACTTGGAAGTAACCACTTTCCTCTCTACAGCTGTCAAGAGACCCAGCTGCAATTGTTGCTTTTCTGTTAGCAGCTCCTGGGGATAAGGCTCATAAAACTGAATAGCAGCACCATAAACCTAAAAAATGAAGAAACACAACTGAGCAGACTTGGTATTTAACAGAAGTTTGGGTTACAGTTTTTGAACTATCCATAAGTCATTGGTGTTTGCACACATAGTACAGTGGTTTTCTTAGTAGCTTGTGAAAACTATTTTTCATTTATCTAACATACACTAAGCACCCTTATAAAGGAAATATTAAATATTTTGGACTCTTGTGCCTCTCTTCCTTTTTGTAATGGCACATTACTCAAAGTATTTGTACTCAGTAAAATGAAAGGGAACGAACCAAACTGCATTCCATAACAAAACCCTACCTATTAACTGTTACTGGTCAAAAAATCACCTCACAAGATGACTGTATGCCGTAACATTCTCTTATCTTTACCACATTAAACAATGAAAAATATTTTAGCTTTGACTCTATTTTAATCAAACTAAACAGGGACCAATCATTTCTAATATTCTTTTATTATTTGCACAAGTTTCCTAACTGACTGAATTATTCTAGCAAGTTCAGCAAAAGGTGAGCAGGGAGAGGTGGGTACCAGAGCATATGTTATTTCTGTGCAAAATACTGGCAGCTACTGTATTCACCCTTGTAAATGAAGTATTAGTACCTTGGAACAACACTTTTTCTTGTTTGGCCATAGAGAAGTATATAAACTTCTCTGATGGGGGACTGAGCCTGAGCAAAAGTTAAGCTGTCATCGTTAACGGGGCCAAACTATTGTTTATTAGTCACAGACAGCTAACCACATATTACAGTCACTTACTCCCTTTTGTAGTTCACATACTGTGCACAGTTGGCAAGTTGAATCAACAGCTGAGAGACCAACCTCCAAAAAGCACTCCCTTCTTTTACCAGGTAGTGCTAATCCCATAGTCTTTGTCTGCATATAGCAGACACTAACTTCTTACACGTGGGCTGAGTCATGCAGCACATTTTTGTTGCCTGTGGGTGCTGCTGGGCTCTGTACAGATTCCACAGACTTTTGGTGTTTTAAGTTTGTAAGTTTATGTGAATTCAGACAGCATCACTAGTTGCAGGAGATCACCAGTTCTTGACCACCTTTCACATACTGCCTCTCAGCTAGTAGTTTTCTGTTCTTCTGTTGTTTTCTGGTACCATCTTCCTGCTCATACACACAGATACCTGCATAGCCCATTCAAACAAACTCACATGGAACCAGCTTTTGATGTAATCATGGGAAAAGCACAACTACTACAACATTTCTAACACATGGTAAGTGAACATCACCTTCACATGTAGGCTACATTTCTGTTGCTGGGAAGTTTTCTTGAAAGAACAGAGGAAATCCATCCCTTGTGATTTTAGGTTTCCTAAGCATATAGTTCTGCATATATGGTTCTAAACAGCACAAACTCTTCCATCTATTTCCTGTTTTGGTTTACCTCTGTCTCATAAGAACGCTTAAGACATACAAATTTAGAAGTGAAATATTTAACAATTTCTTTAGTACTATTTGTCAAATACAGAAGAGATGTTGCCTATTTTATCTCCTTATCAGACATCTAAAGTAAAAGCAAAAAACAGTCACAATGTGCAGCCATACCTTTTCTGCAGAAGAACAGGTCAGTACAAATGTTGAGAACACTGGTAGTGGATATTTGGTTTGAGGGTCCCAGCATTCAATAGTAGCTCCCATAGGAAGGCAGAAGAGAGGTACAGATTCTGACAATGGGAATGACTCATAGTTCTCTTGAGGGTATCTGAAAATTAAGCCTTTGTTATGGGAGAAGGAAAAGTTAGTGAATTTGCTTCAGAAGCCCTAAATAATGTAAGCTATATATTTTCCACAATATAGAGATATATCTGTTGCTTATCTGGACTTAATAACTTAAGATTGCATCCACAGAAGAAGAAAGTCTCTCACTTAACAGTGAGACTAAATCATCCACATAACAATAATTTAGAAATTGTACGTGAATACTGAATACTGCCTTTCAATAACAGGTCAATTACAAGTACATAGTAAAAGCTTATTACTGAAGATTTTGACTTTAAATCAGTCAGGAATTACTTGTGGTATTTTAAATGTGCATTGAAACAGATTTTATTACAAAGAAATTCCTATGAAGAAAGAGCTAATTATCTATTGGGATAGTGGTACAAGTATCTCCACTGAAAATAGGATGAATTAGGTCTGTATTTTCTGCTGAGTTAATGTGTTCAGTCTTAACAAATTGTTACTCCATTTTCAGAAGTATATCTAAGTCTTGCTTGTAGAAAATGAGTCCACAAGCATCAGTTTACTTCTACTGTTCATCCAACTTTTTAAATGGTACACTGACTGTTATTCTATGTGTTTCACTTCTACTTAATAGCTTACTCTGTTGTGTTTAATGCTCAGCAGAAACTCTTTTGGAAGTTTTTCTTTATTTCCAGAGGAAAAAAAATCTGTGGCAATGCATTAAAAATATTTAAAACTACAGAAAATCTTTATTTTCCTTTAAGTCTCTCTCATTTATTGTTCAGAGTATTTTCACTCTCCCTTAGTAAGAAAGGAGTGAATAGGTTTGGAGCTGAACAAATTGAAATTTCCAATTAAAGATATTGCATTAACTGTGAGGCATGAAAGGAAATTATGAATAACGTTGATGGGAATTTTCAATTACTCTTCCTTCTTCACCACCAACACAAGACACAAACTATGAAATCATTTGTTACATCTGAAACACTTGCTAGACTTTTCATTTAAACTCCTAAGCCACCTATCCTGTCATGATACACACTGAGTTAATACAATGCAATGCTGTTTCTATTAAGCTTTTTTTTTTTTCCTGGAAAAAAGCGATGAGAGCAAATGAATTAGAGGAGTTGATTTCAATTGACATGCTCTAGGAAAAGAATTTTGACAGACTATGCTCAGCTTTTAAAATTTTTATTTTAATTCAAGGAGGTATCCGAATCTTTACGTTAACATGCTTAGACGGTTTGCTTCTAAAATTACTTACCAGCTTTATACGCTATGGAGTTAGAAGCTGGCACAGACTTCTTATAACAAAGGTATACACTGGAACCCCACTGAAAGACACAAATTTCATCTTGGAGCAAACAAAGACAACAGCAGGCACCACAGAAACCAAGTATAAGTATTTAAATATACTCCCACTTACAAATGGAGCAGAAATTTAAATAAAAAGTGTTACAGAATAAAATTACTGTTTGGCTGCTGAGTGTGTTTAACTCAAGGAATGTAGAAGTCACCCTTTCCACATTCTTAGAGATTATAGATTTACATAAAATAATCATACCACCACGCTATTCTTTGATTTATTTCCATATAAGTATAGAGAAAAGTGAAGCAGATTGTTTGCAGCTTTCACATACCACATTTTCTCGGTTATATAAAATCAGACACTTACAGGAACCTCATCATTGGTAGTGAAATTCTAAACACCTCCAGTGTTCAATTAATTAATTCATTCATTCACTGGAAGCCTTTAATATACTTTCATAAACTATTTGCATAGTTTTTGTGCAGTTTGCCTACCGTTTGAAAAAATCATATACTTCAGCCTGAGAAAACCAAACACAAACCAGACTAAATACAAGCAAACATTTAAAAAAAAAAAAGATAAGCAGTAATTATCATTCTTACAAATCTTTGTAACATGGTCTTAATAATAACAAAGAAAAATAAATTTTGTTTCATCCTATGAGTATTAGCATCACCAAACAAACAAAAATCCTAGAGAGTACCCAGACATGAATATGCAAACTGAAGTATTAATCTCTCCTTAAGAAAATTCCTAGTACAACAGGAAAAAAAAAAATCAGTGTAACACATAATACAAAACTGAAGTCACAAGGTATATAGAATGAAACAATTATGATGCAGCCAGAGAACACCATCTTAACAGTGCTAGGAAAAGTTCAAAGTGCTCCTCCTGTTTGTTTTCTTTTGTTGTTGTTTGTTTGTAATTTTTAAAAAAGGTAAAAATATTTAACATTTAAATACTCACCATGCCACAATTTAAATTCTTATCAACTTTGCAGAATGTATGAGGAGGGGTTTCTCCTTTGCTGGTAACAATAACACAGATATCTGTCACTGCCAATGAATTTTGAGGTCGTATTGGAGGAGCCCTTCGATATGTGATAAAGATCCTCTGAGAAGACGTTGAACTATTGTTAACATTAGCACAGCGACCATAAGGAGTAGCCTGAATCACCTCACAGCCTGAAATGATACGTTCCTTGCCTTCATACAGAACTCTGCAGACAGGAAGGAAGCAAAATATTACACACATTCAAGTACATATGAAATTAATTAAGCAAATGTACAGAAATAGTCCACTCAGTGGCAATTACCTAGCACAACAGATCTGAGTATTTCTTATAAATTATTTCCATCACTTCAAAAAAAATTAAAAAGGCAATAACAATAATAATAAAATTAAAAATTACAACAATATATGCAAGTCTGCTTCCCACATCAGTTTCTGGAGGGAAAAGGAAAACCAGTAAGGATTTATGTTCATAGTTTGGCTAACATTTCTTAGTCTACAACAAAAAATAAATAAATAAAAAACAGACACACAAAAATAACTTTTTGGACTACAGAAAAGGAAGAAATAACAACTACAGTTATTCCTGTATTCCTAGAAACCAGAATACATGATACATGCCCATACTGCAACATTTACATGTTATCTGGATTGTTTTGGCCAGAGCACTAGCTTAGATCTCTGTATTTGAGGGATGGGGCATCCACAGGTTCTCTGGGCAACCTGTGCTCACCACCCTCACAGTGAAGAATTTTTTCCTAACATCTAATTTAAATCTCCCCTCTTTTACTTTAAAGCCATTACCCCTTGTCCTATCATGTTTAAAAAAAACTTTTTTAGCTTATACAGATCCAGCAATTCCAGAATTTTCAAAGTAATATACCACAAAGCTTTTTGAAACCCCTTGAAGATTACTGACCATCTTTAAACTAGAATATAAATACATGATTCCACAGAACAAACATGTATCTTGATAAACAAAACAAAGAAAAAGAAACAAAGCCATGTGCAGCTGTCAGGCCTCCTTCATTCAGGTGTATGCATAGAGTCTACTATGTAATCTCTTCACATCACTGCCTCACACTAATGACAAGTGGAGACTGATCTGTTAATACCCCATGTCAGATTCAGTTAAAACACATTAAATCTAAATAAAACTGAATTAAAACCTCAATAATTTAAAGCTATTCCAGAACCATTTGTAAGCTGACAGCTTTTAAGAAGGAACATCATATTAATTAGACAATTCCAGCAGTTGAGTTTAAAAGGTTTACAAGTACTCTCAGAGAGATGTTTAAAGACTGTAGAGTTTCATTTGCGCAAATACTTCTAAAAGCTAAAGGGCTGACCGGTTTTAAAGGCCGCAACAGTTCAATCACCTCCTCTCAAAAGCAAGAAAAAAAAAAAAAAGCAGCCCTCATCGCTACACATACACCAACACAAGTATTAAAAATGTACCATTTCCCGACCTCACACATAGTAGGGAGTTTAAAAAAAAACACAAACAAACCCAATACCCATGGATCATTCAAAATAACCAATGTTTTTAATGATTCAGATCAAAACATTCAGACTGACACATGAAATACTTAACATGACACCCTATACGTACAAATCTTCAGTATGAGAATAAGTTTGCTTCTACTTGTTTCAGCTTCCCAGTGTCTGCCTTCAGATTAATTAGTACTGATCAGGATAAGGTTTGTTTCCTGCTTCAGCTTTTGTCCTCATCTTCAGTGCACCTTACTTACTACTTCTTTCTATCAACTTCTATTCTACAACATATTCTATCAGTAAAGTTCCAGTCCAAGCAAAATATCACCTACAGTTTCCTCTAGACGTTACGTCTTTAGGTCCTAAGCTGTCCCAAGTACCCTACTGCAGTTGCCATACTAGTGGGTTCTAAGGAGCAATGGAAGACGATGGCCATTGAGAACATCCTCCTTTTGCTCGTATGGTCTCTGAACCTCAAGTTCACTTTTTTTTCCTAAAATATATCTCTGAGCAAATGCTTTTTTTCACTAATCAATATTCCCATAAACACTTTCAGAAAGCAGTTACACAGAATGAGCTGCATCCATGGCACAGAACCACTAACTACCTAATAAAGAAATTTAGTATTTCTTAATTTGCACAGTGGAAGTAACCTAACTTTAAACTTACTCATTAAGGGAAGAACCTCTGCATTAGACAACAAATCTAAGACTCTCTCTTTAGTCTCTTCTATAGTAAGTGTCACAAATAGCAAAATTACTTAGACTTTTAAAGCATTTTTCTGTCAAATTTAAGAAACAAGTTCTGTAACTCCCTCCTATTCCTATCAACTGATACTCAATGCGGAGAGATCTTGTTGCAAAGTCCCACTGCACCTAAACTGAAGCAAATCTCAAATAGCATTTTTCCTGACATTCCAGAAGAGGCAACAACTATTTGGAAAGAAAGTAACAGAATGACTAGTAGCTGAATTATTTACAGGCATATAAGCTTAAAGTACTGAATTTTAGAGCTATACATATGAAAAGGATCTTAGGGATCATTATCCTAGGATCAAACCTTTATTCTCCCAACTAAAAAACAACCACAGCAAATGCAACATTCAGAGGAATGGCACACAGTTTAACTGTGTGCACGTGAGCAGCTGCAACAGGAATTCACTACCAGCTTACAGGTCCTTCAGCTTAAGAACCAGCAGAAGAATAGGAAGGTCTGGGGATAGGAGTGAAAGAGGGTAGAAGGCACAGAAACACAGAACACAAGAAAAATGACAGAATCAGTGGAGCACACTCTCATCTTCCCCCTTCCTCCAAACAGCATTTGTTTAACCTGTTTCCCTAAAAATAGCCCTGAAAAAAATATATATACATACATTTATCAATAATTATTTGAATACTTAAACTGCAAGATAACTCTGCTGTAAAGATACATATTAACCTATAAACACATTTATTTACAACTATGACTTGTATATTTTCTATGTAATACCATAAGTGTAGATTTAATGTAAGCACTTACATTTATATTCATATGTTATTTTATAAGTAGTTGTATTAAAGCAGTATATGTAACATTTACATAAAATTTGTTTGTATATATACATATATAGGCCAGTCAGTCTCACCTCTGTGCCTGGCAAGACAATGGAGCAGATCCTCCTGGAAACTCTGCAAAGGCACATGGAAAATAAGGAGGATTGATGACAGCCAACATGGCTTCACTAAGGTCCCTTCGAATCCAAACCATTCTATGATATATGTATACATATAAACAGCATCTAACTATGGATTTGACCCTTTTAAGGGATATAATCTTCCTCTACTTACTATATCCATTCAGCATGTCAGCTGACTTAATGGATACTTAAGGTTCAATGTTAAAACATCATTTCACACATTTTTTTTTAAATTAAAAAACAAGTATTAGAGAACAGAAGAAATTAGCTTTCAGACTGTACATTTGCCTTGCTTATACTAACTCTCTTGCCCAAACTCCACATTTATTTGAACATACTGAAGTTTACAAAAAAGTTTGCTCCAACTATCTCTTGAATGTAGTTGCAAAACAGCAGGAGCAGCATGGGAAAAACATTCATACGCATCATTGCTCAGAGAGAAAAGCCTGCCATTATTTGTTAGGTATAACACCCTAACTAGATCTGTGTAAAACAAAATATAGAATAAATGCTACTTGCCAAACACAACAGTTTTCCACCCATCATTTAAAACAGTGTATCTGCCCAGGAAGCTCATAGTCAGTCAACTATTTCCCTGTTTCGCTTATCAGATATTCCCTGTGAAACCAATTCCAGCATCCATTGTAAAGTTCAGGGGGACATGAAAACACACATGCACTAGCAGAGTCCCTTCCATAAAGGCATATGCTGGAGACTACTGGTTTAAGTATCACTTTTAGGAATTACCCCTCTACTAATTTTTCCTCATGTTAAAACCTTGAATTACATGACAAAGTTCATAATAGCTTGCTGAAACTACACGTTCAAATCTCATTATAACTGTTATCTTGCAGTTTCAGTCACACGCATGGAAAACAACTACTTTAAAATCACTGTTTCACTGAAGAGTATTAGAACACAGCTTAGACAGCCCAGATGAAATGAAATTGGAATATATGAGGTTAATTATACAACTCGAACCATGATCCTCAGATCACAGATCTCATCACATAACTTATTTCATCACTATGATTTCACTACTAGTTTTTTCCAGACTTGACTCTACTTGTCAGCTGGCATTCATATACTGGAGGTCAAAAGCAGAGCATGTAGGCGTTGTGCTTGACATGCTTAAACTTACAAATGAAATTAAGTAAACTTACAGGTTTGGTACAGGCATATTCTTTACTTTACTTTTCAGTGCTTATTTAATAAGGAAAACCACACACCTTTCATAGTTTACCATGATTGTAGAAGTCATGATCCCTCCCTCCCCCATCTTCTGTTTTCTTTTTATCCAGCAATTCTACATCATCCTCATCCAATCCAGAGAAGTAACGGTTCTATATAAGCAGGTCAAACAACACTGCAGTGCTTCATGAGTTGTTACAGATGGAGAATTACCTCAAGATGCTAGTATCACAAAGTATAATCTTCAGTGCCTCAAGATTTTGGGGGATTTTTTTGATCTTGCTCCTGAATACTTATATTTAACCCACTATTCTGTAAGTAATAAAATTAGTTCAGAGCTTCAAGGTCCTCCGTCATTTATTAGGCACTAAACTTCCAGTACTCTTAATGACCAACCACACCACTCAGTCACATCCGCTCTGCTTTTTTTAATTATTATTATTTTCTACAGCTTACCAGTCTAAATTCTCATTTTTCAATAAAGAAACTATACAGATATATTAATTTGATAAAGCCTCAGGTATATTCATCTGACTTCAACAAATGTCCAAGTTTATTAAGCTATATACCTCCAAAACTATTTACAGAGACACAGATGTTCCCAAAATTACTTTGCCAAAAGCAATTGCAGCAGCAACTTGCAGCCAAGCACACATGTAAGATAATATGGAAAATTGTTGACATCTCAAGAAAACAAGAGACAGAAAATTTATATTCAGATCAGCTCTACTGCTAGTACTGATTTCAGAGCTAAGAGTTACCAAATTCTATAGGAAAAAAAAAATATAGCTTTATAATGGAAAGACTAAATCTTTTTTTTTTTTTTTTTTTTTTTAAAAAAAAAGAGAGGAAAAAGTCTTCAGCTATTGCAAGTTGCAAAAAGCAGTCTCAGACACTCTAGAAATGGGCATAAAAGACTGCAATTTCAGAATTAAAGAAGTTTTGGAGATAAGTAACAAACAGATTTCTCCATTCTGAAAGTCCACACTGAAAGTTTACCAAATTAAACCACAAGTTCTGCTTTAGACTTCATGGAAAAAAATGGTCACATTTCTGGAGAAGGACAAAAAGGTTTTGATTTATTGGTTATGAGAGTATAATCATTAATAATTATTGCAGGTAATCACAAGAAAATGTTAAGTAATTTCATGGAATTTATAAATACCATGGACATGTTGTTGCAATACAGTAAAATATATTTCAGGTTTTCAAATACAGTATTAGTAACTCTTCAGAAACTTACGCATCAGACAAAAAAATGTGGTTTCTGGAATACACATCTGATTAGAGTTGTCAAGAGACTACATAATCAATCAAGCGTTTGCAGACAATCATGTCAGAACTTGTAAGCAACCTCAAAAATACTGCGATCTGATAGTAATGCAGGCTACAAGATCCTTGGTAAATGGATAATTTCTAGATCTTTATTTCAATGTTCTACAATTTTTAAGTGGCATCTATCAATCACCTTGAAGTGAATTTCACATGACAGTATTTTAGTTGCCTTCTCAAGTCATCGTTTCCAGATGAAACATTACAGTTTGGGGTTTGAACTATACCATTTCTATACATCAATTTTGTACTATTTTCTTACCTTTCATAAAACTGCAGCAGAGAACTTGATTTCTCATATTTGATTTTCTCCATAATATCTTTTTAAGCTAAAACAATACTGTATAATTTTAATCTAAAACACTAATTCCTTCTAAAAAGCAAGTTCACCAGAAGACTGACATGTTTTTTGAACTTATTTCAAAATGAAAATGCTACATGGACATAAACACAATAAACAGTATATATTCAAAATGCATATGCTTTCAGAAGCTTTCTGACATCTGTTTTCAGCATCATCTGTGAAGAATAAGATTTGATCATTACTGAAGGAGTAGTTACGTTATTGAAGTATAGTTACAAAAGTCTCACCCAATGTCAGTAAGAGGTGGTTTGTCACGGCCTCTCTTGTAGCAGAGAAAAAGTTCAGGACTCTTAAGACTTCCATAGTTTAGGTTGGCTTGAAGGGCTGTAGGGGTAGCTTCGACACAGGTATATCCCTCTGGGACAGTTTCACCAGCTGATTTAATGATCACAGCAATGTCAGTAATTGGAGCCTTTGGACCAGTTGACTTTGTTTCCTGGCGGCTTATTTCTTGGTCCAGGAGAGTTGCAGTATCTGTATCAGTGAGCCCTGCCACTACAAAATAGTCAGCCACTCGTGGACCTTTGTCTTCTATCATGGTTATGCCAGTACTTCCTGGAGAAAACAAAGAGAAAGAGATCAAATAGTCTGCTTTCAAGGTAAATCCCGTCCCTAAACAAGTATCAGAATTTGAAACATTTAAAGAAGGTTCAGCAAATCAAAAAATTCCATATAGGCTTTAGAGATTTCAAGAAAACTGTAGGGAAATCCAAAACAAACTTTACTTTATGCTGCTCAAAAAGATAACTTTGTAATTTATTAGATTCCAGTTGAAGTGCCATAACAGACACGTTTTGGCAAGAATAACATTAAGTTCCTAAGTTTCTTCCTTCGAAGTTCCTAACACAGCAGCTACACAGAAAATTGCTTGGCATTACCTATTAGACCATTCAAGCTCTTCACAGGCCTTAAATTAATTCACATACCCCCAACTAAAAGCATCTCTATTTTTCTGGCATTACTTTGCGAGTAATTTGACTACAGAATCTTGCCTTTTTTTCCCCTCCCCTTCAGAAGACAGAACAATTCAAAGTATATGCTTACTAGTTTATCATCTGCACATTTCATCCATTTTGTTTCATAATTTAGACCTAACAGCACAGTCTTGAGACATTCAGCTGTCAAGTATAACATCTGGAAATCATTTACAGAAATCACACATCCAAACCCACATTTCATCAGCAGATCAAGCTGTACACATCATTGCTCAGCTGCACATTCCAGATCTGGAAAGAGTTCTCCCAACACCCAGGGATGTTCACTAAGCATCTGATTTTAAAATAGGCAATAGAATTTTCTCTTAACAGCAGAAGTGGCTGACAGACTATATTTAAATTTCACAAATACAATTACAAGTATTGGATTTCATGAAATAAATATCCTTTTAAAAGCCGACTGAGAATTATTTAAATAACAGCTGCCAAGCAAAAACCTGAATAATGCCATACCCCTTCGGTGAGGCGGGGGACACCTTCTTTTAGATGCCCCAATTTCTGTCACCAGATTTCTGGGGATCCCATCTATACAGGTAAACAAGACCAGAAGTCTTGGCTTTCTTCTTTGAAAACAAGTCTGCCACAACTCCAAGGTCCTAGCTGCCAAGGAGTTGTGGTCCATGAATATTACTCATTAAGTGCATCAAAAATGAGAACTGTCTCATATTTAAAATATCCTTACTGCTCTGATAACTGCAGAAACACTAGCCTCCATTAGCAGAAAGGTGGTTTGAGGAAGAGAGTATAAACCTATTCTTTGCAACGTGCCTTCTCCTCCAGTTCCTACTCTGTTCTTGCTGAAGTCATATAGGAAAGGTATCTTTCCTCTTTGCAGTTTACAAGATTTCTAGAGCTTGTTATCAAAAGCATTGATTGGACAGCTGTAGAAAAAAAATTAAAAAAAAATGAGTTATTCATCCTGCATGTTTACTAAGAAATGTTAGCATAAGAATACACATATAAGGCACCAACCACTATATTGCAAGGTGCTGTAGAACAAGATGAAGGGGGGGATAAGACATTCATATTCATGCAAATTTAAAGTACATCTATACTGTGAGTAACTCAATTTTTGGCTAACGTTGAAATTACAACTTTTCAAATCCATCTAAAAGAATGAAGCCTACACACCTTATAAGACTTCTCTTCTGTAATATTTTCCCACAGTAATTCTCACATTGACTCAGTATTCTCTAAACACTTTGGTTAACAGCTTTTACAGGATAATCCATAAACACACATCCTGGGAAGAGACACAAAAGTGTTTGACCACCCTGAAAACGGGAAAGCCATGGTACAGCACTAACATGACTGAGTTCTCTGGTCAATAAATAAATAAATATATAGACACTTATCCATATAAATACATGGATGTGTAATCAACAGGAACAATGTGGTGTGTTCAATCTCACCAACTGTTCTCTGCCTGGGTCTCCTGAAGAACAATAAGATGACTCAAAAGCCATAACTCCTTGTTAAGCCTCTGAATGACTTTCAACTGCACAACTCAGAACAGTTTATCCTTCTTACCAACATAAACAACGTTAAATCAATGAAAAAGCTCTTTACAGGTAAGTAAATCATCATGAAATAGGGGGATTAATGGCTTCAGTTTAATCTCACGTAAATTAGTGCTTCCATTAAAAAAATCTCTCCTCATACTGCTACTGCTCACTCCCACCTTTACTTTCGACCAGAACCAGAGTTTGTGCAACCAAAAATGAACTGGAACAAGAACTACTCTGGCTGAACACTAACGAGGCAAAGACTGCTTAGGGTACAACCAGAGCAGCTCTCCAGTGACTCACCATGTCAGCACAAACAGCAGCGTAATGCCCCTTTCAGCAACAGCACGGACTTGCACTGGATTAATCATAAAACTGTGCAGTCTAAGATATTTCAGTTCACCTCTCAGATGCTTGGACTTGTTCATAGATTTATAAAAATAAATAAGGAAATAAACCAACCTCTCCCTGCTCCCCTTAAAAGAAGGGCAAGTGCCGTGCCAGAACATCTCATACTGTGGAAAGTACTGGTTGCACTTGACATAAGTGATACCAAATTACTGGAACATGATGCTAAAAATAGCAAAACGGTTGGCATCATCTAAAGGGTTTTACTAAAAACAAAATTGTTGTTAAAGTGATCCAGTCTTTTACTACCCACTCCAAGTTCACACACCTCAGTACGAATTTGTATTTTTCTCTTAGCCATAGTTATGTTTTAGTTCACAGAAACTCTCTGTAACATGTGGCAGGTAGACGTCAGTCACCAGACAATTCAGCTGAGAAAGAGAAGCCTCTTGTGTCAGCACAACACTGGGGGAGTTTTCCAAAATGTTCTGAGACGCTCACAGCAGTTCCTTTCCTTTTCCACGAGGATAAGTAAAGTTTCAAATAAGCACTACAACACAGCTCTTCCAGAACATATTATCCTATTTCAGAGAGATTTAAAGCAACAGGATCTCTCAAATGAGACCTTGAATATATAGCTCTTAATTAAGCCATGGCCATCTTCTTAAATGCAAGATTGTATAAATGTAAATACATGCTAAGCTACAAACTACCAGACAGCCACCAAAACAAACAGGAACAGATCTTCAGCAGGCTTCAGTTAGTCTGAGAATATTTTGCTTTCTGAACTGCAGGGAAAAAAAAGTATGACTTGTATGGCAGCAAGATGAATTCACTGCTGTTTTCCAGTATTTTTGTAATACTTCACACAAGAATTGGCAGGAACACTACTCTCAATTGACAAGGAAACAAACATACTTGCAAAGGACCCTTTATCATAAATATTGTAGAATCGTGACAACTTTTCCCCACTGAAATTTCAAAAGATGCTGTCCACTACCAGTACTGTGATGTACAGAAACTTACTCACGCAAGGCCAACAGGAAAACTTGTAACCCTAAATATCTAGCCATTTTTATTGACATCCCATTCCTCTGCAAAACAATACATAAATAAATAAATAAAAGATACCTTGGTAATATCTTGGTGTTGGATGGAAAACAATGGCAAAAACATGGAAAAACAAAGTGGTGTTAAAAGCCCCTTGTTTACTCTTTTCTGAGAACACTATTACCTCCCTAGAAAAATTACTATGTATAATAAACACAAACTGAATTTTAAATTTTCTTCCAAAGTTTATTTTGTACTCAGTAAAAAGCCTATGAAATTAAGTTGAACTCTGTTTTATAAAACTCTGTTTCAAAATTCAAAGCAGTTGTCCCCTAGGAATAAATGAAATCAGATTAGTAAGAGCCTAACATCTGAGAGAAAAGAGTTTTAGAGAAAAGGCACATGCAAATCTTCCAGCAACCGAAAAACTCAATTCACTGCTTACTAATGCATTGTACTTCTGTTAATTAACACATCTTTGAAAAAGCTGAAGACTTGTAAGATAGACCAAATCTTTCCCCAAACCTACCACCTTTCCCTTCATCACCCACATGAAGAGCCATAACTGCGATATTCTTGACCCTAAACAGCATGAAGCTGCATCAGGGGACATTCAGACGGGTGTTAGGGAAAGGTCCTTCACTGAGAGGGTGGTCGGGCCCTGGGACAGGCTCCCCAGGGCAGCGGTCAAGGCACTGAGCCTGCTGGGCTTCCAGAAGCGTTTGGACACTGCTCTGACACATGGTCTGATTTTTGGGTGGTCCTGTGTGAAGCCAGGAATTGGGCTCGAGGATCCCTGTGGATCCCTTCTGACTCAGCATATTCTACGATTCTAAATCACAAAAACAAAATGACAGCTTTTCAGCCTATTTTCAATATAATCAAAGTCCAGAAATGTCATTAAATGAAAATACTGATGAACCGATGGTCAAAGAATTGAAAGTTTAAAGATATTTCTGCAAGTGATAAATGACTAACGCAACTTTGCAATCTATTTACTTCTATCTTCTTTCAGACGCTACCAGTCTCCAAGAACCACAATGAGTGGAAACTGCTTACTATTTACAATTTACTCAATTGTAAATGACTGAAGAACTTATGAAAGATGGCATAGTTTCCTCAAAACAGAAAATATTTTTGTAACAAGACTGCAAAGGAAATAAGTTTCATTCCAGACTCTAGAATAACTTCAGCATTTTTTGTGGACTGTGGTTGAAAGACAGATTTTGAAGGCAATCAGCCTACACAATTAAGAGTTTTAAGCATAGATGTTAAACACAGCTCAGGACTTCTACACAAATGCTCTGTCGTGTAAACGAATTATACTTGGCTATTGGCAGTAAACAAGTTAGAAGAAAAATGCACGCACATTCTATCCTCTGGATTTGTTCCTAAAATGAGCTGGCTTAAAGATCAAGAAAGATCAGGATACTGAATTCACTAAACTAATTTAAAAGACAGAGACTCTAGTGGTTGGATACAAGGCAGCGTGTCAGGAGGTCATCTGCAACACTTGGAAAATTTGCTGGCTACAATCCAAGTACGAGAGAAAATTTAGTATGCTTTTTCAACCACTGCACTAGGCAAATCTTCATAGACCACACAAAGACTACCATAAACAACCAATTACCCGGTATAGAGCTTAAGCTATGTAACCAAGTCTTTATTCTTGTAACTTCTCCATTATTTCCAGTGTACTAATCAGTAGGGAGAAAAGATATGGGCAGTTTATTTACCTTTATGAACATTCAAAAAGAAATGCTCCTTGCTGTAGTACAGAAGGGGGAGAGATCTGGTTATTCTTCTTTACTCATACAGCGATTTCTTTTATCTTGTGCTGAGAGTAATTGCTACGGAACAGGAAGAACAATTTGTTTCCCATTTGTATAAAAGAATCTTCACTGATGCTTCTTAAATTTCAGCTTTATACTACAGCAACTAGTCCAGAATTTCTTTTAAAGAGTCACTTTGGTAATGTTCCTGATTCACATTAAAAGCCTTACACAGCAAACACACACATTAGGGAGTTTAAATATGTAATCAGCAAGACAACCACTCTTCTTGAAGTAAAGTGGCAACAGCTACTCTAGAACTGAAAATGGAAAAGAGGTACAGCTAGGATGCACTAACCCTTCAGCTTTCCCCTGCTCCTCCATTTCAAATGCCAAAATCTTTAAGTAATATTTCACAGCAGCTGTAAAGATAAAGGGTTGGCAATATTTGTGTGAAGAAGTTACTTTGGACAGGAGAAGTTAGAACCTTAGGGCCTGAACTTAGCAAGTTTGACCGCCAGCGAGGATTTGGACACCTAGGAGTTTTATCTCTACGGCCATTTATTAAAAAATAAAATTAAAAAAAAAAAAATAGCAATACAGTTGTGAAAGGACTGAAACTACCATTGCTTATAAAGTGTGTACTAATACTATAAATACAATTATTATTTTTTTTTTAGAACTTCACAGAGGTGTAATTGCATCAACAATATTGCATTGACAACACAATATTGCACCAACAGTACTGCTTTCTTCTGTTTTTTAAACTATTCCCTAGTTGTATTTCATAACCCCAGAAAGCATACAGTGAAGGCAGTTCTTATTGTTAACTGTATTCAAGAAAAGAGAATGATTGCTTTTGTTTTATGTGCCTCAGATTTAGTCTTTCTTTAACTGGATTTTAAGAGGCAGGAGCTAATAATCAAAGTCACTTGGAAAAGCAAACAGGAATGTAATCATGGACTATGCTTGGCAATCAAAACTTGTTTGGATTTTTATTTTTTTTTTTTAACACAAAATACAGATGTGATTTTAGCACACGGATGTACCCATGTAAGCCTTAAGTGTAAGCAACATATGCAAAGAGTCACCAATGCTGCAGTGTAAGACCCAGAACGTACTGGAGTATACACAAGTTCCGAAGAGCTTGCATTCCTGCTGTTTGTCCATCCCAACATATCTTCACTAATATCACTCACATCAGCATGCTAGTCCATACTTCGCCACTTCCAAGCAAGCCCATTTCACAGAATCACAGAATTTTCTAGGTTGGAAGAGACCTGAAGGTCATCGAGTCCAACCTCTGACCTAACGCTAACAGTCCCCACTAAACCATTTCCCTATACAACTCCAGCCCATACATTCAAGTTTGGTACAAGTTTGACAACATAAATCAGGCCTTACACGTGCATCACAGATGATGGTTTAATACTACTACAAAGCAAAACTGGAATATTAAACAATGTTGAACTAGTTCATCCTGAATGATGCAGTGTTATCAAACACTTAAATGTCATTAGCAACACATAGGGAAATCGTACAGACATGTCTCTATCAGTTCTTTGAAGCACACTTTACTATACGTTAAGGACACACCACGTCTATTAACAACAAAAGGTAAAGTAACACAGCATACCATTAATACCGACCAGGACTAAAACAGAAAAAAAAAATGTAGTCCACTGCTTATTAGCTGCATACAATCTGCAACAGAAGAAAAATACTTCCTAGATGTGCATTTAAAGACTCTTTTTTTGGAATGCATAACACATTGTCATAAATCATGAAATGTAACAGCAGTTGCAGTCTCTTGATTAAATCGCAAGATCGTTTAAAAATCTAGAGTTGCAAAAATAACTCTGTAGACATGCAATGCCCCACTTCTACCTGTCTTAACAGAACCAGCTGTGGAACAAGAATGGTTGCATGTCACCCGAGACTGGGTCTGAACATGCACATATGCAAATAGCGGGCCATTCCTTCATAACAGTTTTCAAGTAAACATTTGAGAATGTAATGGTTGCACAACTGAAGGACCTTACAAGCTACAAGCTGATTATCTCATAGAAGTCTATGTTAAAATGAAAAGCAAATTTAAGGACAAGGTGAAAGACAAAAGGCATGTCCATTTAATGAACTATTCTTATGGCATGGCCTTTTATCAGGTAATTGAACTTCACCCAGAAAACAAGTTGGGTCCAGGTCTGGTACCGCAAGTAATAAACAATGGCTTTTTATGCTAGATTGCTGGAAGTTTGAACATATTCAAAGGAGAACAAAAGTTAACTTCATACTAGCTGTTTGTGTACCCGATTGTTTTCCATGTATAAAATTCAGGCATAAAACAAATGCAATCAACTTGACAGGAAAGTCTTCTAATGCCTTCAAAGTAGATTAGGGCATTACACTATGAAGATAACAGAAAAATCACATCAAACCACCTCTTGTAAAAAAAAAAATCCTATGGAAACAAAGGCACCAAGCCTAGAAACAATTAGATCAAACCTGTCTTCTCTCCCCACCCTCACTTCTAGAAATAAGTTAAGCAACATAGTTCTGCAAACTGGATGTTTGAAAACAAAACCCCTTTTGTGTGAAGCTTCTGAAATACTAGAAAATAAACTGCACTTTACAACTTGATGAAACACAAAAACCCAGCACCAAATTAGCAGACATTCTTAAAACCCAAAGACCAAAGGTTAAAACACCACAGGTGGGGAAAATATATATATATTTTTTCCACACTTTTAGTTTTCATAACATTTAAGATGGCTATAGACATCAACAATTCTTTAAAACTTCACTGGGGCAGGCATTTGGTATCTCTGGCTATTACTGACATTTTCATGAGCACCACTAGCAGAAAATACTCCACTTGTATAATGGGAAACAGGTGCCTCTACTCTTGCAATGTAGTTTTTCTTTTTCAGTTTCAAGCTTGGCTTGAAATGAGAGAACAGCGTGCATCATATGAAGAAGGGATGGTGAGGAAATGAACTTAGTTTTGTAAATCCACTAGTGTAATAAGTGATAATTACCTAACTCGCTAGTTTTGTGAGGCATATATATTCTGCCACTGAAGCATCAATTTTATTATTGAGAAGTCTAATAGCTTTTCTGGCCTGTTTTAGGACTAAATAGAAACCATTTAAAATAATTTTACCCTTGAACAAAATATATTATTGTTCTTAATTACCTTGAATTTTCCTTGGATTTTTATTTTCCTGTCCTACGTGCAATTCCTTGGATTGCTTTAACAAAAATAATCAAGAGAGGGAGCTAGTCACAAATTTTCAACTTTAATAAATTGGAATTACTCTGTCGAGACAAAAATAAACTACTGAAAACATTATATTTGAAATAAAAACATCACATTTTTTTAACTGTGTTTTTAGTCAGATTTTTTTTTTTGAGATTGCCAGCAAAACCAGTTACTGTTGCTGCAAAACTGTGAGCCAATGATATTATGATATATAAGCTTGTGTCAAACACAGCAATGCTTTCAAAGTGAAGTTGTGCAGTAACAGCTTGAACAGCTATTTATGAATTACAACTGACTGAAAATGACACTCAGTTAACAGATCCTGTGACCCAGGACGGTCACAAGCGTGAAAATGCCACTCAGAAACATCTTACTTTGACGGGGAGGATTGGGGCAGTAAGAAACAAAACCTACACCAGTCTCTCTCTGCCATACTCTATAGTTCATTTTTTCTATTGCACAGTAATTCCAAGTTGTCCAGTGGTATAAAAATTGGAGTGGTTACAGACTGCGAGGCCAAAACACAAATTCTGAAGTGACCTACAGGGACTGGAAGAGAAACAGCTGGAATCAATGAAAGCAAGTTTGGTACCAGTAAATGAAGATCTATTGCCAAGGACAGAAAGCAGAAATGGAAAAGATGTGAGAAGGGAAGAATGATAATCAGCAAGCAGTTCAGCTATACTCATTTAATAAACCAGTCTCATCTTGTTTTATCAGTGTTGTATCCAAACTGTTCTTTAATGTAGCAGAAAATAACTACTCCAGACACTGGGCAGAAAGAGTCCAAAAGAAAAAATTATTAATAAAAATATTATAAGAAGATTAATAAGAAAGATAACAATGCTAGTTCTCAGAGCAAGAAAAGTACATTATAAAATGTACTTACTGCCCAGTTGCAAGCTTTAAAGGTTAGCCATGCTCAGTTTTATGTAATGACTGAAACATCTGCAGCCCTGGAAACATTCTTTGTTAGAGAAGGCTTTCTGTAATTGGAAACTCTGCTGGAGCAAAGCCAAATATAGTAGCCTGAAACAAAAATAAAACAGTAAAGAAAAAGTCAAGAGACAATAGTCCAGTGGTTAAGTGCCCTCTGGGAGCCCAAAATCTCCTAGACTGTTTTTCTGGTAGCTTCTTGGGCCTTTTTTTTTTTTTTTTTTCCTCTGAGCGGGCAGGGCTGGACTGCATTTTGTTTTTGAGAACTCGAAAGGAGAGAGGAAAAGATGTTCTGTTTCAAAAGCATCTCAGAGGTCACCCACAAGTTCTGTTTACCAGGCACTTGAAAGTTAAGTATTAGCATTGGAACTATTTTGCCAGAATCATCCTTCAATTTCATTTCTGCTAATGGTCCACAACACAATCAACCAAATGCTTCTTGAAATCTCCATAAACAGGGCTCCACAGACCTAGCGTGTCTCTTTCACTGGCTTTGAAGGAACACTGGTTTCCTCGTTTTTATCTTTTGGGGAAAAAATGCTGCAGGAGGCTGTAGACTGTCATTCTTCTCTCTCGATCTCTCCTCTGACATCTTTATCGCGTCAAACACAAGCTCCTTCGTCCACACTTTCAGAGCTTCAGAGCCTATCCCCACCCCACTAAACACCCCCAGTTATCAAGAGGATGACTCACATTTCTATTTGGCCTTTGACGGCAGCCTCAAATCACTCAGTTTCACGTCAGCATTTTCATTCTTTCTCTGCTGCTTTTCAAGCTTGGCAGGAGTTTATTAACACTTCAGAAAGTCTGTCTTTTAATCCTCTTGCCAATTCCTCATTAAGAAACACTCTTTTGCCAAGATGGCTTGAAAAGGCCCAAACCACATGCTTGATAGAAGTTAGAATATTCATGTCTTTTGTTTTATGCTTCAGCAGTAAGGAGCCCAGTGGAGGAAGTGTCTTTCTGTTCTTCATGCAGCACCAGCCATATCATAATCTTGATCTGCAGCATGGTTTTGCAGTGAGGGTTTGCACCAGCACATCTGCAGCAAGCGCGGAAGGAGTATGAGCTAGGCCTCAGAGCGACTCCTCTGCAAGGTGACCTGTGAAGTGGCTGAGGTAATGAACTTACTACAAACACACAGCGTGAAAAGCTTAGGCAGGCGTGTAATGCCTGAAATCGTGTGCCTTCAGTTTTCAGAACTGCTTCCTGCATTGTCAAACGTTGTATCAAAACCTCCTGAAGATAAGCCCTTCGTTTAATATTTAACATATTCCTAGATAAATGATAGTAAAAAAAAACCGATCACGGCAACCTCAGGAAGTACAGTAACAGGCAACAGTTGCCTCTCATGCTTTTTCTAACTTATTTTGAAGGATATTCACGAGAAGATCCATGCAGCCGCACTCCAAAACTCCAAAGGCCAGATGAAAGGGACCAAAGCCACCCAGCAGATATGAAAGGGATCTCAATATTAAAAGTATGGAAATGGAAAAACGTTTACAAATAAAAGTCATCAAGTAAAATGCGTACCTTCAAAGCATACATTAGAAGTGACTCAAACTCTTCATTACGACTGTAACTCATTCTCCAGAATAAACATGAAAATATTACCAAAGTTCATTCTGACAAAAGTAATTTTTATTCACAGTCAAGAAAGTTATTCTATGGAAAATCCGATGCATATTTTCTCATTTCTTTTATGCTAAAATGATCAGTCACTTGTGAGGCAACAAAAACATCTAATTTCTACCACAAAACCAAAAAAATCTTTTCCCCCTTTCTGAATTCTGCAATATATTTTAATAAATGTAGACTTCCATCTCTTGAAAGCCCTTAGTTACTAATCCTTGTTTCTTGTTGTGCTCAGTTATATTCCTGAGCATATACTCAAGAAAACAGAGTATTTGAATCCTTTAAAGCCTGAGCATGTCGCAAATGCAAGATTATTAGAGTTTTGAAATGATGCTGTTTATTATACAAACTCCTGAAGAAAACAGTTGTGAAAGATTATGTATTAGAAAGATGCTACTACTTGCACAGATGAATGTATCAGTAAATATTTCCCTCAAGCAATTAAAAAAAAAAAAAAAGCTGTTGAAGAACAGCAAACTGAGATTCTTTCTGTCATTAAATCCTATCATTCAAACAACGGCAAGTAAATGTGTAGGTTGATTACACATATTTTGACTTTCCTTGTAATATTATTATCTAACAATCAAAATACCTATGCTGTATTACTCAGTGGTAGAGTTCTCAGGCAAGACATCTACAGGAAAGTGATTTTATACAGACTTTAAAAAAGTAAGATTGCTTAAGTTGGATCTTACAAAGAATATACCAACACACACAAAGATCAGGGAAGAAAAGATAACTTTAAAATAAATCAGCCAACATTACAAGCAGTATCCAACGTATCTGTCTAAAAATCTGGAAAATATCCATTCAGAGAACCTAGAAGTTACATATGATAGGATTCTGAAAGCAAAGTTGGTTATTAAGTCATACTCTATTGTGCACAGCGTGGATTTACTGTTTAATCCTGTTGTGCCCCTCATACTATTGTTATTACCCTATTTGAAATAGCTATTTCTGTCAAAGTTTAAATTATGAACTTGTCTTTAAAGTGCTTATGTTAACATATGCACTCCTATTTAGAATGCTGTTCGTGCATGTTTTTATGTAGTAAGTGGTTTAGTAACACATTAAGAAGAAAGGAAGCATGTCCCCTTAGAAAGAAAAAAATCTGTTTTGTTTCCTAAAGAAGGCTACGGCAATTGTGGATGTAATTTACTATTGCCAGCATTTGTATTTCTAATTAAATCATCTTGGAAAGGTCAAATTCAATTTAGAGAACCAATCTCTTTCTTGTTTTTCTCAAGGCTGATAAAAAATTCAAACAGACAACCTTTCCCAAGATTTATTTCCCCGCACAACTCACACAACAGCACAGACCCATCACTAAAGCCAATGCCTGGTTACAGTGGCATACACACAGGCATGAGGCTACATTCAGGGTGGACTGAAATTCAGAATTTCTCACTTTGCAAAATCCACCATGCAGTTATTTAACGTATTACTGTCTGCAGTAAGACACAGGTTGGCCAACAGTTACATAGTGAGAGCATTTCAGTCCCCGCTCAAAAGAAAGGAAATCACACAGACCTCAGTAACACTGTTTTAATGCTTTCAATTCTGAGATTTTTTTTTTTTTTTTCTTCTCGCTCTGTCATTTTTTGACAGGGTGCAGGCAGCACCAACACTGAGCACTGACAAAAAAGGAACACAGATAGAGTCATCTGCAGTAACTTTGAACTTAACAACCTGAACAACTCAAAAGCAAAGTATTTTAATGCAGATGTTCAATCCAGTCGTCTTCCCTTAGAGGAAAGTCAACACATAGAACAGAGGTGTGAAAACTCCTCAAGGATTAAAAAAAGCTGGGTAGGATGACTAAATGTTCACAGCAAAACCTGAAAAATGTTTTCTTCTGCAACTCAGAGATTTCTGTTCAAGACAAAGTCAATAACCACTGAACAAAATACACTGCCGAATAACACCATAGTTTTTTGTTTGTTTGTTTGTTTTTTAAGTGAAGGGGAAAATAAATAAATATACAGATAGATAGATCACCAGCAGTATGATCCATCAAGTTTGTCTCAAGTATTGTAGGCCACTTTTCAAGCTTTGGGGCCTTTACAGCACAGGTAAAATACCTCCAATGCCAACAAAGAATTTTCACTTCTGTCAAGCAAGCATACCAGTTCAGGATGAGATTTTTTAAAAGGTTCAAGAGACAAAAGGCATTTGAGGCTCAAAGTATAATTTTCTTTCTCAGATTTGTTCATCATCTGGTTCTACAGCTAGAAAAGCAGTCTAAAGTTAGAGGAACAACTTATTTATAGATTTTTTTTCCCTCCAAACAGAATCACTTAGTTCAGAGAGATTAAGAAGCAAAGGTTTTGAGGTTAACAGTGCAAACAACATACGTGTACTGTGAATCTCACAGAAGAAAGGATAAAAACTATAAAAATGACTATGCGCAGCATTTCTTCTGTTTTCTTTAAATTAAACTGAAATGTCACATTAGTCATTACATTCATGGTGAATGAGTCATCATAATCCAAAGGAACTTAAGGCCTTCACATGTAATTATCTTACAAGATGACATCTACAGCAAAAGTATATATACCACGGTTTGAAAAAGACACTGCCTTTTTAAAGAAAGCATGAGGCACACACTAGGTGTTTTTTGAAAACAGAAACTCTTTGGATTACCTATTCCTGCACAACTTTCTCCTTCGTTTATTAAGCCTAATGCTAATGGCTTAGTTTTTCCCTAGAAGAGTTGTACCAGCGTAGCCAGAAGTGAAAAAAAAAAAAAAAAAAAATTATTTTCAGAGACATACAGGTATTATAGTATAAGCCCCAGAGCAGGTACACCACCGTCAGCAAAACCAATTTTTTGTTTGCAAAGCTTGTTTCTACTTATGACTTGTGATTTTCTTGTACCAGTAAGGCTTCGAGTTTGCTTATGTAGTTTATTAGTATAGAAGACATTAATGATGCTCTTCTCCTATTTTATCCAGAGAACAAACAAACAACAACAACAAAAAAAGATAGTGAGAATGACTACTTCAAGCCTAAGGTAAAACCAAGAGAAATAAAAAAATAAAAATAAAAAGTTCAGTAAGAATGCATCCCCAAGATTATGCATAATTTTAAGGTCAGAAAAAAGTCTAGTCTTTCACTGATGAGTTTAACTGCGAGGATCAACTTCAAGAGTCAAATTAACGTTGTATGGGTGACTGGTAGACTTGCTTTATCTGGTTTAATCAGAACTCTGAGAAAACAGTCACATACTTATGCAGTTAGGAAGTTCTCCCTTTTATGTCCTGCTTACCCTCTAATATTCAGAACTGCAAACAAACCTGGATGAGGCATAATGCGCCAGTAAAACATTTTAAAATTCTACTCAGTTCATTAACAAACCACATCTATACATCACAGTGGATCATGATTTAGAAAGCTTTCAAGCAAGTGACTTTATTCTTCCTCCTCCTGCTATATCCAAATTTTAATTTGTAGATGTTTCTGGGACCTGTTCAGAAAAGAAAACCTGACCTCAAATGGTTAGCTTTCCTAAGTTCCTTCTACAGGACCTGGAAAGAGAAGCTTCAAAGGATAATTCAGAGCAGCTACAGTGAAGCTTATACTAGAAATTGTTCCCTAAGAAGTAAGCTGTGAACAGCAGAGGAAGAAAGGAGACAAGAAAGATGGGTCTCCCTAACCTAAAATATACTTCTTTAAATATTCCTCTCTTTAGTCACATCCTCAGTGTCTTCAAAAACTTAACAGTTGTAAGATACATCCTTTACGTGCATGAAACATTTCTCAGGCTACCCATACCCTTGTAGGGATTTCATCTGGTAAACATACAGCATACTTTCAATCACTTTAGGAATCTTGGAAAAGATATCATCTGTGCTTTCAAAAAGAAAACAAAACACACACACAAAACTCAGTATAGCTGGGTTCACACTACCTTCAAGCACAACAATTTTCTGCCACTTACATGCAGATATCCGTCAGTTTATATTCTCATTAGGGTCATTCACTACTCAAATTCATTACGGCCAGTTACACTCAAAATGTAATTGGAAGAACTCAAAACGTAAAGAAAACGAAGACATTGGTCTAAATTTTTCCCTGATCTAGTCAAGCTGCTGCAGTTACTTCCAAGGATGGCTGGTCGATCAACTATCGAAAAAACTGGCCACACCTGTTTGCAGATTTTGCAATAGCCCCATTCAATGATTAGAGTAACTGACTGAACTACCTGTTGCTGTGACTCAGCAGTTTGCCTTATGTTTCCTTTCTGTAAGTCTCTATGAGATGAAGACAGACATCCTGCAGAAATTTCAAGGCTTAAACATCTAGATATAGTTTGCCTCGATTTCTTGATTTTCCTGAAACATTAAGTGCTTGAATGTCTTTTTCATCACATGCTGCTCCTAACTGCTCTCTAGTTGTTGTACTCTTCCCTACATTCAACCACATTTTTACATCTTCTTATAGCAGAAAGAGTTTCCACATTATAGAGACAAGACAGGAAGACACCTTACTTGCAAGATTGAAACCTACATCAGGTTTCTTATCTGGGTGAGAATCTAGTTTCTTCCCCAAAGAACAACAAAGAAGGCTAGAGCCATGCTATGTGACACCAGGAATAGCACCGCTGGGTTAGGAGGGAAGTTTTGCTTTCACCAGTAACACAATGCCCCAACGCGAAGGACTCGCAAAGGGGAAGAGGAGCACTGAAGAATGCATCAGTGACTGGACTTCAGCTTAAGCGTTACTGATCAAAGACTGTAATTAATTAGAAAGGCAAAAGCTATCACTGAAATGAGTAAGTCTGGGGAGAAAGAAAAAAACATGGGGTTCTTTGCCTTGCTAGTGAAAAACAGCTATTTTTTGTAGTAGAGCTGCAATTCGTTCAGAACTGGAAAACACTTTCATTTCAAGAGGAAGAAAGCTTCAACTACTTTGGAGACTTGTAATTGTAAACTCAGCTTTTGCTGCCAGAGTTGAACAGCTTAATTTGCAAGTCAATCCCTGATTTACACTATTTGTAACATCTTTTAAACAGAAAAGCACAGGCTTTTGGTTGATGTTTGAAAAGCATCAAGTCTCTTTAGAGACGTTTTTGAGAGCAAAGGAAAGGAACTGTAATGTCGCAAAATGAAGACAGGCCAAAGAAGAGTCCGGCAGAATTGCCTCAATGTATTTAACTGAAACAAAGTAAAAGGAATGTTTCATGAGATGCAAGCCAATCTTATTCATCAAACTGTAGGTATATTTTTCTTGTTCTCTGTACCAACAACCCTGAGATTGTTACTCTTTACTATTCAAAAAAGAGTCACATGCATAAGCAAAGAATAGCATTATAATCTTTGGTACTCTAAAAAACATCTTTAAGTTTCCTGTATGCCAAAGCCGACGGTAAACATCAGGACCCCAGATACACCCTTGAAGAACATTTAAGAGAAACACAGGAGTACAGCAAGATATTAACCAAGCCTCAGCCTTCTGCTCTATCCCACTTTGGAACGTATGCCCCAGTGTATTCCTAAAACCTGAGAATATGTTCGCATGCACATATTTTATGACAGAGGTAGTCACAAGAATAACTAAACAACAAGCAGTCCCACTCCACCAGAACCTATTTCACAGCCCAGAAACTGTCTTGAACTCACCTTTTCAGGCTCTAACAACTGTTTGCACAGAAGCCAATGTCAGCCTTCAGCTCCACGACTTTGCAAAAACAAAGCATGGTCATTCTCATCACACAAATGGATTTTTTCCAGCAACAGTAATTCTTTACCACACAGGAAAAAAGCAGCATCACATTTTTATATAACCAAGGACAAGAATTTTGCATATCAGAGTTTGTGAGGGGGATGATTTTTGTAGCAAGACGGAAGCTAAGAAGTAGATCAAAGTCCAAAGACTTCAGTTTGCAGTCTCACATAAGCACTATATGAGGAAAGCAGGTCTTGTGCTGCAGTGTAGCAAAGTGATTCTCATTTTACAAATATGATTAAGCAGTAATGGACAACTACGTGGCAATTCGCATAGGAGGCAACTTAATAACATGACTGTGAACCCCATTTTTAGAGCTTGTCCACACCAAGATGTTGAGTATCTTGAATATCATTCAAGACAGTGACATGCTTCAGGTTGACAAGCAAACACAAGAAAAAAAAAAGTTCCACCAGCCAAATTTCTACAGCACAAATTACCTCTGAACAAAAAAGAAGCCAAGTTAGAGGTTACAGATGCTTTTTGCTGCCTTTTTCCACTCAGAACTGACTGCAACAGGAAAGGAGGCCCTGCAATGTGAGAACAATATATAGACTACCAACGACATTAAAGTTTACACACATACTGAATGCTCTATGCTTGTAGCTGCCACTGAAATTTATCTGTAAACTCTACGAATAAGAGAGGCTATCTTTTACATGACAGTCAAAAGACTACCTTAACTTCCTCTTGAATGTTTGGCAATTATACCTTTCCCACCTCATTCTGCTAAGACTTTATTCCTTCTTTATATTTAAACAAACACAGATCTGCACATCAAAGCTACCTTTGGAACTTACTTGTCCTTAAAGCATACCAAGGCTGAACTCCAAACACACTTCTCCAGTGGTCAAAGACAGACCAAAGAAAGACCACATTTATACAGATTCTGTTCCAAGCACTGTATTTCAACAATACGTGCCACTGCTACTCGCTATGAAAATTCATACATGTTGAATGAGAGGGATGCTATCCATATTGTTACTTGTATATCCCAATTTTGATCAAGTTAGATGGTTAGCACAGAAGGAAACATCTTCACTCATAAGAGATTACAAGAGTTAATCAGAAAGAAATCCAATACACAACCTTTGATTATTCAAACACTCAAGCAAGAAAACAAATGTGCATGGCCCAAGATCTCATTACAGTTACTTTAACCAACCTTAACCTAAGAAGAAACAGTCGAATGTAATGTTATCCTTATCCATTTATATTTAAGAAAATGTCCATCTTAATTTAGAAGCCAATTAAAAGAAAATGCAATTCTTGTTATTTTTACAGCTATTACTGCTATGCGTGCTAGTAACCATTTTAACATAGATATCTGAAGTATCGTATATTGGTTTCCCTCCTGGATTCTTCCATTGTACTACTGTCCTGGTTTCAGTTAGGATACAGTTAATTTTCCTCCTACTAGCTGCTAGGGTGCTATGTTTTGGCTTAGGATGAGAAGAGTGCTGATAACACCCCGATGTTTTAATTGTTGTAGAGCAGTGCTTACACCAAGCCAAGGATGTTTCAGCTTCTTGCTCTGTCCTGCCAGTGGGCAGGCTGGGGGTGCAGCACGAGCTGGGAGGGGACAGACCCAGCACAGCTGACCCAAACTGGCCAAAGGGGTATTCCATACCATCTGGGGTCATGCTGAACAATACACAGGGGTGGCTAGCCGGGGTGGGAGGGCCAGCTGCTCAGGGATAGGCTGGGCATCAGTCAATGGGTGGTGAGCAATTGCATTGTGCATCACTTGTTTGTACACATTATTATTCTTAGTACTATCATCACTATTGTTATTATTATTTTCCTGTCTTATTAAACTGTCTTTATCTCAACTCACGGGCTTCACTTTCCCATTTCTCTCCCCCATCCCAGAGAAGGAGGGTGAGTGAACGGCTGTGTGGTGTTGAGCTGCCGGCCGGGTTAAACCACTACAACGACTCAAGACAGAATGCATTACCAGCATATCAGATTTTTACCACTGGAATGGTAAAAAGCAGCCAGCCAGCCCATTATTGAAGAACTTATTAAAAAGACTTACAGTCATCATACATAATAAAAGTATATGCTATCTAACAGGATTTTGTGTGTGCGCGTGTGTGTGTGTTTTGTGTTCTTTGAGACAAGCATTTGAAATATATGCGCTAGTCTCGTTAGTCACTTAAGTTTGGTTATAATGGCCTTCAGAAAAAGTACAAATTGTCATTTTCCAAACACATATGAGGTAATTTGCATTCCATCATTATTTTTTCCCCTAAAGCACAGAGAATGTTTACTCCCTTAACTTCTGGCATACTACATTTAAAAGAGGGATGCAGAAACTTTCACTAACCTTGAATTTGGTAAACACAAGAAAAGAGCTATCAGAGGTAATTAAAAGCAAATAGCTTTCTTTTTAGCAACATCTGCAGGCTCAGATTTAGCTTGATGAGCTATAAGTCACAATAAGCCCAGAAAATACTACAAATAGAGGGGAATACTAGTCCCTCAGAAGTCACACGGATGCAGCTGAGAGGGGAAAAAAGCAGAGAGGCGGTCAAATCGAACACGCTGTTTGTTTACAAGCTAAGCCCTGGTGTGGCAGGGCTAAAAGCTTAGCCACGGGCGTTAAGTTTGGAGCCAGCGCAACAGCCCGCGTTCGGATACGCTTGACCACAGCGGATCCCCGGAGCAGCAGATCCCCGCAGCCCAGGCATTTGATCTCGGAGCGGCCTGGCTTGGCAGGGCCCTCGAAGATCGCCTCGCGCCAACGCCCGGTGTGCGCTCCCCTACTTCTGCCCGGGTTCTGAGCCCCTTCTGCGGCAGACGCATCAACGACACGTGAAGCGGTGCTTGAACCTTTGGGAAGGGGACGCTTGGCGCTGACAGGCGCCTGGCTCAGGCTGCGAGCCGCGGACAGCCCCGCGGGCGGCCTGTCCCCGCTGCCCCCGGCCGGCGCTGAGGCAGCGCCAAGCCGCGGGGCCCCCCCGGCCGCGCCGCTCCCGCCATGACGCGGTGCCCGCCTGCCAGCCATGGCGCCGCCCGCCTCCATGTCGGCGCAGGGCAGCGGGCAGCCCCCACGCCGCTGCGCTGCCCTCCTTACAGCTCGGCCCCGCGCACAGAGCCGGGGGGTGCCCGGGGAAGGGGGGAAAAAAAAAAAAAAAAATGGGGCAAAGGAAGGGCGGGAGGTGCCCGCGGGGCGCTCACCTGCGCCGCCGGCCACCTGCGCCCTCCCCGCGGCGCCGCCGCCCCGCCGGGGCGAGGGCCGGGCACGGTCCCGAGGGACGGGCGGCCGGCCGAGGGGGAACACGGGAATCGGGGATAAGAGCGAGGGTTTTAACAGGAGAAAAAAATAATAATAATAAAAAAATAATAATAATAATAAAAAAAAAAAGAGCCGAGAACACGCCCCCGCCCTCCCCGCCCTGCGCGGTGCAATGTCTGGCCGCGGCGCAGAAGCGCTGCCGGGGCAGGAGGAGGGAGCCGAGCCCTCGCCGGGGCTGGGGGAAGGCTCCGCGCCTCCTGCCCTGCCCTGCCCTGCCCTGCCCGGCCCTTCCCTTCCCTTCCCCTCCGCCGAGGAGGAAAACCCCGGAGCGAGGGGCGAGGGAAGGGGCTGTGGGGCCGGGCCGGGCCGGGCAGGGCGCTCCCCGCTGCGCGGCCGGTGCAAGGCGGGCACGGCGCCGGCTCCGCTCCGCTTCGCTCCGTCCCGCCGCCTGTCAGGCCCCCTGCCCCCCGCCTGCCCTCCTCCTGCCCCGCTGCCCGGCCCGGCCCGGCCCGGCCCGGCCCGGCCCGGCCCGGCCCTGCCTCCCCTCTCCCCCCGCGGCCGCTCACCTGCCCGCAGCCGCCCCGAGGGTCGCGGAGCCTCGCCCCGCTCCTGCCGCCTCAGGAGCAGCCGGAGCCGCCGCCGCCGCTCCCGCCCGCGGAGGAAGCGGCCACCATCTTCCCTTCTCCCCCGCAAACGCCTACAGGCGGCTCCAGGGCCCGCCCCGAAAGGAGGCGGTGGCGGCGGCGGCGGCGGCCGGGACGGGGGAGCGGGCACGGGGCTCGCCCGGAGCCGCTGCTGCGGACAGGGGGCGCCCGAGCCCGGAGCCCCGAGCCCCGTGCCCCTGCGCCCGGTCGCCGCCCGCACGGGCCCCGCAGGGCGAGGGGCGCGGGGCCCCCTCGCAGCCGGCGGCCAGGTCAACCGGCCGGGCGCGGGGAGCTTGCGAGGGGGGTGCACACGCCAGGGTCTCCCAGCCCGCAGCCGGCTTTCCTGACAGGATAAATCAGAATTGTCTCCCCTCAGATAGCAAGCCAAGGGCTGTGCTGTACGTAAAAGACGAGTCTTGTAAAGGCAGACTCCAGAGCATACCTGTGTTGGAAGTGTTTGGGCTATATTTGAGCAAAGATGCAGCCTGCTAACTCTGATTTAAAGATGCAGAATAAAGATTTATATTCACATCCACCACAAAGGAGGGTAAATCACACAAGCTACAAAATCATGAATATTTCAGTAAGTTTTCTTGATTTCCTATTTACGAAACCTTGCAGGGTAGGAAGGCTCTTGAAGATTAGGACAAGCCTTAAAGTATGCAACAACATACCTGAACAGGCTTTGCATTCATTATACTGTTATCCATGCTGTTATTTCCCAACAGATACTAAAAATCTAAGAAAATACACAAACTAGAGCATTGTTGCTTGAATATTGGTGCTGAATACCGCAGATGTGCACTGACTACTTACACGCAGTGCACTTTTCTAGCTTTAACAGTTTTTTTGTGCTGACATTTCAATTATATTCTAAATAGTCCAAGAGGAGTAGTACTAGAGTTTAAAAGCATTCATTTCAGTTTTCTGTCTAAGGTTGTGTCTTTTGAGTTAAGGGCTAAGCCTTGTCTTGTAATGATTACTTTGCAACATTGCAGTGCCAGATTTACTGCAAAATCCACTATGCTGAAGGAGGAGCAGGGATGTAATACTGTAAGACTTGCTCATCCATACAGTCTTGAAGAGACTTCAATCACTCTAAATGTGGAGTAATTTCACATCAGTAGTGTGGAAATAGAAATGTTGTTTTTGTAGAGTTACATTGTTTAGAGGAAAGGAATGTGGTATTGAGATACGCTTACAGTGATAAGAAAGCTCAGCAGGCGACCTTGTAAAATGCAGGCAACCAGATTTCTTAGAGCAGTTAGGTGAAAATCAAGGTGTTAAACCAAGTCAGATGAGTGAAGAAACATTACCACTTCAAGCAGTGAAAATGTCAAAATAAATTTGAAATTTAACAGGCCGGCGACTGAAGGCCATGCATTGTTTGTGAAGCATCAGATAGATTGTGAACCTGGATTACCCACTCAGTGGGGAAACAGGGGAGGGTCCTGTCATCAAAAGGTATATAAACTGTGTTTTGGAACTAGTAGGTGCGCTCTCCTGCTTGTGGGGCGCCTGCCATTGAAATTGTAAATAAATTACTGCTTCACTGAGATCTTCACCTGAGCCTAAGTTATTGGCTATGGAGTGTTTCTCACAATTTGGGGGCTCGTCCGGGAGCCAGTTACCTACCGGGGAGCCCCACCCGCAGCAGCAGGAAGGCATGCCATGCTGATTTCAGCAGTCCTGTGCATCGACGGTGGCGGTTCTGTGGAGAGCTGACGGAGGGCCCGAGACTGGTTAAAGAGGCAGGATCTGTGAAGTAGTAGGAAAAGGAAGAAGGTAGGCACTCCGGGTTTTGAAAATTGATCCGGTAACTCTGTGCACAGACCAAGGTAAGAAATATTAAGTATTGCCTTGGAGGGTCGGGTGAGACTCTGTGTGATGTGTGATTGAGATGCACTTTTGTACGAAGCGAGTGTGGAGCCCTGATCTGTGGTTCTGTAGCTGCGCGAGGGGCACGGGTGGAGACGGACAAAGTGTGAGATAAGGGAGAGAAAAGAAGAGTCTCGGGAAATTTGGTGTACGGTAAGCCCTTGCATGGGGAAGTGCTTGGCAGTACACCCCCATTTTCCATAATTGGAACGTTAGTTCCCTTCCTGCAGGAGGGAAATTTCTGTAGCAGCACACTGACAAGGGCTAGGAAAAATGGGACATATGAGTTCCAGGGGACAGGGAGATATCCCTGGGGGAGTGCCTACCGACAGTCCCTCCTGAAGAATGATAAGAAATGGGAAAAATAATCTCAAAATTAGAGGAGATGATAAAATTAAAAAAAAAAAAAAAAAAAAAAAAAAAAGAAAAGAAAAGTTAAATATTGTGTATCAGTCCAGACAAAAGAACCAATTAAGAAAACAGCAGCATTTTGGCCAAAATACTTCCCCCCCCTCCCTACCACCAGAGAGGTTAGGAGTTTTAAGGAGATGAAGTCTTTAACTGAGGACCCCATCAGGCTAGCTGAACTATCCTAGGGCCTAACTTATACTCTTGGGGGGAAATGATGTCTATACTAAGCATGTTGTTTACAGGGAAAGAAATGGGAATGATCAGGAGGAGAGCTGCTGTACAAAAATGGGAAAGAGCTCATCCTCCAGGGTCATACCAGCAGGGCAGAAATACCCACTTGCTGATCCTGGCTGGAATAATAATAGTCTGCAACACAGAAATCATATGAGAGACTTGGGGTCAGAATGAGAAAATAGTCGGGGATGAATCCTAAGGACCCAGTATCCCAAGGGCTCTTGAAAGTTCATTTTGTGATTAAAGCCTGGCAAGATACACAGAAAATGCTCCAGAAGGTGGGGGGATGTAGTGAACAGTCACTGGGAGCCCTCCTGCAGGAGGCCCTGAAGCTGTGTGTCAGGAGGGGAGATGAGAAGAAAAAACAGAGAGCGAAACTAATGGTATTGACAATGTAGCAGGTAGTGAGACAGAGAGTTGGAGAAAAATCTTCAGGGGGAATCAGAGCCAGGATGGAAAGCAGAGGAAGAGAGATGAAGGAATGGCAGGCAAGGAAGGCTGCCTGCGTTGCGGCCTGAATCCTAGCAGGGACAGGCTTTGAGAAGATGTTTTAAGTGTGGCCAGGCTGGCCACTTAAATAGGACTATCTGGAGTGGAAGAAGGAGGAAAGAAGGAAAATGGGATGAAATATGGTATAGTGATATGTTGTTTCAGCATCCTGGAGGGAGAAAGGTGTGGAATTAAGTTGGCCAATGACTGAGCCTTTGGTGAAAGTACAGGCTGGAGAAAGACAGAAAGAAGTGTTAAAAAGGGTTACTGAAGGTGTTAAAGGTGTGTTATGTAGTGTTTGAAGTTGAATGAGCAGGGAAAGAGAATGTAGGCATTATCTAAGTAACAGTCTAGAAGTTTTGCTATATTTGCTGTGGTGTTTGGTCAGTTTCCCAAGTATTGGGAAGGTGGGGGGGGACAGCCTGCTCCACCAGGGGCCTCTCCACAGGCCACAGGGGGGCTTCAGCTCCAGCGCCTGGAGCGCCTCCTCCCCTTCCTTCTGCGCTGACCTTGGGGTCTGCGGGGAGGTTTCTCTCCGAGCTGCTGTTGAGCAGCAGGTTTATGTTTGTTTGTTTGTGTGTCTTCGTGGATGTGCTCTCACAGAGGCCTCACAGAGGCTCGGACTGTGTTGCTCTGGGCAGCAGTGGACCCCTTTGGGACTGGATGAAATTGTCCCTTACCTGCCACGGGGAGGCTTCTGGATTTTTCTCGTGGGGGATGCCACTGCAGCCACCCCAGAACCTTGCCACCGAACCCAATACACTGGGGCAGCTAGGTCATTACTGGCCTGTAAAGTATCAGGGATTAAATTAACTAATGAAACCCTAAAAGTGATGGGGGTTTAAGGGGCTGGGATAACAGTGCCACTTTTGGGGGATACCAAGATGAGGCTAGGGGATAAAATGATCACTGGGCAATTATTGTACGTACCCAAGGCAGGGACTAACTTGTTGGGAAGGGATTTGATGATGAAATTGGGCATTCAAATAGTAAATTGTTAGACTGGAATAACGCTATTATTACTGGGGTGTTCTCGAGCCCTGAGAGCAAACATTTATTCACCTCCGACTGTAAAGACCCTGAAATGGGGGTGGAAGCAACAATACAGATGGACAGTTTTACCTCAGGGGTTTACAGGGCCACGGATTTATTTGGGCAAGTTCTAGAACAGATTTTGGAGCAATCCCAACCTCCCAAGGAGGCGTTATTGTTACAAATACGTAGAAGATCTTTTATTGTCAGGACAGGAGAAAAGAGTTGTGAAGGAAGCTACTAACAAGCTATTCAACCTTCTGGGAAAGCAGGGCTTGGGAGTATTGAAAAATAAATTACAATATGTAGAAAGAGAAGTCAGGTATTTAAGGCATCTAATGTTTGAGGGAAAATGAAGAATAAATCCAGAGAGGATTCAGGGAATTGTTGACAACTAAGAAAGAACTAAAAAGTTTTAAGAGAAATATTTTTTTAAGGAATCAGGAGTCACAAAGTCTGAAGGAAAATGGATACTCCCTGATGGGGAGTATAAACTGTGGGAGAGAAACTGTATTTTGGAACTAGTAGGTGTGCTCTCCTGCTTGTGGGGCACCTGCCATTGCACTTGTGAATAAATTACTAGTTTACATCTCAGTGAATAACCTTGCCTGAGCACAAGTTATTAGCTACAGAGTGTTTCTCACAGTAGCATTACTTGTCTCTGAAAAAATAGGTGGGAACTGGTTGAAGTACACAGCTCACACTGGTGAGTTTCCCTTAAAAAACTATCCACCTTTGATGAGTGTCTCAACATTTGAGAGTTTGTGGGAATTACGAGAGACATAAGGATCCCTTTATCCCTTCTGGCTGCACATTTCCACGACCTCACACCAGCTCTGACAGTCACCAGAACTTGCAGTAAGCCGGTTCAATTCACTGACAGAATAGGAAACTCAAAAGGCTTTTTTGCTGGGTTAATGGGTTGAATGTGGTCCCCAAACAAGTCACTGATCAGCAGAACCAGCATGAAGAATAAGATGAGCATCCTTTTGGTAGCAGTGAGCCACTGTATTGTTCGAGTCATTGTTAAATTCCACCCACTCAAAGGAGAGAATGAGGCCAAGACAGAGGTAGCTAATTTATGTCTTTTTATGCCTCTTTGGCCCAGACAGGTAAGCTCTGCTCCTTGTAGCTAAAAGAATTTTTCCAGAATATTATGAGTTTCTTGATTCATCATTACTATCCTTTAGCAGGATTTAGCACATAATCTAAGAATCAATGGTCTTTTTGTTCAAGAAATAATACCTAGTAGCATGCATGTGCCAGACAGCTGCTGACTTATGCTGAAAGCCTGTAATTTAAGAATCTTCCTTTATTGCAAATGATTCATATTCATTTTCAAGTAGCACAAAATTCCCAGTTCAATGAAGGTCTAGATAATTTTCAAGTCATTTCAATGAAATTACTTTAATCTGCCACCAATTGTCAAATCTACATCTCCAGAAAGACCTGATTTTTTAGACTTATTGGAGCAAATAATACAGTTACTCTATCTGCCTCTGACATGCATAGATAGGGGTTTAAGCAGATTGAGACTATGATATGCTTACTCAGAGACCTTGGAAATAAAAATACCTTCTCTTTACATATTCCTGACTAAGCACTTGATAATTTCTTCATTTCATACCTGGTGGATGTTTTCATTCTTTAATCCTGTAGTTGCCTCTACAGTCTTATGAACTATGTCAATGACATCAGTGAACACTTGATCTCTGGCCTTTGCAACTGTCCTGTGGAGTAGAAGTTTTGTCCAGAAAATGGATAAGGAAAATGAAACAAATGTCCCAAGCAGTTGTGCTAGCTGAGATCTGTTCAAAGAATGCTTGAAGCAATGCTGTCACTGTAGTATGTGGAAGATACTAATCATTGTTTAATTTTTGAAGAGCTGTTTAAAACAGAAAACTATGAGTCCAAGTGTTTCATCTTATTGTACAGCTGGTTATGGTTTCACAATATATTGCTAAGATTGTGTGGTAGGGGGTAGAAGCTGAAGATTCACATGCTCTTTCTGGCTTTAATCATTTAATCAGTGACATACAGAGACAGGACGAACATACAAATATTATCACACATAGCTCCAGCTTAAAACATGTATCTGATTCACGGCAATTAAAAATGTAACTGTAATTGAGAATTCCATTTCAGCAACTCCATCTGTCTGAAAGCCACCATGTTGTAGGAAAATGTCAGAATTTTTCTAGTTGTCACTCTGTTGCAAGGTCAAAAACCTAGTTAGACAGGATTGTCTTGTTAGAGAGGTCTTCATAAATACCAGCAGTGGAGCTGACAGATCCCTTTCTTTATATGGTCTTCTTTGAAGAAATAACAGATGCCGCTTAAAATACTAGTCTAAATTCAGGAATACTTTAAAACTGTACATTTACAAAATCAAGTTATCTTGATCTTTTCTGCATAAAATGTAGCAGGATTTCTTGATTTTATTTTATTTATTTTTTTTTGTCTACCTAAGTCTTTCTATGTTTATTTATTTATTTATTTATTTATTTTGAAATACATGGAATTTTGAAATTCCTTTCAAAGCTTTCAGTTACTGTGTCTCTTCGTCCAGCCTAGAAGATAATGGGTCTTAAACTTGTGTTCAAAATGCACGTGATTCCATTTTATTATTTCTAATAATGGGTACTCAGTAACTGAAAAATAGAGATTAGTCCTGTTAAGAAGTATTGAGGATAGAACCTCTTGGTTTTGGCAACCCATGGGAAAGAGGGTTTAAAATAAGCATGAGATTCTTCTCATGTCTGTTTCTAGGAATCTCCATTATCTGGTCTTCACTGTTACCTTTTTTTTTTTTTTTTTTTTTTTTAGCATACTCCTGGATAAGCTGTTACACTGCAGTCACTTCTCTCTACTCAGCTGAATGATCCATCTGGTGCTCAATGCTGAGCCTAACCATTCAGACTCAGGTAGTGAAAATGCACTGTTTTTGTAAGTACACTTAGATTTATGATTACATTACTTTTAATCTATCATTAGTTGCTCAGATAATCAATCCTATACTACTAGAAATATCTTTGGACATAAATTTTGTTTTAAATATTGGGTTGGTTTATGCTAATTCATCATGTCTCTTGCCTATTTAACCTCTAGGTGCTTACTGAGGTCCTATTGGCCATGGTTAGTAACATAACCTCATTTTGAATTTCATTTCCAATAAAACACTTTTCCTGGAATCAGTTGAGTACTGTAGACCCTGAAATTCTCATAACCTAAGTCTTCATTGTGTTTGCCAGAATAGTCGTCAAGGATAACTATTCCTGTTCTATTTGGATGTTTGCTATAAAATGAGGACAGCAAAGACGGTTGAACTAGGAGACCATGAACTTGATTTGATTCTCTTGCATTCACAATCACATTATATACTGTGTGATACAGGTACAAAAAATAATAGTCAAAGTAAGGAGAGTATTCTAGTGATTCATATTAAACAGGGAATGTTGATGATCTGTGGCAGAAAAGGTTTTCAATCATTGGGGGATACTGTTTTGTGAAGATATCTATTGGTAGTTTGTACTGAAAAGGGCAGTGTTAAAGAAAATGGGGGTACAGGATAGTTTAGAGATGTTATAATTTCAGCAGAGTTTATAGAAAATATCTGCAGATGTCAAACATCCAGACTAAATGATCTTAACTTGCACAGTTTATCTGGGTTGACTTGATTAGAATAAATAAGTACCTTCACAAAGACTAAATAGGGTTTTATTTAAATTTATATTGTTTTAAATATATTTTTAAAATTCATAAATTTATATATTTTTTATAAATTTAATTTTAATAACAAGAAATAATGGCATATAATGGCATACAAATTCAGCTGACAAGTAAGACATACTTGATAAATCTGGCATATTTCCTTGCTGTATAATAATAACAACCAATAGAACCAACTGAAATGATAGATGTTTCCTTTCTGGATGCTTCTCTGGAAAGCACTGTTTACTTCTGTAGTCTAAGGAAAGCAAAATGAGCTAATGATTTTTTTGGCTTTGGCTTTTTAATGATTTTTTTTTATCATTAGCTACCAACATTCAGCTCAATTATTTTGAAATAGAGCCTGCCCGACTAGCCTTTTGTTGGTCTGATGATGACTGATTGGAATTGCATAACACAAAGCAATATCCATTTGTTATTTTATTTATCTTTAACAGAAGGATGAAGGGTATGAGTGGAAGGCTTTGTAAATATTAATATCTTGTTCCTTGTTAAGTCTCATGGATACTGTTGGAAATGGGCACACTCCTAGAAAACTGAACAAAACAGAAGATGACATGGGAGCAAGTAAGCAAAAGCATCACCATTTATACTGCTGTGTGGTAGTTAAACACTGATGGGCAGCTAAGCACCACACAGCTGCTCTCTCCACCTTCTCAGCAGAACAGGAGGAGAAAAAAACAGTAAAAAAGCTCATGGATTTAGATAAAGACAGGGAGATTGCTCTCCAGTTGCCATCACTGGCAAAACAGACTCAGCATAGGGAAGATTAATCTATTTTATTGCCAACTAGTAACAAACTAGAGCAGTAAGATCTAAAAGCAAACTATAAAAACCTTCCCTCTATCCCTCTTCTTCCAGCTCCTCCTCCCAAGCAGATCAGCCGTTCTTGTCATCACCATTCTTCAGTCTCACTTTCTTCCCTTGTTCAAAGTGGGGTCTCCCATGGGATGCATGAACTAATCCAATGTGGGCTTCCCACAGGCTGCAGTTCTTCAAGACCAGCAGAGGTCCCTTCCAACCTAAACCATTTTGTGAGTCTGTAATCGCTCCAGCATGGGTCTGTACCATGGTGTCCATCTTTCAAGAATGGACTGCTCCAGCATGGGTCTCCACAGGTAGCAGCTCCCACCAGACCTTCTGCTCGAGCATGGGCTCCTTTTTGGGAGTGAGAGAGAAATGGGGTGCATTTTCTGCCAGGAACCTACTCGTTAGTGAGTTCTTCATGGGCTGCAGCTTCCTTCTGGTCATATCCACCTACTGCAGCGAGGGGTCCTCCATGGACTGCAGCATGGAGATTTGCTCTGATGTGGTCCACAGAGTTCAGGGGGACAATCTTCTTCACCATGGTCTTCTCCACGGGCTGCAGGGGAAGTCCTGCACTGGCACCTGGAGCACCTCCAACCCTCCTTCTTCCCTGACTTTGGTGTCTGCAAGGCTGTTTCTCTCACATTTTCTCACCCCTCTCTCCCAGCTGCTGTTGCACAGCAGTTTTTCTTTTATTTTCCCTTCTTAAATCTGCTTTCCCAGAGCCCCAACCAGTCTTTCTCATTGTCTTGGCTCTGGCCAGCAGTGGGTCCCTTTTGGAGCAGCTGGAGCTGGCTCTGGTTTGACACGGGGCAGCTGCTGGGCTCTGCTGACAGAGGCCACCTCTACAGACCACCTGCTACCAAAACCTTGCCAAGTAAAACCAATAATTGCTGTTTTCATTTAAGAATTAGAGGATTAACAATTCTTATACATGTACTAAGAAAGTGCAGATTGCATTATGAGAAGGGAGCATGGAGGTGGCTGGGGACTGGAGCTGTTTTGAGGGTGTTGTGTTGTGAACCTAGGCATCTGGGAGCTGGTGCTGCGCTGGTTATTCCTTACAGGGAGTGGGAGATTTTCTCCCTGAGAGTTAAACACAAATCTCTGCTGCTTGACTGTAGATTTCTCACAGCTTTCCTATTGTCTGACTCCACATTTCCTCTAGCCACTTCTTGCCTGATATATCTCCTTACATAATTTCAATCACAGCCAGGTGGCCTCAGCCTTCCCAATCTGTGAGGATATTTATGTGGGGGAAAGCTTCCTAGAAAGCCGTTCCCACACTAGTATGGTTGGCTACTTACAATTAGAGACTAGATTTAACATATCTGCAGAGACAGATGTCTTAATGCAGTCTGAGATGCATTAATTCTGTGATTCAAAAAAACTTTAAGCCAAAGGAGGGGGGACTCCATCACATCCCAGTTGCATTTCACAGTTTTCTTATTGCCTCATTTGTGCTGGCAAAACAGCTCACATACTTGTGCAGGGAATAAAGCCAGACAACTAACATACATATATGTATGTACATACATATATACATATATATATATATATATATTATTTTTTTTAAAGAGACCAAGTTCAGTTTTCTTGTGGCTTCAGAAATGCTTTTGCTAGCAAAAGAAAAGCATCGGCAAGGGCAGAGGCATTCCTTTCCCAAGTTAGTCGGTCAGCTTAAGGAGTTCTTCAAAAACAGCCTCTGAAAAGTGTCTACATACTCATAGCAGGTGTAGTTACTGTGGAAGCAGAAAAGCACTGTTCAAAGTGTGGGATGTGAGGTAGATCTGCCTCATCCACACAGTTCAGCCGTCTGTAAAAAAATTCACAACTTACCTTTGCAGTATGTTGTATAAATGAACTAGTCCACCATTGCAATTTTAATCCAGAAGTACCTACCTGAGACCTTTCCCTCAAGGGAAGAAATAATCAGTCAGTGAAAATAATGGAGTTTGGCCTTATGTTCCAGAGCATATGTAAATACATCAAATGGGTGTGTATACAGTTTTATTTTCCCCTTCATAGTTCCTTTTCAATTTACTAAGGTGATTTACAGGAAAAAGGGTGGGGGGTCAGATGTGAAAGGAATAGGCTGAGTACAGAGGCTGGTTTGTATGTAGACATAAAATATTTGACCCTGTAGGAGACCATTCAACTACAGAAGTGCTTCTCTTTCAGGGCTCCACAGGTAAACAGCTAGTTGAATACTGCCCAGCTGTTTTGTTTTCTCAGGTTAATGGTGTTTTCATCTGAACACAAAAGACTGCAGCCTTCCCAGACACCTCTGTGTTCAAGTTTTATATCTCCTGCTTGAGAAAGCTAGGGGAAGTGACCTTGTAACATATTTCTGGCACCAGATGAGTGAGGAATGAGGTAGAATATCTCGTTACCCAAGGTTTATGTCACTGACTCAGGAGTGACTCAGCCTTTCATCTTTCCAAAGTAAATAAACAGAGTTCTTTGCAATTTACCATGGGTGGTGGTTTCAGTCATGACCTTAGAAGTTTGTGTTCTCTTTTCTCCATGTATCTCTCTCTCTTCCTCTCTCTCCCTTCTCCCCCCCTTCCCCCCCCCCCCCCCACACACACTCATTCTGGTTTTTTTGCTTAGCCTTTGTTAAAGGTTTCCACTTATCTCCGGATTTCATTACAAATCACATGACATAGAGACAGCATGGACATATGATAATTTCAGTATTATTTGGCTATGAAATGTTCAGATATGCTTGATATGCATATTGGTCATGCGTATCTCTTCAGGAAATAGACATTGTATTTCTACCTCTCCCCATCTGTTTCAAACTAGCTTGTACAAAGGGAGCGGAGGGGCAGGCGCTGAGCTCTGCTCTCTGGGGACAGCGACAGGACCCGAGGGAAAGGCATGGAGCTGGGACAGGGGAGGGTCAGGCTGGGGGTTAGGGAAAGGGTCTGCACCCAGAGGGTGGTCGGACACTGGGACAGGCTGCCCAGGGCAGTGGTGACAGCTCAATGCTGCTGGAGTTCAAGAAGCATTTGGACAATGCTTTGAGACAAATGGTTTGATTTCTGAGTGGTCCTGTGTGGAGTCAGGGCTCAATGATCCTTGTGGGTCCCTTTCAACTTGGTATATTCTATGATTCTGTTTCTATGAACCCCTTAATCTCTCTATGCTGATAATAATATCGTATAAATAATATTTTCTATAACATACAGGGAGATTTCAGGATGAAAAAACAACAAAGTACTGTAATTGTTCATTATTATTGACTAACCAGAAAGCTTAGGACTCAAGCAGGAAAACTTTTCTGCTATAACAATGTTTTCAGACTTATTGAACTATTATGTGGGTTTATACATGAAACACTGCAAACCCCTGCTAAGACTTTGTTTCAATCTGAGATAATTCAAACACACACAAACAACAGATTTTCCTTCAATTGTCCAAAAGTAAATGTTGTCTTACAAATAAATAAAAGCATGAATAAATCTGTGGTTAGCACTCAGTGAAAGACATTTATATGAATTAGTTCAGAAACAGTTTATGTTTGTGTGGTAAATTGTTCAGCCTTGCTTGTGTGTTTCACAAGCACGACAGACTTGGAGTAACTAGATTTAACTGAAAGCATGGACTAATGTGATGTGCTCTATGACAGTCTGTAGAAATATAACTTCTAAGGTGTTTGTTGGAGTGCAGTGATGCTTGGATGTTCTTTCTTCACTGAGAGAGTGTTGGGGCAATGGGACAGGCTCCCCAGGGCATTGATTATGTCATTAGGTCTGCCAGTGTTCAAGAAGCATTTGGACAATGTTCTCTTAGATACAATGGTTTAACTCTTTGGTTGCACTGTGTAGAGACAGGAGTTGAACTCGGTGATCCTCATGGGTCCCTTCCAACTGTGGATATTCTATGGTTCTGTGATTCCTGTTATAAGTATACTGTTTTTACTGTAAACACTTAGGAAATTTTTTTAGAACTGCCTATCATTACAGCAGTGTTAATGACAATGCATTCTAATAAAAAGGTACTTAGGGAAAGTGCAGCTTAGGTTTAGCAAACTCTTTCTTCTCAAGTTTGAAAAAAATAAGTATTAAAAAACATTATTTTCTATATTTTCCATACTGCTACAAGTATGTGTATTAGCACATGATAATCTCTTACTAGAGTCTTATCACTACCCGTGTCTATCTAGTCCTGTTTTTCTCCTCTTGGCTTTTTTCTGTTTTTAAGTAGAAAATATAAAACAAACAAACAAACAAACAAAACACACACAAGGAAAGAAAATGGTGATATTTGCAGCTAGAATGTACATTGAGCTGTAATCCTATTAAAGAATAATCTTATTCAAATAATAGTGAATAAAATGCTTTTTGAAGTATCTTGTGGTATGCTATTGGTTGCTCCTGATACTCTCATATTAGATTGCAGAGCACTTATGCCACAATGTTCATCTGACATTGAATTACCAAGCAGGGAAACATGGAAAGGTTATCTGCTTTCACATACAGACTAGAAGAAAATTACCCTTCTCTGGAGCAAACAACTAAGCAAGTCAGTATCATAACTTATCTATGTTTTTGTCCTTCATAGACAATTAGTAACTCAGCCTGAATCTGCTGCCCATTCTTTGGTGGCTTAGCATCTAGACCCTGAGAAACATCACAACATAAAAGCTATTGTAGTACTAAAAATGTTTCATAGAGATCTATCACTACTGAAGGTATTCTGTCTGTCATAGTGTAAATGCAGGGTATATGAATTCAGCTATATATGTGTGTGAGAACAGCATTATTTTTTGGAAGAGAACAAAGTATTTCAAACCTTAGTAATTTATGGCACCGTGGGATAAGATATTTTAGCTTACATATTACTATGTTCACAAGAATATTCAAACTGAATTACTTACAATAAGAATCCAGTTTGTGCTACCATATGTACCGTCCCATTGTAATTCCCCAAAATTTTAAGAAGAGTGCTTTTCTTTACATACTCTGGAGTAAATATAGAATTTGTACATATCTACAGGAAAAAAAAAAAAATTATCCACAGCATGTCACTGACTTTGCTTGATGTTCTGTGTTCCAAATTCATGCCTGGTTGGAAAAAAACAAAGAAACTGTAAATACCTAATGAATTAGTGCATAGATCTTTGAGTGGCATGCATGAAAGACTTTCTTTTTATCCAAAGAAAGCATGTTACACAAGTAACTAACACAATATAGAACAAAGCTGCAGCAAATAAAGCAGAACATAATGACCAGATCTGCATCAATGTAAATTCATGTAGTTCCCTCAGACACTGCCAATCTTTGCCTACTAAGAATCTTTTGTATTATTTGAAGTATGAATAGGGTAACAGTCAGAATGTCCTGTTCTTTGGAAACAGCCATGCTAAATATTGACATAGCTCCAGTGACAGCAAATGTCCATGAGCTGTTGATTATATGAAGGCTACTGGTGCTTCTTCACTATTGCTGCTGTAAGTGCCACTGTCAGTGTTGTTTTGATATAATGATGTCTGTTGCTTTATTTGTACTCTAGGGAGTCATGTCTTTGAATAGCAATTATATAGAAAATATGAGGTGGATAGGAAAACGTTTTCCATTCTGACCACTAGGTGGAGCTAAGAATCCTGCAAATTGAACCGTTGATACCATTCCTTTACATCAAGTTATCCCCACCTCTATTTGGTTTTGATGTGTTTTCAGTTTTTCATGGTAGAGTACGGCCTTTTTATATAGGCTTTCTCAGAAAACTTCAAACTTCAGTTTCTGTAAATATTTTCCAAAGTCCAGCAATAAAAATCTTAAGAGTGAAGGCTTCATTTTCAAGCTGTACTTTCTACAGAGTGTGAAATGTCTGTCATAGTGTTAAATTTTTCTGTTGTTGTTTATGCTGGGTTAAAAACTGTCTGGACAGTTGGGCCCAGAGAGTGGTGAATGGAGTGAAATCCAGTTGGTGACTGGTCACCAGTGGTCTTATCCAGTGGTCAGTGTTGGGGCCCATCCTCTTTAAAATCTGTATTGATGACTTGGATGACAGAATTGAGTGCACCCTCAGTAAGTTTGCAGATGACACCAAACTGGGGGAAGTGTCGATCTGCCAGAGGGAAAGAAGGTCCTGCAGAGGGACCTGGACAGGTTGGGTCAATGGGATGAGGTTCAACACGGCTAAGTGCCAGGCCCAGCACTTTGGCCACAACAACCCCAGGCAGTGCTACAGGCTTGGGGCAGAGTGCCTGGAAAGCTGTGCACAGGAAAGGGATCTGGGAGTACTGATTGATGCTTGCCTCAACATGAGCCAGCAGTGTGCCCAGGTGGCCAAGAAGGCCAATGGCATCCTGGCCTGTATCAGGAATAATGCAGCCAGCAGGACCAGGGAGGTGATCATCCTCTTGTACTCAGCTCTGGTGAGGCCGCCTCTCGACTACAGTGTTCAGTTTGGGGCTCTTCACTGCAAGAAGGACATCGAGGCCCTGGAGCGTGTCCAGAGAAGGGCTATGAAGCTGGTGAAGGGCCTGGAGCACAAGGCCTGTGAGGAACGGCTGAGGGAATTGGACTTGTTCAGTCTGGAGAAGAGGATGCTCAGGGGAGACCTCATTGCTCCCTGCAACTACCTGAAAGGAAGGTGTGGGGAGCTGGGGGTTGGCCTCTTATCACAGGTAACTAGTGATAGGAGTAGAGGGAATGGACTCAAGGTGTGCCTGGGGAAGTTTAGATTGGCAATGAGGAGACATTTTTTCTCAGAAAGAGCAGTCAGGCACTGGGACGGGTTGCCCAGGGAGGTGGTGGCATCACCGTCCCTGGGGGTGTTCAGTGAAAGGTTGGACGTGGTGCTTAGGGATGTGGTTTAGTGGGTGACATTGCTGGTAGGGGGATGGTTGGAGCAGATGATCTTGGAGGTCTTTTCCAACCTTAATGATTCCATGATTCTAAAATCTTGGAGGTCTTTTCCAACCTTAATGATTCCATGATTCTAAAATGCATCATGCTAAACCATACTGAATCCTTACAGACGTGTTGTTTTCTAGAAGGACAAACACAGGGTCAGCGAGGATTTAAGGATATGTCTATGTTCAAGGCATTGGTGTGGCCTTACCTTGAATACTGTGTGCAGTTTTGGGCACCACAATATAAGAAGAATATAAGAACAAAAACATTAGAGAGCATCCAAAGGAGGACAACAAAGGTGGTGAAGGTTGTAGAAGACAAGACATATGAGGCACAGCTGAGGACCCTTGGTTTGCTCGGAGCAGGCTGAGGGGAGGCCTCATGGCGGCCTGCAGCTCCCTCAGGAGGGGAGCGGAGGGGCAGGCGCTGAGCTCTGCTCTCTGGGGACAGTGACAGGACTCGAGGGAATGGCATGGAGCTGGGACAGGGGAGGGTCAGGCTGGGGGTTAGGGAAAGGGTCTGCACCCAAAGGGTGGTCGGGCACTGGGACAGGCTGCTCAGGGCAGTGGACTCAACACCAAGACTGTTGGAGTTCAAGAAGCATTTGGACAATGCTCTCAGACACATGGTCTGATTTTTGGGTGGTCCTGGGTGGAGCCAGGAGTTGGACTCTATGATCTTTGTGAGTCTCTTCCAGCTCAGGATATTCTGTGATTCTATGAATCTATGTGGTTGTGAAACCCCCTAAATCGGTATGTTCATAAATATTATTCAAGTTAAATGAATATTTAATCGCCTTACTAGATTGGATTTCAGGTATTCCTCATGTCAAAATCGGTGCACTAATATATTGAGTTAAGCCTGCTTTTCACATGGACCTTAATACTTATCTAACTATCTGATGTAGCCTTTCTATTGTAAAAACAGGCTAAAATTGATAAAGTGGAATGTCTTGACACTGTTGGTGAATTTAAATGTATTGGGTCCTGTTGATGTTACATGGACTTTGTGTGGACAGTGTTAGTGAACAAATCTTCAGTTAGAATAGCAGGCTGTAATTTCAAATGTGAGTATCTTATTTTTAGTTGCAATCTACAGAATATATAAAAGTATTGAAAGAGGGAAGAAAGGGGAAGATTTGTGGTTTATAGGATTTATTCTTCCATGTGGTATTGGGAGGAAGCCTGGTAGTTTTAAAAGTGTTAACACTAGTGTTACTTTTGTAGAAGAGATGAAAATATTTCAAATGCTAGATATGCCTTCCAAAAAACCCTGTAAATATGTTTGTGGTTATGAATTATGCATAGAAAAAGCCACTGTTTAAGTTTGTGATTTGTTAATATTCCACAGAGATAATTTGAAGAATTCTTGGCTGTTCCCTCCCACCATCCTTCATACTATAGCCTTTTGTAAGGATTCTGCATTCTTTTTAGTAATGTGTGCAGCATTCAAAAGGAGATATTTCAAATTTTACATAATTGTTTAAACTTTCCTTCTTGTCATGACACATACTCCTTTACATATGTGTCATACAAATGTAGAAGATATCATTCTTTTAATATGTTTAATTTATGTCTTTTGCTTAAAAAAGCCTATTAAATTGTAAGCTGTAGAATATTATTGAATTGGATACATGACACCTGAAAGGCAAAAGCAAGTCTTCCAATCCAAATGTTTTTATTGAGGAGAAAGTTGTGGCTTGGGAAGAAAAAAAAAATGGAAACCGTAATCTGCTGCAGTACTGCATAATGCTGTTTTCACCAAAATGATAATTACCACCTCCACTGGTTGTCACTATTTTGGAATCTGATTCAGAGACTATTTTGTTCTCATGTTAAACAATCCCAATCAGTTTTCTCAATCTATTGAAGACTTTTCCCCCCTAGAAAAGAATTAATTCCTGCCACGGTGAAATCTGGTCTGCTATGGAAACTTCAGAAGTGAGGGGGAATTTCATGTGTTTTGGGATGGTGTTGCTTGCCCTCTGATAACTGGTAGTCACAACAGCCATGCGACTAGGGTGGACCATTTGTTAACATTTTGTAGGACTAACAAAGATTCTTAGAAGATAAGAAGTAAATAGGTAGACAATGAATGACAGATTTTTATTTTTTTTTTTAAACTTAGTATAATTAGTTACTCCTACTGTCCAGTACATCCATATCCATATTAATATAACAGGAATGAAATGTTTTACTTCAGTGATTATTTCTGTGCTGAACAGAAACATTCAGCTATCCTGCTAGTATGGTTAAGGGTTTCATATATACATACATATATACAACATGGTATGCTGACTCCTGAATCACTTCCTCTTGAACCATTGTTTTCCTCTTCTTCCTCTTCTGCAGATTTTAAGCTTTTATGCTGATGTATGTGGAATTGCACAACAGAACTGTTACTTTCATATGAAACTTTGATCAGTCTCATGATAGTGACAGGCTTTACGCTGTGTATCTTCTGTAGACTCTAACCAAAGGACAATGTACTAGAATTACTGGTAAGGTCAGTTGTGTCATAGCATAATATCAGAAGTGACTTAAAAAAAGCATTTTACAATCAGAAACTCCCTCTAACATACAATTAAAAAAAAGACAGGAATATATACTAACTTAGGGAGTTAGCAGGGCCCCCTGGGAACCTGCTTTTGTGAGCTTAGGGGTCCAAACGAGCTGGTTACTTTTTAAGAATCACCTTTTAAAAACAGGCAATCCCACTGTGTTGTAAGTTGAGTAAGTAGGGCAGAAGATCTGCCTGGCTGAACAGGGACTCCTTATGGAACTCAAACAGAAAAAGAAAGCATATGATCTCTCTAAGCAAGGCCACTCAGGAAGACTACAGAGCTGCAGTCCACATTTGTTGCCATTGCCATTGTAAGGAATCAGTTGTATCATCTGAATGTTTATAAATCTGCTAGGCCTGTCGTGATTCATCCCTGGGTATCGAGGGAGTTAGCAGATGGTACAGGAGGATCCTTCTCAATTGTCTACAAAAGGTCTGGGGAGGTCCCCATTGACTGGAAACTAGCCAGTGTTATCCCAGTTTACAAGAAGGGCATAAGAGAAGACCTCAGAAAGTACAGAGCTATGATTTTAACTTCAGTGTCTGGAAAAAATTATGGAGAAGATTATCCTGGGTATTATTGAAAGGCACTTAAAGGATAATGCAGTCATCAGGCCCAGCAAACATGGGCTCACAAAGGAAAAGTCCTGTCTCACCAATTCAGTATCTTTCAATGAGAAGACCATCCACTTAGGCACTGAAGGGAAGGCAGTGGATGTAGTTTTTTCTAGATTTTAACAGTTTTTGATACTGCCCCTCACAGTATCCTTTGTAGAAGGATCTACATAAGTCGAAGCATTGGGCCAATAGCAATGAATGAAATTTAACAAGAGCAAATGCCAGGTCCTACATCTAGGGTGGAGTAATGCCAGACATAGGTACAGGTTGGGAGGCAAGCAGCAGGATAGCAACCCTGCAGAAAGAGATATGGGGATGCTGGTTGACAGCAGGCTCAACACAGCTGATTTCACATTAGTCTTGTCCAGGGCTGCACAGTGGCACTGATTAGAGCAGCTCTGAAACAAAGACAACAAATCTGTTAGCTCAGTGCTGAGAGTGGCTGCATAAGAAAATTACACAGAAAGATGGTTACAGGGCTGGTCAGTGCAATTAGAGCCTGTTAGTGCACTCAGGGGCCTGACATATATTTCATATGCATATATACTGGTCCTGCCACTAATCAATAAATTGTTGCAGCATGACGAAATCATTGCCCCTGTTCCATAACTCTGTGTACAGTACTGACATTCTCCTTGTGTGTAATACATCTGTTTTATATAGACCCAAATATTGCACTTCAACTAAAGCAAGAGTTAAGCTGTTGACTCCACTCCCCGAGAGCTTTGCTGAACTGGATATACAGGCTGTTTTGAGCTTGTTTGATTTGTTCACTTAAAATTTTAGATGCAAGTATTATAGTGCTGCAAGCTGAATCAGACTATTACTGCCATGGTAAAAGGTGGATATCACTATATTTGTTCCCTAGTGCTTGCTTCTATTCCAACTGCCATGATCCGTAGTGTCAGCGGAGGTGTTCATATAGGTTGTGGTGATTTTAACCTCACAGAAATGTTTAATTTAAAATCACAATAATTAATTCTGCAAACTAATTAACTAAGCAGCTGCCTAGATTATTTTGCTAGTGTAAAAGAGCAGGCTAATGCAGATGTAGAGGCAAAAGCAAGATGTAAATGGCAGGGGAAGAGAAGGTCATCTCTTTTAACAGTTATGCTAACCCAGCTCATTTTCATGGCCTTTTGGAAGCTTGGAGAGCATGCTCTTAAATGTACACATCAAGACTGTGCTGCTATAGAGATCTCAGCTGCCTGGAGAAATGGGCTGATGGGAACCTCATGAAATTCAATAAAGAGAACATCCAAGCTCTACATCTGTAGTGGAATTACCTTGTGCACTCTCACATGCTGGGAACTGACCAGCTGAAGAGCTGCTCAGCAGAAAAGGCCCTTGGGGTACAGATGGATACCAAGCTGTTGAGCCATCAGTGTGCCCTTGCAGCAGAAGAGGACAATAGCATCCTATGCAGTAGACAGAGCATTGCCGGAGGGTTGAACCCAGAAGGATCACCATCCTTTCCCTGTACTTGGTGCTGGTGAGACACATCTAGGTTCTTTGTCCAAGTCTGGGCTCCCCAGTACAAGAGAGACAAGGAGCTACTGGAGACATTCCAACAAAGGACCACAAGAATGATTAAGTTACTGGAGCATCTCTCCTATTAGGAAAGGCTGAGACTGTTAGCATGGAGACTGTTTAGCATGGAGAAGTGTCAGGTATATATGATAACAGCATGCACAAATACCTATTGAGGGGTGTCAGTAAGGAAGATAGCACCAGACCTCTCAGTAGTGCCCAAAAACATGACAGAAGACAATGAGCACAAACTGAAATACTGTAAATTCCACTTAAGCATAAGAAGAAAAAAAAAAAAAAAAAAAAAGCACACCTATTTTTATTGTTATGGTGGTTAAACACTGGACCAGATTGTCCAGAAGAGTTGTGGAGTGTCCATCCTTGGAGATATTCAGAACTCAACCAGCCACAGACCTTGGCAACCTGTTGTAGCTGGCCCTGTTCTGAACATGAGAAGAGAAGATGGAGCCAGACTTCTCAGTGGTGTCAGTGATGGCACAGGAGACAACGAGCACAAACTGAGCGAGGAGTCAATGGCAGGGGGAAGACAGCATCATCTCATATAACAGTCATGCCAACCCAGGCTGTTTTTGTGTCCCTTTGGAGCTCCAGCGTGCATGCTCAGGAGTTTTATTGTGATGGTGGCCAAACACTGGACCAGATAGCCCAGATGAGTTGTGAACAGTCCATCCTTGGACATACTGAGAACTAAACTGCACTCAATCCCTGGCAACCTGTTGCAGCTGGCCCTGCTCTGAGCATGGAGTTGGGATAGAGATTTCCCATGGTGTCTTCAAGACTCAGCAACTCTGTAATTCTGTGAACTGAAATGCATAGACAAGTCATTAGGTACAGAATTAGTATTGTCAGAAAAGTCATTTGCCTATTGTATTTCTAATTGTTATTTATGTGGATAGACACGACCAGAATGTGCAGTACTCTGCAAGTACAGATAACGTGCCACATAGTGTAGTAACATACAAAGAAACAATGAGGTATTCAGAATGAGCTTTCATTTGGTAGTCAACATGCAAATATTAACAAGAAGGTCAGACATATTTTCACTACCATGTCTTCATTCACTTTTTTGTTTAAAAATTTATTCTAGTTGATATCTGCAGTAAACTTTTTATAATGTTAGTGGGATCTGTTATGAACAAAAAATATCATAAATTCTTGTAACTTCCGTAGGTTCTGTATAAGGAGAGAAAATATCAGTAAGACCATATGATCAAAATGAGTTATTTTTCGTGATGTTACAAAATCATATAAGTGTTGCAGGATACCAAAGTGGTATCTCAATGATATATAGAAAATACCAAAAAGTTAGTGTGATACTACGCATGTATGTCAGTAAACAGAAATAGGAAGTGAGTCTTTCCTAAATAGATCATCAGAACTATTCTTAATATCATCCAGTTGTGCAGAAACAACTTTTACAGAAGGGTTCAAAGCAGTCCTGTAGTAACAAAAGAACTTACAGGAGCTTGTAGGAGCAAGTAGAGCATGGAAGAGAACTTGTATGAAATACCTATCATTGTAAGAAGTAGGTGACAATCTCAAAATTTTTTACTGTTCATGATACTATACATTTCTTTCTACATTAAAAAAAAACAAAAACAAAAACAAAAAACAAACAAACAAAAAAAACCAACAACACATTAGTTTTGTAAGAAATTTCAGGAATTTTTAATATTTAACTTTAGTTCATTTCACTGTGAAATATTAAATGTCATCTGGCTATGATGCAACTGCAGAAGTTCCCGTACTTCTCTGGCACTACTCTGTGTATATGCAAATAATTTTAGTAACATGGGTGGAGCTAATCCTTAGACAGTATTATGAAACAAATAAAAGAGATCCCCCCCCCCCAGTAATCTACATCAAAGATCAAGGAAAGAAATGTATACTCATTTTAAATTATTTAAATATATTGTTTGAAGCCGTGTGAGAAAACCTAGAAAGGTCAGTGTTGGGTTAAAAGTATCTTAAAAAAATGCTGAAAAGCTGCTAAAGCCATAGTTGCTGACAAGGAGAAAGACTAGTGGTCTTATGCATTATATATTTATTTTCTGTAGCAGTTCACAGGTCAGGTCTAGTCATTTTTTATTCAAATACAATCAGCACTAGAGTTTGCTGGAAGCCAGCAGGCTCTAGGAATTTGAATAATTTCATAAAGGTGGTCTTTTGAAAAAGTGATGTGAAAGTGAGCATGAAAGTTAAGTCATTCTAAAAAGTGAACTCAAGACTAAGTGAGACTGCTTCACCTAGGGTAGCAGACCCTTTGCATCAAAAATATTAAATTACGTGTGCTTTCACTGTTTAGTATAGTGTCCAAGCTTATGAATACCAGCCATCTTACAGCACAATGCTTTATTTTTGGTTTGATTCAGATCTACATGAATTGTTATCTGCCAATAACGTAAGAAAATAGAACCTTTTTCCCCAGAATAACTGTCATAGAAAAAGAGTGGCTTTTAAATCCCAAGAGATTCATGCAGTTCCTGTTAGAATTTGTCTGCTTCTTGAGGGATAGTGGACAGATCACTTGTCACCCCTGTGCTTTTTAAAAGTTAATGTTTTTTCTTCAGAATGACATTTACAAATGTGACTGATTGTGGGTCTAAAATTTAGAAGTTCATATGAAACGCTAACATGTAGTTATTCTTTTGTGTTTGTGAATGTTTGTTTTGTTTTGCTTTTCTTGGTTGCAGCTGTTCTGAGAAATATTACATACCTTTAAAGGAAGCCATGATGTTTGTTTCTACTAGAGGCTCTGTGATCTTCCAGCTTTATCAAAAAGACAGCTTTATAAGTAGTCTCCACTGAAGGGATTTAGAAAAAAAAAATGGGGTGCTGATATTAATAATTCAGTAGAAGAAATTATTTTATCTCTGCTATGTGACTCGTTTTGCCTTCAGTATTTGTGTAAATGCAGTTACTGATCAGAGGGCTGAACAAGTAACAAAGAAATGGGGGAAAGATCACCCTAATTTGTGAACCTGTTTCCTTTTTTTTTTTTTTTTTTTTTTTTTTTTTTAACCATAAGGGCATTAGTTTTGACACAAAGGAAAAAGAAACTAGGGGAAAGGTCAGGGATGAAGTATGAGGCAGTCCTGGTAAATATATAGCAGTCTGGCAGTGCTCATCTGACACATCATACTGTGTTACAGAATACGCATGCCACAGAATAGGAGGGGATAGGGTCTGTTGACTCACTCAGGAAGCCTGCTATCTGCTGACTCAGTGACTCACTGTTCCTTCACAGGCAGAAAAAGTGGATCCTTATGAAAAGAGGACTTAAGCATTGGCTGAGTAGTTGAGGAAAGGCAAGGAAAAATCAGATTTCATTGGAAGTGTAAGCAATAGGAAGCAAATGGGTTTTAACTTTACAGGACATACGATGTTCTATTTTGTTTTGTTTTGTTTTGCTTTATTTTGTTTTGTTTTTAAATGTCTGTTTAGCTAGCAGAACAATATTAACTGAGGTAAAAAATACCTGCAATAAAACCAGATTGTGAGAAAAATAAGAATTTTGGGATTTTGTTAGGTGACAGAAAGAAATATTAGTATTACAGATGGTATGCCTCTATAGCTAATGACTAAGGTGGGTTCTACCTGCTTAAGATAACAAGGAAAGATGCTGCCCACAGAGTATTTTGCAGATGTTCACAAAATATCTTCAGAAAATAAGCCTGTTGGGATCCTCCCCTTTGCTAAGGCAGGAAGGACAGGGATATTCAAATGGATCTGCGTGCACCTTGGGCTCAGTGTGTGCTTGCTGGGATTTGGATGAAAAAAAATCACCTTCAGAGGAGTCTTTGTGCTCATTCTTACGTGATTTTATAAGCACTTTCAACAATTCTGTCATTGTTACTGGACACCTGCCCTAGTTCTTATTTGAAAGACCAGTCACAATGCTATTTACTTACCAAGCAGCTAAACTGGGATGAATTTCTCAATCTGTTGGCCCAACTTCTCTGAGGAAAAAAGAGACATCCTGTTACGTCTTAATAGCTGGCATGTGGTAATTTAGACTAGTCCCCTCTCTTTCCCTTTTTGTATCATCCTTTTTCTTTTAAGCTTAGTTATAGAAACTTTAAGTATCTAGCTGAAGCAGGAAGGAGACAAAGGAGGCTGGAAGGAGCAAGAAGTTGGCTTGCCAGAGCATGAGAAGGGTTCTCAGGTCTTGAGTTAGTGAGGTTTTGTTTTGCTTCCCTTTAATCCTCTCTGCAGCCATTGCCCACTGTGGCTATGAAATGTATTTGCTGCAAGGGCCTAGAGAGCACCTCTCTTCCTGGGGCTTTGGCTACCTGGGCTCAGGGCCAATGCAGAGACAGTGCAGCTGACACCCGCCCCTTCCCGCTGGTGTCTCTGGATAGATTCCTCCCAGACAGCACTGCAGGGAAGCTGGGCTTCCTGTGGGAGCTGATTGAAGCTGCCCTTCCAGTGCTTGGCTCCCAGCTGAGCCACAGCTGCCACTGCATCGCAGCCCTGCCATGGGCCCACTGATCCGGGCCCAGACGCTGCCTGACACGCGGACACACCAGCCATGTACTTGACCTTCCTCATCATTGTGGACCTGCCTGGTGACCCTCACAGAGCCTGAGCGTGACCCTGATTTGCTGACTTGCACTCCTGGCATGACTTTGGCCTTCACCTTGAACCTGCCTGATGTGATGGGCGCTGAGCTGACTCTGGCTGCCATCCCTGGTCATGCCCTACTCACCTTGCTGAGGGGTGTGAGACAGTTGTGTGGCTTGCAAGATTTTGGGATCTCCCTCAGCTCCCAGCTCCCCTCCCCTAGGGAGCAGCCAGCCCATGCTGCGTGGTGATGGTTAGCTCAGTCCTGAGCACAGACAGCCAAACCACCAGGAGAAGGGGTGCTCTCACAGTACTTACATTTACTGAGGGCTATTACTTTCCTAATGTCTTGCTTTATGGGATATAGGATTAAATAGGGTTTTTGCTAATTTTTATATATGTTAGTATACATATATGTGTAGAGGTTTGGGCATTTGTTTTGGTGTTTAAAGCAGTCAGACTGTTTGGCACCCTGGAAGAAAATTTTGCCTGTGAACAGCATAACAGCATCAGAACAATAAACAGTGAATGTCCAAACCCAGGGAATTAGGAGCTTAAAAAACAAAATTAGGTCTACTTACAGCAAACTGCTGAGCACAAAGGGGAATGGAACTATGCCAGGCTGTAACAAATAGACCATATTTTCAAAATGACAAACATATCTTTAGGAGTTTATCTGCATGCAGAATTCCACTCCAGTATCAGCTGAGGGCAATGCACTCAGTCTCCCAAAGTTACTGGAAATCTTGAGTTTTCCATTACATCTTTCCATTTTATAGTCAAACTGCTGTTACTTACATGATCTACTGTAGGACTAGAATATGCAGGTCCAACAAATGTGCTTTGTTCTTGTTCTACCCTTGTAATTCAATCTGCTTTTGTTTTTGATCTGAAATCTTTTATGAGCTCAGTGCACAGGCTTCCTGTACAGTTTTTCATAGGTACAACTCAGCATCCATTGTTCATTTGGTTACACAACAGAGCTTTACAAATAGAGCAAGGGCAAAGAACTCATTCAAAGTTTTGATCTGATATAACTTTAAAATTGAAATCCTAGGAAGAACTAATCACTAATCATGAAGTTTTACTTTAGTGAGAATGTGATTCTACCAAGTTTTGTTCCATGATGATCCATGATGTTCCATGATGGAACTGCATAATTACAGTTTTGGGTGGGAAAGACACAATCTCCTTTCATTTCACCAGTGCTGATGCAAGAGATTGTAACCCTTACCAAAGGCTACCACAGTTTCAGATCTAGTAGTTGAGCTGCATGTATGAATATTCATTCACTAACCCACATGAGTTAACAAAGATATTTAAACAGTCTGAAACAGCCTACTTTATTTTTAAGGACCTGGTCTGGGGAGTATTACACAATTGGCTCACTGGGCAGATGTGAGAGGGTTGTTTGTATCTGACATGGCAAGGAACAGTAAATAGATGGCAACAAGGTAGGGTAGCAGTTTTTCTCCATTGCTTTGTATCATATTGTCTCTGAAATGTGTATGACTGGAGAATCAGAGGAATATGAACGTGGTGGTTTCATTGACAAAAATGCCTTTCAGCTCTATGTCAGCAGGCGTAGTTGCTCCCCTCCAAAACAAAAAGGGTATTAATACAGTATTAATACAGTTGATCCATTAATTATGTGTGAAGTTGATACAAGTGGATACATTATGATGGATAATTACTAAACTATCAAAATGATTTAATAAAAGATGTTGACAGATGGAGTTTTGCACTTGTGTTACGTTATAGATAGCTAGATGACGGAATACTAGTAAGGTGTGCAGAAAGGAAGACCAGGTCCTTTAAACCTTTAGAATGTACTCCACAAAATTAGCTTGTCTGCAGAACTTCTTCACTTTCAGAAATTCAGCTAAACCTGTGGAGATACCATTTCTTTTTATTCTGCTCTAAGTGCATTTTCTTCTGCCGGGCTCCATTACAATTGCTGTTACACCCCAGGACTGTCATGGACTTCCTGATGTCTGTACTCCTGTTGTGTTAACTGAAAGCAAGAGCTGGCAAGGAACAGCCTTCAGTGTCTGTCTGTTTTCCTTGAACTTCAGGGAATAGAACATTGAGAAACATCCTCCCGCAGCCTGAGTTGCTTTTTGTCTGCCTTGAACCTGCCTGAGCTAGTTTAACTGATCTTGCCAAAACTGAATTAAGTAATACTCCCAGGGAGTCCTTTGCCAGTAAATCTAAGGACTTCATACTAAGTAACTTCGTAGAGCCCAAGGAAAACAAACAGCTAGGGAAAATAACCTCTTCAACTTGCAAAGGAAAAGAAGGATGGTGACTACAATCTCCTAGCCTTCTCTTAAAAACAGAGTACTCTTAAACTAGCCTACTGAATGTAAAATCAGTGAAGGTGTAAGATTCACAAAAGCTAGCAGACTGAAAACTAAGCATTTCAAAGTCTCTCACTTCTGTAAAACCTACAAACCTTTCCTTCATTATGATTCATTCTGACTGAGTTAGTTCAGATGAAGAATATTTTGTTGCTCATATTAAGAAAACTTTTCCTGCTCCTGTAAAAAAGACAAAGCTAAAAGAGTGCTAGTTTAGATACAGATGCCTCTAAACTAATAGGAGGTTTTCTATTTATTTCAGTAGACATTGGTTTAACTCCTAAGCAAGGAGTTATCCAGATGTTTGTTACTGATGAAATAAGGTCCCTTGTGCAATATAAACAAACAAAAAATGTGAAGACAGGAATGACTAATACAGAAATCAATGTTGTGCATGATTTGTAATGTGCTCTGTAACTCCCTACCTACCAGTATAGAAATTCCTTACAACAGAATCAATATACATGTAGTTCTAATGCCCAGAATAGCAACATTTCAGAGCAGACACATGTACTATTAATAGTACGCATTATCCCTGCTTGAGGGATACTCATGAATGTCTTTGCACATGGAAGCTTTTGTGAATGACCATGGCGGCCTGATTCACAGGCCTTTTGTGGTAGAAAAAAAGTGGAACAGTACATTATTCAAGGTTAGAAATAAAACAACCACTCCAAAGCAGCTCTTCTATAATTCTCTGGCCCAACTCAACTCCAAAAAAGCACTGCACAGATGTTTGGATTGTATTCTTTGGGAAGACTTCAGTCAAAGAGAAATTTAGAACTTGGGGACCATTAAAACATGGATTAAAATATCAAAGTGGAATTCAAGATCATTGCCAAAACAGCTGTTGTTTACTGTCCCCTAACAAATCAGATGACTTAAGAAAAACATTTTCTTAACAATCATATTACAGGAAGTTCAGTATTCCTAACAGATATTGCAGGCAGCCCTGAGCTTTTGTTCCAGCTGTACTGTTATGTACCTTGACAGTCTCTGTGCTTTGTTCTTTAAGCAAACCTATTACCCCCAATGCACATAGCCAGAAAATGCCATGGAAGAAAAGAGAACATGAGTGAGCCTCACAATGTTTAAACAGACCAGTTTTCATTCAGTGTGGATCATTCTTTGTTGAGTCCTGTTACTTTAGCCAGCAAAACTCATTGTCTTGTTGTCTATGGTTGGTAAACCAAAGGTTCAGCGCTTTTGACTGTCAGTTGTTCCCTTACTCCTGCTTTCAGTCACTCCTGTTTCATCTGAGATGTTATGAAAGACCAGTATCTGGTTTATAAATCCTTTTCTTCTTTGGCTTCTTGACATTCCTAAGCCTCTGTCAAGAACATGTTGAGCAGACATAATTTTGTAGGACTGCACATTAAAACGCCCCAGAGGCTGAAGCTCATTGAGGGCATCGCATATTTATACATGTACATTAATAACAAAGTGAACTCAACATTTTTGTTTTACACTTGGGAAGACAAAAACACTGAAGCTAGAGCTCGGCTACACTGATGGCCTCTGGTAGTGAATGTCCAATTTGGGCATGACTTTCAGAAACATTGCGTATCCAGGATCTCTAGCCAGAGCTGAGGAAAAGTTTGTTCCTGTGCAAAGTAATGTTATCTCCCTGCCCAGGTTTTCCCATTTCTTAAAGGAAAATTCTACCTTATAAAACACAGTAGGATATTAATTTAAAACAGTTACACTAGCATTATGGGTTGGCTTTACTGCTGAATTTGAACAGTGTGGGTGAGGGGCTGCATTTCTGAGCATCAGAAAAACATTCAGAAGTAAACAACCTATTAAATGTCACAACATCCATGTGGAACATTTAACTACCATGGGAAAAAAAAAAAAAAGTAACTACTCACAAACTCTGTAGGTTAGGATAGATGAACACAAACAGACACCAGCTCAGTGGTTTTATGCTTCAGTCTTACTGGGAGACGAGCACCCAGTCTGGAAGCCATGTAACTGAATGAAATGGGACGCCCAAGCTTGTATGCTCTGCCTCTCAATGCAGCTAACGAGTGTGAGAGAAATGCCATGCTAACAACGTGCCAGAACTTCTAAATCACTGGTTTTATATTTAGCCAGCATGAAGTCTACGGGAGGCCCTCTTTGTTACCAGTGGGTTTTGAACCTTGATCTGCTGATTCTCACTGCCCTGCATCACTGACCAGAATACATCATCTTGTGTACACGTGGAGTAATTCTGGAATCTCAGGCCAGCTCCGTGGAATACAGTTCAGCAAGCATGTAATAGTCAGTTTTAATATCAGTGTTTGATTTAGCAGGTTGGTGAACTATGTGCTACAGCAAAAGATGAATCATTGTTTATAGATGGTGTCAAAGCAGCCAAGTGGAGTTTAACCAGAGTTTCTTAATGTTACTGTGCACGAGTTACACGCCAGTAACTCATATTCAAGGCCACTATCTTGTCAAAAGGACACTATCCAGTGTGCTCCAGCAACACCAACATGCTTTAGAAGAGAAACCTATTTAGCCATGTTTAAGAAAGAAGCCACAGAGGTGTGGAGTTTGTGAAAACCTCAGAGTAGCAAGGAAGGACACGTGAAGGAGGAGGAGCAAGGCTGCAGGGGAAGCCTCGTTGAGTTCCAGCAGAAGAACATTTCCCACACAGTGAGACCCTAGACTTGATTCTGTCTCCAAAAGCTTTTACAGCAAGATCTTTTGATGCTAAGTCAGCACAGACCCACTGAAGTCAGTAATGCTGTCCGTAATGACAAGTATAAGGAAACATAAGCAGAAAAAGCTTGAACCTCCTTTTAGTTTTCAGTGAAATGTATTAAAATTAATCCTCTTCCAGTAAGGCAGCTCTTTGAGCTTAATAAAAGAAATTCTTGATCACAGGTGAAAAAGTAACAGTTAACTACTAATAACTAGCTAATTTCTAATATATATATATATATGTATTTAAAAGAAAGAAAGAAAAGGTGGTTTAGGTGAATTATAGAATCTTGACTTTTGTGGTGGAGTCTACATGAGAGCGTATCAAAGAAGGGGGAAACTGCTCCTCCAAAAAGGAATGCTGTTCATTTATCTTTGAGGATGTGTGGCTGATTAATTTTCTGTTGAACAGCCTTCTCCTAGAATCTTACAGAGATTGTTTAAGCATTTTCTTTAAAAATACTGTCTTTGTGAAGCTAATGTTTTATTTAGAATTTAAGCCTTTAGATGTTAGAGACCTCTGGCAAATTTATTTTGTCATAGGGAAAACAGGACAGAATAACTTCATTATTGAAAGAAAGATAGAAAGCTGTCAAAAGAAAATACTGTTCACATATCATACCAGCCAACAATCAATTCATCTTTCCTTACGGATCTTTCCTTTACAAGTGTATGGGGTTTGCAAATAAGTTGTTCAGAAGTGGCCAAATCCCATCTATATCAATATCAAGACAGAGGACCTGACCTTGAATTGTTGTTTGCTTTGGAATCCACAATCAGCACTCAGCATTCAGCACACTAATATGGGACCTGGTTCTGACTATAGTGAAAGCTTTTCATCATAATGTAAAAAACAAAAACAAAAACAAAAACAAACTGTACAAAGATGATAAATAAGGAAAATCAAACTAAAAGGATAGGATATCCTATGCTACAACCACAGAGATTGGCTTATCTTTCTACAAGTGCCTGTAAGAAATTTATGCTGTATTCCCTTGTGCTGCATAGGGCAGGTATAATCAAGAAAGCTAAGCACATAAGTGACACTCAGACAAACTATACTTTGTGTGGTCAAATTTAATATTTAATTAAAAATAATAATATAATTAAAAAATAATAATCTGAAATGCTTTCCAAAAGTGAAAATTTCTAATAGTGCATAATATAAACTCCTACAGTAATTGATGGGTGCTAAATACAATTTCTTTGAAAGTGTTCAGTCTTTTGTTGAACTGGAGGAGGCTGCAGAGGAAGGCACAGAAACGAAGAACTTCTGGTTATTTTTCAATTCAAGATAGCTGACTCATTCAGTTCTCCTTTTGGTACTGCCAGTGATCTGTTACATGATTTCAGATAAGTCACTTCTAACTTTCCATACCTCTCCTAAACAATTATAGCAACCTCTTTCATTCAAGCATCTTGCCCCACTGTGTGTTGTATTACTTAGGCTTGCACTTTGTTTAGCTTCATGGGCCTAGAATGTAGTTAGTTAAATTCTTGCAGTGTTACTGAATACCAATGGCAACAACAAAACATTAATTTTCTTCAAGGAAATAGTCTAAGTAATGTCACGAGTAATCTCAGTCACCCCTTATCATATTGCAAAGGTCAGGAGTTATCTGATGAATTGTAACAGGTCTTGTGGAAAACCCCAGTAACTTATTGCACACTTACGAAGGGCATCTGAAAGTTACTCTGTTTGTTTGAAGTATTGTGCTACAATGGCATTCATCCTCTTGAAATGTGGAAATATATACCACAATAAATAACTTGAAATATGTAGGAAAGTTTTTGAAATGAACTTGGCTTATTAGAGAAAATGGAGATACTGTCTAAATGAGGATAAAGGATGAAATTCACTGAGGCTGAATGCAAAATGTTGCTTGATGTCAAGATGGCTGTGCAGGCACTGGATAATGAATCATTTGTGAGGTTGTTCTTCAGGGAAGACTCTGAGGATCATAACAGATTACAGTCTAGCTCTAACCATTGCTTTAAAACTAGGGTAAAGGTCAATATCATAGTGAGATCCTGGTAATATGGATTGACCAGAAGTGTTTCAATTTAAGAACACTGCTTCTACTTCAGAAGAAGAATGAGGATCATTAGGCTAACAAACATGGCCAAAGAAGGGCTGATTGAAATAAACCCCTTCAGCCTAAATAAAAGAATAGTACCTGATCTCTAATTTTTCAGAGCACAGAAGAGCCACCAAAGTCCTTGAAATGCACTGGGAGACACTCAGTATAACCATTATAAATGCTAAGATTCAGATAGCCTGGGTGGGTTTCTGAAACTCTTTTTATGACCCTCTGACTTTCATTGTCAGAGGGTCATAAAAACAGGTTTAACAGATTCCTGCCAGAAATGACAAATACAATTGCACACAAAGGAGTGGAATAATCACAGAATCACCGAATCATCTAGGTTGGAAGAGACCTCCAAGATCACCTAGTCCAGCCTCTGACCTAACACTAACCAGTCCTCCACTAAACCATATCACTAAGCTCTACATCTAAACATCTTTTAAAGACATCCAGAGATGGTGACTGAACTACTGGCAGCCTATTCCAATGCCTAGCAACCCTTTCAGTAAAGATGATCTCTTACAATGTGTTCCAGCCCTCTCTTTCTAGGATAACTGACATTCCATCAGCTGATAGAGTCATTAACATCACCTAGATAAGTGGGTGAAGGAAAATGTAAGAATCTCTGCATCCAGAGGACTTCTGAAGGGCTTTAATTGCAAGTTTATGTCAAGGCCCTGAGTGCACTTAAAAACTTTAATTGCTGTGACTGGTCTCACTGAGCACCTCTGCCCATGGCCCAGGCATCCCATTTAAGTTCAGGCCTCAGCTGTGTTATAGATGTGCCTTTCTCCGTTCCTGCTTTCTACTGCTCCTGAACTGTTGTTTTCATTTCCTGGCTTCACCTAGAATCATAGAATAGCTTGGGCTGGAAGGAACCTTAAATATCATCCAGTTCCAACCCCCCTGTGATAGGCATGGATGCCACCCACTAAATCAGATTGGCCAAAGCCCCATCCAACCTGGCCTTGAACACCTCCAGGGATGGGGCATCCACAGCTTCTCTGGGCAGCCTGTGCCAGTGCCTCACCACCCTCACAGTGAAGAATTTCCTCCTAACCTCTAATCTGAATCTATCCTCTTTTAGTTTAAGACCATTTCCCCTTTTCCTGTCATTATCTACCCAAGTAGAGTCCCTCTCCATTCTTTTTACAGGACCCCTTTAAGTATTGAGAGGCCACAATGAGGTCTCCCTGGAGCATTCTCTTCTCCAGGCTGAACATCCCCAGCTCTCTCAGCCTTTCTTCACAGGAGAGGTGCTCCAGCCCTCTGATCATCTTTGCAGCCCTCCTCTGGACCCACTCTAACAGCCCCACATCCTTGTTGTGCTTGGGGGACCCAGACCAGGACGCAGCACTCCAGGTGGGGCCTCACAAGGGCAGAGCAGAGGGGCACAATCCCCTCCCTCCACCTGCTGCCCACCCCTCTGTTGATTCAGCCCAGGATGCAGTTGGCCTTCTGGCCTGCAAGCACACACTGCTGGCTCATGTCAAGCCTTTCACCCACCAGAACCCCCAAGTCCTTCTCTGCAGGGCTGCTCTCAGTCTGTGCTCATGTCTGGGATTGCCCCAACCCAGGTGCAGCACCTGGCACTTAGATTCGGTGAACCTTATGGGTTTATGTGGGCCTACTCCTCAGTCTTGTCCAGGTCGCTTTGGATGGCTTCCCTTCTTTCTGTTGTATCAACTGCACCACTCAGCTTGGTGTCATCTGTAAACTTGCTGAGGGTGCACTCAATCCTGTTGTCTGTGTCATTGATAAAGATATTAACTAAAAGCAGTCCCAAGACAGACCACACAAGGACACCACTTGTCACCAGCCTCCACCTGGACATAGAACCATTGACCACCACTGTCTCTGTGCAGCCACAGAGACAATTCCTTATCCACCAGGTGGTTCACCCTTCAAATCCGTATCTTTCTAATTTAGAGTTCAGGATGTCACATGGGACTGTGTCAAAAGCCTTACAGAAGTCCAGCTAGATGGCATTGGTCGGTCTTCCCTTGTCAACTGATGCAATCACTCCATCACAGAAGGCCACCAGATTGGTCAGCCGCGACTTGCCCTTGGTGAAGCCATGCAGGCTGTCTTGGATTCCCTCAGTGTCATGCATGTGCCTTAACATTGCCTCCAGGAGGATCTATTCCATGATCTTGCAAGGCACAGAGGTGAGGCTCACTGGTCTGTAGCTCCTCAGGTCTTTCTACCCTTTTTAAAAATGGGAGTGATCTTTCCCTTTTTCCAGTCACCAGGGACTACACCTGACTGCCAGGACTTTTGAAATACGAGGGAGAGAGGCTTGGCAACTCCATCAGCCAATTCCCTCAGTACCCTGGGATGCATGTCGTCAGGCCCCATGGACCTGTACCTGTTCAGTTTCATCAGGAGGTCTTGAGCTTTCTCTTTGCTTACAGTGGGAGGGACTTTGCTCCCTCAGCCCCTGCCTAGAGGTTCAGGGACTTGCGAGATGTGGGAAGCCTGACCACCAGTGAAGACCAAGGCAAAGAAGTTGACAAGTACCTCTGCCTTCTCCATGTTCTCCATCTCCGTTTGTCAGAGGTGCTACACTCTCCTTGGTCTTTCTTTTACAGCCAGTGTAACTGTAGAACCCCTTCTTGTTATTCTTTGTGTCCCTTGACAAGCTTAGTTCTGTCAGTGCCTTGGCTTTCCTGATCCCTTCCCTGCACATCTTGACAGCATTTCTGTACGTTTCCCAGGGCACATGGCCCTGTTTCCACTGTCTGTGCCTTTTTCTTCTTTTGCCTAAGTTTGTCCAGCAGATCCTTATTCAACCATGCTGGTTTCCTACCTTCCCTGCTTGATTTATTGCATAGGGGAGTAGAGAGCTCTTGCACTTTCAGGAAAATAGCCTGAAAGAGCTGTCAGCTCTGATCAGATCCTTTGTCCCTAAGGACTGTGTCCCATGCGACCTCATCCACTTATTCTCTGAACAGCTGGAAGTTTGCAATTTGGAGGTTCAGGGTCCTGACTTTGCCCTCAGCCAGGCCTGTATTCCTCGAGATCACAAACGCAACCAGGGTGTGGTCACTGCAACCCAGACTGCCTCCAGTTTTAACCTCTTTCATGAGCACCAGCTCCATTAACTCTTCTCCCCTGTTTAGTTTGCCTAATAAGTGGACAAGGAAGTTGTCCTCGAGGTATTCCATGAGTCTCCTGGGTTGCTTACTGCTTGCCACATGGCGTTCCCAGCAGACATGCGGGTGATCCCAGGAGGATGAGAGCCTGTGAGCTTCTTGTAGCTGGAGTAAGAAGGCCTCATCCATAGGCTCCCCTTGATCGGGCAGCCTATAGTGGACCCCAACCACAAGGTGCCCTTTATTGGTCTGGTCCTTAATTTTTACCCACAGGCTCTCAACCTGCTCTTGGCTGTTTCTCAGAGGCAAGTCTTCACAATCTATCCATTTTGTAACACAAAGAACAACGCCCCCACCTTTCTTTCCCTGCCTGTCTCTCCTGTAAAGCTTGTAGTCCTCCATTCCAATGACCTTACTTTGCCTTATCTGATGGCTCCCTGACTGTTGATGGGCCCTGACCCTGCTTGGGGACCCTGTTTAGACCCCGTGGGACTGTACCCTGCCACTGAGGGTGCTGCTTGTGCTGAGGGCACCCTTGACTCATGACTTTTTTGCTTTAAAGACCAGGAACTTGTTGATCCCTGACATTTAAAGCCATAACCATCAGAGACATCCTAGCATACCCAAAACGAAATCCCAATAGACCAGCAACTACTGCTAATAAACTGTTGTTCTGATGTATTAAAATTTCCATGAGGGGTTTTATAAAACTTCTTGCGTGAACATGAAGGTCATTTTATGCTACTTATATTCCACTATTATATTTTTTTATTTTATTTTTTTGTCAGACCACCAGTTGGCAAGTAAAATATCATACAGAAACAGAAATATTTATCTGTCCATTGTCTAGAATGTGCTGATTTTTGTTGTGACAGTACATCTCTAGCAGAGCAATTATCAGTATTAAATTATTCAACCCCTTATCCTTCCCACACTTACACTGACTGACATAATATTGCACTCTTAAAAATAGCTTCTATATTAGATTACATTGAAAGCATCCCGTAGAGTGTCCTCTGGTTATGTTATAAATTCTGAGAAAATCATTTTATGTATAAGCAATGATGTCATTCATAGGCGTAGCATACAGAGTAAAAGAAAAGCTTGTTAGTGAAGTAGAAATGAGTAAAGATACTGGAGTAGCTTTATAGACTGATAATGTCTTCATAACACAACCCATTTAAAGTGTTGTAGTCAATACTCCCTTTGCATCAGTCAAATGCATATGATAACTATTATTCTGTGCAGCTAACTAAATATATTGCAATTTTATTGTCTAGCAAGCAATCTATGATTTAGGTCTAGTACCTATAAATCCAAAACCAGGACTAAATTATGTGAAAATGAAATTACATGAGATTCACCCAGCTATGTTGAAAGAACTGTGTTCACGGAACTTTATCTATGGAACATGCTGAGAAGTCTTGAATGCCATTGTTATCACTGCTGATAAATATGAACAGTACTGACTACAGTACCGATTTGGTAATTAACATCAATGAAACAACATGACATTCTCAAAGAGAAATAAGGCATGATAACTTTATATAAATACACTGAAATATTTTTGGGATGTTGATTTCTTAAGAAACCTGCAAAACAGTCTGAAAATGGACAGCTGGATTTTTTATTTTTTTTAGCACTGAGTTACAAGTACTAACCATAATTCCCTTACTCCATGCCCTCTTCTGAAGGACATGTGCTGCAAGTGCATGTGCTTGTCAGAACTGCTTAGGGACAAAATTGTCTGGCTTCTGGTTAGCATAATTATTTCTCTTGCAGCTTTTAGGCAATTATAAATTATGACACCAGATAAATGTCCATGGACACCTCAGCTGGTGGTTTATGGTTACATCTCCCTTCTCTCCATTGCACTGAATATTATATTAAAATAGTTGAAATCCTTATCATTTTCTGTCCTGTTTCCTCTAGTGATAACAGATACATTCCTTAATTCTAAAATAGGGCCTGGGTATTTTTTTCCTGTGCTTGTCTTGTATCTATGATAACAAAATTCTTTCCAGTAACTATATTTTCTGGGTGTTAATACTTCTGTTAACTCCTGTCATGGCCTCATCCAGTGTTTTACGGCATGTAAAGCACGGAAGCTACAGGGCTATAACGTGTGTGTCACATGAGACTTGAAGTCTTGCTGTGATCTTTCTGAAAGTGCTGCCAGTTTCAGTAACAGTGTGTTGCTGCTTAGCTTTCCAAAGACATCTGGCAGGAGCAGAGACAATAGTAATTAAATGAAACAAACAAACAAACAAAAAGCCTCTCTGCAGTATGTAGGTATGTATAGTGTGTAATTGACTCCCTGTCCCTCTCAAGCTAGGATGAGTCCCCCTCTTCTTCTGCCTTAATTAAACATCTCAGATCTATTACAGGGGTTGTACTGTACTCATGACGTGGGTGACAGTATCAGCTTGCCTATACTTTTGCTTGCCTTTGCCTTTCTTCAAGAGTCCGCAGCAGAGCTACCTCCTATCCAATTCCTCACTTTTAAATCAGCTGTCAGTCACAGCTGAAGAAGTAAGAGGTAATGATCTTTGGACAGCTAAGAAAAAACATGACCTATCAGAAGATAAGTACATTCCAGAAATGAACCGTGTAATAGAGAAAAACTGCAGATCATGCTGCTCCGAATCAAAAGATGGGAGTGCTTTGATCCTGGGCAGAGCAGAATAAGGATGCTATTCTTATAAAGATTATTAATGTGGACTTAGAAAAGGAGGATCGTGCCTCACAAATCTGATATCCCCTCCTTAGGAGAGAAAAAGTCAAGTAAGCTACAGCAGAGAAGCTATTGACATAATTTACCAAGACCAGGGGAAAGCCTTCATACAGCAATATACCAAGGACTTAACCCCAAAACCAAGATGCAAGGTAGATAGACAGCTCAAGTGGATAAGGAGGTACTTGCAGGTCCAAAGACAGAGCAGTGCAAGGCAGGACTGCAAAGCCTAGGAATGGATTAATGTGGGATTGGAAGTAAAGAAGAACAGTGAGAGACAGCTGAGGGAAGATAACTTTGGTGGTTATGTTTGGTCACAGACAACAGCCTCAAGGTGGCCAAGACAAGTACGCTGCTTCCCAGTTCATTTGGACTCACTTGTATCTCATGACAAAGCAACTTTTATAAACACTAGGAAAAAAATACATGCTTTGAATATGAGAAATATTTAAAAGCAGAGGAACCATAATAATCAATTGACTTGATTATATATGTTATGGATGCTGAAAATCATCTATCTTTCAGGACCTTTAATAATTTCTTTCTCTTAGTGTCCCTAGGGCAATTCTGACTGCTGAGAAGCAATGCAGTGCCAGTGTTACATGTAAGAACCTGAGGTACACAGAAGGTATGCCTCAGTTGTCTCGTGCCTGTAGCTCATTCCAAACAACCTCAAACTGTCACCAGAGACACTTCTTTAAAGCCTGCCATTTTCCTAAAGCTGTGGTGTTGGACATGATTCTTGACCACTCCAGAGGACCACAATTCTGTTCTCACTGTTCTGCAAGCCAAGATCATGGAGAGTTTCTCCTACCATGGTTAAAATGATCTGTGTTAGAAAAAAAGTAAATAACCATTACAAATATGTATGACAACATTTAGTTATAAACAGGCAACAACAGGCTGTCACACAAAGAAATCTGAGGAGGGCAAAATCCCCAAAGGGTAACAAGCAGTTTGAGGTGGTACTTTGGCTGCAAACAGTATGCCTGATTTTAGCCCTAGTAAACTACAAAGTACACCCTGGCAGTATGTTCGCAAGGCCCCTGGATGGCCAGGAGGCAGCTGGATAGGAGGGCTCACTGTATTAATAAGCACTCTAAATGCCTATTATCAAAATTTTAGGAGATAAATAACTTTCTTACAGAGAGTGGTGTGGCAAAGGATGTGGCTGCAATTAGAGTTCTTGATCAAAGATTCTTCTTCTCTTTGCAATCTCATTCCCATTTGATTGCTTTTTCTTTGTAACATCTCAATAACTACTTGGACTTTGCAACACTGATCCTTCAGTAGATAGAACCATATGAATAGGTCTGATGAAATCAGTGAAATTATTTACAGTCTTATTCAGCAAATACTGAATGGCATATCCAATTACCTCTGTGCAAATCTAAAGTAGGTAGTGAAGTATTTTTGTAAATTGGCAGTTATGTCCATGAAACTAAGTATGTGCATATTTCTTTAGAAGACAGGGATTTTAAGCAAATTTACAGACACTCAGATACGGAAATACTGAGATATGAATGACACCATCATAGCAAAATCTGTGTTACCTGAAGATAGTTTTGATGCATTGTAACTCTAAAGATGACTGGTTGCAGCTGTTGATGCAAGGGTCTGAAATGTCATCTACATAGTACGTGTAAATTGCAGTGGACGTGTGATCTTGTTTAAACAGTACTGCAGATAATATCAGTTTATATATACAGTACAGATGATACATCGTATTGCCTGACTTCCATGTATACCTCTGGAGTCTAAGAGAACCCCAGGTATGGTGGAAGGTTGGCCACCTTGAGGCTGTTGTCTGTGACCAAACATAACCACCAAAGTTATCTTCCCTCAGCTGTCTCTCACTGTTCTTCTTTACTTCCAATCCCACATTAATCCATTCCTAGGCTTTGCAGTCCTGCCTTGCACTGCTCTGTCTTTGGACCTGCAAGTACCTCCTTATCCACTTGAGCTGTCTATCTACCTTGCATCTTGGTTTTGGGGTTATGCAGGCTATGCATACTGAAGTAAATGTTGACTTCACTGCTTCCTTTTCGACTCCCCACTCCTCTCTTCATCCACTAGGCATGATGCCAAGTGAAAATCTTTGTATCAGCTCTTACAAATACACTATCTTTCTATCTGTCAGTTGACTCTGGCTCAGCATATCTTGTGATTTAACCCTGGTAGGCAGCTGAGCTCTACACAGCCACTCCTTCATTTCCTCTGCATCAGGATGGGGGAAAGACAATCAGAAGGGCGAAAGTGAGAAAATTTGTGGGTAGACAGGGGCAGCTTAATAGGTAAACCAAAAGCTGCTAGCGCAACCAAACCAAAACAAGGAATTCACTCATGGCTTCCCATTGGCAGGCAGATGTCCAGCCTTTTTTTCTGGAAAGCCAGGTTCATCACACATAGTGGTTTCTTGGGAAGACAAATGCCATCACTCCAACTGCCTCTCCTTCCCCCTTCTTTCCCTACAGTTTTGTTGCTGATCATGATACTGCATGGTACGGGACATCCCTTTGGCCAGTTGGGGTCAGCTATCCTGACTGTGCCCCAGCTGTATTCTTGTAGAGTGTGTCCTGGGACTGCAAGAGTTGCAGATGTCCCTGTATTACAAATAACAGTGATCCGTATTTGTATCTAAAAGACCTGGAATACTCTGGAATTCCCAGTACAGATATCTCTGACAAAAAAGATACCTGACAATTGAATGTTTTACACCTGAGAAGCCATATAACTGTGAATGAGAAACAAATCGAGGTCTCCGATAACAAGGAGAAAATGCGGAGTGCCTGTGCCTGTGAACTGTTTGGTATGGGTCCTAACAGAGGCATGATAGAGCACTTCAGCGAAGTGAAAATCCCTATTTTGTTCCAGATAGTTTTCTGATCTGTTCTGCTGCGAAACAAGAAGAGTGAACTGATTTTACTTTGCAGAAAAAAAAAACAACACCATTCTGGGAAGGTCTTTTTTGAACAAGTTGAAAAACCAAACAAACAAACAGAACAGAAACAAACATATGCTCTCTCCCAAAGCCCAGGAATCACAGAATCATAGAGTGGTTTGGGTTGGAAGGGACCTTAAAGATCATCCAATTCCACCCCCCTGCCATGTGCAGGGACACCTCCCACCAGACCAGGCTGCCCAAAGCCCCATCCAGCCTGGCCTTGAGCACCTCCAGGGATGGGGCAGCCCTGTGCCAGGGCCTCACTGAGCCTCACAGTGAAGAATTTCCTCCTCATATCTAATCTAAATCTACCCTTTTGTATTAGGAAGATTGTGTCCTGTGGGAGCAAGGGTCAGAATCTCTCTAGCAGTAGACACGGGGTATTTTATGATAGGAATGGTATTACTTTTTATTATGATGGTATTTTATGAAGGGAATAACAGATAAGAGGGAGCGACTTTTTTTGTACTTTTCTACCAAGCTTTTGCAAGAAGCCTTCTATCCCCATCCTGGGCAGCTAACGATACTTTTCACTGTATTGCCCTGTGTTAGAGGAATTTGCTGTCCTGGCACACTGATCATCGGAGGAGGAGGTGTGTGTGTGCGGAGCAGTGGAAGCTGGCACAGCATTTACACGGGCGGCTGTGGCGTGGGGCGCACTGAGGGGGCAGCCAGGAGCCTCGGCGTGCTGCGGTGACAGATACGCTGGCTCCTTGTCATTCCCCACCTTAATTAACGCTACCGGGATCTGGGTTTCTGACAGAAAAGTTGAACGCGAGTTCCCAGTAACAAACTTTCTCCACAGTTTTATTTTTCCGGTTTTGTTTTACGAACTAATTCCCCCCCACACACACACCCCCATCCCCCCGTACCCCCCCCTCCCCTCCCCTCCCCTCCCCTCCCTCCCTCCAGCCCGCCCCACAACGCGGAGCGGCCGTGACGCGCGCGGAGCTCTCGCGAGACGTCGGCGGCCGCTGCCTATAAAGTCGCGGGACGCGGGGCGGCCGCCTCAGTGCGCGGCGCAGGCGGCGCGGGAGCGGTCGGGCGGCAGCAGCGTCTCCTCCTCATTTTCCTCCTCCTCCTCCTCCTCGACCCCAGCCCCGGTGAGTACCGCGCGGCCCCGCCACTCGCCCGCCTCCTGCACGGGGTCCCCGAGAGGCGCCCTCACAGCGCTGGCTGCCCCTCGGGGCTGGCCTGCGGCCGGGCCCTTTGGGACGCGCTGGCAGCCGCGGGTAATCCCTGTGGACGCGGCCCCTCCTCCTGCCGGCCGGCGGCAGGGCGCGGGGTGGGTGTGAGCGGGGCCCCTCCGCTGCCGTCCCGGGCCCCGCTCTGTTTGTGGTCGCTGCCCCCTGGTGCAACGAGGGGAGGTTTTCACCGGACGCGAAGCAGAAAGTTAAGGCTTCCTGCTCTGGTGCTGTCACATGTGTAAAGCTGCTGTCGGGCTTTCTGGCACACCTAGCAGCAAAGCCTTCAGGACCGCTGTCCTCTCAGGGACTGCTGTCTGCAAGGCTCTCTGCTCTCCTGTGGGCAGGCTCTGCGGCAGCTTAAGTGCCCTGTGGAGCTGTTGAAGCAAGAAGTGCTGGCAGATCTTGTTTGGCTTCTGTGTGCTCACAGAATGACAACGCACTTCTGGGTATTAATGTCTGCGTTCTCCTGCAGCATCTCCTTCCCCTCTCCCTTTTATAGGGTTTATATGGGGAGAACTATTACTGTTTTCTCCATGGGAGTGCACGTTGGAAGATAATTGCGTAGCACAGGCTTGCTGAACAACTGCTCTCCCCAGCCTGTTTCAATGTGGGCTTAGTAGTAATTCCTAAATTAGCACAAAGGAAAGTTATTTCCTGTTGTGGGGAAGTTCACTGACTGTGCATGCTACAGGAATTCTAACTCTTGAGTAACTGAGCAGTGGAAACCCTGTGTGGGCATCAGATATGTCAGCAGAGATAATGAGCCTATTGTTTTTAGTGGAGCACCTTGGGTGAGAATTAATCTGAGGTTATTGAAATGAGTATTTCATCTCAGTCCCACACTGTGCCCACAACATTTGGACAACAACAACTAACCACATTTCAAACTTGACTCCCTTATGTTAATTTGATTAAAGATACTGGTGGCGGAGTCTTTGTCTGTCCTTTAGACATCCTAAATGAGAGGTTAGAGTTGGTTTAAAAAAAAAAAACAACAAAAAACAAACAAACAAAAAAAAACAAAACAAAACAAAAAAAAACTTAGCTTAAGAACAGCTGGGTAGGTTTCCTTCACCCCGGCTCAACAGTTGAGACCAAGTATATATATTTCTCCTAGAAAAAATACATGACTTAAGTTGTAATTCTGTAGTGAACTGCTGTACTTCACATGGATCTCCTACATGCAAGAACAAATATCCTTAATCCTCTTGATCTGGTGGGATTGATCATAAAGCAATAGTTGGTTTGAAAGCCTGGTGTTTAAATGAAGTAGATATGAGGATGTCCTAACTCTGACATGCTTCCTTCATAGGCTGTGTAAGACCGAAGACCTGAAAAAATGGCATTAGCAACAATTGATCCACAACAGGTATGTTTAAGATAGCCCAGTAGGGCTTTTAATGTATAGTTCAGAAAAATAGTCAATCAACCTCTTTCTCTTTAAACAGAACATTGTATCAAGGGTAGCAAACCTTCCTTTGGTGAGCTCCACCTATGATATGGTGTCGACAGCCTACGTTACCACAAAGGATAACCATCCCTATCTGAAGTCAGTATGTGAGATAGCAGAGAAAGGAGTGAAGACGATTACTTCAGTAGCCATGACAAGTGCTATGCCTATCATCCAGAAACTGGAACCACAAAGTAAGGCAAAGATGGAGTTGCTGATACCTTTAATTGAACTGATTGCTTTATATATCAACATGTGCTTACAGTTGAGCACAGTCATGCTGGTCTGGAGTGCTATTTCAGATAGCTGACAACCATCTCAACAAGCCTTGCTTGTTGAGTAACTTATTAGAGATAGGTATGACTTGAGGGAGTGGTGGAATCCAAAGCTGATTCCAGCTTTCATAATACTGAACTGACTGGCTCCTCTTGATTTGCAAGGTGATTGTGTAGTTGCTTGTGCAACACCTTTCTTACCTTTCACCTACTTTCAAGTGCTTTGTACTTTCTCTCACAGAGTAACTTGTGGTTGTATTTGGCAACTGTGTCACAAGGCTATTGTAACCAGGAGCCTTAGTTTCTTCAACTGGCAGTAGGCCAGATGTTTCAACCTGTTAAAACAGCTGCTTGTAAGGTATATGAACAGACTTTCTCTGCCTGCAAGTGAGCTTGCTTAAGGCACTGTAGACCAACCTTCTTGTGGGGCTTTGCTGCCTCAAATCCCCCTGAAAAGGAGGGAGAAGCTACTTTAAATGTGCTACTGTGTGAGCTCCATTTCAAAAACAAGTAACAATTGGAGTTATTTATACTAAGGCAAAACAAAACCTAAAATCAATTATTGTAATTTCTTTCATAGTTGTAGTTGCCAACAACTATGCATGTATGGGTCTGGACAAAATTGAAGAGAGACTGCCTATACTGAATCAACCCACTGACAAGGTAAATCTTTTCCATGTGCATATGCTGACCAGAAGATCTTTATACCTGTCTCTTTGCTGTTGATACAAAAAATGCAGTGCGGGAAGTTCCTATAAGCCGCACTTGTTTCACAGCTTAGATGCAGTGAGGAGATGGAGTGCATTTCTGTAGAATCGTTTGCTTTTGGGAAGTCACTGAACCATTCTTTTTTTTTTTTTTACATTAGCCTGCTACTTGATATATATGTAGCTGCTGTTCACTGGTAGGCATCCTGTAAAAACTTTTTCTTGCTCATTGTAAAACAAACTGATTTACATTCACTGAAGAGTTTTGAGCTGAAGGCTGCATGACAATCATATCTTTGTTTTGTCCATATGCTTTCAGTGCAAGCTCTTCCTGGATAAGATTTGTATGAACCTTGATGTAATTCTGTTTCCTGGATTATGTAGCTCCTTTTATCAAATGTTTTTAGTGAATCAACCTATTTTTGTTGTTAGGTTGTTGCCAATGCTAAGGATGTAGTTGTTGGAGCCAGAGAAGCTGTAACAACCACTGTGACTGGTGCCAAGGAAACTGTTGCTCACACAATCACTGGAGTTGTGGGCAAGACTAAAGAAGCCATGCAAGACAGTGTGGAAATGACCAAGTCTGTTGTTAATGGTGGCATTAACACTGTCTTGGGAAGTCGTGTGGTGCAGATGGTGAGCAGTGGAATGGACAGCGCTCTCACTAAATCAGAAACCCTTGTAGACCAGTATCTCCCACTCACTGAAGCAGAACTAGGTAAGAACAATTCAGGTTTAATTTTAATGGTATACATGTATTGGAGAAACAAGCAGTCATCTATTTATTACCTTATAGTGGGGAGGGGGCAGGTGCTTCCCAAACTGTCTTTGGCCTTCCTGGTTGTAATAACGTTTTCTTGACAGGCAAGCAGAATGAACCTAAGTAAGGATTACATGTGTGCCTGTCAACCAAACATGCTGTTAAAGGACTACTAAGGAAATCAAATATTCAGTTATTATGAAGCAAATGAAATAGTCAGACATCTTAAGTTTTGTTCCACTGGTCAGTCTGCTCCCTTTCCACTGTTCTAGAAAAAGAGGCTGCAAAAGTTGAAGGTTTTGAAGTTGGAGTTCAAAAGCCAAGCTACTATGTTCGGCTAGGATCCCTGTCTTCAAAGGTCCGTGCACGTGCCTACCAGCAAGCCTTAAACAAAGTTAGAGATGCTAAGCAGAAAAGCCAGGAAACAATTTCTCAGCTCCACCACACCGTTAATCTGGTAAGTTCAAGTTCTCACTTTGGGTATAAGAAACAAATGTTGGTATAGTTTTCAAAGGTAGAGAACAGGTAGTGAAAAATCAGATAGCTGTGAATAAATTCATTTTCAAAATATAAAGTAATTCCCAACGGAGCTTTTCTCCACCAGTCAGGAGAAGTCCTAAATTAAGCTGATCTGTAAAACAGACCACCAGTTACTTGTAATTTTAAGCACTGCATAAATATAAGTAATATTTTAAAGGTGTTCATGTTGTAAAGGTTCAGTTCTGACACATCTATTCATTGAAGAAAGTGTCTTGCAATTTGGAAACACTTCAGTGCTTTACTTCAGTCTTGATATTAACAAAAAGTAGGATTCTTCATGGGCTTGCTCTTCTTGCTGTGGGTATCTCTGAACATTCCTGAGTGCTTCAGTCATCTGATCCTAACTATGTACCTTCATGTACAGCACAAACTGTACATAAATAGTTATGATCTTTAATATACTCACAATGCCATGTATATGAGTTCAGTGGGGGAGGATGAAGTAGTTGTGGTGTAGAGGGGTAGACTACATAGTATCATGGAACTGCTGCTAGCTTTTCCTGTGGAGAAAGAGCATATCCTGATGTTCTCCGAAGCGTTTTGTTTGAAATTTAAGTGTTTAAAAAAAAAAATTACAAAGCTGGTATTTTAGGATAGCCCTAGTAGAACTGCTTGGACTCTTACTTTACTTCCTTGTTTGGCTGTATTTCAGATCGAGTATGCCAGAAAGAACATGAATAGTGCCAATCAGAAACTTCTTAATGCTCAGGAAAAACTGTATCAATCCTGGGTAGAATGGAAGAAATATGCAGGTCAAAATGATGGTGATGAATCGCATAGTGCTGAGGTAAATAAATGTACATGTAAATGAAAATAAATGGATTGCATACTGTCAAGGTAACACTGGCTAACAGTCCCCAAAGTGCACAGCATCCTAACAGCACAGAATGCTTCTCTACAAAAGTAGAAGCTAAATGATGAAGCTCAAGCAGCTGCTAGTTCCTCTTATGAAAAGCAGAGGACATCCTAACTCTTAAATGAGCCTACTTTCTGCAAAAACTAACGAGTTATTCTCCTTTCAAGAGAATCCTCTTTCTGTGAACTTGTTGGGATATTAACCATATCTAGGTACCAGCTAGGATTCACTTATTTTCATTTTGGCCACATGAGATAGGAATTCCCCAGCATAAAGCAGCCTGAGGAACAGACACACCGAGTCTTATATAGCTTTGAAGAGTGGTTCATCCACTAGAATACTAATCTGCTTTAACTTGTTATCCGGAGTTGATACAAGAGCTTCCTTATCTGTTGCTGGGTAGATGCTAGCAATGCTTCTGTTCCAAAGTATTTGAACATTGGAGAAATCAAGTACTTTGAAGTTGTCTGTGACTATGCTTAATCCTTGGTATGTTACCTGCTGTATCTTACTTCCACCATTTTTCACTTTGCTTCCTTATCTCTTAAATAACAGAAAACTGCTAGTCACAAAAAGATACTGACAGATGATTATTATGTTTTTGTTTCCAGCACATAGAGTCAAGAACTCTAGCAATTGCACAGAGCCTCACTCAGCAGCTTCAGACCACCTGCCTCACACTGGTCTCAAGCCTGCAGGGTCTGCCACAGAATGTGCAGGACCAGGTTTGCAGTGTTGGGTCAATGGCAAGTGATGTCTACCAGAGCTTCCGGTCAGCATCCTCTTTTCAAGAACTATCAGACAGCTTTCTTGCTACTAGCAAAGGACAACTGAAGAAAATGAAAGAGTCTCTGGATGATGTGATGGATTATCTTGTTAACAACACGCCGCTCAACTGGCTGGTAGGTCCCTTTTACCCACAACTGCCTGGCATTCAGCATGCTGAGAGCAAAGGTGAAGGGGAGAAAAATTCCAGCCAGGAAGACAAACAGCTTGAACACCCTATTGAGTAAACTGCATAGCATGCATGTACTCTGCAGACTGACCAAACAAGTGACTAACAACTGTAGCTGTCAAAAAGCTTTAGGGAAAAAACTTGTGGGGGAGAAAGTGATTTAGAGAGGACACTCTCCTACAAATGCATTGTATTGTCCTGAGTAGTAAAGACTCTCTAAACCAAACAGAAGTGCCTAAATATTGGCAGCTTACAGTTGTCAAGATGCCTTGTTTGTACAGTTAAGAAACCTCACTATGCTTATTAGTGGTAGTAATATCCTTATTCTTAAATGATTCTTATCACAGCTGAAAGCATTTGATCTGCTGCTCAGTCTCTACCAGACTAATATAAAAGCCTTACATGCTATGAAATGCCTTTAAAAGCCTTGCATTCTAGCGAGGTACGCCTGAATTCTGTACATGCTGCAGATCATGCATTTGATTATTTTGTAATGGCTGTCTCAAACTGAACTGTTACATAATTCATGAGGATTCTGCCAGGGCAAAATTCCAAAGCTGATAGTGGGGTTTCTGACTGAGTCAGCTGGAGTTGAATGCTGTGACAGTGCTAATACTAATGATGTAGACTTACTATTGTATTACACAGTAACCTGACCAAATCATTATCAAAGTATATTTTTGACAGTATAAAGACAAGATTCATGCTGTTTGTACTCAGGTGCCTGCTGTTTCATGCTTTTTGTAGCCAATGTTTTGTAATACATTTTGTACCTTAGTAATAAATGTTTCAGCAGCCCAAGTCTGTCTCCATGTATGTTGTGTAGAACATGTAACTTGCTGTTCTGTGGCTCCTTTAATCTGGGTCCAAGAGAAAGCAAGCTTGCAATGCAAATGAAGTAGACACATTGAAAATCTAAATCTATTTGTGTATAGTTAACATTGCTGCAGTGTTTCCATCTTCCCTTCCATTCAGTCTTTGCTTTACTGTTGCTTTTTTGTGCTTACTGTTACTTGTGCAGACTGTGAACTGGTGGATGGCCTTACACTGAGGGGGGGAAAAAAGGGTATAGAAAAAAAGTCTTCCCCATCTAGTAGATGTTGGTATGAGAGTCCCAGCTACCTGCTTTGTACTTTAGCAAGTACACTTGCTAAGAGTGTGTACTCTTCAACTGTCAACGCAAGCTTTAATCTTTTTTACTTTATATACCCTCTTTTGAACTTGAGTGACTAATGTGAATTAACACTCATCTACTTGGGTGGAGTTGTTCCCTAGTAACTCTTACGACTCCCTTCCCTTGATGAGAATTACTGTTACTTGGAAAAAAGCTTTCTTGGTTTATTACTGTCCAGGTAAGTTGTATTCTTCACACATACCCTAGGTAACTGTGCATTGCAATCATTTAATTTAGCAATGTTGGTCTAAGTTTCAAAGAACTTGCTAAACAGTGTAAATCAAAACACTAAGTAACTGGGTAACTCTGTAAGTTACTCTGGCCTTTTAGAGATGAGCTACAACTGGTGGCCACAACTAGAACAACGCTTGGTTGTGTTTACAGGTTTCTGCTAATAACCTTAAAAAAAAAAAAAAAAACCTGCATTTTTGTATTGTGATTTTTTCCCCCACATGGAAACCAAGTATACAGAATATGAAGTTTCTGACTCCCAGTGGAATGGGGAGCCCTTTCTTGGAAGAAGAGAAGGCTAAATTATGGTGAATTAGTATGTTCTTGGTTTATTGTACCAAGTACAAGTCCTTGCATTAAGATTATTGGATCATCTTAATGAGGACAGTGTTGGAAGGGTGTTGGAACTGAACTGTAGCTTTTATGGCATGGGTATCTTGCTGGTAATCTAGTACAGCATGTCTCTGGTCTTAATTGCAATTAAGGGACTTCGGACAAAACGTGGTAACTTTTTCTAGCACAGGTAGAATGCCAGTTAAACTGCTCACTGGAGGCATGGGTGTCTTGAACATCTTCCAAAACCTTGGAACTGAAGCTGATGTGCATTCTAATAACTACTGAAAAATCTCACATCAAATGAAGAAAACCTAAAATATAAACTGAGCAGAGCCTGCTCATAGATTGATATACGCAATTATAAGGAAAAAGGTAAAATTACAGGGACAAACAGTTACACAACATAAACTTGCTTGCCTTAAAAAAAAAAAAAAAGACTAAGCACTAACCTGAAGTGTTTTTCAGAGCTATGAAGCTTCTTGTTTCATTCTCAGAAAATGAAACCCGGTGAAATGAGACTAGATGCATTGAAAATGATGGGAGATGAAATAAAGCTTCACAAATATATTTATAGCAGTATACATATTAGTAAAGCCAAAACTACACGATTTGTATAAGGGCTGGAGTTCTTTAGTTTGCCTCAAACCAAACTTTCTTTAAAGGCAAAAAGCTTTTGAAATCTCTCCCACTTAGTAAGATGATGACTTCCTTCCCTAGAATCTTTTCTAAACTGTATAACTTACGGTAGTGCTATGTAGCTAGTAAGGTAAGCTAAGTGAAAAGAAACAGGCAAAAGGATTTCAGAACAACTTGTAAATCTTTTCTGTTTTAAAAATAAATAGCGTTTTGGCTAAAACAACCAAAAGAACCACAACAAAAAACTTCTCCAAGCCAGCTGGTTAAAAAGAGAAAAGGGAACCTCATTTTATTTATTTATTTTTTTAAGTGTAATCTGTTCATTATTTGCATGATAGGAAAATCTTGAAGCTAGCTGATGTTCTGCTGACTGTACTATGTTTTGTACTATGAGTGGGGAAAAAAATGATTTTTTTGCATAATATATGGTCTGACTAAAGTGCTTCTTCAGAAAGTGCAAAACAAGAATAATATCAAATTGCTCACGGTTCAGCTCTAAAAATACAGCAAGAAAAAAATGGGTGAGCAGATGAGCTTTAAGTTAGTGTTGATATTAACATTTGGACAGCAAAAATCACAGAATCACAGAATTTTGTAGGTTGGAAGAGACCTCAAGGTCATCGAGTCCAACCTCCAACCTAACGCTAACAGCCCTCCACTAAACCATATCCCTAAGCTCTACATCTAAACGTCTTTTGAAGACTTCCAAGGATGGTGACTCCACCACTTCCCTGGGCAGCCTGTTCCAGTGCTGAACTATGTCTTGTGTTATCAACACAAGAGTTCTGCAAGTTTTATGCTATTTCATTTAGGAAGATCTAACTGTATCTTACATAGGAAAAGTACAAAGAAGGGTCATATCTAACCCTATTCTTGCAAGAACTGTCTTCTGGCTTTGTTTCAACTTCCTAGCAACTACTAAATGAGTCTCATTTCTGTATCACCTTTGTGTTAATTGTAGTCCTTTATCTAAGCAAGCCCATAACAGTGGAGGCTTTGCATTGATTTACTTAGACTGGTGCAGATGGCAGTATGCTTTTAACACAATGTAGTATGCTCAAAACTGAGATAAATGATACTGATACCAACACTGTTTCACTCTGATGCACAGTTACACTCCAATTTAAAATTATTTAATGGCTATGAACATACCACTAGTATGTTAGTAAGTAGTTGACTCCTTTATGTGTGCACTAAGGAGGTAGAAAGCGCAAACTTGAACTGGAAAGGTTGATTCACCTATTATCAATAGGTGAGATGTGGATTTCTGTAATAGAGGTGACCCCATACTTACAACGTAGCGAAAATTACCACTGGTCAGGCACAGTTACTGAGTGCAGTCATGTACCCTGCTCAGTCTAAGTACAGAATCATAGAATCACAGAGTTGAGTTGGAACACTGAAAACCAACCTCCCTGCCATGGGCAGGGACACCTCCCACCAGACCAGGTTGCCCAAAGCCCCATCCAGCCTGGCCTTGAACACCTCCAGGGATGGGGCACCCACAGCTTCTCTGGGAAGCCTGCTCCAGTGCCTCACCACCCTCTGAGCTAAGGTTTCCCTCTATATATCTAAATTTACTCTCTTTTAGTTTAAAGCCATTCCCCCTTGTGCTATCGCTCTACTCCCTGACAAAGAGCCCCCACCCCAGCTTTCCTGTAGGCCTCCTTTACGCACTGGAAGCTCCCTGTAAGGTCTCCCCTGAACCTCTCTTCTTCAGGCTGAACAACCCCAACTCCCTCAGCCTGTCTTTGTAGCAGCAGTGCTCTAGCCCTTTGGTCATCCTTGTGTCCCTCCTCAGGATCTGATTTAACAGGTCCCTGTCCTTCCTGTGCTGGGGGCCCCAGTGTTGAATGCAGGATTCCAGTTGGAGTCTCACGAGAGCAGAGAGGGAGAGTCACCCCCCCAACCTGCTGGCTAGGCTTCTGATGCAGCCCAGGATGTAGTTGACTTTCTGTGCTGCAAGAGTATGTTGCCAGCTTATTTGGAGTTTTTCCATCCACTGACACCCCCAAATCCCTATCCTCAGAGCTGCTCTCAACTCTTTCTCTCCCCTGTATTCGTGCTGGGGATAAACCAGTTGGTTAAACTATCTGTTTGGGCACATTTTTAAGTGAATTTGCAAACAAACTCCAAATTCCACAAGAGCTACTTTGCCTTAGACTTGTTATGTATCTCTATTTGTATGATGATATGAGGTATGGGGTCATCTGCTGGTACTGACAAAATATATTGTTTTTCTAAGTACAGTAATTAGAGATTTAGGTAAATGCAATAAACTGAAAGATGCAAGACGATTCTTGCTAGTCGAAGAATGTGTTTCCCATGTTCCTGGTGTCTTCTGAATTTTAGGAGAATACTTAACTGATTTAATTTTGAGCAAGGTTAGGCTCTCAAAGTGGTGTAGGCGTTTCATTGTATTCATACAATTGCCTGATACGTGGCATGCTGCTTAAATTCTTCCAAAGCCCAGTTTTAATTAATATTTTAATAAGTACCTGGTGTTCTACAGTCAACTACTCTCTAAGGAACTGAGTAATTCACGTTCAGTGCTTCAGTGCTGCCTACAACCTGATAGCTGCAGTAGTAGTCTTTCTCCTTTGGTGTGTTCTTTGTTCTTCTGGCATGTCTTCAGGGAAGGCAAAGCATAGACTTCTCTTTCCAATGCTTTTCCTAAAAATTGATCATAAGCAAGGTGTTTTCTAGTTACAGAATGAATTAAAAGTGCTTCTCCAGCCAGTACTGGTGGCAAGGCACTGGAACAGGCTGCCCAGAGAATCTGTAGATGTGTGCAAGGGCAGGTTGGATGGGGCTTTGGGCAGCCTTATCTCTAGGCAGGTTCCTTTGTATAACCTATTAATCCCAAGGAAAGAAGAAAGGCAAAACAAGTTTAAAAACTTGTGGAAGGTGTCCTTGCCCATGGCAGAGGGGCTGGAATCAGATGATCTTTAAGGTCCCTTCCAACCCAAACCATTCCTAGATTCTGTGATTCTAAATGCCTAGAAGCCTCTTCAAGCCACTGCTTCTTCAGATATACAGAACCAATGTCCCGTGAGCAAGCATGCGCTGATCCTGTCTGGCTTCAAGTATTCATATTACCTATGTTAAACCTAACCACGAATTAAACTGTACATATATGAATTTTTCACTTGGGGTAGAAAACTTCTGGTTATGAGTAAATTGCCTAAATCTATCTCATTTTTCAGAAGAGACATAGTAGTCTAAGTCCTGCTAATGGGACTTAAGCTTATAAGTGTCTTAGCCAAGGTTTTTAGAAGTGTGTAACATCCATGTGTCCACTAATGTCTAACTGTTCCTGAAACCCAGTAGCTGCTTAAAATACAGAATACAATATATGCAGTTGAAATAGAGGTCAGTGTATTTTTGCAGTTCCGGGTATTTGTGTCCTCAGGAAAGGTTTGATGTGGTAGGCAGGCAGAGCGGTACAAAGCAATCTGTATCAAGTTTCTCTAGGCTTCTCCTTTGCATAACCCATTGATCCCAAGGAAGGAAGAAGTGCAAAACAAGTTTAAAATCTTCAATTCTTATTTTTCTAGTCGTTGTTTTTACTAAATGCACTCAGTGAGTTTAGCTCTGTTCCACCTCTACTACAAAATCCTTTCTGCTGAGCAACTGGTTTACGTCTTGGATAATATTTGGTCTTAATGCTATATTTATGTTTAATGCAGGACTGAATATATTTCACTCTCTATTCAGTATTTTGGGTCTGATTTCTAGAGAAATCTAGAGCATTTTTATCTCCTGACTTCAGTCAGGAATACTGAACAAATTTATTTAGTTTTACTTTTGAATTGACTGAAATTTTGTTCCTATACAGGTACCAGATTTCACTATTACAGACCTGTCTTCAGAGTCAGATGATATCCCAGACATTTTGGATTTGGATGAAGATCAACAAGACTTTTCACGCACAAATGGCCCATACACCACAGGGCAAAGAGTTGAATGAAGAAAAGCAGAAAAACGTCTTTTTGATACAATGTATTTTTGCCACGTTTAACCTATATTTCTCCTTTTTGAAGCTGATCCTATCTAGCTTTGGACTTTTTTTAATCAGTGCTGTTTCACTTAGCTGCATCAAAACTGATTATTACCCCCTGAGGATTAGATGCTAGGTTGATTCATTAGCTTGTGTGTCACAACTCCTGCTCTGTAAACCAGGTATAGCCTAGCCAGTGCATCCAACTGATCTGATCTTTGTTAAATATTTGTATAGCTGCTTGTTCTCCTGTTGGCAACAGCCAAGAGAACACGCCAGTGCTTTGCATAAAGGGCTGCCAACAAAAGGAGTTGATGAGGATTTGCCCACCAAGTGTCCCCTTCCGAGTCTACATGGAAAGCTCCTCTGCATCTACCTCTTTGCTGCTGGAAAGGACAGGAGGCTTTGGTCGTCTCAGTTTTATTTATTTATTTTTATTTTTTTTAGGCACTGTGCCTACAGCAATTAGAGCAGGGTCCCTTCGGGTGCTTTATCTGAGGGTGCTTTATGCACAAAAGGATGCCCTTTCTCTCTACATGCCTTCTGCGTGCAAAAAATTTTGGTCATCCTGCTACTGTTGGTTATGGGACCCGAGACTAGCGGAGGGTGAACGCTTGGCAAGGAGAGTTTTCCAGAAGGAAGGACGGCGGCTGCAAATGGAAGGGGAGACACTGGGAAGAGCGAGGGAAAAGGGAAGAGACAGCAACAGGTTTGGACAATAGAAAAATAACTTTTTAAAAAAACTGTGATGACGGCCAAGAGAGGGAACTGCAGGCAGAGGTATTTTTTCGCGATTTTTTTTTTATTTTAGTATTTTTTTTCTTTTGGCGAGGAGCCGGCGCGCTCCCTGTGGCAGCGGGGGCGGTGGGCACGCGGCGGGCAGGGCTGGCTGCGCGCCTCTCTGGGGATCCGGCCGAGCCCGCGGCCGCCGGGCGGGCTGCTGCGAGAACTTCCAAGTCACGGAAATGCCTTGAAATAAAAGACTGAACTGCGCAGCCTGGCGCCCGCCTCGCCTCTCTGAGGGGATCAGGGCACAACTGGAGGCGGGGAGGGAAGGGGAGAGGGGTGAGGGGGAAGGGGGGAGGGGGGGGGGGGAACGGCCGCAAGATGGCGGCGGCGCCGCCTTGCATAGGGAGCACCGCCTCCCGGACTACACTTCCCAGCGGGCAGCGCGCCGAGCGCGGCCAATCAGAACACGGCGGGGGGGGTGCGGCGCGGCGCGCGGCGGGAGCGTGGTTTTGGCGGGAGGAGGAAAATGGCGGCCCGGTGGCGGCCGCTGGGGACGGCGACGGGGAAGGGGAGAGAGAAGGAGAAGGAGAAGGGGAAGGGAAAGGTGGCGGCGGCGGCCGCTCTGCGCCTGTTGTCGTCGGGTGTGCCAGCCAGGGCCGCGGACTGGAAGCGAAGGCACCTCTGGCTCTGCCTGCTGGCGCTCGGGTTTGACCCTAAGGCTGCGGAGAAGCTCTTCGACAGGGAGCTCCACCTGGGAGTGTGAGCGGGGGCGGCGGGGAGGGAGGGGGCAAGATGGCGGGGGGGGGGAGGGGGTGGCAAGGGGGCTTCTGTGGCGCGGGCAGCGCGCCCTGAGGGCTTTGTAAAACGGTCTCCGGCCCGCCTCAACCCGCAGCGGCCGGTGAGAGCGCTGCCCGGGCTCCGGAGCCCGCCTGTGCCCCACGCGGCTGTGTGTGTGCTCGCCAGGTCCATGTTCGATGCGCCCAACGCGGCCGCCTTCCACGTCGTCGCCCAGTTCTTGTTCAGCAAGCTGGATCCGGCGCGCGCAGCGAGAGTGTTCAGGTGAGCCTGCGGGTTCGCTCCGCTCTGAAGCGAAAGGGTGGGCTCCCGAGGAGTGCTGTAGGCAAAGTAGCTGTAACTTGACAAGCTTGGTAATTTTTTTATATATTTTTTTTTTCCTAGCTGTGAAATAATCTATCTCTTCTGATATTCCCTGACCAAACGTCGTGTGACTTCTCCCTTTTTTGAATACCTGCCTAAATCTTCGATGTTGTGAGAACCCTATCTTAATGCATTCTCACAACAGCTGAACTATCTTATCATACGTTTTAAAGAAATGGCTGGAGGAGAACCATTGTTAAGAAAATTTTAAGTTCTGAGGCTGCTTTTCCACTTTCTGAGTTAAAAAGAAATGCAGAAAAATTTGTCTCTGAAGTAGTTTGTAATTAACTTTTAAGTTAACTTTTTAAGCAAGAAGACCTTCTAGCTATTTAACAGACTTGTAGCTATGCTTCTCATAGGCAGTATTACCATATTCTCTGAGTTCTTCAGGAGACATCACTAAGAAAACTTCCTCTTAGTTTAGATGTTGTAGTGATTAATTATGTAACTGAGTATTCGGGTATGTTTTGAAGTTGCTTTTTTTTTTTTTTTTTTTCCTCTCTTCTCTCCTCTGCACTTTTTGCATGGAAAAGGGATTGTCTGTTACCAGAACAAATAACCAGAGATACTGAATTTAGGAAGCAATGTTGTTCATGGCTAAAAGATATCACAGTAAGTATTACAAGAGTGGGAATTGATATGTTGCTGGTTTCTGTGACCTCATTCTTTTGTTTTGAGAGAACATATTTGAGTTTTAAATAAAGTTGCTTTACTAGACAAACAGGTTTTATCTCATGCCCTATTTTACAGAGCTGATGATAGACTTCTTAAAAAAAAAATTGGCGGAGCAAAGGTAACAAAGTCTTAATCTTGGATCAGAAAACCGTTGTGTATTGCTTTTGGATTATGATATTTTGTTACACAGAAGTCACAGAGTTGTAGAGTATCCTGATCTGGAAGGGACCCACCAGTGTCATCTAAAGTCAGTGTGAGATTCCTTCCGTCATTGAGAATAATTGCTTCAATGTGGGAGATAATTGCTTAAATTAAATGAGAGAGTATTTATTATTGTGAAAGTAGTTTCAGATACATGCAAAACTTTTAATGTTAATCTTTCTTTCCGGGGAAAAGAGAATAAAGTTTAGGGCAGGCTTTCTAAATGAAAAAAGACAAAATGGCTTGCTTCAGGTATTGTTGATTACTATGCCTTCTCATGCTGCATTTGTTTTAATAAAGATCTGATTTCTAGATCTCTAAGCTACCGGAGCACTTTTATTTTTGACGAGGTGAAAGCCAACCATACAAAATCTTTGAGCAAGATAAAAGTGTGACAACATACACTGATTAATGACCTCAGTAGAAAATATGAAAGGTAAAGGATTACGTTTAGGAGTGAGGAGAGCAGAAGTTTTTAATATTTACCTAACACTACTGATTTCAGTCATTGCCTCAGAACTGTTTTTTATGTACGGAACTAGGGGTGATGGTAGAATGTTCAAAAAGTGTCAGTCTCTTTCTTGGGCTAGAAAGAGCGTCAACGATGGTGGCAAGGTAAATTAGCTTTGCACTGGACTTTCTAACAAGTAGGCTGCATGAAACACTCAGCAAAACGTTTAATGGCTGTTGTTTAGGTTTTATTCCTTAGTCTAATTTTGTGTTTAAATCTGTTTCACTTGTTCAAGAATGAAAGCAAAAACTATCTTCCTCCAATTGCGACTTCTTCATTTCTTTCTCCTGCTGGTTCTAAATTTATTCACCTAATGTATCGGTTTGCAAGATATGTAATGATTAAGAACCTGAAAAAGAACTCTGTAGGTAAGCTATAACGGAATAATAACATTATTTCACTTGTCTGGTTTGATGGTGAATCTGTGAAGTGCTCTAACATATGTCAAGAGCTTTAAGTTATGTCAGTGTTGGTTGCTCAGTTCAAAGTTTTTAACAGGGTTGCTGTGCACTAGCATAAAGCTATTGCTGGTAGAACAATGCAGATTGTTTTGCTTGCTGTTGTTTTACAGATCTTGTTCCTAAGTGTGTCTATGTAATGTGGAGGTGGGTTTTCTTTGCAGGCACACAGTGGTTCAGTTGAAAAGTACTCTTTTCAGCCTATGCTCTTTTTCACAACATGAGGAATTCTGAAAGATCAGGACTGTCTGTTCTAGGCTTTTAATGCTGTTTTGGTGACATAAAGAATGGGGTAAGTGGGTGAGAGTGAAGGAGGGAGAATGTATGCAATAGAAAGAACTGGAAAAAAAAAAAAAAAGATAGTATACTGAATGCTTTAGTCCAGGTAAAATGGGCAACCTTGTTTATGATTCTCTTAATTAAAACTAGGTAGAACAGGAAGTTGTCTATTTGCTAAAAGTGAATGATATAGCTCAATTACTAACTTTCATTTAGGCAGCGATACATCTTTTACTGAAGCTGTAAACTTAATTCCTGAGGATATGTGCAAGGCAAAAGCAAGATGTAATGTGGCACGTAATAAGCTCCTGCAAATTTTGCAAAAGAAGGATATTATTATTCGAGAATATAACAAAAAATCACAGTAAGTAATATATTTAAAGAAATCGAGTATTTTCTTAAAACTTTACTTTTTTTGCATGTGTTTTTAAAAGGATTTGAGCAGAATGCATCTGATTTTCTTTGTGAGTTTTGCTGAATGTTGTATTTTTCTCCCCCTTTGCCTCCTTTAATTAACTGTTCTACAGTTTGGAATAAATCAGTTTTTTAGTTAGGAGGTGCTATATACTGGGCACCAGTATATAGGTGCCCATCTAATATAGGATTACCTGGGCACTAAAAATGATCCAGGAATTCTGCATATATGGCACTATGATTTCTTAATGTTTTAAGGATCATATTGTAGAATAGAACTGTCTCAGTATGAAATATTTGGTCTTTGCTTTATCAGTGTGGGACACGTTTTATTTGCATAGCCCTTAATTATTTCACCTAATTTATGCTTTTTCTTTATTATTCTTGTTTATTAAAATCACTTGCAGTTTGGGAAACTAGAGTAACTGGAACTCTGTGCAGTTACATAGTTATATCATTGGAATTTACAGAATTTGGGTAGGATACTTCACGTGACGGGGTACTGTAGCGGGCAGTTGCAACCTATTTAGAAAAGAGCAGAAAAGGAGGAGGGGATGCAGTGTAGGTAAAAGAGCAGTTTCACTGCACGGAACTTAGCTGTGTAAAATGGGATCAGTCTGTTTCATGACTTTGGATCAAAAATCAGAGGCATTGCCACTAAGGCATGTGATGTGTATCTGCTACACACCCCTCAATCAGGGAAAGCTGATGAAAAGTTGATCAGGGAAAGTTTGCTTCTTTAAGCAAATCAAACACATTTCAGGCTTTCAGGTCCTAATTCTTACTGATGACTTCAACATACCCTGATATTTGCTGGAAAAGCAATGCAGTGATGTGTGAGCAATCTCGGCAACGTTTTGACTGCACTGAAGATTACTTGGTAATGCAGTTAGTGGGTGTGCTGAATAGGAATGATGCTGAGTATCGTAGTAAGTAGTAACTTCATTAATGTAGTTGCGTCTAATAAAAGCCATGCCATTGCAATAGAATATGTTACAGCTAAATTTACAAATACCTTAGTGGCTTTTCAGGCTGTACAGTGTTATTTTCTCTACAGTGTCATGGTAAGGAACTTGTGTATCCGTGTTTGTGTTGTTCTAAAACTGCTCCAGTATGCAGGTTTGGAAAGAATACGTGTAATCACATAGTGATTGTAAGAAATTCTGAGAGTAGCAGAGAAAAACTAAATTAAAAAAAATCTGATGACTGTTGATTTTTTTCCTTAGGCTTTTAATTAAAGAAATAAAACAGACAAAATCTGAATATGCATACCACCAGCAACAGTTGTTGAAGTAAGTACTTTTCCTTGGTACTAAGCTAGCATATATAAAATGAATTTCTTAGTTCTAAGGAATGTTATGAACCATAATTTCATTGTAGTCCGCTTAACTTTTGTCTTGCATGTGCACGTAGGATGAGGCTTAATGGCAAAAACAAAAAAGACAAAACAGAGAGAATTCAAAAGGTGAGTATTCTTAATCTGTGGCAGTTTACTGTATTTCTAACATTTTTACAACACTTGCTCTCAGATACTGATATTGCTGATTGTCTGCCTGTGATTATGCTAGCCCTTTCATCTGCTCCTACACTGTTTTGATATTGTGTTATTATAGTATTTCAGCAAAAAATTTAATGTAGTATTTTTGTCCTTCTTGCCTATTAAGGTCCGCAGTATGTGGACATTTGTAATGGACACTTTTACATCTCTGAAAAAGGAAATTGAAATCGTAGACGCTGTAATTGAAGGGCGTGTAGATCTGTACACTTTAACTGGAACGAATGTCAATGTTCCACAGCTGTTGGCTGACAGAGTTGAAAGTGAAATCCATGAAGTAAGTGATTTTTGTCCTTTTGTCCTAAAAAAAAGTATGTAAAAGTTTGTTGTGATTATGCTGCTGTTCTGTATTGGTGGTGCTTAAATTATGAACTTTTAAGTAACTGCATTGTTAAATCTGCCTGATGACCACTTGAATTAAAATTGGTCAGACATTATAAAACTTGACCATTTGAACTATCATTCCTAATGGATTTCATTTCTAATGTGCAGTATATGTGCTGTTTAGGCCTGCACCATCTTTTGAGGTAGTGTTTAAAAAGAATACCCCATTAGTTGAAGCATTCTTAGTTTGTAATGCTTTTTAGCTTGTCTTCAAGCAGATGATGCTAATCAGGAAAACCACTCTGAAGCTTAAATCTAGCAAACAGGAATGGATTCAAACTGCAAACTGGAACATTGTGTGTTTGCGCTGAATGTAGACGACAACTTTCTGATATTGATGTGTTGTGATTGTTCACGTATACATTTTCTCTTTTGGAATATTTCAAGGTGTGTACAGGAAATTTATATGAAGGTGAAAAACTGAATTTTTTAACAGTCATTCAGTTATTAAATGGAGCCCTGAGGATCTTAAGAGATGAATGTTGTCAATTTGAATCAAAACATTTCCCGGACATCAAGAATACGAGTGAATTCCAAAATAAAATACTATTGAACTTGAAAGCAGTGAGGTAACTGTCTGGAATTTTTGTCTTGATCTTTAGTTTGAAGATTATGTCTTCCTATCTTAGAACCTTTTCTAAAACTATTGTTTATAGTGAGAATGTTAGTTCTATTTTTTTTCCCCCCTCTGCCTATGACAAGTTCACCTTTGTCTTGATTGTCCATTCAAGTAATCTTTCTGTAATTCTTCACTAGGTAACTTCATTCTCTTGCCCTTACTTCATGGATATTTTAGGGTTTGTTCTTGGAGACCTGGTTTGTTAGATGATCTGCTTTTTCCTATTACATAATTAGTTCTGATATTTTAAAACTTGATCTGAAACTGGCTTAGGGGAAGCTTAAGCTTGTATTTTAGGGTTTGTATGTATTTTGCATGGTTTTTCTATTTCTACTGTAAAGAAGCACAAGGACAAGCTAGCAGCTGATTTTTAGATTGTGAATTTTATTTATTTTTTGTGCAAGAGCAAATGCATGAATAAGTTCCTGCATATCAAAGGTTTTGCAGCATGAGGGGAACATGTGATATGCTCCATTTCTTAAGCAGAATTTTCATCTCCAACAACAAATGCTCATTTTACATGCTCATGTTGTAGGCAAAAAATAGAAGAGCAGCATTGTAAGTCACTGAGAGAATTGATTTCTGGAAAACAGAAGGAGCTGGAAATGAAGTGGAAAAGCCATCTTGACCAGTGTCCTTCTTCTTTAAAGAGAGGTCAGGATCCAGTAAGTGTTCAGTTCATCTGATTCTGGGAAAGAAAAAGAGTGAAGATGGGAAGGGATATACATCAAAGTTGGTGTGTTTTATTGCAATAGAATGATGTATAGCTCTGTTAAGCTTTGTATATAAGGTTAGTGGATTAGATAGTACAGAGTAGCAGAAACTGCTTTATGAATTAGTTTTTCTTCTTTGCAAAGAAGATGCACTTAACTTAAAGACAGCTGGTGTCTTCATTTGAGATGGGGAGTGGAACTACTTTGTCGGGACAAAGCATAAATAAGGGTTAATACTGTTTTTTTTTTTTTTTTTTTTTTTTTTTCCCTCTTTGAAAATAGAGCTTTCATGTGCTGTCACTGAACATCTGCAGTTATGATTTTCCCCTTTAAGGTTCTCTATGACCAACAATTTCATTCAGACACTCCTATTTCTACAGAGATTCAAGATTATACCCTTGCCTAGGCACACAGCCGAGACAGCAAAAGTTTCGTGTTGAGTCTGGGTGCTGCTTTGAAGAAAAGCTATTGTAAATAACTATGTGTTAATTGCTGATGTTACACGCTTTTACTCAGCTTGCTTGTATTTTTTTTTCTTTTGATAGGATCTTGATTTATTACAAGCTATGTCATGCTTTTTTCATCCTGCAGAAGAAGCTTATAAGGATACAGTCTCATATCAACTTGAAATACCACTTTTAGGTATGTGGACTAGAGGAGCTTCTTTTCGCTCTTCCCACCACAATTGTTAGAAGTTCCTTTGAGTCTGGAAGACTTCCTACTTTTGTTTGCAAGTCTCTTTGAGAGTCTTTGATAACCTGGTCCTGAATGAACGCTCGTCACAATTGCCTAACCTTTTTTCATCTTCATTAACATGTGCAGGGGAGCAGATAGAATCCTGTCTCTGGAACATGCATTCAGGAACAACACAAATAGGCATGGGCTGTTAGTGGCATTTGTGGCTGCAGGTGGTTCCCATGCAAAAAGATTTAAGATTTGCCTGCACTGGTTATGAATTTGCTTGAAGTGTTAATGAATTCCATCCAGTGAATATTGTACAGAGGTGATCTGAGTCACTTTTACTGCCTGGGAAGCCTGAATGGTAGCAAAACAAAAGAAGCAATACTAAAACTTCGACTTACTTTATAGGTATTTATGACTCCATTTGTGAGAAAAATTACAAGAAGGATGAAGAGACCTCGGGAAGTATGATGGATAATTCAACGCTACAACCAACAAGATGGTAATGACTTCAATGAGAAATTGATTGGGGGGGGGGAAAAAAGGCAGTGGAAATCAGAGAAACTTATTTGTAGGCATCAGAGGAATATATTTCATTAGCCCACTCCTTCCATGTCAGAACTACCTAATTGGGCAAGATGGTCCTAGAGTAACTGTGGCTTTCTCCATCTGGAGACAGAGGGACCAACTGGCTACTGCCAGATACAATGTGCGGCAGTGGAGTTGCAAGTTTTTAGCTTCAATTTTTTAACAACATTTATTCAAGTTTCAAGAGACAGAGGGGAAAAATGGAAAACTCTCTTTCTAAGGCTGGGATAAGATAGCCAATGCATAGTTGTTATTGTCTGAGACCAAGAGCACAGACATTCACACATCCCTGGTTTTGTGTGTAAAGAAAAAAACCAAAACAACAACAAAAGAAAACTCCAAAGAAAACCAAACAGAAACACCAGACTTGAGCAAAACTATTGTGCTAATTCTTTATGAATGGGGCTTTTCTCACAAGTCTTCTAAAATCACATTGTCACTTCTGTTATTACAGTTCCAACAAAAGATTAAAACACAAGACTATAGTACTATATACAGCATTATGAAAGGTTTTGACCTGCCATTTAAGTGCAGGAAAGTTTAGTGCCCTTTTGAATAATGATGTTTCAGGATAAAAATCCTACAGATAGTTGCAAGTTGCCTAATAGAAGAGAGAGGGAGTTAGCAAAATGAGCTGTCCTATACTTAGTCATCAGTAGCTGTGTTTGCATATAAATCTCAAAAGTTGTCCAAGTAGTTGACAGTTAAATCCTGTATTTCTCTCACTGACTTGATACAACATGTTTTTTTTGTCTATTTGTGATTGTAAAGATAGCCACCAGTGAGTTAAAGTTGCCATTTCTTAACTAATTTTGCTATCATTCTTAACTAATGATGGCTGTACATCAGTTTGTGGAGTGTTGCCGTTAACACTACAGTCATTTGAACTGGTAAGACTTGAGTATTTGTAGCCAGATGATGTGTATTTAAATATTTATGAGTTTGCTTTCAAACAGATCTGTGGATATCAGAGGGATTTGGAGGAAGAATATCTAGGGAAAAATACGTTATCAAGTCTGCAGAAGACTTTCCAGTTATCTTTGATAGCAGAATGTAGAAGACTTGTTTGCGAAACATATTGCAAAAACCCTTCTTTTTCTATGTGGTAATCAAGTAAAAGAATTTGATAATTATAAAGTTTGGGAGGCTGATACACAAGTAGGGCTGAATCTGCTCTAATTGTCACATGTTCTCCCTATAGTAAAGTTGCCTTCTGATGACCGGGACGAATTGAGAGAAATCGTAACGGACAGATACGGGGTGCACAAGTATATGATGACATTTTACTAAGACTTGCATGCCACTTATTTATTTTTCTAAAATAGCTTTTTTCTTTTTAGGATCTCTTCAGTATCTTTGGACTTGTCAGAAGCATCTGAAAGCAGAGACATGTTAATTGAAAAGGTTATTCTTCAGTATTGTCCTAAATGTCAAAGAAGTTAAACTTCTATAATATTTGCTGTTTTGCATTGATTGAAGCCTAGACTTAGCATGCTTTTTTTTTTTTTTTTTTTTTTAAATCATGTAATTACATTTCTGAATGAATCATAGACAGTGAAAGGTAACTCCCACAAACTTCTGTAAGCACTAGGAAAGGAGAATAAGAAATATGGGCACTTGCTGCTGACTTCTAGCACAACGTACCATTTGTCAAAGATTCCCTGCCAGCTGAAACAGTTTTTTTGATATGAACAGTGGTCAGACTGGTTCCTTTAAGCTGTGTGTGAAATTAAGGGGTATAATGGGGCCTACAGGCAACTTGGATGTGCAGTTGACCATTGTACAATTGTTCACTGCAGTGTGTTAAAGGTAGTTGCAGGTGATGGGTTGTGTTCTGTACAATAGCTTATTGTAGCCGCTATTTTTGTCCTGCTTCTTTAAAAATACAGTGGGTGTCAAAATGGCTTGTAATTAGAATTTTAGACTTTGAGATATTTTTGTTGAGAAGCTATTGCTCTCAGAATTTGCGCAGCAGCTCCTTCATGCTAGTTTTCTGACACTTGAATTCAAAACTTCTAATAATTCCTGTGTATTCCTCTAGGACTTCCATACTGAAACTTACAATGGGAAAGAAAAACCCGTCACTCCGAAGATCTCAGAGGAGATAGAGGACCTTATCATTTCAGATGAGGAGAATACAGCTATCTGCACAACGTCTGCTGTCCGAAAGGAAGACCTTCTTACGAAAGCCACAGAGGAACTGGCAGAAGAGGTTAGGAAAAGCTGTGATTTAATTAAAAAAATTTTTTTTTTTTACATAAATGGCCGTTAAGTTCAGAGAACAAATCACCACTGTTATCATAAATACATCTTCTAATCTGTTTATATAAACAGATTTTTTTCTGTTAAGTAGTAACCACCAAATTTTAGGAGTGACCACCCAGTTAACTAAACCTGAAAGCATAGCACTTCAGCAGTTATACTTTTAAGCCATTGTGGTGGTTTTACCTTCCTAGGCAGCTGAACTCCACCACAAGCGCTCTCTCACTCCCCCTCCTCAAAACAGGAGGGGAAGGAGAAAAGGGAAGAAACAACTCAAGGGTTGAGATAAGGATAATTTAATTAAAAAATAATTATTAAGGAAAAATATTATTAATTAAATAATATAACTAAAAGGAAAAAAGGGAAAGGGCAAAAGGGAGAAAAAAAAAAAAAAACTACAGGCAAAGGCTGTGTGGAAGTGCGGAGGAAATAAATTGCTCTCTCCTTCCCACCAACAAGCAGTGCTTGACCATGTCCTTGAAGCAGGGCCTTAACGCGTGTAGCACACGTGTAAAAACAGATGTTTTTACGAGAGCCCACCTGTCCCCTCTTCTTCCTTTTTCCACCTTTTATTGCTGAGTGTGTCATCATATGGTATGGTGTCATCATATGGTATCATCACTTTGGTTGGTTTAGGTCAGTTGCCCTGGTGATGTTCCTTCCTCACCTTTTGCTGAACCCCATCCTGCTGGTTCTTGGTGGGGTTAGAGGCAGTCCTGATGCTGTGCCAGCACTACTCAGCAGCAGACACAGCACTGGTGTGATACCACTGCTGTTCTAGCTACAGTTGCAGAGCACAGTATTGTGTGGACTGCTGCAGGGAAAGTTAACTCCATCCCAGCCGGACCCAGTACAGCTATAGTGAAGTGAATAATGCTTTCAGTAGAATCATGGCATGATTTTTACCACCTTTCATATTTTAAATCTACAAATGACTGCATATATTTAGAATTTAGCAGTCCTTTTAGTTTATGAAATTCTATGAGCTAAATATTTAACAAGCTTGGGGTTTCTAGGCAAGGGTTTAACCTTTTTGTTTTTGGTATTTTAGTTAAGATTTAAATATTATGCCTTATTTAAATAAGGCATTCCTTTAGAAAACTTATTACGTTTACCATAGCTTGATTTGGAAAGTAAATTGCATCTTTCAGTGAAAGGGCAGAGTTTGCTGTCATCTGCTAAAGTGTTGTGTTGTTGGAAATGTAGCTCTCATCTTCATTCTTATACTATTCTTGACCAGTGTCTCAAATATCTGCTGAGCACACTTTCTTATTTTTAAGATGGATTCATAGATGACCAGGGAGCTTCAGATCAAGTTCTAATTTCACTCCTGCATCTTAATTTTATGTTTGTAGGTCGCTGTGCTCATTTTTAAACCCAAACAGTACATTGCAGACAAGTCAAGAGGTTCCAGATTCTTCAGAATATTTGGAGAATGGTATTTGCTTTGGTCCATAGGCTGGCAGAAACAAAGAAGTTACAATTTTATTTTCTCAGATTTTGCTCTTTTCTAACATCCTACAGGTTGCAAAAACTGTGACATCTGAGTCACCTCAGAGTGTTGGAGGAAAAGGAATAACATTAGAAGATCTCATTAGCTCACAGGCTTTTAACCCATTTTTGACAAGGCAACAAATTCCCCGAACTCCTGAAAATCTGCGTAAGTCTAAACCCTGCTTTTATAATACTCTGTCACTGATTGGAAATGTGATTAATTCATTGAATTGTAGATACCACACAAGAAGAAAAGAATAATTCACTTAGTGAAGCTGCATGTTATCCTAACTGGCTCCTCTTTGTGTAACAGTGTACTATGACTAATGAACACACTCAATTTGCTTTAACATGCATGTTCCCTGTGTGTGGAGTCCCCTTTCTGTTGGGGGGCAAATGGCTGGAAAAACTAGCATTAAGCAGTATAAAGCAGTTATTACATCCTCTTTTCTGGATTGCTTATATTACTAAAGTGACAGAAGAGAAATATACTGATGGGGAGTATGAAAGAACTTAAATTTTACCTGGGTTTGTTTTATTTAGTTACTGAAATCAGAAGCTCATGGAGAAAAGCTATTCAGACTGACGATTCACCACACGTAGAGCTGGCCCCAGCTGAAGTCATGACAGAAGAATCTCCAATGGATGCTAGTACTACTGTGCTGAATAAAATGGATCCTACTTTAGTCGGGTCTACCTCTGCATCTCCTGTATTTGACTTTGATTCTACTTTGACAGAATTTAAAGCTCAGAACCAGATGAGGATAAGTAATATCAGTGGATGTCCAGTTGGGGAAACATCTGGAGTGCAAGAGAATGAAGGCGATAAAGAACAGGAATTAGAGCACACTGTTTTGAGCAGAATTTCTGTAGACAAGACAGAAGAACCTGCTTCTCTAGATGTAGAAAACAGCATAAATACTCCAGATACTTTTTCAGAAAGCAATAGTAGAATAAATACTGTACCCTCAAACCAACTTTGGGATTCCCTAGTGGATAGAATTCTGCAGTGGGATGCACCTTCAGTGTTAAGGTCTGACAGCCGTGAAGTAGCTGAGGCAGGAATACTTCATGAGACTCTTCCAAAAGAATTTGATAGCATAGATCCTAATAAATCCACAAGCTCGGAGTCTGATTTTGATGTATTGAACAGCAAGGATGTACCAGGTAGTACAAAAATTAAAGGCTGTGTTCAAGAATCAAATCTAGATCTACAGTCTCTGGTCAGCAGATACGAAATGCTGAAAGAGAATGCATCTGGAAATAGAGAGAAACTGCATCAGACACATGCTGGAGATGAATCTGTAAGTTACATATCAGACCTAAATCTTAGACCAGAAAAAGAAAGAGATGACTTATGCAGCACTTGGGATCTATTCAGGTTGGATGAAGAGTTTACCAAGGCACCATCACCATTATCTTTTCCCAAAGGAAATAATTCTCTGTCACCTTTGCTGATGTTCACTGAAGATCTGGAGGAAATGGCATCAAGGATACACAAAATTTCATTAGACTTAGTACGTAAATTGAAGGGTAAGTGTCCATGTATTTGTGCTAAAGTAACAAGGTGTTGTCCATTTTGACTCCAGATATACTGCCATAGGTGTCGTACTCTGAACAGCTGAACCTTGATAGGGAAGTGTGGGATGAAAGATTATTTGCATGCTTACATGTATTCCCTATGGAAGATGAGACAATAACAAAGCAAACAGAATTCCTTTCTCTAGTTTTACCAGCATCTTATCTTGCAAGTAGGAGAGAAGTTACTGTTTGACTTTCTAAGGAAATCTACACCTGAATCTGAAGTTAAATTTAGAGAATTCATGAAGTTGATATGAAATAATGTTTACTGTGAGCAAATGTGGCTATCTAGAAATGCACTGTAGGTAAATGGAACTTTTTTGGTTCACAGTCTATAATACTTACTGGTATACTTTTTATTAGGAAATAACCCCATCCCTGGAAGTGTTCAAGGCTAGGCTGGATGGGGCTTTGAGCAGTCTGGTCTAGTGGGTGGTGTCCCTGTTTATGGCAGAGGGGGGGTGGAATCAGGTGATCTTTAAGGTCTCTTCCAACTCAAACCATTCTGTGATTCTCTACTGAATTCCAGCCTGTCCCCTATGCTTCCAGTGTAGTGTCCTCTTTGGTTGACCATTGTTGCAGTGTTTTACTAAATCCAAGGTTAACTTTCATATACATAAATGAAGATGAGCCAGTAATAGCTATACAGAAGGTTGTTTCAGCAAAACCTGTGTTTTTAGTGGCATGCTAGGAGTTCAGCAGAACAGGTTAATCTCAAGGATGAGTGAGATTTGTGGTTTTCTATGGATTGCCAGTTTAAATTATCAAACAAAGTTTGTGATGCTTTTTCAAGTAGTGCTTGAGAAGGAAAGCTTACTGTATGCATGACTCATTTGTAAATTTTCTTGTAAGGTTATTTGTAAGGTTAGATTGCTTAGTTCTGCTTTACAGTAACCTCACCTGGAGTAAGAGAAATAAAATTCTGCTGCTGTGAGTCTGCTGGTTACAGCTCTGAAAAATAACTTTGACTTTCTAAGGTGCATAGTCTTTTCCCCCAGTGCTGTAGTACAGAACTTAACACTTAATTAGTGTTGTTTTAGTGTATTATTTTGTGAAAAGAGCAGGTGAGGCTGTGACGGAAGTTGATTGTGAGAATGACTGTGCCTTTTTTTTAATTTTCTTTATCGAAGGGTAGAATAGAAGATATTTTGGACTAAGCTACTGCCAGTATAGGAGGCAACTTGAGCAAGGCTTCCAAGCATTCTCTTGAAATGGAACATGAACACTTGTGCTATCTATTTTCCTCTTAATTCTGCTGTACAGGTGCAATGAAGTAACTTAGCTTTTGCTTAAATTTGTGGCTATACTGGTAGCAGATAATTTTATCAGACCAGAAACAAATAACAAAATTAGAATTAACATTTTATATGTTTCCTTTTAATATATGCCAGATATTTCTGCAACAGTATTTCTGTCAGTTAATTGAATATTACATGATGTTAACTAATGTTTTTTATTCCAGATGAAGAGCAGTTGAATGAGAAGCTGCACACAAAGGAACCATCTTCAGGACAGAATTTGTAGAGGATAAGCATAACCGTAGTGTTATAATTATGTTGCACTTGTGATTGTAGTATCTTCTCCAAACACTACCCAGATGAGAAGTTGTGGTCCTTTTATTTCTTGCTAAGCCTATATTCCAGACCACTTGTTCAGGCATCAGTTGCCTTCCTCCAATTCCATGTAATCCACTTCTGTATTCTATATTCAGCTATGTACAAAATGATATATTTTGTAAACACAGTTTTAAAAACAGCGGATGGCATGGGCATGACATAATTGTAGAAAATGGTAAAACAAAAACTGAAGTGAGAAGTAATGAAATTTTCACTTATTAAAATCTGCTTTATTTTCCAAAATATGTATTTTTTGCTCTCTCTTCATATGATTCTTCTCTCCTTTTGAAACTTCTAGTCAAGTATGGCCATCAGTTTTCCCAGTTGATAAAGGGAACTTGACTCCACTTTATTAACACAAACAAACAAACAAAAAAACTTTACACTGAAGTGTGTATTCTCTTAGACAGTTTACTGAGTAATTTTTTTATGAAAGTTGAAAAATTTATAGTTTGTGATAGTGTTAATACTACTTTATTTTTGAATAGTAGATGCTCTTTAATAAATTTATGCAAGTATGTATATTATAATGTATAAATGCATGTTTATGACTGTGATATAGTTAATTGACAATACATAAAATAGGGGGAAAAATTGTAAAAGTTCAAATTCTGCCAGGTAAACTACGTACTGTAGGAGTACTGACCCCTAACCTTATAGTTTACAGTATTTTGAAGAATCTCAACCTATATGTGACATTTTCCTTTTAAAGCAGAATTTGACAGGTTTGATGAAAAGAGATTTATGTGGCCAGTTGTGGAAGTTACAAGGTGGCTGCTGACAGCTAACTCGTTAAAGCTACTTTGTTCTTGTACCAAAGCACTAGCAGCAGAACAGCTAAGACGGGAATACTTCATAATACTCCATTTCCATGTTGGTCATGGTCAAACAAAGGGAGAACTGGAAGCTCAGACAGTATCTGTGGGCTGTCTGGAATAAACAGAGCTGTGTTCCTTGCAGAACTGTGCTCTACAGCCTGGCGCTGGTGACTTCACAAAGGCTTCCCAGGTGACTGTCCCAAGGAGTAGTGCCCTGATCAGGAGGGCCTTGAAAGCAGGGCCCACAGAGCTCTGGTCAGGACGCCACCAGGCCAGGAAAGGAGCTGATGAGCTGGGATGTGCTCTGTCAGTACAGTCTTGTACCATCGTCATGTGCTTTCATGATGCTTCTGGAGGTTCCCAGATTCTTTTCTGATACCACTGTCTCCAGGGACTGCTGCTGCTAAAGAGATTTTTCCACTATAGAGCATTATCTGATCTGTAACCGTTTTTCTTAGCAAACATGCCTCCCATGTCTCCTGTGCCTTTACATGAGGTTGCATCCTTGAAGAAATGCGTTTGTCAGCTGTGCTCCTGCGGGTATGTAAAAGAGGCTGGGGGAAGGAGTTTGGCGTAGTAGTTCCTTGGCTAGCAAGCTGCATTGCTCCTTAGGGCTGCAGATATTTTTGACTGCTGTAAGTTGCATATGGAAAATTAGAAATAAAGGTATTTTAGAGCAGTTTTAAAACAGTAATGATTTTTTTCCACATATTGCTATTGAATGGCATGGTTCTTGGTTTTGTCATAAGAGTAGACATGTCAGAGAGACTTCCCATTTTGGCTTATGTAAGCAGATTGCCTCTCTAGGAGAGCTTTAAACTTTGTCCACAAACCTGCTTTTGAATAGGTGTTACTGTCTTTGGTACAAAGTGATACTTACTCTGTAAAAATTCAAATTCTGGAAAAGACACAGGGTGAGAGCTTTACAAATAGAAGAGAGAACTGAAAATAGCAGGATGCATTGGTAGTTTTGTTAAGTGTAATTCTTGTGAGTGTACACAAGCTCTTTTCTTGAAAGTAGTAATGAACTTTACGCCTTCTGGCATATGATCTATTCTCCCATACTTGCAGGTTAAAAGTAAAATTATGATTAGGTAGAAAAAAAATATCTTTGTTGCCTTAGTTTGCTTTAAAATTGTTAAATTATGAAGACACAAAAAACCGAAAGATGCCCACACAGAGTTCACATCAGCCTGGTATGCATTATTGTTCATTATGAGTACAGCTGGGGAACTCTGTTGAGTTGGCATAAAGCAGAAATGCAGAGGGTTATGGTATACATGTATTTCTGTTCCTGTTCTGGGTATATCAATAGTTATAGGTCATGTACCATATCTGGTGGTGCTTTTTTTTGTCACAAACAGTGGTTTCTGATACATTTACATGTAGGCAGAGACATCCCCATGAAGTGGATCTAATCCATATCATATATGTTTGTTCTGGCTGCTTTACTGTCTCTTCCAGCTGCAAGCATTTTAGTAGTAAGCAATTCTGAAAACTAGGCAGGCAAAGCTGCAAGAAGCTGTTTCATATTTAATGGAAAGCAACACAAGAGCCAGGGACACAATTATATCATTGGAGTTTGTGTGTGGACATCTTTAATTGGTTAAAGAGCTTATTTACATAGTATCCTTAATAAATAAATAAAACTAATTAAAGGTGTCAAAGTGTGGAAGATAGATGTTTTAAATCCAAATAGGACTGGTGATGTCTATGCTTTAGCTCCTGCAGACAATACTTAAATGAAAAGAAATGACAGGACACAACTGGTAGCTGTTGCAAATCAGGTAGATGGTAGCTAAAGTAGCCTGTGAGGAAAAAAAAGGAAGTGGTGGGCTGTATGTTACTAATGTGATTCAGAATAACCTAGAAAGCTGTACACTTATGCAGGAACAGTGCTGTACAGATAATCAAAGATCATTAGGTAAACTGTGAAAAATATCTATTTCCCTTCTCCTTGAAACAGGTTTGCTTATAGCTGTCCTGGTTCCATATTGCATTACATGCTCTTATGAGATGGAAATAATGTTTAGATCTCAGTTCGTGGTAATGGAAGGACTACATCAAAATTCCTGGTAGTAACTTCTATCAAAGTGCTTGATTGTGAATTTTGCAGTGTAGATCATCTCAGGTAGCTCAGCCATTATTCAGTCCATCGTCCTGTCCGCTTACCTAGTCCATGCTTCACCAGTTTGTTTGTGAGAACATTAAGGGAGACAATGTCAAAAGCCTCCCTGAGGTTGAGGTAAGCAACATCTACTGCTTTCCTCTCATGCACCAAGCCAGTCTTCTCATTACAGAAAGCTATCAGATTGATTTAATCCTGACATTCCTTCGTTATCCATGTTGTCCTCTCCAAATTACCTTCTTGTCCTTCTCATGCCTGGCATTGGTTTTCCAGCATTGTTTGCTCTGCCATCTACACTCGTTGATGCTGCGTGAAACACAGGCTGACTGGCCTGTGTTTCACGCAGCACTTGCAGGGCAAGCAGGCGATCAGGCCCAGTCAGCATGGGTTTATGAAAGGCAGATCCTGCTTGACGAACCTGATCTCCTTCTATGACAAAGTGACACACTGGGTGGACGAGGGAAAGGCTGTGGATGTGGTCTACCTTGACTTCAGCAAGGCTTTTGACACCATCTCCCACAGCATTCTCCTCAAGAAACTGGCTGCTCTTGGCTTGGACTGGCGCACGCTTCGTTGGGTTAGAAACTGTTTGGATAGCCGGGCCCAAAGAGTCGTGGTGAATGGAGCCAAGTCCAGCTGGAGGCCAGTCACTAGTGGCGTCCCCCAGGGCTCGGTGCTGGGGCCGGTCCTCTTTAATATCGATGATCTGGATGAGGGGATTGAGTGCACCCTCAGTAAGTTTGCAGATGACACCAAGCTATGCGCGTGTTTTGATCTGCTTGAGGGTAGGAAAGCTCTGCAGGAGGATCTGGATAGGCTGCACCGATGGGCTGAGGTCAACTGCATGAAGTTCAACAAGGCCAAGTGCCGGGTCCTGCACCTGGGGCGCAACAACCCCAAGCAGAGCTACAGGCTGGGAGAGGAATGGTTGGAGAGCTGCCAGGCAGAGAAGGACCTGGGAGCGATGGTGGATAGTTGGCTGAATATGAGCCAGCAGTGTGCTCAGGTGGCCAAGAAGGCCAACGGCATCCTGGCTTGTATCAGGAACAGTGTGGCCAGCAGGGCTAGGGAGGTGATCGTCCCCCTGTACTCAGCTCTGGTGAGGCCGCACCTCGAGTACTGTGTTCAGTTTTGGGCCCCTCGCTACAAGAAGGACATCGAGGTGCTTGAGAGAATCCAGAGAAGGGCAACAAAGCTGGTGAGGGGTCTGGAGAACAAGTCCTACGAGGAGCGGCTGAGGAAGCTGGGCTTGTTCAGCCTGGAGAAGAGGAGGCTCAGGGGCGACCTTATCGCTCTCTATAGGTACCTTAAAGGAGGCTGTAGCGAGGTGGGGGTTGGCCTGTTCTCCCACGTGCCTGGTGACAGGATGAGGGGGAGTGGGCTAAAGTTGTGCCAGGGGTGTTTTAGGCTGGATGTTAGGAAGAACTTCTTTACTGAAAGGGTTGTTAGGCTTTGGAACAGGCTGCCCAGGGAAGTGGTGGAGTCACCATCCCTGGAAGTCTTCAAAAGACATTTAGATGTAGAGCTTAGGGATATGGTTTAGTGGGGACTGTTAGTGTTAGGTCAGAGGTTGGACTCGATGATCTTGAGGTCTCTTCCAACCTAGAAATTCTGTGATTCTGTGATTCCTGCTCTTGGCCTTAAAGAAGGTAATGACAGTTGTTCCCCCCACCCATCCTGAGGAGCCTCTTCTTTGGGGGTTGAACGCGATGATCTCTTGAGGTCCCTTCTAACCCCTACAATTCTGTGATTCTGGTTGCCACAGCCTTACAATGTTAACTGAGAGTGGCCTCAAAAGAACATGTGTGAGCTCTCCTAGCACTTGTGGGTGCTTCACGGACTGAGTGCTCCATCAGGTTCTATGGATCTGGATGTGTCCAGTTTGTGTAGTTTCCTGACATGATCCTCCTCCATCAGAGGTAAATCTTCCTTGCCCTGGACTTACCTGCTAATGTCAGTCATGGGATAGCTGAAGGCTGGTCTTCAACAGGGACCAAGGCTGAGACAGATTTAAGGGTCACACTCTCACTGTTTAACACAGGCATTCACGGAGTATCAACAGCCATTTATAGAAAATCAAAGCTGTTGATATTGAACTGAAATGCAAATCACTTGTGCAAGGCAAGAGTCATTTCCTGGGGCTTGACCAGCTATGCCGGTTTTCCAGGCAGGTTTTCTGCAGTAGGAAGAACAATCTCTGTGGCAATGCTGGTAGTTGTCTCTTCAAGTTACCTTTCAAGATTTAATCAAAGAAGAATGTATTTTCAGCTGAGTAAGCTTTATTCAACATATGTCTATAGCCATTGTTTCTCAAACAAGGGAAGTGCTAATTACCAGAAAATCTGGATTTCATCAAGGGTTTATAGTTTATCAGTTTGTCAGCATTTTCTTCATTTTTTGAAAAGGTAGGAGTGCAAAATTAATATTTTATGTCATTTCAATTTTATTTATTTTTTTTTCAACTGAGTGGTAAATCAAATGTATCTAGAAGAGAAGAGTTTTTTTTTTGTGATGTTAGACATTCTGAGATATCTTCTTTTAAAGGCCTCAACATGACATTATAGCAGTATGCAATTCTGGAAAACAATAAAACATTAAAGTATGAAAGTATTAAATAGGTTAAAATGAAGGTATACTAGCAAGAAACAAACAAAAAAGCTTAATTATGTTGCTTCAAAATCTACACATTTTCGTGGGTCATGGAACAACGAACTATACCTTCTTACGGAAGACAGTAGTCAAAAATGATGGGGTCTTTCTATTGAAACCAGGCCAGGGTTATGACAGCACACATAACTGCTCTTGGTAGAGTTTTGAAGATAGGTACTGGTACATGTGTTGTGTTTCTGATGTCAGCAGGGCACTTGTGACCTTCAATCCGTTTTCAGTTTCCTTGGTAGAATCCTTTCTTTGCTTTTCAGGCTCTGGTGAAGCTTGTTTGTGAGTGCAGGTCTGTATTTCCTTCAGGAAAACAGTGGCTGTACTGTGTATGAGTAGTGCATTTTTGTGAGTCTTGTGGCCTTCTGCAACTGTGCATATGCCTTTATGTTACATGGTCTGATGTAATAATTTGCAGACCTGCATTTTGTGCCTCTGGCAATAGCTGACACTCAATTGACCTATAGCAGATGTGCTGTATGAGTAATCTTACTTCAAGAGTGTTGGTCTAAATATTTGAAATAGTGTCTTCCTAAATTATAGTTTGACATGTGAGACAACTTCAGTTCAAGAGCTAGTTGTGGGTGGAATAAAAGGGCTAAAGGTTTGCAAGTTGTCATCGTTCTGCTAGATATCCCAAGCATCACACCAAATGTCACAGTGCCCCTTAAACAGCTTTCTCCTCTGTCTTCCTTCTCCATCAGTTTGGTTCTATCATGAAGAAATTACTGCTTTTCATTGCATGTATAGAAAGAAGTGACCTGGGGATGTGAATCCTGGATTTCCCCGTGGAGTCACCACATGTAGGTTTCTCAAATCCGTTTCACAGCTGCACACACTGAAGAACACACAAAGAACAGGCAAGAATCAAAACGAAGTGATAGGAGATGTCAGTGGAGGGGCACCTGCTTATACTCTTGCAGATCTGGCTTGGTTAACATAACCTTGCTTTACCTACTTAGTATCAAATTCCATCTGTCCTGATTTTAGGAGAATTAGAGAATTTTAGAAGAGCAATAGGAGATTATTTTGTCTCCCCTATTTCCAGTGCATGTAAATACATGTAGATGGCTCTTGAGGTGTGTTTTACTGTTGGTGGACTGGTCCATTTCTTCGGGTAGAATAGCAGTACTACTTAGTGCTGAAGCTGTCTTGTTCCTCTGCACAACTGTTCCGTTACTCTAGGTATGGTAAAGGGTCAGAGAAAGGAGATTTGTGAAAATGATTGTTACTCCCTGTGAGATCATCATTTGTGATCCCTCAAGAGACAATTTTAATTAGCTTGTTTCTCTCAAAGTTATATTGCTGCGTGGGTCATACATACCATCTGCTGACTGTAAGATAAAAGCTCAAGATAATGGGAGCAAGCAAGAACTGATTGTTTTTTCCTGTGGTTCTTCCATGTTCTGATTTTCACCAGAAGATGGCAGCAGGCTGATGTTAGTCACAAACTTTCCTGAGGCTTATTGTTTGATAAATTTTGCAACATGTTCTAAATATTTGGAACTGAATAGTTTGCCATAGCTGACAGTGTGAAAATGGACATTGCAAAGCACTGCATATCAAGCAATTTTGTGGCTTTGTAGGTCTGTCGGTCTGCTGGCTTGCAGTCCTCTTCAAGTCTTGTCTTTTGTTCCTAAACATCAATGACAGACTTTCACTTGTCAGCCTCTCAATAGCATTTAGTTTGGAAGAAAAATCAAAGTAGGAGGAGCTGATGCTTAAATTACAGAATCACAGAATCACAGAATTTCCTAGGTTGGAAGAGACCTCAAGGTCATCGAGTCCAACCTCCAACCTAACGCTAACAGCCCTCCACTAAACCATATCCCTAAGCTCTACATCTAAACGTCTTTTGAAGACTTCCAGGGATGGTGACTCCACCACTTCCCTGGGCAAATTAGTTTGTATTTATTGCATATTGCCTTTCAGTTCAGGAAAATGTTTCATTCTGTTAGAATTAATTTGCTTGGCAATAAACTTCAGTTAGGCTTGGATGTACATTGTCTGTGAGAAAGACAGCGAAGTTGGAAAAAGAACTGGAGCTGATATTGTATGATAGAGAAATAATTCCTGTTTGCACGGAGAAGCTTATGTAAATATTGATTAAAACTGTGGAGTTCAGCAGCTCTGACAGATGTTTTTTTTTTTTTTTTTTTTTTTTTTTTTTTTTAGTGGAAGATAAGCTATGTTAGCCAGAGAAACAAAGATTTTTTATTTTTTTTATTTTTTTTTATTTTTTTTTACCCTGTAGCCACAAATTAATCTTTATTGTAGTAAATATTTATAAAATCATAAAATAGTTTGGGATGGAAGAAACCTTTAAGACCATCTTGCCTAAGCTCCCTGCCATGGGCAGGGACACCTCCCACCAGCCCAGGTTGGTCAAAGCCCCATCCAGCCTGGCCTTGAACACCACCAGGGATGGGGCACCCACAGCTTCTCTGGGCGGCCTGTGCCACTGCCTCACCACCCTCACAGTAAAGACCTTCCTCCTAACATCTAATCTAAATCTATCCTTTTTCAGTTTAAAACTATTATCCCTTGTCCTATCACTACATGCCCCTGTAAAAAGTCTCTCTCCCTTTATTATAAGCCCTCTTTAAGTATTGAAAGGCCATTATAGGGTCTCCCTGGAGCCTTCTCTTCTCCGGGCTGAACAGCCCCAATTCCCTCAGACTGTCTTCAAAGAAGAGGTGCTCCAGCCCTCTAGTCATGACCCTCCTCTGGAGCTACTCTAATGGGTCCATGCCCTTTTATATTAGGGACCCCAGCACTGAACACAGGACTCTAGGTGTGGTCTTATGAGAGCAGAGGGAGAGAGAGAATCACCTCCCTCATCCTGCTGGCCATGCTGCTTTTGATGAAGCCCAGGATACGGTTGGTTTTCTGGGCTGCATGTACACACTGCCAAATCATGTCTGATTTTCCATCCACCACTACTGCCAGATTCTTCTGCACAGACTTACTCTCAATCCATTCATCTCCCAGTTGGTACCGATATTTGGGACTGACCTGACCTAGGTGCAGCACCTTGCACTTGGCCTTATTGATGAACTTCATATGGGCTCACTTCTCAAGCCTGTCCAGGCCCCTCTGGATGGCATTCCCTTCCTTCTGTTTTTTCAGCTGCACCTCTAAGGTTAGTGTTGTCTGCAAACTTGCTGAGGGTGCACTCGATCCTACTGTCTATATCATTGATAAAGACATTAAATAGCACCAGTCCCAACACAGACTCCTGAGGAACACCTGCTCATCACTGATCTCCACCTGGACATGAGCCACTGACCACAACTCTTTGGATGTGTCCATCTGGCCAATGTCTTATCCATAAAATAGTTTACCCTTCAAATCCCTCTATCTCTGATTTAGAGAAAAGGGTCTTGTATGGGACCATATGAGAGGCCTTACAGAAGTCCAGGTAGAGGACATCAGCTGCTTGTCTCTTGTCCAGTGATGTAGTCACTCCATCACAGGAGGCCACTAGATCCTTGTTCAGCCATGATGGTTTCCTGCCTTCTCTGCTTGATCTTTTATGCATGGGAATTGAGAGCTCTTCTGCTCTATGAAAAGTGCTGCCAGCCTGAACAGTTCCTTTATCTCTAAGGACAGTTTCCCAAGGGATCTCATCCATCTTTAACAATCTTTTGCTCTTCTAAAATTCAGTGTCCTGTCTCTGTTGCTAGTCCAATATTCCTCAAGATCACAAACTCTACCAGGGCGTGATCACAGGAGCCCAGACCTTTTCCAGTTTTGACCTCTTTAATTAGTTCATCTGTGCTGGTCCAGTAACATTTCTCTCATTGGGCTATCTTCTGTCTGCACTGAGATGTTATCCTCAATGCACCCCAGAAGTCACCCAGATTGCTCAGTTTGCCATACTGCTATTTCAGTTATCACGTTAACAAGCATGAAATGTCAGAGTATAGATACATGTGTGGATTTGTCTATTTTCAAGTGTTCAGATAACTCAGAGTGACTTTACTAAAGGCAAAAATCTCCTTCTGAAGAACGTAATTTCTAAAGCAAAACACCAAACCTAGTTATTGTGATCACTTGCTATTGCGCTATGTTTTGATAAAAATGCCAAATCTCCAGATTTCCATGTGTATCTGAGGTTGTGCTTCTCTGAGGTATTCAAAGTGGGAAGGCATGTAAGAATAAGTTTAGTCTGGAGAAGAGGAAGCTCAAGGGAGACTTTATTGCTCTCTACAACTACCTGAAAGGAAGGTGTGGGGAGCTGGGGGTCGGCCTCTTCTCACGGATAACTAGTGATAGGACTAGAGGAAAAGGCCTCAAGTTGTGCTGGGGAGGTTCAGATTGTAAATGAGGAGACGTTTCTTCTCAGAAAGAGCAGTCAGACATTGGGACGGGTTGCCCAGGGAGGTGGTGGCATCACCGTCCCTGGGGGTGTTCATGAAAAGGTTGGACGTGGTGCTTAGGTATAGTGGCGACATTGGTGGACATTGGATGGTTGGAGCAGATGATCTTGGAGGTCTTTCCAACCTTAATGATTCTATGACTCTACGATTCTAAGAAATTACCTGGCCTGAGATCACTTGGGCTTGCCCAGACGCACTTGTCAGCTAAAACAACAACAGACAAATAACGGACTGAGTCCAAGATGACACTTGTTGATTCCCACATGCTGATTTCTAGTTCACATCTGTAGCATTGATGTGTCAGCAGCTGTTTTTACTGACCTGTTACAGCAAAACAAGCTAGCTGCTTCCAAACTAACAGACCAAAATATTTTTGAACTGACTCTCAATGAGTTTTTCCTGTGGAGAAGTTGTTTGGTTGAGTTATTTGAACTGTAATAAATTCCACAGAGACAAGGAGTCTGGACTGATCTGCCACAAGCAGCTGTAATTCCATTGTTTTCTAGCTTCATTTTGCACCATTGGTTCTATTAACTGTTATAAGAACTGAGTAGTACTCCTTAAGAAGCATATTATTGCAGAAAACTGCATTCCGTAATTTGAGAGCAGCCTTTCCAATCATACTTATGGAAAAAAGTAATCATAAAATCATCATCAGTATAATTCTTTCAATGTGCAAGATGGCAGAAGTTCTCTAACTTGTGTCAATCCATTAATTTAGGATTTGCACTGACATTTGGAGTGAGCATCAGTGAACTGGTTCATTTTGATGACCAGCTTTGCACAAGCCAAAAGGGCAGGAATGAAGGATGTCAGATTTTAACCACTCACATACATACTTTTTATTAAAATTCTTAATATGTAGTCTACTCAGCATTGACAGGCTCCACACATGTACTTTTAATCTGTTATATCTGCTTTTTTTTTAAGGGGACTGAATACCGCTCACTAGTGAGATCTTGCAAGTTCATATAGCTGCACTTTAATGCAGCAGAGTAAGGGATCTTCATCATGACAGACAGTGTGTTTTTGCCAGTATGTTTCTAAAACTAGTCCAAATCACCTAGTAGTATAATTACTCAGTGAAGGCAAAATCCGAATTTCCAAAGTAGCTGTTCTTCCTAGCACTTGGACACCTCTTCTTCTGCCTTTTCCCACACTTCTTCCTTCCCACTTAATCTTGGGGTTTCTCTTTACCTCTGAGGGCTCAGTATTTCCCTCCAGTCCATCAGCATCCCTCTACACTCTCCATCCTCCTAAGTCCAGAAATTGTCTTCCTGCACTGTTTATCCCCATCCTTCCTCTAAGAACATTTGCTCCTTTTGGTACCAGGTGTTTTCCTCTGCTGCTTCCACCCCCAGCACATTTCTCACATCTCTTTATGCACCTGGGAGCATTTGCTCTCAGCTTGCAACTCCTTTTCCTTCACATACCTGACTGCTGCAGTCTTTTCTGATGGGAAATCTGCAGGAACTGTGCTTTCAATGGGAATGAAAAAAACATAGTATCTGTCAGACTATCCAATTTGTCCCCTTTTGGTCTCCTGCTCCAAATGCATGGCAAAAAGTATGAGGTTAGTGACAGATGCATGACAAAATTTATCTATTGGTTCTTTTTTTTTTTTTTTTTTTTTTTTCCCCCACTCATATTAGCTTGATCTATTTAGTAACCGCCATTAGATGTAGTCAATATTTATCTGAACAATGCTTATGGGTAGGCTTCATTTTCCTTGTGACATCTGCCTTGTAAACATATTGTCCATGAAATGATCTGTCATACTGAACTAGGGTTTCCAACAGCATGTTTAAGTTTGCTACTGGTTGAAGTAGTAACATTTTTTCAGAAGGCAGTTTACCCACTTTACTTCACAGCATTCTCAAATAACCTAGGAATATTTTCAGAAATTTAGTGTCTTTTGGAGCACATGATGGAAATACAGGTGAGGCAGGGTCTACAAGAGCACAGCCCACTCCCACTTCTCAAGCATAGGAACACAACAACCCAGAATTTAGGTTATATTAATTGCTACTCAATTTCAAAGCAAAAAGTAACTTGGATTTAATGTGAGCAATTTGTTAATATTAATTTTCTTTGAATTCATATAGAAATTATTCATATAGAATTCATATAGAAAGTGCTTTGATTTTCCAGCTGCTGACACTGCACTCCATCAACTCTTTCACAGGCAAGTTGGAAAAGTTTTGCTTTCAGGTACTTCTCCCTTCTTGTTTTTTCCTGGATGCTGACATCTGTACTGTGAGAAGAGATGATAGAGTCATCCCACAGATCTTGCTGGCTGCAGAACATAAAGGATAAGCAGAAAATTCAGATCCTCCACTCGCAGCCTTTAGCTTCCAGCTTTTCTGATCTCAGTACTTGGCAATGGGGCAGGAACTGGTGTACAGGACTCAGCTGATGCCTCACCTGTTTTGTTGAAGGCTAGGGTCAGAATTTGAGGTGTTTTGCAGCTTGACTAGGCATTTGGGCTGAGTATGTGCAATATTTCCAGTGCCTATTCCTTCTGCCACCTGTAGAATCACTTGACAAAGTGATAAAGGAAATAAAACAAAAGGGCATTGTCCCCTCCCTTATCTCCTGACATGTCTGAATCTCCACTGAGGGTTTCTTTTTGCTGCTTCAAACAGGCATAAACTAGCATTGCCTACCCTGCAAATTTTGGTTCCATATCTCAGTAAGGTGAAGGTATACAGGCACCTGTTGCTTCTCATGGCTTCTGATTTCTGTGACCCTGCTTCTTAGGTTTCCTTTTCTCTATATAACCAGTGAGGAAGTGCAGCCCTCATCTATTCACTGTTGATGTGACATGAAACCTGGTCACACCCATAACGTCCTGTCCGAATACAGAGTAAGAGATACTTCGAATCTTCAGTATCATACAGCCTAGGTCCTGGGGAGAGCATTTGCAGGGAAGAGAGAAGCCCAGAGAGCCCTGTGATGCTGCAAAAGCATTGATCTGAAGGGACAGTGACCTGATGCAACCAAGCACTGCTGGTCCCTGCCCTTGCTGTTTTTGGCTGTGCATCTGGGTTCCAAAGGGTGGCAACACACCCCTGGGGAGAGAAGGCTGGCCTGAAAGGCATATGTAGTGCTCCTGCACCTATGTTTTAACTTGCTCTGCTGTGGGATGTTTGCTAAATATTCTGGCCAAAGCTGAATGCAGTGCTGAGTGTTGCTGTGATTTAGAGACTTCTTGCCAGGTGTTTGGAAAGCCTGGAATGCTTTGGCCAACATTCTAGGTACACTGTGCTCATGAGCATGTGGTTTCTTGAAGAAAAAGTTTAAAAGTTTATGCCTTTTATTAGGTACACAAGTTGTATCTTCTAGGTAGAAAAAAACAGAAAATATTAAGGCAGTTTTCATAGAATCACAGAATGGTTTGGATTGGAAGGCACCTTTTAGGATGATCTCATTTCAAGCCCCCTGCCATGGGCAGGGACACCTCTCACAAGACCAGGTTGTCCAAAGCCCCATTACTCCTTGTCCTGTCACTACAATCCCTGGCAAAGAGTCCCATCGCAGCTCTCCTGTAAGCCCCCTTTAGGTACCAGATTTAATTTTAAAAAAATAATTAAAAATTACTGGTTTTAATTGAAAGAATGCATTTCCCCAGCTGAAACCTAACAACAGATCTTAGTTAATCTGATTGTAGTAAACACTGGTATTTAGAAACATACCTAAAGTTTATGAGAGATGAATTACAGTCTGTGAAGGCCTTTTTTTTTTTTTTTTTTTTTTTCCCTGCTGAAAGGACTCTAATATCCAAATTACTACAAATGGCTATTGAGAAGCATCTGGAATTCACTCTGTGAAAATTTATCATTATTACAATTTGTATAATCTGGAAGAATCTTAGGTTTCTCTAAATTTTTTAGGATAGCATGCTGATAAATTTTTGCACCTAAAATAGAAAAGTTTAGCCATCATACACCAAAAGAGCTAGCCAAAGGCAAGGCCAGGAATTTGTAACTAAGTAAATAGTTTTACTAATTTAATACTATTTTGGGTACATGGACAAGTATTTCAGGCAGGTTCTTTTTGTGAAATGCTATTGATCCTTTCATAAGTCTTCCTGCTCTTTATTTAAATGTTCAAGCAACTCCCTCATGAATAGTCTGATGTGCTGCAGCCTGGTACAAGTTCTCAGAAAGAGTACTGATGTACTCAGAAATAATACGATTCAGAAAGAATACTGAAATAAAGCAAAGGGGGTGTACTCTGGAGGTGGTTGTCCCTTTTGAATGGTTGTAACCAATTCGTTATTGCATTGGTATCTCTCCAAGAAATGCCCTGTCTTTTGTTTAAAATGTTTCTAAATATTGGAAACAAATAATCTGTGGTAATATACTTCAAAGAGAAGATAGGTAACTATGGCCCTTAATACTTCTGCAAATAATTTCCAAGCCTTGCACAACACTTGACTACTTAGTGTGACCTACTTTCATAATGCATTGACTTTTGTCGAGCCTTGAATATAATGATTTGTAATTGCAGAGGAACTGGTAGTCTACCTGTATTCTAGCTAAGTATCTTCCTGAAAGAAAAAAACATTTTCTTAAATTCCATATCCATTTGCAAAGAATTTCTGAAAATCTGGTTGCAAAGAATTTCTGAAAATCTGGTTGTTCACTGTGGCACATGAACCATATTTTAAAATTTGATTAATATTTAAATAGATATCTTGTGGAGACTTGTAGAAATATTTATGCCATTGTATTATTCTTTCTACCCAAGTTGTTTCCCTTATGCATTGGTTTGGTTTGACCTGAGGGGTTTTTTGTGCTTCATTTGACAGGGATGTAATTAAATATTTATGTTTGGGGATAGAAAGGCCATAATTTTCAAAGTCCCCCATGAAAGGGGACTTCATGCCTTTGATATATATATATATTTAATCAGAAAAGCTGAAAGTTAGAGGATATATAGAACTACTTTTGATGTGGTAACATAAGTTCAAGAAACAAAACAATGAAAGACATTTCCAATGGACCTATTTTTTCCTCCTTCCTATTTGTAACATACAAAATAGCTTGAGGTAGTCAGGACACACTCTCTTGGGGTGTTGATACATGATGATAATAGTTTTCCTCATGCCCAGCATGCTATCATTATAGCATTTCATTGGTGCTAATGTGCTGGTAGCCAAGTGATCTGGGGAGGTAAGAAGGAGATAATGCTATCTGGAACTTCTGAAAAGCTAGAAAAATTGCTTTTAGTTTTTGTTCCACTGACAACAGCCTGTTGCATTTGTCAGTGCTATAGTTCTTTGGAAAGTGTGAGTAATAGCACTTCCTTAGCCTGTGTTCATGACAAAGAGCACAGGAACAATGACTTTCAATTGTTATGTGTACCTTTAGCACTGGGGGCATAAATAGTCACATACAACAATAATATAGATTTCTAGTGTAAGCATCATGGCTGAAAACAAATTATATATTTCTATGCAAGTTATTATTTTGCTTTTTTTTTTTTTTTTTTCCTCTTGTCATTCCCATACTTGTAAAAATAGTCAAAAATAGTCAATAAATAAAAAGAGATGGTAGTTACTGTTGCTTGGCAGTTGCTTTGAGGGTGCTATGATGAACCCATTATGAATAGGTTCAGTTTAATGTCCAGTATGTGCATCTGTCCACAGAAAGTAAGACTGCTTAGAGTTTTCATCTGAAATGTGGGCTTTTTCAGAAGTGAAGTTAACAAAACCTCTCTGGGGTAGGGACAGCACATTTCTTGTTTTTTTTTTTTTTTTTTTTTTTTTTTTTTTTTTTTGTTTTTGTTTTTGTTTTTGTTTTTTTTTTGTTTTTGTTTTTTTTTTTTTAAAGAATGATGTCCAAGAAAGCTTGTCAGTAATTCAGGATTCAGTTCTAACTTACAGATTGTGAAGGTCTGACAGTCTGACAAAACAGAGATTAAAATATGAAAGCCATTTTTTAAAGGAAAGGATGGACTAGGAAATTAATCTTTCCCCAAAAAGACTGTTTTCTTACTTTATATCTGGAAATATGGAAGTCCATCAAGTCCATCACCCACTAGTAGTGAAAAATGACTGTTCCAGAAATTGAGGGATAGGAAGAAATGGGAAAAAAAGTAAAAAGAAAAAAAAAGAAGAAGAAAAAAGAAATAATAATAAAAGAGAAAGGAAGGAAGAAAGGAAGAAAGGAAGAAAGAAAGAAAGAAATATAAAGGCAAGGAAACAATTCCAGGATTTCAACTTCCTTATGGCTGGATTTTTTAAATTAATTAATTAATTTATTTATTTTTCCAACAGGAAACCTTAAATTTTCCTGATGTTTACCTTACTTTATTTTTTTATTTTTTTTCCCCCATCAAAGGTTTTTACAGCTCAAGAACTCCCATCCTGGCAAGGTGACTGTTTCTTTAAACAGCCAAAATTTGCATGCAGTTCTCTGACCTAGATGGACTCATACTCAAGCTGTTTCCACCTTCCAAACTTATTATTTTGTCAGACTGTATTGCCACATTGCTAACCAGGTTTCTTTACAACACTTCAGGTTGTAAATTTAATAGAAAAATAGAGATGGTGAAAAAGTGCCTTTCCTTTTAGAAAGAGAGAAACAAATTTGATGAAGGTAGGGGCAAGGGAGCTGTTTGTAAATCTCTTTTTCCTCATGTCCCCTCCCTTCTTAATTTGCTTTATGCAGAGTGTATTAGAAAGTTTTAGGAATTTGAAACCCCCAGGAACAATGAGAGGCCTTGCAGAGGGACCTGGTCAGAATGGCGCACTGGGCGATTAGCAATGGCATGAAATGGCATATGAAGCTCAACAGATGAAAATTCCAGGTGCTGCACCTGGTATGGAGTAATGCTGGACACAGGCACAGTTTTGGAGTTTTGGAGACCAGTGTCTGGAGAACAGCCCTGCAGAAAGGGACCTGGGGGTGCTGGTGAACAGTAGGTTCAACACGAGCCAGCTATGTGCCCTGGCACCTAGGAGAGCAAGCTGCATTTTGGGGTGCATTAATACAGCATAGCATATAGAGGTGCTTCTCCCACTATTTTTAGTATGTTGTGTGCAGGTCTGTGCCTCACAGCACAAAAAAGGTGTTCATGCACTTGAAGGTGCCCAGAGGGAGGGCATCAGGGCTGGCAGGAGGCCTGGAGGGCATGCCCCAAGAGGAGAAGCTGCGCACGCTTGGGCTGTCTGGCCTGGAGAAGAGGAGGCTGAGGAACCCCAGGTTTCCCTGCAGCTCCCTGGGGAGGGGAAGCAGCAGGGAGGTGCTGGTCCGTGCTCCTTCTCGCCAGTGGCAGGGTGCACAGCTGAGCCAGGGGAGGGCCAGGCTGGGAGTTAGGAAACATTTCTGTGCCGTGAGGGTAGTCAGGCACTGGGAAAGGCTTTCTAGCCAGGTGGTTGGTGCCCCGTGCCTCTCAGTGTTCATGAGGTGTTTGGACAATGCCCTCAGTACCATGCTTTGGCTTTTGGATAGCCCTGAGAAAGTCAGATGATCCTTTTAGGTTCCTTTCAACTGAACTACTCCACTCTACTCCACTCTACTCCACTCTACTCCACTCTACTCCACTCTACTCCACTCTACTCTACTCTAATTTTCTATTCTATTCTATTTTTCTATCCCATCCCATCCCACTCTAACAGGGATCACAGCAAGCAGATGTTGGAGATCTTCTGCCAAAGTTTTATCAGCACTCTTCTTATGCTTCCTGAAAGCTAGAACACTTATTGAAAGCATGCTTTTAGCATATGTTTTGCAGCAGCATTCATTTTTACTATGGCACCAAGCTCAAGTCCTATTAAAAGAATACAGGACCTTATTTTCTTCCTAAATGCTGCTGTTGTACATTGGTTTAAATCTACCAAGTGCATAGGAATAGCTCTTTGTTTCACTAGTGTAAAAGGAAATTAGCTAGGGTATTTCTCCAGTTTCTCTGAATCTAAGACAGTTTTTAAAGTCCATTTGCCTCTTTATCATAATTACCATTTTTCCTAAAGATGAAAGGAAATTAATTTCCCCTTTATTATAATAAATGTATTGTGTAATTATTTCTTTAAAAACATTTTTTTTTCTAAAACTTACATGGTTTGAGGACACTAGGCTGTGGTCAGAAGGTGCACAGATTGCAAAGCATCCCACCACCACATCAGGTGTCATCAAAGTTTTCAGAACATGCTGAAGCAGGAACATAGCTGAAGAAAAAGCAAAGGCACCAGAAAAAAAAAAACGCATACTGTGGGGCTGGATCTGCACTCTGCGTAATGGAATTACACTGACTCCAGGCCAGGATTGTGGATGTGCATATGGCCCACAGGTTTTGAGATGTGCCTTGAAAAAATGGGTGAGATTCTGGGAGGGGTCAGGGTTGACAAGGCAGAGAATTCCTCCTTTCTGGAGAACACTGTCACTGAGAGATGAGATATGAAAGAGTCTGTTGTGCGAGCAAAGGGGAGGGACTCATTGTGACACAGAGGAAGTTGGCTTCTACTGTGGCAGCAGTACCAGCAGTCATGGCAGCAACTGGCAGACCTTTGTGAAATATAGAGTAGCTATCCCACACTAGGCTTGAAGGACTCTGAAAGAGGTGTCAAGTCTCCATGTGTAGCACAGTTTTCTGCTTATATTCATGATGAAGAAACACTTGGTGATACCGCTCAGTGCAGACATATTATTTCAGATGAGAGAAATTAAGTCTTTTGCCCCAAAGTGTTTTCTTTCTTCTCTGTGTGGCTCAGTGTAAACTGGCCTCAACTCAAAACGAGAGCAAGGCTTTAGGGTTTTGTAAATAATGCTGACTGAGAATCCTGCCTTTCATTTTGCATAAGTTTCTGTCCTAGCTCTAATCTTTGAGGCAGATACCTGACTTTAAGCGTAGTTAGGATGTGTTCTGGTTTAGACCTTTTTTGCATTTGCATTTCATCCTTCCTATAGCAATGGTCACACCACTTTTGTGACTGGACCTTGACCTTGTTGTGGTTTAACCCTCTGACTTGAAGGAGACCACAGCACTTCTACCTGCAGAGGCTATGACAAGACAAGCTAAAGTTCACATCTGAGTGTCCTTTGCCTAATAAACAAAGGATTGCTGAGCTTGGCTTCTGTCTTCTGATCACTTTGGTTGTATTAATTTAACAGTGAAAGTTGGTATTCACAAGACCAGCAGTCTTCTGCAGTAGTGTTTGGGCAGGGGCCACAACCTGAAGGGCCCATGGATCAGAACAATGGAGCCAGAATTCAGCAGCCACTGGCTTCAATACAGTTGTCCTTGGCACCTGCTGCAACATCACTTTGTCTTTCTGCTTCCACTTGTAAAAATAGACCAATGGTAACTCTTATTTGTGGTTGAGGCTGGGGCTGGGGAGCAGGATAGGTAAGTTAAGTGAGATTGACTGGTGGATAACCTGTTGTGAGCAGAAATAAAATAATATCTTCTTTTCTTCTTTTTTTTTTTTTTTTTTTACTCGAGGGGCACTGTGAGCAGTTTGCCAGTTTGCACTGGATACAAGGGAGTTTCTCAAGATCAAACATGAGGCAGACAAATGTGGCTCTGTATCTCAACTCCTATTCTCATTTTCCAGCATGCTTTGTCTCAGTGGAGGTAAAGGCATTGGCTGTTAATTTAGCACAAAACAGTGGGAAAGATTTTTCTGTTTCAAATCAATTAATTCACATCTCAGCAATTATTAAAATGCTTACTATTAAACATTCAGTTTTACTCTAAAACACTTCTCTGTCTGTTCTTCCTGAGTACTTGTATATCTATTTCACTATATTCTGTGATAAGACGTTCAATTCAAGGCTGCATAGATTAGAAGCACTAATCTATTGTCTCAGAAACTCTCTGCAAGCAGTAACATCCATCCTGAGGCAAGCTGGCTCTTTATTTTTAATTTCACTAGGAAAGAAAATAGTCTATTCTCCTTGCAGGTGCCCCTAATTGTGTAAACAGGACATGGAAATGTTCTTGGATTTCACTGCCAACCTCATCCTCTGAGTTGGTTTCTATTTGCTTTGTTTTACTTTGGGCACATCATTTGTTTGTGGTGGAGGAAGGGCACTACTTACATTACAATTGTCATTTAATTCACTTGAGATAAGTGGCTCAAAACCATTGTATCTTCTACGTTAAAACCTGGATGTTAATAGAAGTACATTGTTGAATGAATTCCCTTCTCTAAGTAGTCTTAAATTCATTGATTTATGTGTCTGGGTTTCCATTATCTCCTCTCTTGCTTTTCGCTTTCTGTCTGCATGGCCACATTTTTTGTATGATCAGTAATATATATTTCCATTGCAGTCATGACTTATGGATGCTTAATTTCCTGAAGAACAGGAGTTACTGGATTTAGGACAGACAGCATTTTCTGCTCTAGAGGCCATCTGAAAGGAAAGTCATTCAATCATGTAGGATGTGTCCTATACAGGCATCAAAGTACATGTAGAAAATTTGGTTTCTGTAATGCATGCATTCACAATATAGCAGAGAAAGTGGTTGGCCCAAATTATGTACAGTTTGTGATAGTTTCTATGCTGCTGTTGTGCTTCAGGTGGCTTCCTGGAATTACTCACACTGAAATGGTGTGAAGGAGAGCAATGTTGGACCTAATTATCCATATGCTGGTGTACTTATTTAGATAGCTTTGATTCCTTTCAGTTTTCACAGATGTTTCAATTATTTCCACTATTTCTCCACTTATGTTTTCTCTACGTCACTCAGTGTGACTGTGCTTTCCTCCGAATACCCACAACAAAAAATGGGCTTAAATAAGAGGAGCCAAGGAAAGTCTAACATATTTCTATTTAGAATGCAAGTCATCAACATTTGAATGAAGTCTAAATTTTTAAAGAACCTTCATGATAGCCAAGATTTTGCCTCCTCATTATCATAGTGGCCAAACACAAAGTCTGTATCCAAAGTGAAAGTCCAGGGTAGTTCAGAATTGTGGAGCTTAGATTGAGGGATTTGCTTCACATTAAAACAAACAAATAAACAAAAAAATAGGCTTTCCGTTTACGAGCTTGCTTATGAGTACTGTTTATGAGTACTGACCTTTAGCTCAGCAGTTTCTTCAGAAGGAGGCATGTTTTCCATTTTCAGCATAGCATTTCCACACACTGGACTTTTGAACTAGCGGGTCGTGGGCAGGCCACTGTTATTCCTGTGGTCTACTGGAATAGGGGAAAAAGGTCCTTCATTTGTTTCCCAGGTGCAGCCAGAAGTCAGTCAATTCCCCCAGATACATGTTAGTATTTGCCATTTCTGACCCCAGTATATGTGGGTGTGACTTTTATATGTATATGTGGGTGAAATATGTGACTTTTCCAACTCTCCACCTTCTTTTCAAGGACTGGTAGCCATCTGTTCAGACAAAGCTGATGACTGTTTCATACTAAATCATTTTTCACTCCAGATGTACTGTATTACTGAGACCTGAGGTATCATATGATCCCTAGGATGAAGGATGACACAGTTAATCTATGTAATCCATTCCCTACCATTTCAGCAGGCACAGCAGATGCACCATGATGTCTTCAATCCTGATTCATTCCCTCATTCCTTTCTCTGATGCCCTTAATTGTGCTCTTTCTTTTGGCCAACAATTGTGCAGCCTAGGAAACATCTAAATCTAGAAGTTTTCTTGAATCTCTCCAAGTTTCTAATGTAGTTATTTCCATGAGTTTTGTTCCTCGATAGTGTGAACACGCTAGCAGACAAAACATAAGGGATGCCTGTCATTTGTATGAGAAGCTCTTAGTTATCAGTCTAGAAGAGAAGTTGCCCTCATTCAATACCTCCCTAGCACACTTTTAAAGATACTGTTTTACAAGCTATAATATCCCTGCAAGCCTGAAATGCCGTTGAGCTGTTTGATACTTCAGAAGGTTGTCTCTCTGTTGTCTCTGCCCCTGCCACCCCAGACAGGGTTCACTGACCTGGTCTGCGTCCTAAGTATGGGCACAGCTTGTTGACAATAACACTGGACATTCAACATCCAAACACCTTGCTTCACGTAAGGAAGAAACATTGTCTACTTTACACTGGTCAAACTTTGTGGATTACAGTTGAATTCCCTGAGGTCTGATATGTGAATTTCTTGGATTTTGGCTTATATAAAATACATTCCTTGCTCTCTCATCTCAAGTAAATACCAAGTATATGCATCTACCTGATCTATGGCAGTTCTATACAGTCTTAGATGTAAAAGTATTTGCTCCATCATTGCTGGTTAGGTGCAGTGGGTATACACATACAGGGAAAATTTCACTAGGTCTTGCTTTAGTAAGTTACAAAATCTGTCATCTTGAGATTGTATAAAATGTGATATGCAGTGACTGTGTTATTTTACTGAAATCTGAGAGCTCTCACACATGAAATAATGATGGCTTTATAATACTTCATAACAGGTCTAATTGCTCTTTGACTGCTGTCTTGGTAGAGAGGGATATAAAGCTCAGTTCTCAGTTGGAGGGCATAGATAAATTGTATTCATTTTGTGAAGTTAAATCCATTACCAACCAAATTTAGTATCCCTAGTTACCTACCTATTTACTATCAAGAGCACATTCCAGTATTAAAGGATACTGTTTCCACAAGTAATTTATTAAAATTATTGGACTGTTTGGACCTTTCTTTTGCTAATGTCTTGTGTCAGATGACAAAAATAATGCAACCACATATTTTTAGTATGTGCTCTCACTATTACAGATCCTGGAACTCTTGAAAGTGAATTTTGGCATCAGTTTCTCTGTTGTTTCCTGTGTCTGGCTAGGGTGAGTGAATTCTGATAACACAGTAGTTACTGAGTCTTTGCTATTGCCTTCATTTGCACAGACTTATTTATTTTTATATATATATATATATATTTTTTTTTTTTTGGGGGGGGGGAGGGAAATATTAATGACAATGGGGGTCTTTAAGACTTCCTTTCTACTTGCTATACTTTCTGTTTTGAATGAGTCAATATTCTTAATAATTGCTTATATTATTTTAAAGAGAACACGTTTGAAGGAGATAGGAATATAGTTATACATGTATTTATTTCTGCAAATTATTGCCTGTGATAATTTAATAAAAATCATATTGATGAGTATTGAAGAGACAGTAGAATGTTTACTCATTGAGGGTATTTGAGGTGAAATTAACAGGAAGATTGTAACAAAGAATCTTTTTATTGGTTGCACATGTAGAAAGTAAGATAAAAAATGTGAAAAAACACAGGAGTGTTTCCAGGCTATGTGGAATATAGCAAGCTCAGTAAGGGGTTTTGCTTGATGTTCATTGAAAGGATGACCATGATGACTGCATGCAGCTTTTGAAAGGGACACGACCACAACAACATGTAATAGCAAACCCTAGAGTATTGGCCTCCTTCCACATTCCCAGTGGTAGCATTCTGATGTGGGTGAATTCAGAGGGCTGGCTGACCACATTTCATTTTTTTTCCCAGTGATAAGCACTGTACATCTATAAATGTGTGTTCCTCTTCTGTTAAACTTTTGCCTGATTTCACAGTGAAGACAATGTGTGTGCAAATGTGTCAAACTTCTCTCTCTCTGTTATCACTTCTATTCATTTGGAATAAGAAAAAGACTGATCCATCTTTTACAGCACTTGGTTAAAGTCTATGTTCCAAAGAAAAAGTGCAGTTTTGCATCCAGAATTAAACATTATGATATGACACAAAGAAAAAAGCTCCTGAGTTGGGTGGGAATTCAACAGAGTTTATTTATTTATTTATTTATTTGTTTGTTTTTGTACTGTTATGATCACAAGTACTTCAAACTTCTCCCAACTGATCTCTTCTTTTATTACACTTTCACCTTTTGTTTCAAGACCACTCACCATCTAAAAGCAGAACCTCGTACCTTTGATGTGCCCCACCAAAATGTTTTCATTGTCTTGATATTATTACCACATCCAATATTTATATGCAATATGCTTTGATACTTTGCACTTGCATGCTTCTCTTCCTTTCACAGACATCTAATCTATCGTCTATTCTTTGGTAACCCAGTCATGTAGTTGGATCTCTCATTGCATCTCCATTGCTTGGAAGAAAAAAGGTTTGCACAAAGACTCACCTTCAGTGATTTTCTTTGCAGCCTGTCTATAAATCATCAGTTCCTGACATAGAGCATATCCCGTTTCTCTGGTGCATTTTCACATTCCTATCTTTACTTGGACACTATCATAGTGGCACCTGAACTAGAGATTTCTGTAACATTGAAATCTTGAAAAATCGTCACAGGATTCCTTCTACTTCTCTGAAGAATGCTGTACTTTAGCTCTCAGAGAGTTATGCTGACTGTGGAGACTGGTAAGTACAGAAAATGAAATCAAACACCCTGGATTCTGGTCCTGGGCTGTGGCTCCAAGTTAACCATTCTTGGTTTAAATGTGTCTTTAATAAACTGTTTATATGTTTCATCTTTACTTCAGTTTAGATGCACCCAAGACCTTTGAAGTCAGTTGCATTCATTTTACCCTTTGTAAGTTTGCTTTGTAGTTCTTATTGATTTCAAAAGGTATTCTCATCCAATTTCCATCTTGCTTTTGACTATGAGATACTCTGAGCAATACAGGTGCAATTTAATCAAACAAAAGAGTGCTGCTCTCAGCATGATCAGCTTACACAGGGGAAGAGCTATTGTTCATACCTTAATTCCCCCACATGAGGGCACAACACTCTTGTGCAAGATGTTGCAAGAAATGCTTGTTTTCAACCTGTATCAACATGTGTAACCGATTGCAATGCAGCACTTGGTGCTGACTGCTTGGCTGCACAATGGAAGCTGGAAACGTCACATTACAGAGGGCATTTTATGAGACAGGAATTAGCAGGTTAAGCTTTCTTGCTTTGTGAGCCAAGAGTGAATGCTGTTTGCATGCATTGTGAGAGTCTGTAGAAAGATATGCCATTCCAGATCTGATTTGTCGTCCATCTAATCTGATATCCTTAAATGTGGAGTGAGCAGCTACAGGGTAAAGCTACAAATATCCTTCTGCCTGTAGCCTGAAAATGTGCACCAACCCATGACAACAAGTTACACCATCACTTGTGGAAAGAACTTTTATTTTCAGTTCTGAATGTTTTGCTTTCCAGACTTTTTATCGAACCTGTAATCAGCTTGCTGTGTGGGGTAAACAATGTTGTTTGATTTGTTTCTTTTTATTTGTCTTTTTAATGTATAGTTCCATTTTTTGGGGGGGATTTTTGGGGGGATTCTTTACTCAATCCTTTCTCCAGGCTTGCATATATTTTTTTATCTGCCTTTGAAACTGCTGTTAATCTGAAATAGTTTTTCTGAAATGGACTATCAGAACCACTTACCACAGATTATATATGATCATTGTCTTTTTTAATGTACTTCAAATTCTTGGCTTGCTTTTTTCTTGAGCATACAGAAGTTATGTTGGTGTTAGTTTTTGCTTAGAAAAACTGTGGCTAAAAATGTTTTCCAACAATGGAGCTGTCTGAGATGAAGGGAACCAGATACTGACTATTGACTTGGGAAGCAACAAAAATCTGCCATGCTCATTCGCAACATCTGTTTGGGACCTCATATATAACTTAAATAATAAATATTATTTATTGTTATACATACATTATGTCTATTATTGATATCAGTATTGTATCTGCCCTTTGCTAGGAAACCGACCTCAAAACCTTTGTTGTGCTAGGCATGGGAATAATGTAAGAGACGAAATAAAATTTAAGGAGGGACCATAATACCTTTATTTGTGTAGCCCCAAAGCCCAATAAATACAGGATTCCCATCACTAGAAAAACCTGCAGGCTCTGTATTAACTCTATGAGACCTCAGGACTTCACTAGAGTTTGAATTTCTCTTGGCTTGCCTGGGGCTTTGTTTTATTCTTTTTAACTTAACAGCAATTCTTCTAATGTCCAGGTGGCCATCACCTTATTTATTTTAGTTCTGCTTGTCTCTGCGCAATCATGTTCTATTGCCACAATTTTATATAGCTAGCGGTAACCTGTATTTCTGTGCATAATGCAAAGCTTATGACCCTATCATAGTAATGCAATGCAAGACAATACAGGCCTGGTGTGATAACAGAGGCCTTGAAAATGTAGACATGGGATATAGCACAGAGGTGTACATGTGTGGGGTGATATGAGAGAGGGAACAGGTAACGGCAGAACCAAAGACCCCATGGCTATAAACAATTAGACTTTTGTTGAGCTGAGAGTATCTTCTTCTGACTGCACAGACTGGTAGGTGAGTTACATGCTATTGCCTAGTTATCCACACTCTGCTAACATAGTTTCAGAACATATTATGTCTTCTCATACTTAACAAATTTGGTACAAGTCTGTCAAAAATGGTCTATAACAAGCGGGCTGAGTTTCAGCAGCAGCTTACACTTGCTGATGCACCTCAACTAGCTTAATCACAATACAAGTTACATCTTCTCCAGTTGTAAGCTGAGAGTGCTCTTTTTAGTCAAAAAAAAAATCCTGATGCTTAACCTTAAGGAACACATACCCATAGTATTTTCATATGATACAGTATTTCATCTGTATGAATGTTTCTGTCTTTGTCCCTATGTTTCTCCACAATGGCAAGGTCCTGATCATCTTATTTTCATATGGACAACACATCTGGAACCTTTTGCCTGGATGAAATTTCAGAGCAAGTGTGATTTATTACTGATGCTCTTTTGAATTCTTGGCTTTCTTGTTGTGGACTAGCAGGACATGTTGACATACAGTAATTTCATTTTTCTTCAAAGACAGTGCCTTCTCATGAGATCTGATGTCAGCTGGTGTAAAGTTTGTGTTTGGTGGTGCTGTTGGGAACTAACTGAACTACACAGAACACATTACTTGTTCATCTACAAAGCATAAGATCCAAATCTCAGACAGCTGTTGCTTTTGTGGTTGAGAGTGTAGCCTGGGGAATAAGAGGTGTAGGGTCATTTCCCACATCAAATGTATAAGCTGCAGAATGTGAATTTTGTCACTTTTTTCCTACATAGATGTCCTTTATACTAATATTCTGATTTACATATACAATAATGTATATAACTGCTAATTTTATGCTGGAAATATGGACAGCACATTATATGGAATTAGAAGGCTCAGTTCTGCCAAATGGAAAATGTTTTCAGAATGTGTCCAAAACTTCAGCAGTGTAGGTTCCCTTGCTGGGAAATATTTGCTTGCAAGATATCATTGTCTGCTTCTAGGCTACTGGAAATCTAAATGGTTCAAAATGGAAATTCTCTAGCATTCTACCCCTCCAAGAGTCTGGTGTTCTTCCATAATTCTTAGTGGGCCTAAAAAACCTATGCATTTCCTTGTCATACTTGATTAAGAATACTGGCCAGGTTAACTCGATAGACCCCAATCAAGTAAAGAATAATTTGGACAAGTGAAAGTCAGGGTACAATTAGCCAAAAAAAACCAAAAACAATCAAAAAACAACAACAACAACAACAACAACAAAAAACAAGCATCTAAACAGGCAAGCCTAAGAAATGTCAAAATCGAGGTCTCATCAGCATTTAGAAAAAGAGGTACAGTTTGACATATGCAGTACTAAAACAATAGTGACTATAAGGTAACATACCATTTTTTATGACTTGAGCTGTTTAGTTCCGACATTAGTGTGCCAACTTGCAGCAGACACATAACAGTGAATTCAGTACTGGAGAATTATGCAGTTCTTTTATAAATATTTATCATGCCAGAAGGAGTAGTAAAGTGTAGCAAAATGCAAGGTCTAGTGTTCTTCCATTTCTTTTATTTAATAGTTTTGCTCTGTTATTTACATTATTCTTCAGTAAAATATTTTCAATAATATCTCTCAGAATGCAGAAGTGAAGCTTTTATTATATCATATGTTGGTGGTGAGCTATTAATCGTGATCATATTCTGATTGTAGGCTTATAGAGTGTGTTAATCTAATATCTGTGGGCACACATTGTGATTTAGTGCAAAATAACAGAACACAGAAGATTCAGATTTGTGTTTCTGTCTAATTGTGAGAGGTTTATTTTTGGGAAAGTGTGTTTCTGAAGAGCTAGCTCTGAAAAATCTCCTTCTGTTGTTTTGTGCCTGAAAACAGAGAAAGGAGAAATGTACGCATGAAGAGTGGGTGAATAGTTGAGGTATAAAGCACTGCCAGATCATTCAGGTCCCTGATGAAGGCTTAGCTTTATCACAAGGCAAACTACTTGGCACTCTAGGGCTGCTACTATCTGCAGGAGATGCTGTCCTTTTTTTTCCAATCCCGGGTTCTTCAGAAGACCCCTAGTGTTCACAGAACCAGATGTCTGTAAGGTGAAGAATATAGATTCAGCAAACTGTTCCCTTCCTACTTCTGTGTGGTCTTCTGGAGCTATCTGGGCTACCCACCCTTGCCATGTTGATCTGCAGGACCCCTCATGTCTCCTACTCCTAACAGGGCCGTTGGGTAGGCACAGGCCTCTGCCTTCGGTACGTGTCAGGATACAGGACCAAATGCTTGTGACAGAGAGCCTGTCTGACACAGGCAGGGGGAGGCACAGAACCTCTGCTCTGGAACACTTTGGGAGCTCAGTGTTGGAAGAGACCCTCTCCAAACCCTTGTGTGCAGGTGAGCTGTAATGGGATACTACCTGATGATGTTAATGAAGTGTCATTAATTCCTCATTTGCAAAGTGCTACTACAGGGTCATGGTGAACGAGGTGGTATAACTATTTCCTTCACCCTGTTTGAGTGAATTCTGTCATAAAAAGCTAACATAAGGGCCTCATCAACACATTCCAAAGCCAAACTTAAGACTAGCTTGCTGTGTTAGAGACTTTAAGAGAGCAGTGGGAAGAAAGTGCACTTAAGGGAAGTGTGAAGCCAACAGATTTGAAGCAGAAAGACTGGACAGATCATTTTCCCTTGGAGGATGAGGAATAATTCCTAGGAATGCTAAAAGACCACAGACGTGGCCAGAAAGTGTCAGTGCAGCCTATGCTTGGAAGGTTTTTGTCACAAAGTGTGTTTCAGGAATGTCATGTGGACAAGCAAGAGTAATCAGACATTGATTGACCCTCAGTTGCTCAACATCTGATTTAACAGTAATTTTGCTAAGTATAGAAGTTCTTTTAAATGGATAATTCAAATCTGGACTAGATGGAGCACTGGGAAACATACATTCAGAAGGGAACACTCTGACTTTGACAGGAATGATGTATGAGACATAAACCAGAGGCCTCCTCTCACTGTGAGTCCCATGGGCTTGTTCCTGAAGTCCTTAATCAGCAAAGTTCACATTGACTCCAGCAGGTTTAAATCAAACAAGAAAGGGACATAAACTGTTATGTCTCTGGGAAGAAATCTGAGGGTGAAATCCAAAGTCTGTCTTTGACAGGATGAGCCTTCTGCACGCTGCTCTGGCCTGGCCACAGCATGGAAAGAAGGAGGTCACCAGTGCTGGATGATCCATGGTGATATTTTAGTTACAGTCAGGAGTGAGCTTCTGCAGAAAATTTGCTAGTTCTTAGTGTCCTCATTCTGCTGCACATCCCAGTCTGAGCTCCATACAGAAAGAGAGATGACCTCTGGTAGAGCACTGGACTAGAGCTCATCTGGGATAAACCTACCCTGAAGTGTCTGTACAATGGATGCTGGGCCTTCAAAGCTTTTTTTGCTTCTATTAAGTTGCACAAATTGCTGGTCTACGGATACACAAATATTTTCTGTTCCACCCTTTGCCTGAGGCCACAACTGAGCCTGGTTATGGCTACACTGCTCTTTCTTTTGTTATGGAGAAGCATCCGGCATTGAGAGATCTTGATTCTGTAACAGGACTTATTCTTGCTATTGTAAACACCTGTAATGGTAGTGATCAGTAGAGAATAATACCGAATCTGTTTCAAGAAATGATAACTCCATAGTTTAGCTCTGCGAAGTCTCTGGAAAGCATCTGAGTTTTAACAAATCTAGCCTCATCATGTCTAGGTTAGAAGTCCCAACAGTAGCTCAGCTTTAATGTTATACAGTTCTGCAAAGAGGATTTTGTATACAAAAACATAATGCAGGAAATGCTGAAGACAATTAGTAGCAATCCTGTAATGAAAAACACAAACTTGTTTTATACACAGCCCTCTTTCATTCAAGAAGAAAACAAAAAATGTCACTTCCCTACCAGTTCTTTCAGTAACACAACCTTTGGAAAACACTTGCACGCTGGTAAATAATATGTTGCTCAGACAGAGTCCAGACTTATAAATAGATAACTGCTTTGGACTAGGATGCAGTATTAATTAAGAAATTTGGTGAGCCCCCGAAATAAGTATGGTATGTTTTCAATGATTTAGATGATTTCCATGTTTCTAAGATTTACTCTCACTGAAAAAATAAAATGCATATGACTTTGGTTTTGTATAATTTAAGGGAGTAAGCATATATTAATCAACACTAATTTTAAGAATTTTTAGCTTCAAAAATAACCTTACCTCAGGGGGCCATACTGAGAAATTTATTGTTTACCATGTCAATTGGCCTGTATTGGCTCAAATCTGTAGATAAGTAGGAGGATGCAATGTTTTTTGTTGTTTTGAAAAAGTCACTTCAGGATAGCTTTCTGATCTCTAGGAGCTATAGTACTTCTATGTGCAAGTAGCAGTAGAAATTGACCCTCTCCCAGGAGAGCATACAGTGACGTCTAGTGTACACAGCTACATAAGTGAAAACAGACTGGAAAGCACCACAGCTTTAGTAGTGGTCATATAGCTTCATACGAGACCATTTCCAGAACTAATATACTTACTGTGGTGTAGAGGTTTTAGAAGCTTCAGCTGGCATAAACAATGATGTCCTCAAAGTCAACACCAGCAGTCAACAACATATGTAACTGCTTTGGGAATTAACAAATTACGTTTTCCGTATTTTAGGTGCTGTCCTCCAGAAAATCTTCACTAGAACCAAAGCGTGGATTGTTCTGTTCACCCTTCTGTTGATTCTCTTGTTCACGTGTCAGCCGTCATTCCCCTACCCTGACACCTTAAGTGTGCCACACTATGGCTTCTGCTTGCAGATGTGCCCTCTCACCAGCAGCAAGGCTTGTACTGGTGCATCACATTGGTGGTCTACGGGAGCTGATGGAACTACTTTAATCTGAAGGCTCTGGCTTACTACAGAAGTGGCATTTTCAGAAAAGAAAGGATTTTGTGAAGCATTGAAAGAACAGCAAATAGCAAAAATGTGATGAAATGATTCATATCATTATTTTCATCTTTAGAGGTGTTCTGTAAGTTTTCAGGAGCCTGATCATACATAGAAGGCGCATACATGTTTATCAAGGTACAAACATCTGCTCTCAGCATGTATGCTCAGAATTTCATAGGAGATACTTCCTTGGTATTGCTCCTGCTGATCTCAGAACAAATGTGACTAGTTATGGCAGGAGGACATCTAGATCATTATGGCTCATGTCTCTATTTTTCTGCATATGTGCCATTTAAATCCAGAGCAGAGGAGTGAATAGAGATTCCCAAACTGTCACCTTTTTTCTCACTTATCTACTCAAGTGAACTCAATAAGTGTACAGAGTAGGATAATAAATTAATGAGAAATTGAACAAAAGGAACATTAAATGGAGTTTCCAGTCCAGCACAATATGGAGTACTTGTCTCTATTTCAGATTATTATTTTTTCCTTCATCTAGGTGAACATGATTTTCTTAGACTCTTTTTGTTGGCTTCACTGACTTTTTGTGACTGCAGGCTATAGACTAAGACAGAAACAACCCATTTTTTGTGCAGGGTGTGATTTTGGACTTGGTATAACCAAAGATATAGCAGTCATTGCAATGCTCAGTTATCCACTGTTTCATAGTTGCACCCTACATCCAGGTTATAGAAGGTATTTTCAGTCAGCTGTCTAAAATGACCTGTGAGGCACTAAATCCCCTGTTATTTTTTTCCCTTGCAGATGCCACCATTGTCCACATCTGCCCACCAGGCCTTATGACAAGAGCGAGAAGCCATGTGTGCTATCGGAGTACATGGAGAAATATCCTCTTTATCCCTGCACACTTCCCAGAGACTCATTCAAACCAAAGAATGAGTACAAGATGGCACAGATACCCATGGAAGGCATCTCAACTACAAAGTATGAAAAGTAGTGAAAGAGAATGAGGGCTGTGTTTTAGAGAATGTGTGTTTTAGAGATGGGCAATAGAGAAAACAATGATTGCTTTCCACAAGGGGAACCCGAAGACAACAATGCTGGGGTTGTACAGGCACTGGTGGGGAGTGATGCATGTCTGAGGCCAGTAGTTGCAGTGGAGGGCAGTAGTTATTTTTCTTGCACTTCCAGGAGGTTGAGATGTGATCTGATTGAAGAAAACACAGGCCATAGCAGCACGGTCATGGCCCTGCTCTTTGCTCTCTTCCTGTTTTGGGAAGGCTTCTGGGAAAGAAGCTGAAATATTGCCTGGGAAACTACAGATGATATTTGAGGAGTATTTTTCTTTTGTTCTGTGCTTTGAGTGGCATTTTGTACACTGCAACCTGAGTGACTGGTTTGCAAGGACGTATGAATATGGTAAAGCGTGGTAAATTGAAGGGGGGTGTGGGTGTGCTCCTCAGGGTAGTCCCTATGTAGTGCTGGGCAGTTTTTCTTCTTGGCTATGCTGCAGCCCAATGCTGGTGTTCAGCAGAAATCCTCACACTTGCACTGTTGCCTGATGTTTGCTTTCTTTGCGCTCAGAGGCACAGTCACAAACAACCTCACAGTTGCCTTTGCTGAGCTGAGTATGAGACTAAGGAGATGCCAATGGCTATTAACAAACTCTTAACACCACCTGTACATCCTGATCCTGACAAGCTTTACGAACTCCTTCCGCTCTCTATACCTTCTTAAGTTTTGTCAAACTAAAACGCAAATATTGCAGATGAAGGCCAAAATGTCTGACTTCCGCTCATATGTGGGATGCCTCTCTCTATGTTAGAGGTTTCAGCAGGGACTCAAAGGGCTTCAATGAGACTTTCTCACACATCATTTCTATGTATGCCTTCCACTTCCAGCTGAAGCAGCTAGATGTCTTTGTGTCTGCCCATACATCCTGGGCTCATTTTTATCCTCTCAAGGACAGTAAGGAGGGGCAGCCACCATGGAGTCAAGAAATCCTGGAAAATTCTTGGTCAATCAGCAAAACTACCCTTGCTCAGACAAGGATGTTGATTCCTGTAATAACTATTACTCCTGAAGCTTAATGAAAAGCTTTTGAAAAGAAGAAATTAATTCTACTTGCTTCTTTAGAGCATGCATTTTATCAAACAACTAAAACTCACGTTCCCTAGTAAGAGCAGAAAATGGAGCTTGAGCTGCTAGCCATTGGATTGCAAATCTTGTTGTCTTCTGGGCAGCACTCACAAGAAAAGACATCCACCTGAAAAGTACTAAGGCCTCATGTAAAGGTGTCACCATTTGTTAGATTTCTGCTAGGATCTCTACTTCTGTGTGATTAAACACCTCTCAGGCAGAGTGAATTGATGGAGTGAACCCTCTGCTGAACGTCAGATGTTACAGGGAAGCAGTAAGCCTCCTGGACAACATTCAGAAGTTGTAGGCAGTACCATTTTTCACAGTGTCTTGGATGCAGGTTGCCACTGACTTACCAGCCCATCAATCTGTCCTCTGTCTGACCTCTCCACTGCAGGTTCTGTTGCAATGCAATGGACAGAGTGAGAGAAAGTTCTCTCGCTGCCAGGAAATCACATTGGTGAAGAATCACCTGCCTGTGGTACAGGCTTGGCTGCTTCAAAATTGGGTTTTATTGTGCTCTGTGAGTGGCTTGGGAAAGATCATGTCTGTTACTGAATCCTCCCTGCTACTGAGGTTGCTGCATGCCTGTGTAGTTTCTGTTTGCCTTTTCTTGTCCCCTTAAAAAAGAATACCAAGTGGCTACAACTTGTGTGATGTCTTTATGAGGAATTCTTGATACCCTTGGAATTATTTACTTTTGCATTTCTGTTTTTACCACTATAATTAAAAATTTGCTATGTGGATGTTCCTCCCTTCTGCTCCACGCAGTCTTTTGATAACCTTGTTCATTTCCTAAATTATGTGACTAACATGTTAAATTCAGAGCCCCAGACTCAAGAAGAATTGTTCCTGATGGAAAATGTAATGTTAATATCAGAATAGCTCCAGTACTGACTGTTTCTCCTGCCCAGCTGCAAAAGGGGTAAACAGATTAATATACCATCGGAATGTTATTCTGACACTAGAAACTGAACTCTCCGGTGCCAGGAAGCAGACTGTCTGCCCTATACAAGAGGATGTGGGTGGTGAAATAGGTTCAGGTCAGATGCTGATGTAATTTTCTTCTCCATCTTTTTTCTGTAACGTTTAGTTAAGTGACACTACCCCAGTATCTTCATATAGTTATTTTACAATGGTGCATGAGAAAAAGCTGCCTGTCTTGTTGAGGAAAGTTGAGTTGAAGAAAGAAACCACATTGTTTCTTTCCTCAACTGGTGTCTTGCTGTAAAAATGTTTTGTTGTTCTCTCTCCATCTGGGGTTAAACGGCTGTGCAATCCATTGTCTGAGAAGGCTGTTGTTCCATTTGTCATGCATAACAGATAGTCTGATGTAATTACTGGGCTTTATAAAAGGAATTATGTCTTCTGGTATACCTTCCCCGAAGAACAGAAATAGCTTTGAGTAAGACCATTAACCTTGCTGGGTGAAGAGAAGGGGGAATCTGTCCTGCATGAGCTTGTCCAGAGCTGCCCAAGTTCCTTTTTCAGAATCTGGATTTCCAAAAATGAAGGGCTAGTGTGTTTCATTAACTGCTTGTATCCTATCCAAACTTGCTTAGGTTGTGAAGGTAAGGGGAATTATTAATTTCTGCCTATGTCCAGAACCATATTTTTGTCCTTGATATGAAAGACATAATGAAATTATTATTCACAGGAGAGATTACATAGCTCATGAAGTGTTGCCACTGAAACTTAAAGAACCCGAAAAGCGTGTCAAGAGTGATGAGAGCATGGATTTGACCTCCACTTATAGACAAGATTATAACCCCCACCCTATCTGTCAAGTACTTCCTTGCCTCCCCCGTGAGATGAGAGACATCTCTGGTGCCAAGATGGACACAAAATCCACTTATGAAGGTATGTGCCTTTGCTTCTCATTTCAGGAGTTCACAAGTAGCTTTGTTTTTGAAGACAGATCAAATGCAACTGTAATTCCTTCTGTGCATATATACCAATGAGTTGGGTCTGCAGGAGCCACAAAAATTGTGAGGAATACCTTGTGGGGCTAAGCTGGTCCCCTATTAATGGAAACTTTGGGGTGTCTCTGAATTCACCTCCTGGCCATGTTTGGCTTGCCTACAGGCTCCCAGGTAGAAACAGGGCCATCTGAACTCCTGAATGTAAGTCCAGCAGTATTACCTTTAGGCTATACTGACTATACTCTTGGTGTACTGCATGGTTGAGCCACACAGTCAGTGGATCTGATACATCTAAAATGTGAAGAATTCAAGAGGTCTGAGCAGGTCATGAAACATGGGACCAGTTTTGTGTGTGCTTCAGGGTTAATATGTGGATATATGAGAGACATGTATGAGAATTATGGACATCCAGAAATTCCATGCAAATGTCCAAAGCACTCAAGCTCTCCTCTTGGTAAAACATGTGAACTATACCTTTTTTTTTTAAGTAGCAGTAGTTTAGTGTAGGTGGTTTGGCTTTGTGGGGCCGTGTTCCTTCCTTTCCACCAGCATTACTTCCTTGTCTGCATGCACTGGAGGAAAGCTCTCAGTTACACTGTCACAGTAACTATTGGTTTTGGTAGAAGGACTTAAGGAGAAAATTAGAGTTGCCCCATTTTTGCACAGCAGCAAAATGTTGCTAGGCAGATAGCTAGTATAGCTGTATTTCTTACAATATTTTTAATGTCTTATTTTTATTGTGCTTTACAAATACGAAAACTTGTGATTGGTGCTGGCATTGAGATTTGTCCCACTGCACAGAAACAATTTTTCTCAAAACTCAAAATGATAAAGGAAGTAAGGAAACAAGAGGAATGTGAATGCGGTGCTAAGATCACCCAGCTGAAATGACTACAAGTTGGACTTAACTACAGCTGCATATTTGCAATGGCAGGAACTGGAATTTTTACATTAAGGATACAGGAAATACTGTCCATTTAGAATGACTTGCCTGGTGAAGACTATGACCCACAGGTGCAAAATACCCACATATACACAATTTTGAACATTTTGCTTTGCATAGGCTGTGTAACCAGATGGTATTCATTGGAATAACCTCACTGTGTGCAACAGAGGAAGGCTGCTTTGCACAAGCAGAGGATCTTTCATTCTTTATTTATGTATCCGTAACTATGTATCTGAACCAGATGTATCTTTTATCAATATTTAGGTCAATACCTTAACTGTTACTCCAGAACTCCAATAAAATGTAGCATATATACATTTGGTTATAATTTGCAGTATTTCAGAAAACACTGCAAATAGAAATCTTCATCCAAACCACCTGAAAGATCAAGTTGCATACTGAATTTGTTCACTTTTAAAGGCTCAGGTTCACAAAAAGAGTTTTCATTGTGCTATTCTCTAAGCACTCCTAGGTTTTACTTATCAACACTCCAAGTATGAAATTTTGTAACATGCTATTTCATTAATTATTGTAATTCAAATATTTAAGCAGATATTTAAAAGATGTACAAGTACTGCTTTTTTGTTAAACTGCCTTTCCTACTGTATTGTCCGATTCCTTCCTACTACACGCACCACAAGTCAAATAACATTGTAAGTTTAAGATGTTGATATTGTATATCACAATTAATGTCAGATGACTTTGCAACTTGAGGTATCAAGAGTCTTATTTATTCTCAGATACACGCATGGCTGTTTCTGTTCATTTGCAGGTATGTAATCTAATTTTAGTGTTGTCTCACTTGTAGTGGGATGTGTGTAACCCTCCAATAACATATGGTTCATATACTCTGCTCCCTCCTGTACCCCCTAATGTTTTCAAGATTGTGCTACAAGGGAAACTATTAATATCTATGGGAGAAGAATTAGAGTTACAATAAAATTGTAACATATTTTGAAGGAGTAGTAGCACTGCTGGCTTACACTAAGTAACATAAATTCATAATGCGTATGAGGTCTCTGAATGTGTAGAGTTTGTAAATTTTTTAAAATTGAAGACAGATGGGCTAGCTTGTCATATTTTGAATATTTAAAAGCCATGCTTACATCCAAAACACACTGAGTATCTTCCAGCAAGGATGATGGGGGAACCTAAAAGGATTTTTGTAGCTCTTGATTGGCACCTTAACTGTCAGATCTCTGAACCAGTCCTTGTGCAGGCATGGGCTGAGTCTCATCAGCTGTCATTTTTTATCAGTGTATTAATACATTCCCTGTAATGTCACATTTGTATATGCTCTTGGTTCGCCCTGTTGGACCATCTCTCCAGGACAATAAAATGCCCTGGGCAGAGGCTCGAGATAAGGATCCACCAGCGGGGCATTGCCTGGATGTCTCTTATTGCCCCAGCAGGAACATGAGCTTGAACACCCCTCAGGCTAGCAGAGCATGTAGCCTGGCCTTCAGTAGCACCAACAACAGCAGACAAGTATCTATGCTGGCACACATCACCATGTTCATAGATGTCTGTACTAATTAGCTGCACGAGGGCAGCCCTGCATGCAAGTGCAGGTTTCCATTGGGCCAGGCCTTCTCCTGTGGACTCAAATGGCTGTCTCCACCAAATCAGGCATGGGCTTCTGTGGGGGAAGGCTTTCGGATGTGGCATTCAAGAAATTCCCTGTGCTGCAGGCCTTGTCTCCCTTGCACAGGCATCCCTGCGGCTCTGTGTGCCTTGCAATGGGGCCTGGCTGCTGGCTGGGGGCAGCATGGCGCCTGTGGCTTCTCCTTGCTCTCCTGTGCCAAGGCAGAGCAGCTTGATTTAAACCAGAAGGACTTCAAATGGACATCTAATTGGGGGGGGGGAAAGACTTTGTTTTTGGTAAACTTCATATTGTAATGAACATATCCTTTGTGTAATTGTGTTTGTGTAGTACTGTGGCCGCTATTCAGAAGGAATAACTCTGTTTGGATTGGAGAGTTCGAATATCCTGATACCTAATTGCATCATTTACTCTCTAGTACTTTGAAATCCAGACTTCCTTCCTGCGCAGAGTCAGCTGGAAGCTTATTTGCCTCATGACTCTCAATGTGGTTTGAAAGGAGAGAAAACTGGGGAAAAAAATAAAAAAATAAAAGAGACTTGGGTTAGCTCCAAGACTATTTAATTTCAACTTCCTACCAGTAACCATAATGCTCTCTAGGGGAAGTTGCACAAGATTACTAGGAAGGAAAAAAGAAGGGCTTGTGGCTGCTATACGGGTTTGAGAACTAGGCAGCTTTGCAACAAACTTCTAGTGTGAATGGGTGCAAATTTTTAAGTTTCACTGCTGCCTCACTTTGCCTGGTATCATGATGAAGAAGGAAGATATTGGTGTCCCTAAACCATCTCCTAGAAATTTTCTTAGTCGTGAATTTAGATAGCAAGATTTCTGGAGTAGGAACCCTCTCTGTGATATGATACAATCCTTCAGATCAGTGCAGATGTGGCCTGCAAATTCTAGCAGTTTTGCTATAATTTGGAGATGAAGAGATAAGCTCCTTCTTGGTTCCTGCTTGTATTGAGAGCAGGAATGCCATACAGAGAAAGGCCAAGAGCAGAGGAACTGCCACAGAGCACAGCTTGCTGACACCAAGATCAACTGCAAAACCCTGAACTCAGATAACAGTAGGGAGCATCATATCTGTGCATTTAAGAAATCAGGTCATTCTCAGATGAGAAGGTGCAAAGAGGAAAGACAGCTCTGCAACTTGGCCTTCAGGGTGGAGTGGTGGACATCTGGTTTTCCTTGACCCAGAGATACTGGGTGAGACACCTCTATGGTCTCCTGCAGGCAAAGGCATACCCTGCCTGTGCTCTGAACCAGCCACAACATAGCTGCAGAAAATTAAAGGAAAGCATTCAAAGCCCTTGCCATGGTACTCCATGTTTGTGATTTCAGGTTGACTGAGCATGAGGACAGGATTCACAAAGTTACCTGCAGAAAATGTTTCTGCAAGACTTAGAACATTATCTGATTTTCTGAGATTGCATTTCACATCTCTGTAGGCAGGGGGTGGGCACAGCATTATTTTCATGAAACTTGTTGTCTCCTCTGTGTATTTGCTATATTTTTCCAGGGGTTAGCACATTGTTGTACAATGTTTTCTACTGTGACTTTTTCAGTAGGTTTCCAACTGGATATGTCAACATTACACCAGCAAATACTTATAGTTGAACAAGTACTTAGATAGTACTTACAAGTACTTAGATAGGATACCTCTTACATTTCAGATGACTATGTGCTGTGGAATGAACCAAAGACAGAGATGATCAGACCAGACGATGGGTATCACCCATCAGAAGCAAAATTTGACCACAGAACTGTTGTCCAAGATGACTATCTCTACAGGGGACCGGTTGCCACTCAAAGCTTCAAACCTCTGAATCTGAATCAGAGAAGCAAGAATCCCTTTGAAAGTATGACAAATTACAGAGTGAATTACGTGCCACACCCTCTGGAGAAACGTTACATTCATCAGCATGAGAAATACAAGCCCAGTGAGGTCCCATTTGATGGCCTCACTACTCACAAAGTTTCTTACAAGGGGCTGCCTGCTAAGCCAGCCAAGCTGGCTAAACCATACCAGCCAAAGCCTCTCCATGATTGTCCATTTTCCTCTACAACTGAGTTTCAGGAAAAATACCAAGCTTGGCCACTTCATCCTATATTCACCAAAAAAACTGTTGAATATGTACCTCCAGTAGAGAAAATGGACCTTCATACCACTACTCAGTTACACTACAAACACCTAAATGGCAAGCCAGCCAAGATGTGCCGATCTCTGGCCCAGCTTAAGAAAAACACTGGGCCATTTGATAGCTCTTCTACAATGAAGGAAGATTATAAGCCCTGGGTATGCAAGAGAGTAAAGCCTATCACTCATGCTCCAGAGCTGACTTTTCCAGATGAACCAATGGATTGCTTGAGCACCTTTCGGACCCATTATCTGCCTCATCCTCTCACAGTTACAAAGAGCTACAAACCTGCATGGTCAGGCCCTAGGCCTCACACTCTGCTGGATGCAAAAACCATCTACACTACCAGCTACACACCAAAGGGCATTGTTAAATGCTTGGCTTCTTACAAAGACCCACCTGGATACACCTTTGAGGGAACCAACGCTGATGGTCACAAACTCTATATCCCTGCTTCTGAAGGTGAATGCTTGAAAGGTTGACACAAGAAAAGAGACTGGAAGTAGCCTTCTTGTGAATGGATTAAAAGCGCAGGGCCTCAGTGAGCTAAAAATGACAGCTTTATTATTATTATTATTATTATTATTATTATTATTATTTTGGCAATCTTCTTTAAAACCAATCATTGATTTTATATTTGAAAAAAAAAAAAATAATACCCAAATATTGGCTTTTTCTGGGCCAATTGTATAAATAAAAAACATAAGACCCAAGGACACGACGTATGAATTCTTGTTTCTCTGTATTTTTATTTTTGTTTTCCCACCTAACTTCTGCTCTTTAACTGACAGAGATAACCCTTTCATGAGATACTAAGAGAGATCTCACAGTGGTGTATGCTATTATAGCAGGGGTTCAGCCACTTCCATGATGACAGTGGTATAACCATCTCTTCAGCTTGATTACATACTGTGGACTCACAGCTAAAAATAACAGTTGGCCAATAGGGTCTGAGACCTGGCTGTGTTCTTCACTTCCATCAAAAAGACATAATGCCAGATACTACTATCAGATAAAATCATAGGAGGTGACACCTTCATTGTGTCACCATGCTGCCCAGAGCTAGGCTATCGGATGTGAGGTTGTCATTCCAAAGACAACACCTTAGCCTACAACTTGCAAAGTAGCCTGGCTCAGTCTTAGAATAGGACAGGTGTCAGGAGCTCCTTGCTGAAGGATGCAGTGAGGGTGCCATGAGTGTAACAAGCATAAAATTGCCATATGTTGTTACCTTTCACTCAGCAGCTGCAGTTGTATTATCTTTTGGAGAAGGTCAAGGTTAAACTCCTGATCAGAAATTTTCCTTTTCCACATGCTGGGTGCTGTTATCTAGACTTACAAATTTTACATTAGCACTGTGAATCTTACTGGTTTTAGTGCAATCTACTTTCCTAAATATTTTTCCCTCTTACTCCCGCCAGCTGTGGCTGTATTCTGAGTCATTAGCTCAAGAGCTAGGGAAAATTGTTGCATGCTGGAGAAAAGGCATGTCTTTTGCCACTCAAAGCGTTTGTATTCAGAGAGGAATGGAAGACAGTTTTCTGTATAAATGTATTTTAAAACTTCTGAAAAGCTTTGAAACGCTTTGGGATATAAGTCTTCCATAAATGCTTGCAAGCTAAAGCCAAACAAATTCCATCTAGGAATGTAAATGTTTAACCCTGAGGGTGGGAAGCCCCTGGAGCAATTACCCTGGAGACACAGTGGTTCTGCATCACTTGAAGTCTTTAAATCAGTTCTGGAGGCTTTTTCTAAATATATGGGCTAGTTCAATGAAAACTTGTGGGATTGCAACAGGGGCAACTAGGCACTTCTCGGCCAGTTACACTATAAAAAGGGGCCAAACTTCATAGTCACTGATAGAAAAACACAGCGTTCAGAAATTCAAGATTCTGAAAAAATATTCACTCACCTGTACTGAGGTCATTACCTAGGGTATGTTCCGTATTTCTTTCAGCCCCTGCTGCCTTGGCAGCTGCCTTGAACCTTCCTGTCTTTAATGTAAGGCTTTGACAGGAAAATATTTTTTCTTCCCTATCTCTCTTTAGTTACTAATTTTCCTGATTTTATTCATCAACTTGAATTCTGTCTGTTCTGAAACAAAGTTTATCTGAAAGAAATAGATAGGCCTGTGACTGCAAAGGAGATTGATCATTGATTACCCCTGAAAGCTCCTTGACTGTTCTTTCAACTCCTTGATGTGAGACTGGCAGTGAATGAAGAGCTAGGCGCTAGGAGAGTCTTGTCTATCACAATTCTTTTTTTTCTTTTTTCTTTCTTTTTTTTTTTTTTTTTCTTTTTCCCTGGGTGGAAGCTAATCTTATCAAAATGAACAGAAATGTAATATGTTACTTAGCATCAGTAATATCTGGATTTTGAACCTTAATAACAGAAGTCTTGATTTTGCAAATAGTGCACCAATTCACTGCAGTGTCAAGTAGACAGGACTGATTTAATTCCAAGACTTTCCTGGTATGTGAACACACATTTTTTTTTTTCTTCTGACATGTAGCTGAAGTGTGTAAGAAATTTATTAAAACCATCATGTGATAACACTGAGGAATAAAATGAGTTCACTTAAGTGATGAAAGATGTGGTTCCATAGAAATTAAAGCTGATTAAAGGTTGGGCTGCTAAAGTTTCACCTCCAGTTGCACATTTCTCCTGCTCTCTCTTATTCTGGCAACATTAACACTGAGTGCATGACCAGGAGATCATCCTGGCTGAAAGCAAGCCAGTGTTTTAATGGGGTTAAGACTTATTTATTTAATTTTCCCGAACCAATTCATCACACAGCTGCACAATTACCAGTGTTGATGCAGGAGGTCAGTGCAGGAAAAAATACCTGGCCCTGGGAGGCCAGGCTTAGCTTGGCTGTACTAGCTGTGGAAGTACACCACCATGCATTTATAATCTCTGAGAAGGGCTTCACCCAGTGCTATACAGATTGCCAGAGGCAGAACGTGAATTGTCAGTGTCCCATACATTTCAGAATTATGAAGAAAGTGCCAAAAGATAAATGGTATGCTTCAGCAAGGACTGAGGATATTCATAGCACAGAGAGAAGCAATATTGATCATGGGCATGGTACTCCAGAGACAGGAGGCAGCTGGTCTTAATGTATTTCCACTGTGAAAGGAAAAAAAATGACCTTCCTGAGGCATGGAGAGAACTTCCCTGAGGGAGCCATGCTGTTTCAGCTGGAAAGAGCCATTTGGGCAGAGAACTTCGGAGTGGGCTCACTGCAATGGGAAGCTTCCACAGAGAAATTTTCTGAGGTACCACCAGCAGATTTTGCTTTTGGCTGATCCTGTTACAAATCCCACTTTCTCCCCATTCTCTGCCTCTTTCCCACACAGGAAACAGTAATTTGATGGTTTATGCTGTTCTCCTTGTTTTTGAGGGGAACTGCTGCTTTGGAGCAACCTGACTTTCTCCGTCTGGCTCTGTATCTGTCCCACATATGTTTTAGCCTGCATTCAGCATGGAAGGAAAAGGGTAACTATCAGAGAGGCAGCAGTGTATTTGGCTTTACATTCCTGGCTTTCTCCAGCTCACTAGTGCTGTGTTTGCTGGCTCGGAGAGCTGTCCTCAGCGAGGCTCCAGAGGAGGACCTGAACAGCAGGCCAAACACCACCACATAGGGTCAAGAGTGTTGCTTTGCCCAGCCTGCAGGCCCATGCTCTGCTTTGCTCTCTGCTGAAGAAGAAAAGTGCCCATGGGATCCTGCCAGTGCACAGCTGTATTTCATTTGCTGGGATTTGTATGTAGTGAGTTAACAGTGAGTTTTTTTTTTGTTTTGTTTTGTTTTTTTTTTTTTTTTTTTTTTTGTAATAAAATAACTAGATTATATGCTATTAGTTGAAAAATGACTCCATCGGTGTTTCAGGAGGTGAAGTATTTTAACAAGCATCCACCAACCTCATGGACTATTTATAACCAATAATTTATGCTTAAAAAAACAAACGAAACGAAACAAAATGAAACGAAACCAAACCAGCCCAACCCAACCAACCAACTAACCAAAAAACCCAGCCTGTTGGAATGGCGTGTGTGTGTGTGTGTGTGTGAGTGTGTGTGTGTGTGTGTGTGTAAATCTCCATGTTGCCCAAATCAAATTACTCCTCAGCCCAACCACTAAGCATTTCCTTAAAAGAAAAGAAACCTGCCCTGATCCTCACTTGCAGGATCCTCACTGTTAAAGAGTACTAGCAGGGAGTGGTTTCCCATGCCCATGTCATCCTAAGCATGTGTGCATAACTAAGTGCTTACTGTGCAGTTGCTCACATCCTGCCACTGCTTAAACAAACAGTATTTATATGTAGCCAGAGCACAACCCCCCAGTACCCCATTCCCTTTTAGCCACATAAAACTGCATACTTTTTATATTTTATTTTATTTTATTTTATTTTATTTTATTTTATTTTATTTTATTTTATTTTATTTTATTTTATTTTATTTTATTATATTTTATTTTATTTTATTTTATTTTATTTTATTATTTTATTTTATTTATGTCTACACAAATCTAAAGCTTCTGGGCTTAGAGGCTTAAGGAACACTCTCATTTTTCCTTTTTTCCCCCTCTCCTAAGAGGCAAACAGATTGTTAGCAGGAAGAATAGGGAACTGCAATGTGAACAAGTGGTAGACTGTGTTTATAGTTCTGGTTTTACTTTGCAAACCAAAGTCATCCTGGTTTGCACAAACGTGGTTGTCACAGTTTCATAGACCTTACCCCTTGCTTGAGCCAGCTGAACTGCCTCCCTGTGCCTTCCTGGCTGCAGAGCACTTGATCTGCCTGCGCAGAAGAGTCTCTTGCCTGGGCTCTGTGCAGTCCTGCCCACGACACTGCCCCCTGTACACTCAGGGACTGATCCTGATGCCTGGTCTTTTGGTTGCTTCATGGGAATTTGTGTGCCAGGAGAATTGTGGAAGCACTTTTCTGAAGAAGAACAGGCATTGCATGGTACCAGGGTTGCTTCTGTTATGTGAGCTTTGTGTTGATGCAGTGCCCACACTGACATCCTGTGCAGATGAGCCTGGCCTTTAGGAACATGACGTCTGACTTCCTCAAGAGCTTTGTCTCACTGACAAAGAGGCAGTCATTTTGAAGGGAGTGTGGACAATGATAGGATGGAACTTCTTGCAAAGAAGTGACATTTAGTAATTAAATCAGATCCTCAGAACTGCTCATTGGTCAGGGCCAGAGAGCTGCAGAGCTCTTTGGAGCTATGTAAACAGGTGAGGAGGCAGTGTGAAGCTCTTGTCACTTGGCAAAGTGAGATGCCAAGGAGAAATGGATGTGTGATGGGTGACACAATGCTGCGTTGCTCCTTCCCATCTACTGTGCTTCCTGGGCTGATCAACAGTGTAATTCAAAGCAGCTAGCAGTCAAAATAACTTACATATGGTACAGACTGATACAGACTAAGGGAGGCATTAAAGGCATTTTCATGTTTCTGTGTGTAAGCAGTGCATGCAGGTCTCCCAGCACATGCTCATCAGTCACTGTGCCAAAGGCAGGCACCAGGGCAAAACTGGAAAGTGTGAAAGGTGAAGAAGCTCTGGTGAGTTTTCTGCAACAGAAATGAAATGAAATGCACTGGCAAGACTCTCATGTGAATGAATTACATCTGATTGTTTTTGTGGTTATATTTGGTGGCATTAGAAACAAATATTTCAACTTTCAAACTTTTATTTATTGCTTTATGCTGTCAGATATTTTCCACATCAGTGAGAGGACATATCATTTGCCATCAATATTTCTAGCAACAGTACTTACAAGTTGATTGCCTATGGTATTTTGGATTTTTATTTTTATTTTTAGTTGATGAGAAAATGTTTTATGCTGTGTTAGGTGTTAGCCTTATTTCTCCATGCATAAAACCTTTTTAAGAGCACAAGCTGGTACACGAGCCCAGATCAGTGAGGAGCCACTGCTGATGGTCTGTTTAAAGTACATTCCATGAGTTTGTGCTCAATTTTGTCTTTTTTTTTTTTTTTTTTTTCATTTGAAAAAAAATCTCTTCCAGATGGACCCTGCTGTAGTACTTCTCTAACACTAAGGCACTTGTCTATTCTCACCCTTGCTGCCTCTGGCATCCAAAATGAATTGGATGGCTGTTGTGTTAAGGGGTGTAGCTGATTAACCTTTACGGGCCCGGTCAGATTCAGGGTACTGAACCAGTCGGACATTCACCAAAAAGACATTAACCGTCTGGGGGTCCAGTCAGACATTCACCATCAACGCATTAACGGTCTGGGGGTCCGTTCAGACATTCACCAAAAACGCATTCACCGTCTGGGGGTCTGTTCAGACATTCACCAAAAACGCATTAACCATCTGGGGGTCCGTTCGGACATTCACCAAAAATGCATTAACCGCCTGGGGGTCTGGTTAGATTCAGAACACTGAACTATCACGGATAACCACCCTCACCCTCGTTGCACTTAATGAGAGTTATCACAATGCAATCAAGTATGGTTTATTACAGCAACAGATAATCAGGTTCTTTTGGATTGCCGGCGATAGTGACTGTCTGCAAAAGCAAGCTAGTATGCATAAAATACACAGGTGTTATAGGTGTTATAGGTGTTACAGATGTTACAGGTGTGCAGCCTGGAAATAAACGCGTTAAAAGGATCAAAGACTCTATAGAGGTTTATAAGCAAGTATTCAGATCTCACCCAAAGGCGTCCCAATGGGGGGGAAGAGAGGCTCAGCCCGTCGACTGATCCCAGGAGTCAGGAGGTCCTAAGGATGTTGTCCTCGGGATGGTACCTCCCCTGACGGTGGTATCTTCCCTAACATCCCCTTTCTCTTGGGCCAATTTATATTATTTTCTATCTTTTAGGTGGAGCTTGAGTGGCTCTAGTCAAGCATATCTTAGTTATGATTGGTGTAAAGTTTTCCCGTCTCCGTTTAAAGTAATAGGCTCCGAGAAATTCAGAACGCATGCTCAGTGAGGGGTGGTCGCATCTTGGAGGCAGGTAGCTTTTGGGATGGAGGTGTGTTTTGGTATTATAATGATATTATAACGAGCAAAAAGTACACTAGGGTACAGCATTTGTCAAAACATGACAGGTCTTTGGCTTAGGGTGGCAAAAAGTGCAGCTTTGTGCACAAGAACAATCGAGGCCCCACCTGATTACAGAGCCTAGCCGTGGTGTCTCCACTCCACTCTACGCTCCATGCTGTTCCTTAGGGCTAGCACACCAAGTTTCCCCAGCGCGATAGCATCTAAGGTTGGGAGCCTAGGGAACGCTCAGATAATGCAGCTATGCCCTACCCTGAAAGCCTCTTCAATGCTGTACCTTTTCCTTAAAAATGGGAATGTTACTTTTATTTTCCTAGTTACTTCAGGCATTTACACCACAATGGCTTAGTACAGGCTGTTCCAGATTTCATAACCATACTGGCCAAAGAGAAGGGCTAGACTCTGTGGTTTCATTAAATTTTTAGTCTTAGTCTTCATCAGCGATCACTGAAAGAATGATAATGCTTAGCATCACATTTGCTTCTCAGAGTGACAGAAGCAGAATAAAATTTACTGTTGCATTGATGTCTCCATATGTGGGATTGAGAATGGGAGCAATTCAGTTTTATCTCAGTGAAAAGGCAGGGGAAGGCAGAAACATATAATAAGAGAAGATGCTGTAACTTTGCTTTTTTCCTTATAAATCTGGGTAGATAACATTTAGGTTGTGTATTATCAAACTTCATATCAAAATATATATTAAAAAAGTAAGAACCTTACAGCAAAATGTGATGAAAATAACTTGGTATATGCCTGGGTTTTAGATTGGATTTTTATCAACTGAAAACAGTTGGGTGGAGATGGTGAAAAGCAATGAGGGGGGAAATGATGATAAACCAAGATGCTTTTAGTGTGAGAAATATGTATGATCAATAGAAAAAGGATATCTGATTGTCTCTTCCCCTGCTCTTTTGCCAACGAAAGTATTAGACATTGTCTTTGTTTTAGTATCAACAAATAAAAACTGAGACAGTTAGTGTATAAGACCATTGCTATACTTACATATACTTTTAAACAAAAGCGTGAAGAAAAAGGTTAAATTGATTATTTCCATACTGTATTCCACAGCTGTTATGTAGGGCCATAGTAAGCATTAGTGACTCCATGCTTTCCATCTGTATACACTATGTGTGTATACACGTGTATATACAGTATGTGTGAAAATCTGACATTCAAAACAGTTTGAAAACTTCGATGTTAAGAATCAGATAACTGAATGAATAAAGTTAATTTTATACAAACTAGCTGAAATAATTAGTGACTCACTGACAGTTATCATTAAGAACTTGGGAGGACTTTAATGGTCTTGAAAATCTGGAAGAGAGTTAGCACTTGGTTCACCTTTGTCTACAAATTGAGGTGTCAGATTACACTGACAAAGAATTAATCAAATTTATTTATGAATCAGTGTTTGGGCACAAAACAAATAATGTGATCATTAGCTTTTTGTTTAATAGGATAACTTGCAAGGAGGGTCAGAAGAAAGCAGTAGATACATCTTGGTAATAATGTTGACAAAGTCACATGCATCATTCTTTAAGCACACCATCCACTAGACTGTATTTCATTAGCCAAATTGGTGCAGTAGGGGTCAGGAAACCTGTTTATAAAAAGCTGCAGCAGCTATTTCAGATGTTGATGTCACAGAGGCCACTATACTTCCTGTACTATTTCCAGGACTTTAAAGCTGGAAAAAAGACCATATTGAAGAGCTCTGCGGGTTATGCCATGCTGGTGACCTAACAGTACTTCCAATGGCAAAAACTAGGATTCAAGTCTTGCTAATGTTAATAGACTGGATAAGAAATGCAGTGCCTAGTACAGAGGAGTGCAAATACCAGGCACCAGATGGATACAAGCAACATGCAGTACAAGAAATGATGTATATCTTGTTAGCAGTTATACTGGACTATGAAGTGACCAAGCCAAATGTGAAACAGGAGTAGTCTTGATCTGAAGTGTGGCTGCAAAACATTCAAGACTGTTTTCCAGCTATTGGAGTGTGTACCCAAGTATAAGAACCCAAAATGAGAGAGGGTGCAGATAAAATAAAGAGATGGGAGGGGAAGAGTAGAGAGTCAGATTTTGGAGAGAAGCTGACAGAATGAGTTCATATAGAACACAAGATGGAAGAGGAAGGATTGGCCAAGTGTGAAAGAAGGGATCTTCTGATAGGTAGAAGTCAGCTAAAAAGAGCAACAAAAAAGTGTAAACTCTACCTACAGAGAAGTTAGCTTAAAAAGAACAAAACAAAACAAAACAAAAAGCAAAGCAAACAAACAAAACCTTAATTTACAGTTTGTATGATTACAGCCATATAGTAGGAAAAAAAAATCCAGCTAATGGCTACTTTGGAAAATTCTCCCTCATGGTTTCTATGGCTTTTAAAGGCATGCATGTAGACATACATGTCTGGAGTAGCTTAGTTGTGCTTACCTTGCCACAGAACAAGGGCCTGGAATGGGTCTCCTGTTGGGAACCTTTCAGCACTGCATTTGTCTGCTTGTTGCACAACTGTTTTTCTTTCTCAGTGAAAATTAGTAGGGAGAAACCTGGAAGCTTGCTTTGAAGGTTTTGAAGGCTTTTTGACTTGACTGGTAACTAGAGCCATATGCATGAAAAAAGAATAATTATTCTCTGGAGAACCTAAGCTGGTCTGCTGTTCATTTTATTATCAACGCCAGCTTTTATATTTGTTTTACTCAAAATGAATGACTGAGTTCCCATTACCTTCAGTGCAGTTGCTTGGAAGTTGCAGGGGTTGTCTTTGGCCTGCATCTGTGTGTGCATGTGCTTATATGAGGTATTCACCTGCAGTGTAGGGGTCTAAAAAGTGTAGGAGGGAACACCATACTGGGGAAACTGTCAGTAAATGAGAGCAAAATCATCATTCCCTTTTAGAAGAGGCATTATAACATTTGTTCGAAAAGGGGCAACAGCAGAACCAGCTTCACATTCAAAACCTGATTTTGTCTTTGTTAAGAGAAATACTTTATTCATGTTTTCTTCCTTGTCATTCTGCTCATGAGTAGGATTCCTTCTATACACTTGATGCTTTAATGAGTTGCAAGTTCTGTTAATGAAAGTAGTGGGAACATATAAGAAAAGACTGAATAATAGGGGTAGTATGCATTGCTTCAGTCCAGGAGTTGCTGAGAAGAGTTATAAGATGTTTTTGATAGTTTCTGTGTACAAAAAAGGAATATACTTTTATGAGCCTATATACTTGCCATGAACTTAGGACCAGCAATGGCCTTATGCCTCTAGAAGAAAAACAGAGGCTAAAAAGAATAAAGCAAGGCAATTGAAGAGTTCAAACAGATCTCCGAGACAAGGCACAGAATCTTAATGACTGGAGACTTTTAAAAAGAAATTAAGACAGGGTTGATCCTGTCTTGGGGAAAGAGGATGATGGTGGATCATGTATGTTTCATGTAACAGCTGTTTGCTGCTGTGGTAATACAGAATAAGGACAGAGTACTTCAAAAGCTTTGCTACTTTGGCTTTCTTTAAAGATTAATAAACAACACATCAGACAGCAGTAGTTAACTATGTATCCTGCATTACCTGTACAAAAAATATATATAAATACAAGTTTGCTTGTTTGTTTTCTTTTTAGAGAAGGAAAGTGTTATTTTGGAAAATATTCAGAAATCTTACTGAGATGTTGCCAAGTCACAATTCACAGAACAAACACGTGAAATTAGATTCACACTATGCCGAGATGACACAGTGGCTCCTCCAGATCTGATCCTTTTTGTTTATCCTCAGCATGGTTACATAGCTACCATTCAACACATGATCATCTGAATATGCTTAGCTATCAAACAAATGTAAATACTTCCCTGTGCTGCTTTTTGTTAACTACAGTACTAGAAATATCCACCACATTATTATTATTGTTATTGTTATTATTGCTATTATTATTAAGGAATTGTCCTTCATTCCATGCATAACTATCATTTCACAAGTTAAAAATGCCACCCCTCCATCATGTCATATTTTATAAAGCACTCAGTGCACAGTGAAGCAGATCCTCAATTAAATGCAAGTGAAAAATACACTATTACCATTGATTTTAGAGGAACAAAATTCTGGGGAGATTAAAAAAAAAAAAAATAGTTTTATCTCAACAAAATAATGTACAATTATTAATATTGCACTTTTTATACAAGAAATCCTAATAAATATACACAAAAGATATACATTTACATACATAGAAAGACATTCTTCTTTTTTTTTTTTTTTTTTAAATAAAAAGTTACACGGAAGCTTAGCAACACTATTTCTTGAAGACCCATTCGTAGTGAGAGCATCCACTGCCAGATGTGTTTTGAAGCAACCAAACTGAAGACAGTTTAATGTCATGTATCTGACACTGACCTCAGAATTAGATTCCCAGTTTTGCTGAAAAGTCCACGTTATGGAATCTGTAACACAGCAGTACTCGAACAGCCTTTCATTAATGTACCACAAGGCCTGAGCCCCACTGGGGTGAAGCACAGCCAAACCTTTGATTTAGAGATGGTCTCAAGTCAAAGCCTCAGTTCCAGATAGATCTCCTTTAAATTTTTATAATGCTCAAACCTCCTACTTTGCAAATCCCTTCTAATTTTAAAGCCCTATTCAGAGCAGAGCAGGAATTGCCCAGGAACTAAAAGGATGAAGTACTTCAATGGATGAATAGTCACTGCAATTGGCTAGGGAGAAAGACTCACAGACAGCCTGCAATGTGTGATGTTTGAGGCTCACTTTTTAGATCATATTTTTAGGGTGTTAAACCCAGGCTTAAAAAATATGCTGTTTAGTAGTACCCATTTTCTTGTGGGAGGCAGCCAGAGAGGAGCAAACTTATCAAAATTTATTGGTGTTAGCCCTCTGGGACGGATGCTGAATCTATTCTGTTTCTACTGAGTAGGAACAAAGCCAAAGATATCAGAAATTTTTTCTACTACTTGACTGAAAGGCTTGGCTGTCAGGAGAGAAAATATTCATGTTAGCAGGAAAGGAAAACCCACTTCCTCAAATTTCTTACCCAAACCTCAGCTCTCAAAGAACCTGAACTCTGGGAACTAGTACTCCTATTTATTCCTATGAAGTGTTAGTAGGATGTAGTATGTGAAGCAGCTCTTGTTACCACAAATGATATTTTCCCTGTCTGTGTTATGCACAGGACAGCATTTGCAGGTTTATGTTACAGTCTGTTAGTAGCAGATCATACTTTCTTTCCTTCTCCTAGATAATAGCTAACATCACCACCTCATCTCTGTGCTGAAGCAACCCTCCCAGTGCTGAGCCTCCCTCACAAATACACTCTGGGAACTTTTTCAGATGTCTTCTAGACTCACTCACATTACACAACATTGTTCAACTTTCTCAGACATGACTCTAGATCCTCAAAGATCAACAGCTATCTCTCACTGAGATCATTTGAAGGCCTGGGAGGAGAAGGAGAGAGGGGTGTAGAAAGGTATATAACCAATCTTGGTTGTAATAATAGGCTTATAAAGCAAAATCATATGCTTATATTCCCAAACTACTCTAAGATAAATGGTTGGTATACTGCACAGATGAATGTTTTTTTTAGTATTTTTTTAAATTATTTTTATTTATTTTTATTTTTTTGCTTTGTTTTGTTTTGTTTTCTGCAAACCCTATGATCTGTCAAGCTGTTTGATTCTTTGATTCATGTTGTGGTGGTTCAATGTGATGCTAGGTTTACATTTTGATCCGCTTCCCCATCTATCTATTGGTGTATCCTCAAGTGTGTACAAACATTTTGGGGCAGCCCCACTCCTCTCAGGCCCTTTGCTGGTGGCATGGGATTCTTTGACTTTTTGTTATCTAACCTCATGATTATTTTGCTGCATTCTGTCTCCCAGATTTATAGGAGGGAAAACTTGTCAGGTCCCTTTACAACATCAATTTGTTAAAAGGTTTTCTTTTTCCTTTTTTTTTTTTTTTTTCCTTTTTTTTTTTCTTTTAAAGGGAAATAAATAAATAAAATGAAAAAAAAATCCATTCCATTTATATTTTCTGTGAAAGTCCTTGCCTCAGTGAAGCAAAGGCTGTGATCCCCTTGTTCCTCCATTTTCATTGCATTTGTCTTCAAGCTTTTCCACAAGTCCCACAGCAGCGTGATTTGAACTGGGTGAGCTGGCAAAGTTTGAGTTGCTTCACTTTCTCACAGTACCTTGTGGTGTCTCTGCACTCCACTACCAAAGGAGAAAGAAAAAGGAGAAATGGTGATGAGGCAATGAAAGAAGGGCTTTTTTACCTAAGAACATTTCATTGTGTTGCTGAGAGAGGGGACAAAAACAGCTTTGTACTGGGAGGTCTCACAGCGAGCACGACCTTGTCTTGCTGCAGAGGTTGAGTGGGGACTTCGTGCAGCCAAAGGCTCAAAGGAGAACATGGTGGGCAGCCATTTCTTTCAGAGCATAAGGAGAGCATTTGAGAGAGCTTTTGAACCTTCTCCAGCACTCCTGTGTCATCTACTGGCATTCTAGGGAAGCTCTAGGGTTTCCTAACAGCTGTTACATTGAAGATGCAGTTGTAAATTAAATGGAAACTTCTCTAACAGAGTAGCTCAAAGGCACTTTGTCCAATCCCATGCATTTCAAAAGAGTGTGTGGGAGTGCCTCCACGGTTGACCAGGTGTTGTATTGTGCTTTTCAAATATGTGTCAAAGAACACAGCCCAGGGTGGAGATGTTTAGATACTTTAACCTATATTTCAAATTCCCTAGGACTTTGGTCCCTAGTATCATTCAGAAAGCTTTTGAGGCCTGCAGCCTCCTGCTTTTGAGTTGCAGGTTGGAAAACTGTCCAGTATCTCAGCCAGACCTTGTGTGCATTTTTTTATCTGATGGTGTCCCGCTTTCCATATTAAGGCTGCAAAAAGGGATCACCACAGGGCAGTTATACAGCTCATTGCAATAACATCTGTGTTTTTCTTCTTTTCTGTACCACTAATGGACAGTTGGACCACTTTACACGGTTAGCAAGGAGATACAATCCCAGTCAGCCCCACTCAACACCACTGCCAGCAAACTGCAGTGGGCACCTTGTCCCCTGTGTTGGGATGCTGAGGTTTGGACACTGCATTTTGCATCTGTTCAGGTTGGAGGATACCCAGGAAGTCCAGCTGTGATGCCAAGCACCACAGTTCTGGGAGATGGCTCTCTTTAGAGGACAGATAGGCCTCCCCCTGCCTCCTCCACCCCACTCTTCACATCCTCCCCTGTACTGGGTCTGGCTGGAATGTTAACTTTCCCTGCACACCACAAACCACCACATCCCCTCAGCTCAGGAACGTACTGTTCTCACAGGGCGTGATGTTGCAGCGCTGCCAGTTGGCTGGCCGTGGTCTCCAGGAGCAGTAGTGCTCCAGCATGGGCTTGTTGGTGCGGATATGCACGCAGTCGACGCGCCGGGACTGGAAGCCATAGTTTCCGCAGGTAGCCGTACAGACGGTCCACAGGCTGACTCTCCAGTGCACACCACAGATGTCAGTCCAGCAGTTCTGAGTGCTCAAAGGCCTACGAGCAGAAGGGAAAAGGGGCCCTGTCACTCACCATGCTGCACGAGAAGGAAGCGTGTGCCACTCTGGGCAGCATGCAAGCTCTGGGGACTGCAAACCTCACATGTTATGAATATAATTTGTTCAGAGCACTGTTTGGAACAAGTCTTCACTGGGAGCAAACACAGGCAAGCCTCATGCACTGAAAGGCAATCCTGTAACTACGCTCAGGGATCAGACCTTCAGGTGTTGCCAGCTGGTATAGCACAACTGGAGTTAAATGACAATTTGAACAATTTGAGGGTTTGACCTAAATACCACTTCCCATTAAATGCCAAACCAGAGCTTCATTGAAAAGATGTAATGAAAGAAGTTACAGCCAGTAAAACCCATCAGAGGTTTATTACTTGCTGATGTCTGTAATCAGTGGGAAACAAAGCCATTTCTTAGAAATCCTCCTTTACTCTTTAGCCCTCTCTTAGAAGTGAAGATCATAGAAGAACATTTGGTTCTCTTCTTTTCATCATAAAGACAATTAAAATACATGATGGGGTGCCAAAGAGCCTCTAGCAGTAATTTTCAGCCATGTTTAGGCTTGATTTACATGGCTAAATCTTATGGAAAATAAATGTTTTTATGATGTCAATAGTGGAGCTTATCTTTAGGAACACAAAAGCCATGGAGTCCATTTTATCCAATGAGCACTTGTGTTTAATTGAGAGATAATTGAATATTTCAAATATATATATTTTTTCTAATTTATTTTTTAAATATTTTATTTTTTAAATATTTTAATTTTGTTATTTTAATATTGTTAATATTAATATTAAATATGTTAATATTAAAATTAAAATAATAATTTAATTGAGAGAAGTGAAGCTTTGGCGGTTCTTTCATTACCAGTAGAGCTGAGGTAACAAATGTGCCCTTGGTCTAGGAAGAAATAGCATGGCCTTTCAGTTAGGATTTGGCATGCCTAGAAGGCTCTTCTGTTGTTAGCTAGCGTGTTTTTTTTTTCGTTTTTTTTCCCCTCAAATGAATGAATACTGAAGTCTGGCCTTAAGCTTTCTGAGATTTATGCCACATAATTAAACAGGTTGCACTGTTCCTTTTTGTTACATACAGAAAACACATAAAATGTCAGTTAAATCACTAGTCCATTCAAAATCTATGTGAAAGACAGTGGATTCAGTTGTATGAGATTCCTGTCCTACCTTGGCAAGGTACTGCATTGATCAGATGACACAGAAGTCCCATCTTTGGTCTGGCAAAGTATCTGTCTGTGTTGTACAGCCAGTCGTGGTCCAATGCAAGGCCCATTACACTGTGAACACAGAAAAACACTTAAGGAGGTAAAAGGCAATGTTCCCCTCATATAAGACTGCTGGGGAAATAAAATGCATACTGCTATACAGTGACTATGAAGCTTTCAAGCGGTTCCTGCAGCTCTGCACACTTTAGAGGCTGAGCACGCAGTCATCTTTTGTCCCAACTCACTCTCCTCCAGCAATATTAAAACTATATTTCGGTATCTGCTCTGTAGATTTATTACCCTCTCCTCTTCAATAGTTCAATCTTAAATACATCTGTTAGGGCAAATAAAATACTCTCACATCATTAGCAAAGAGCCTATGATCCATACAGGAAATCTGAATACATTCATTTTACTGTGCATTTTGCAGCTTGAACTATCACAATTTATGGGTAAATTGTTAATAACCAAGAACATATTGAAACAAGGACATATTCCACTACAAATAACATTTTAAAAGCATTGCAGAACAAGAAATGAAACCTGCAAACACAGCAGATCTGCAAGTTTGCTCCAAAAATGAAGTTATCCTAACCAGTTCAAGTGTCTCAGCTGCACGCTTGCTGTTTAACTCTTCTAATCCTCTCCTTCGATTAAACTGCAATTAGTTATTGGTATGTAGCATGTGTTTGTGTTCTTTTAAAATTAAATCAAATGTTAGAAAGCAGATTGTTTATTAAGTATCTGGAAATTATATTCTGGAACAGGCTGGGGATTTGTTAATGTGAAGAAGGAGGAAGTTTTGGCAGGACAGGGCTACTCTCTCTTCCACACTTCTATCTTTCTCCACTGCCCCTAGAAGCCCCATTTCACACTATCATGCACTCCTCACATAATGTTCACTTTCTGCTGTGATTTCTTCCCTTCCTGGTAATTGGAAGAGAGAAGAAAATGACTCTACTCTTTCCCATGTCCCTTGTTGAGCAAGGTAGGTGGAAATGTCATTCATTGGAATGTGTAGAACACTTCTGCATTACCTGTAGGACAGGCAGTCATCATCAGCAATCTTGAGTGACTGCTTTCAAAACATTACGTGATACATAGCAGAGCTCAAATAGTCCACGAAATGCCACTAATATTAAATGGAAGGTGGAAGGGAAAGAAAAAGAATTAGTTCTGGAGGAACGGGGAGGGTAAGTCATCTGTTTTTCTCTGTTCTTTGGGAAAGCTAGTCACTGCACCTCGGCAATGTGGACCTGATGGCCTCTTCAGAGTATCCGATGATACTACTCAGACAGTAATTGAGACACAGAGCCACTGATCCAGTGGTACATTCCTAACTGTAATTAGATAGCAGGTAGTCTCCTGGCTTAGAGACTGAGCTGTATAGGCCCATGTGGGACATCATTTTTTTAAGTAGAAGAAATACTATATCATAATGCATGGAGGTCAGGTGCAACAAATGAATTCAGATCTCTTTGATCATGTTGGCTGAGTATGGTGTCATGGGGAACTGGATAAACCATAATGATCTAAAAGCAAGAATGAGGCAATTGTTTTTTTTGAAAGGATAATCCAGTCCTTACCTGGAATTCCACAGGGACTGAAAATTGGACAGTTTGTTTCCTTCATAAAGAAGGATATTTCCATGCTTACTCATAAATGTAATACAATAACTGGCTTCTCTTTCATGAGAGAAATTTCCAAAATACACAAGCAAGAGTTTAATGAAGATGTCTTCAACTAGTGAACAAAAATAAGTTCTAGTCGCTGAAGATTTTTTTTTCTAACAACATCATAAGAAAACAGATGAGGCATACTGTATTGTGCATGATACTCTAAGCAAACACAGAAAGCATGTGGGTATTAATAACAAACTATTTTGTTACTTTAACCTCTAACACAATGAGATAGCATAATATGAGATAACTCTCTCTCGTTCATTGTGGTATGGTATAACCCTACATGAGAGTCACCACTTCGGAGATCTATGGACTAAAATGTACAAGTTTCTACCCCTCAGTCTGGACTGTCATGGATTCATTGACCTTCACATATGTCTCAGTCATGCTGGAGTGGAGAGAAAAGGGAGGATAGTAATGACTGGTTCTAGGTTATAATTGAATGGGTGTTGGTGAGTATCTTTTCAAGAAATCTCAGCTCACAGGAAAAACAAACAAAACAAATATAAAAAACAAAACAACACAACAACAACAACAAAAACAAACGAACAAAAAGACAAAGAAAAAACAAAGCAAGCTCTTCTCTGGATTCCCACGACAAGGGGATTTAACTCCAAATACTTGGAACATTTGGTATTTATGTAAAGAAACTTTTTAACATATGATCATTTTATGAAGCTGTAAGGAGAGAATTTGAAGATCTGAAAAACAGCATGAAGTAATCTGAAGGTGCTTGTATCCTCCTATTCTGTGTTTCATTGTGAAGCTAATCAAGAAGGCTCATAGTTTATGAGGTTCTGAGGCAACATCAGAAACATTTTAAAACTGTATTGTTATACAAAACCCCCAAACCTATCACGACCATCAGTCCTGAATCCTGACAGGCAAAAATGAGACATACTCCATGGGTGTTAAGGGCAATTTTAGACATAGAGAACGCTATTTCCCAGACTTGTAACCTGTCATTATAATGAAGATCTGCAGACATTTCTACTGTGGACAAAGAGGGGTCTGCAGTGGAAGTCCTATTCAAAAGCAGTTCTGGGGACTGCAGGAAGCTACAGAAACCCAAATATGCAGTGCATCAAAACTGGAGTTCAAAGAGCTGAGCAAATTAGTTGCCTTCTCAAAACCATGCAGACCATAGCCTCTCATCTTCTGTCAGCTTTCCTCACCCCACACTATGAGGCTGTTTTCAGACTGCTGGCATGCTTCTTACCTGGCCCCAGGAGGAGGCCACCCACTCGACACAGGGTTGCTTGTTACAGTTCTGAGTGTCCACGGGGCGCTTGGACACCTGGACACAAGTCTCGTTTGACATCGGGACAGAGCTGCCTTTTGCTGTCAGTCGCTGACATGTCACTCTCCGCGTCTGGATGCCTCCACCGCAGCTCCGCGTGCATGGAGACCATGAAGTTACCATCCATCTGTCAGAGAAAGGCAAGGAAGTCAGGGAGCACATACATGCTGTGAGTGCGCTACCTGAGGTATCATCAGTGCCAACCAGAGTTTATGTGTTGGCTCAGAGAAAGGCAGCAATAGCTTGGTTCATTTGGGCCAAGACCCTGGAAAGTGCTGAGTGCCTCAGCCTCCTATATTAGTCACTGAAAATTTCTTATAGGATGAAAGCTGGGAAAATATTATATTTTTTATCTAAGTATCTCTCTGACAGTTCTTTGGGACCAGAATAATTTTTATTTTTGCCCTTACAGTTGTTTTTTAAAAGCCTGGTAAATATTTCTAGCCCAGTCACAGGGCTTGGACATGGCTGCTCTCACACCACTATGCCACAGGAGCCTTAATCACAGGCAACAATAAGAGTCCCAGCAATGGGTCACAGGGCTTGATCACAGGTTACAGTCACAGGCTGCAGCCCATTTTCAGTCCTCAGCAGAGAAAACTGTCCACATAAAGCTGATAGAGTAGCTTTGAGGGCACTTTGAACTCGCTGCTGACAGAGGAACCAAGAATCTGCTAATATGTGTCAGTCCCTGCCTGCTGTTACCTCCCTCACAGCTGGGATAATATAGTAAAGCCTGATGGTTGCTCAGGGATGGAGTTTGTGAATGGACAGCACAGAGACAAAGAACACATTTTTTCTTTCCTCTTGAGCTTGGACTGTGCATTTAATTGCTGAGGGTCTAATCCCATATGCTCTGGGGTTTAATAAAAGACCTGTAACAACAAAAAATAATTGTCCAGGCCCAAAATCTTACCAAGATGGACAGTACATCTTGCCAATTTAAAGCTGATTAGGTGAAACACCCATGCAGTTGGATTTGGGAAGGAGATATTGGTAGGAACAGGAAGAACACAACTGATTAGTAGTTTCCTGAAGAGACTTATGGTTGTCAGCAGTTTGCTTCATTAAGTTTCAGGATACACAGCAGGAGCTGTGTAATATTGGGGGTGGGGGTGGGGGTGGGAAATAGTGCCTATCTCATCCCTCAATGACAGTGTTTCTGGTTACTTTGCAAAATAGGCAATAGGTGTTCTCAAGCCCCATGGAGAGGCATCCATTACTACTCTTCAGTTTCTGCAGGTGATTAATTCCTGTGGTCACAGAAACAAGCATATAAACAGACACATTCCTGACAAAGAAAACAAAGACACAACTTTTTTTTTTTTTTTTTTTTTTTCTTACAGTTGAACACATCCCCCTCATAAAGCTCTGCCCTGCATTTCAATCAACTTTTATTTCCAAGCATACATCTCAACAGTTTCTCAGGACCTGAGAGAGGAGTGTGGGTGGCGGTACTGTTCAGGAAAGGGATAAAAAGACATAAACTATTCCCATGGAATTTATGGCCATCACTGTAGGCAAACTACTGTTAATGAGTGCATTTCATATTTCATCAAATCTCTTTTGGTTTTCTTCTTATGACTCAGCCTGCAACTCAGAAAATAGTTGCCTGCAAAAATGGGTAAGAATATATTAAGAAAAGATAATTAAACAGGACCTTGCCATATACCCAAGACACAACTGTAGTGGTAAATCTGGCTCGTTATTTCTCATCAGGTTGCTTAGCACCTCTCCTCGCATCAGATTAGACTCTTTTAATATAAGTGCCAGTCCCAAATCACCCTGTTGAATGAGGGAAATTGTACTAAATTTCTCTTGAGATCCTGACTACCTTGTGTTTTCTTACTCAAGAACACCATGTCCACAATGGACATAAGGTAGTGGAGGGAATAAAAAATCCAGAAAAATACAGAAAAACACTTACACACATCTCAGCTAAGGAGCCACTGGATTAGAGAATGGGGGCATTTTTAACACGGACAGAATATAACACTAATTGGACTCTCTGGATAGACACTGGGATGTATTCTTTTTTAGACCAATGGGTGGCAAAGGAGGAAAGTGTGCTCTGCAGGGAGAAAGCTGCAGAACAAGGGAAAGACCTTAATGTAGTCAGAAGTCTTTCAAGCTGTCATGATTCCACTGTGTTTATCAGTAATAGAAAGCAAAAGATTACAGGGGCACTTAAACTGAGACAGTCTGTAAAAGGAGGCAGACCTCTGTCTGACCCCCTTCATGCCCACAAAGTCCAATGGGATGTGCTAATTTTACAAAAGACATTTCCGCTCTGTGAAAGGAATTCAGTTTTACATCTGCAGCTGCATTTCTGCCTGTTTTGACATTCAGGAAGCTCAGGAACTCATATAAGAAACAAAGAAACAAAACCTACTAAGTAAAGTAGCTGCTAAGTCTAGCTTCTTTGTCTGTTCTGCTGTTGGAATCAAGTCTTATGACGCTACGTGGAATACAAAAAAACATATGACCCTGCAGTTCTTGGGTGATGAAACTCCTGTGTGTACAGCGCTGTGTACAGGATAGGCACCAAATTTACAACCAACACAGCCTAGAATTACCCAAGAAAACTCAGCCCATAGAAGTGTATGGGATGAGATGAGCTATGTGTGAGGATGCTGAGAGAGCTTGTCCATGTCCCTTCAAGGCTGCTTGCTATCATTATTGAAAGGTTATGGATACTAGAGAGGCCCCTGACAATTGGAGAAACAGAAGCATTGCCACCATCTTCAAAAAAGGATGTAGGGATGACGTACATGTATAGGGAACTGGTCAGCCTTACTGGGGTGCCTGGGAAAATCCAGAAGCTAGTCCTTGTGGTTTGTGTTTTTGTGCAAAAGCAGATGACTGTGAACAGTCTGCCCAGACTGATCAAAGGTAAGTCATGTCTGATGTACCTGATTGACTTCTGTGATAAAATGACCATATCTGATGAAAAAGTGAGGGACATGGAAAATATTTACTTGTCTCCATCAATAGTCTAATATCCAAGCTGTGATCTGGATAGGTTGACATGGGTTGAGTGAAAAATGTGTTTGATGATGAGGCTCATAGGGTGGTGATGAATTGTTTTTACTCTGCCTGAAGGCTGTTAACAAACAGGGTGTTACGGGGCTCAGCATTTGTCCCTGTTCATGTTCTTGTTGGCTCACTTCTGTCAAGCTCCCCTTGATGGCAGCTGCAACCTTGGGCATACTGAGAGTTTCCCTCAAGTTTTGTGCCCTGCCTAGATGAAGCCCTGAGCAGCCTGGCCTGAGCTCAGCCAGCCCATGGAAGCCTGTGATTCTACTTGGCCATGATGGGCATTATTAATGAGTCATAAAAGGAAAAGCAGAAAAGGTAGACTTAAGCAGAAAATATAGACTTCTTGGACAAGTTTTCCTGTAATTCAAGATGTTTCTCCATCATCCAAAATGACAAGTACCAACAAATGTCTGGAAAATACTTTTCAGCCTTGATGTACCATATTTCTTGTGCTGTATTTTGATCAGTTGTGAAACAATGCTGAAAACTGATAATCAAAAGCACCGATCTTCTGGGGAGCTTTGGCTTCTGGGGAGCTTTGGCTCTGGGAGCTTTGGTTCAGATTTGAAATTTGCAGCTTAGACCTCTCTGTAACTTTGATTTGCATATTATTATTATTTTTTTTATTATTATTATTATTATCAGCCACCATATTGTTAATCACACACAAAACTCAGAGAAAAACTGTGCAGTGCTGGCCCTAAGACATGATGTCTTTTCAGAGTGAGTTGATGTGAACTCTAGGACAAGCATCTTTTCTAACTAGTCAGTTACTGGGACAACTTTATTTTGAAGGGTCCAGATTATTACTTCTGGAGCTTACTTTCTTCTGGTCACTTTCCAGTCATTGCTATTGTATGTGGAGAGTATTGAATTTATATTAATAAACCACAAAGATACTAGATCAGTGCTTTTTCTCTAATGAGGATCTGGCCTTGAAATGTCTGAAAATCTGCTAGTTCTTAATCGGAGGTAGGAAGACAAGTACATTGTGTTCTTTTACTTTACAGTTTCAACATACAGTAAGTACTGTCTGAAGGCCCCATTTAGGGTGAAATCTTTCCTTTCATGAAGTACAGCATTGTGCTCCCTCTCCCCATGTAACATCAGCCCCCAGTGAAGTTTACGAGTTTGAAGAACTGGTGAGGCTTGAAATGGAAATGAAAATTTTCTACCTCATTGTAAAAATGCTGATTATTCCCACTGTCAGGGAAGAATTCAAAAGTACCATGAAGCTGTGACCTTAGCTGATAAAGAGTAAGCAGTAACTCTTCCATCCATTTCTAACATAACTACTGAAGGAGTAAACACTGTCTGTACCATTTACTGTCAACATTTTCCACAAATCTTGCTACTAATTCCCAACTGTCAAGGCTAAGCACTAAAAAGTTCCCTTTTAGCCATGACTTTTCCCCAGACAGGCAGTGGCAGGGCTACAATGGCATGCACTCCAGCACCAAGAACTTTACAAGTGCACTTTAAAAGCATATATGACGTTTTAACATGGTAAGGACAAACCGTGAAGGGCAGTCTCTCCTGTTGCATGCAATGGGCTGCAGGGATGGCTTGGGCTTCTCTTTGCAGTGGGATATGTTGACTTCAGACCCATCCAGTAAGCATCTGAGCTGGGGCAGCTGCACCCCTTTGTGGCCACAGGAAGCAGAACAAGCCATCAGCTTGTCCACTGACCACTGGTATTCTGCCAAAAAAACATGGGAGGGACACATTAACACTTAAAAACTGTCAGCAGGAGACTAACTCTCTTTTGTAACCATGCCGTTCCTCCTCCTCCCCTCCCTCCCCCCCCCCTTTTTTTTTTATGTGCTCAGAAGCATCAGACATGGAAATCAAATGACGCTGTAGCACAGTTCAGTGATACCAAATGACAGGTACATGGGGCATCAGAAATCCTTGCATTTATATAAACTTGGATAATTCATTGAGCCTATTAGCTGTCTGTGAATTAGTCAGAAACTTCAGAAGGCCATTGGGAGAATGAGACCAGCAGGTACCATGGCAAGCATGTAAGCTCCTGGTATGCAGGCACTGCAGAAAGCCTCGCAGCTGGTATTTGTGGTAAACATATCTCTAATTTAAAAGATAAGAAAGTAGTATGTGTGTGAAAATAACTACCTTCTCAAAGACTTGTTAAAAAATACAAAAAAAGGAATTTTACAGTGACAAAGCAGTATGGAGCATCATTAAAAGTAATATAAGAATGATTTCATAGAATATTAAGCTCTTCAGATTTTTTTTCCTTAAATGATATTTTTAGTTCCCAGTGATTTCTTCCTATTCAGTCAGATTTTTTTTTTAATTTAATTAATTTAATTAATTATTATTATCAATATTATTATTATTTTGCATTGGTTCATGAAAAAGGTGTTATTAATCCTTCTGGCGATACATCCTTTATACACTTTTCAGAAGTGTATAAATTCACTTTTTAAGGTCCCTAGATAGTTCATAAAGCTTGATCAGAGTTCTTGACCTTTGATAAAAATCAAACTAGTGTAGTCTGACTAACTCCCAAGAAGACCCCTGGTTCGTTCATTCCAGTTGATTTTGTCAAGTCATTTCATACTATGAACATTTATTACAATGCAATTCAGTGGATGCAATTACAGAGGTCAGTGAATTTTTCATATTCCTCTTTGCAAATCTACTCTTAAAACATATTTTAAACGAACTTTTAAACTCAAATAACAAAATAGTGATGGGAAAACATGGCACCTGCAAAGAAGACACAATTTGGCCTTGCCTTTCACTTTTGTGAGAGCTTTGAGACTGAGATAGAACTGAAGGCACATGCTCAGTGTATTGCCAAGCATTAAAAAGACCCATCCATTTTCACTTGTCATGTGAAGGACTTTCTGAGTCTTCTAGAAAGCCCTTAGACTCCCTCATTGAAAAGTTTGGATCACCCCAAAGTAGGAGAATGAAAGGAAAGAATGGGCTTATAATCTGTTTTAACATCTTAAAGGTACACTTACAAATTCAGAGCTATGTATTCAAAAACACAATATACATTTTCATTCTTAACCATTTATCATTGCAAAGGGGTATGATTTAGTGAAGGACATTTCTTACCATGTAGATTACAGAGATCATTCATTCTGAAAGTGAATGAAGGAGTTGCAACACATTTTAAGTTTTATTGCAAAAATTAAGAAAAAGTTAAATTATTTTCCACTCCACCACCGACAACTGCAGAAATGAAAGATGCATATCCTTTTCCAACCCATCCACACTGCTCTGTTCAGTGACTTTGTCACCGTCACTTTATTTCTAGGATAAAAATAACAGTGACAGCAGTTTTACAAGCAAAGGGTTTTCAAGCAAGAAGAGACTGTGTAACAATAACTTGAGAAGATTAACAGCAGGTTTTCTAATTTTAAAGGTTTGATCTGTGGAAAACCTGTCTCAAATTTCTAGTTGACACAGCAGCTATAAGTATAGCTTGAATTATCAAGGTGTGCTACATGCTCAGCAGGCCAGAAACATCAGATGTCGTTTTGGAAAAGTGACACTGCGAGTGAAACCTAAGACATTGCAAGTTATTTGCTAGGCCTGAAAATCTATATCTATGGTGGTAAAACATCAAAACACCTATTTCCTGCTGTGCTTCACAGCCCTGGATTCAGAGACAAGAAATACAGGATAAGAAAAGCAATGCAGGGAAGTCAATGCCAAGAGCTTCATGGGGGAGAAGGACTGAAACCAGAGTTACCTTGAATTGTCAGGGAAGTATTTTGTATGAGTGAGCCAGCCTCATTCTGAGCAAGACAGCTGAATTCACCTTCAGGAGCATCACTAATGTTGAATATCTGAAGAACTCGTCCTGCTGCCAGGAGGTGATGCCTCAGACTGAGAGGCTTGCCGGAGTAAAGCCAGGTGATGTTTGGGGTTGGATGGCCATCCACAGCACAACCTGAAAATAAGGATATGAAATAAACCTGCTGAGTATTGAACTTGTTGTAAAATTATGTGCTCTGAAGAGAGCAAAATTAAAGGAAAAAAACACTTCAATTCATTTTTTTCCTAATTTTCTCATAAGGAAAAATACAAATATTGTAGTAGTGAGTACCTTCTCATCAGCTTAAAAAACAAAAAGAAACAAACAAACAAAAAAAGCAAAACAACAACTCCAAAAAGCCAGTTAATCAGCGATATGAAAATCTCAGATCAGTTTAGAAATATTTATATCAAGCTTTCTAAGGTTCCCATTAATTTAAATCATTCTCATTTCAGTATTCGGGAAAGTGGCAGATGAAGTTACACACCTAGCATAAGCTCAACAAACATTTTTGAGCAAGCAGTACGAACAGAACTTGCCCTCCAACTCCTCTATTTTAGCCACAGGACCACCTTTCTCTCTCTCTCTCTCTCTCTCTCTCTTTTTTTTTTCCTTTTTTTTTTTTTTTTTTAATTGTAGTGTTTTAAACATTAGAAGTTTTATTTACACAAAAGTTATCACATTTTTTTTTCATACAATTTTCATTAAAAATGTTGAGAAAACAAAGACAGAATTCAGCTTTTAGAGGTTGTTTATCTCAGTGATGAGCAATTCTTTAATCCAAACCAACCAAACCAAGCAACTAAAGAAAATTGGCAAATCTGTAGCATCATTTGGGAGTGCATACTGATCATCAGATAAACTAATGAGGTTTCATGGTGAATTCTTTGCCTTTTGAGCTAATGGAATGGGTGTATCTGTAAGTTATTGTTTCCTGTAGTCCTCCTACCAGCTGCACACTTTGCTGGCTTCAGTGATGAACTGTACACAGCAGAAATTTTGTGAGACTTGATAATGGAAAGATAGATGTGTATCAGAGGACAGATAGATAAGTTACCTTGTGTATTTCCTGGGGGAAAAAGAAAGAAATGGACAATTGCCATGATGTAAACCATCTGCATCGACTTCAGGGATGGAGAACCAGAAAAGCCATGCTGAAGGGAATCTGTACATTATTTGGACTGCTTGAAAATTATGCTCGTCCTGCACCTCCAGCATCTCTCTGATACATAAAAGGTCTGGCTAAGTTTCTAGGGGTGCAGTCTACACTGATTGTTAGCTTGTGGTACAGCAGCTTTATGCTGTTCTGTTCATAATACTTACGTATAATGAATCTCTTTTGTCCTTTTGTCTCTGCAGTGAGGACCCTTTCTACCCTTGTTTTGACCTTAGTCACTACCCTTCAGTAACACTAGGAAATGGGCTGCAGTATTCTTTACTTATTTGCCTTTTGGCACTGATCATACCTCCACGCACACTAACTCTGTAGCAGAAGATGCTGCCTTGCACATGAGAATCAAAGTTTGCTTGCTCATACAAACGAGAAGAATTCATTCAAGGTGGAAAAAGCCAGTGGTGACTGACCCATGCATGGCATGTCACAGATGCTGAGAGACAGATCCAGGGGCTGCAGAGGGGGTCTTCACAGTACCTACGTCTACGTCTCAGGCTGTCTGCCACTCAGAAGGATGAATAGTGGGCCTCTCACCAGTACACTAGCCACACGTGGCTCTGTTCCTCATGCCCTGCCTGCAAGCTCTGTGAGGCAAGGCGTTGGTTAGACAAAACTTCCCTTTTGGGCTGGTTCACTCTTTATGAAATACATATTAGTGAGTGCAAAGATTCCCCAGCAGAAGGCACATAGGGTACACATTAGCCTGTGCAGTTGCAATGGTAATGTTTTACTGTCAAAAGTCAGGTTAATACAGCTAAATCTCAAAAAAGAAACAAATAAAGAAAAAAAAAATGAGATGAAAAAGGGAGAATGAGAGACTGCTCATTGCTCACAGAGATCACTTCACTTCCTGTGTTCCCCTTTTATTTATAAGGGTGAAGAGTCTTTGCTTTTTCTTTCAATTTCCTTGGCAAAGTCTAATGTAGTTTTATCCTTGGCAGCTCTCTTCCTAACATTACATTTCCACTGCATTTGCTTCATTTTACCTTACGCCTTTTGTCCTTTCTAAGTACTGATGTTTTTTCCTTCTCTTGTTCTGAGAAACAACTTACCCAGTTTCCAGGAGATATTCATTCTCCACTAAATGAGAGATGTGAAAGGTATCAGCCCAAATGGTTTAAGGTTGTGTGAGTTAAAAGCAATAGAAAACAAAGCAATACTCAGGAAATGGACAAACAGTAAGTGGCCGTATTATTTTTCCCTACAGTATTCTAATTTTTTATAGTTTGCTCAACTTGTAAGATAATTGAAGCGGTTTTCACAGGTCAGCATATAGCCATGACAACTGAAAAAGACATGCTGTGAATTCAGTTTTACTGTTGGCATTTGCAAACGGTTTGAGCAGGATAAATGAAGAAAGCAGAAAGGTCAGTTTGACATTAAATGCAGAGGACCTGAAATTGATTTCAGTGTGCAACTAGTTCTAGTTCATGCCTGTTTTTCTTTTAAAAATTTTATTGCCAAGCAGACCCATATAATCTTCCTGTTACTATTTCACTGGTCTTGGATACTATTTATTCTTTCAAAATGTGTAAATAGAATACTAGCTAAAGGATCAGCCAGCAATTAACAATATGGGGGGGGGGAGGGGGGGGATGAGGGAGAGGGGAGAACAAATTCTGTTCCCTCAGTATGTTTTACCAGTAAGTAATTATTACATTTTTTTCACATTTAACAATAAAACTTTACTAACACCTAAGAGACTCATATGTAATGGATACTCCTTATTTGTCTATGCAGAACAAGAATCATTCACATTTCACAAGTGACATTTTCTATGTTTCCCACATTTAGGGATGCATAAGCTATGGGATAATGTTTTATTCATATTAAGTGAGAACCACAGTACAATAAAAAAATATATCTTCCATTAATACCCATTTTAAATCTCCCAGGAAAAATTTAAATGCAACTTAATGCAGATTAACAACACATATTCTCTACTTCCTTCCATTCCTGTGGACACTGATGGCTTTATCCTTCCAAAGCTCAACACTCAACATCTGCCCCTATAATAAAACAAACAGCCTGAGGAGGAAAAACTGGCTTTATTTCCAAACAGCCCAGCTATTGAAGAGTGCTAGTATGTCAAGACACCTAGAGAGATGGGGAGGAGAATTTTTTTTGGGACTAGTTCTGAGCAGTGGAAGTTGTAGCATGAGAGGGACCTTCTTCAGTTCTTACCTAGAGAAAGAAAATACTGCCTTCACCCTTCCTTTCAAGGTCTGCCATGACTCTGAACTCATTCAAAGCCAGAATGAGTCACAGATGTGCAAAATTTGGACAAACAAACAAAAACCTAATACCAATTGCATCTTTTAGCAGGAATTATGTTAATATTTCAAGGATAACAAGGGTGTATTTGGAAAAGGAAGATCAATGTTTCACAATTCTAATAATTTCTCGAGAGGAAAGAGCAAATGTAAAGTGTAGAAGAAATTGAAGTCCCCATTATATATTTGTGACTTTCATTGTAGGACTTTAGCCACAGAAAGACTCTGGGCTACTGCACAAAGAACAAAATATGTAGCATGCATACTCCCATTGCTCACCCACACACTTGAATGACAGAGACAAAGCAATGTGAATGCTGTTGACTCTAGAATTCCTTTTAGCAGGCTGCTAACTTAAGTCAGCAGAATTGCATGACAAAAATGGCAAATAAGTTATGCACTAACCTAAACACAGTTTGTAAAAGAAGGAAAAAATACAAAGCTGTGTTTCAGAATTATACCTATTCTTTTAAGAATAGATTTTTGTCATGCATTTGCATTTGTCTGACAAATAGTTCTGCAATTTAATTAGAGAAAAAGAGAGAAATTTGTTTCCCTCCTGTATCTAACATAAAGGGCAAAATTTGATGGGAGTATTGGAAAAGGTTCTTCATGGAGTGGGTGGTTGGGCACTGGAACATATTTCACAGGGAAATGGTCATGGCACCGAGTCTGCTGGAGTTCAAGAACTGTTAGGACAATGCTCTCATACATACGGTTTAATTTTTAGGTAGTCCTGTGTGGAGCCAGGAGTTGGACTCAATAATCCTTGTATGTCCCTTCCAACTTGGGATATTGCATGATTGTATGAAATTTTAAGCAAATGCAGGTAAGGTAAGATTACGTCTGAAAGTCGTACAATCCCTAAGCAAAATCTGTTTGCTGAAGTGGCAAAACTAAGAGACAAGCCTTTACAGTTCTTCTTAAATAGTAAAGATTTGTTCATATAGTAAGCAGAAAGTGTAAATTTAAACTGACATTGTTAATTCTGGTTGTTATGAAAATTGTTATGAAACATAATTCTCAATGCTTTCATGCAGTGTATAAAATAAAACTCACAAAGGGTAATGCGATCCTGCAAACCCCCAGAAGAAAGGGTCAAGGTTAATGTAAGTATAACCTTTGTTTTTAATAACTTAAAGAAATCCAAATGAACAAGAATTTATGCTAGACAAGGAAAGACATGTATTTAGGAATTCTTGAAACATGCTAATTCAATTAATGACAGTAGAATTAAAAAAAAAAAAAAAAAAAAAAAAGGTATTAGGTATTTTAAATAACTATTTAAGGCTCCAACGAGCAGTTGAAACTTACTATATTAAATATATGACATGGCTTTTAAACTGTTTTCAAAACACCTAAACTAGTTACCCAATGCCACACATGTTGATGTTATTAGATATCATTTACTTAGCATTTTAAATCTACACCATATTCAACAAAACCTGAGATAGGCCCATTCCTTGCCTCAGAGAAGCTGTAAAAATGTTCCCAAATATACGTGTTGAGCCCATTAAAAAAGCAAGGGAACTTTCAGACTTCAGTAAAAGAGCTTGTTTTCTAATAAGAACTCTGAAAATTATAATCCTACACACTAATAATCTTGTATGACTAAGAATTGGGATGAAAATAATTAGGAATGGTAAAAATAAAAAAAAATAGAAATTATGAAAACAGTGCCTACAAGAATGGACACAATGCTGAATAACTTAGATAACTTTCGTGGGCTTATTCAGTGCATGGCAAAGACTGAAATGAATATACTTCAGATTAACATTTTGCTCCACTGATGCTACTGCTCCAAGTTAACTGCACAAATATACTTGTGGGTGAAAAACAGCACTCGGTCAGGTGGAGCATGCACTGAGCAGTAGTGCAGCTCTAGAAGTCTGACAAGGAGACAGAGCAAGAGCTAGCACAAAACATGATTAGCAGCCCAAGCTGCGAAGGCCAGTGCTGCTGGAGAAACCTTTCTGTATTTATTAAGCTGATATAAACTTGCTGCATTCTGAGACTTCATCAGCTCAGGAAACTTCCTGTGGTGCAAGGAAAATAACAAACACAGAGCAGAGGAGGTGGGGGCCAGATCGCTGCAGGGCAGCAAGGGCTGCCTGCTCCAGAGGGGACTGTAACTTTTGTCTGATTAACAAGTGCTTTAACAGTTTAGGGGAGGTCTTGAGAACCAACACGGAAGGAGAGAGTGTTTCAGAATTGAGAATGGATAAGCCCTTTAGTCTACAGGTTAGGAATCCCATGGTGTTTGAAACTCTCTTAACACTTACTCTAGAGCAAAGCTTAAGTTGTGCAAAAGGCACAACAATGTTTTATGTGAAGGAGTTGGCAGATTGACAGGTAAGACTGGGATACCTGTGGTGAGTCTCATCACCCTAGCTCTCAACAGAGTATGCCTTAGTGGGTATTTTAGAACAGAATCTAGGCCACTGCTCCTGGAAAAGCCATGAGCTGCAGCTTTTGCCACAAAACCAGAATTATACAGATATTTCCCATGAAGCCAGTGATACTATTTTACGTGGCAGTATTTTGGACCACTGCTGGATCAGTGGTTCTCATATTGGCTCATTCATGGTGCCAAACTGAAGCAGCAGGGTGTCTTGAGGACCTTGTTCTTTTAACTCTGCTTTCAGAGCTCTGCAGCAGCAGGACCAGAGCATGACTGCCTGAAGAACAAACACTATATCAGCATGGTCAAAGTGTTTGACCAGGCAGACATGGTTTACATACCATACACACTGTGAACTGTACACAGTAGTCATGTTCAAATGAAAATCTACACTTTTCAACAAAAGGCTAGTAGTGTAGTCTGATGCAGAAGGAAGATACAGCAATGCTATGTGAACCTTACGTAACTTTTAGAATGGAAAAGAATGTGACAGTCTCTGACTAGGGAACTGGAAATAATTATCATGGCACACCTATGATACTCATTTTAATTTTATCCTTACAGATATGTAACTTATATGGGAATTCTCAAAGTGTGATGAGGCAGCGTTTCCATGGAGACAAAAATGGAAGGGGATGGAAAACAAAATTAACTGGACAGATTATCTCATGGATGCACCTGGTACTTTATCCTCAACACAGTGGAAATATTATTAACGTAATATAAAGTTTCCCCAAAAAACATTCTTTAACATTAGAACTACTTTTCTAACGTGGTGTCCAAGTTATTACAGAGTGAGAGGAGATGGGAAAAATGATGTTGTAGCAAAATAACTTCCTAGATGGTCAAGATTTTATCTGACTCCTACTGCACAATTTCTGCAGTTGCCTCATTCCTTAGGGGAGCACAAACACTGGTTTAATCATAATTACTCATGAGTTATATATTTACTGACTTTTTGCACAGATTGTAAGTTACTTCTACAGTAGAAGAAATACTAAGGTATTTCTACATCCCATTTCCAACTGCAGCACTAATTCACAAGAACTAGGGAAATTTAGAAGAGGCTTATGAGCCTTATGAGAGAGGAAACGGAAAAGGGAACCAAGGAAAATTTCTGAAGTTTCAAACAGATAGTCTTCCTTGAGTATACCATGAAACATGGCTACAGATCCATACTGGTGGGTTCAGTCATGTTCATCAGGTTCATTTATTACTTTTCATAGTGATTTCAAATAAATAACAGTTTTATGTTTACAAATTCTGTCTCAAAGCAAGACACATAGCAACAAATTGCAGCACTAACTTTTTTCTGTTCTACTTAGAGAGTTTGATTGTGATCATGGCATTAGTTTGAACTTCTTCTTCTCATAAAGTAGACAGCTGCATAGCACTTGACTCACAACAAAACACCCCAGAAAATATTAAAAAGTTTTAGGTCAATTCTTCTGTTCAGTGCCACACCAAGACTCTCAAATATGCAGAGAGGCAAATACTAGCCAAAGGTTTGTACAGGTCCTCTAGACTGAAAACCCAGTCTAGGGCTCGGCTCTTGGTTCTTGGTTCTTGGTTCTAGGGCTTGAACATCAGGGCTTGGTTCTAATGCAGTTGCCCTTTTCAGAGAAAGTCATTTATTCACACTAAAAATATGGCCATTGAAGGCAAGGTGGCTACAAAAATGCTTTCACACTCTGCTTTCTGAGGTCTCTTCTGGACATTTAAGTGGCTCTACTGGAAAATAAGGGGAGTATACTATAGCTGGTAAAAGGAAAATGAGAGGGAAATACTGCTGCTGATAACTGGAATCCAAACTTGATATGGAACAACAATATATTTTTTTAAATTTTTATTTATTTTTTATTTATTTATTTTTTTTAGTTGACTGAACTTTTCTGGTCATAAAACTTAGATGATACACTTTATCATCTAACTTTACAGTTATTTTTAGTATCTCCTACCTATATGGATTTATTTCCTCGTACGGGGGTGTCGAGAGGCAGGAGACCTTTTCTCCATTAACACCAGTGACAGGACCCGTGGGAACGGGATTAAGCTGAGGCAGGGGAAATTTAGGCTTGACGTCAGGAGGGGGTTCTTCACAGAGAGGGTGGTTGCACACTGGAACAGGCTCCCCAGGGAAGTGGTCACTGCACTGAGCCTGTCTGAATTTAAGAAGAGATTGGACTGTGCACTTAGTCACATGGTCTGAGCTTTTGGGTAGACCTGTGCGGTGTCAAGAGTTGGACTTGATGATCCTTAAGGGTCCCTTCCAACTCAGGATATTCTATGATTCTATGATTCTATGATTTATTTATTAAGTTATTTATTAGTATATAGATACAGATGTAAGCATAGCCTGGAAAGATGAAAATTCAGAGTCCTAAGCTGGGGATGACAATATGGAAAATATGATAACTACACAGTCACAATACTGGAAGAGCTGACTGGATCAGTATCTTTCCATGTCTTCATCCTCATAATGTCTCTGTAAGGTAGAGAAATGGTGTTTATCCTATTTAGAGTTGCAAAAGCACAGCTCAAATTCCAAGGAGACTAGAGCAGGAAATAAAAAGGGTATGAAAAGCATTTTTCAAATAAATGCCCTGACTTTTTCTAATAGGGTTAGTCACATCTCCAGATTCACTAGAATAGCCATAGTGCTCCAGTACTTGTACCAGTTTCATTTCATCCAAAGCATAAAACCAGAATAAAGGCCAAGAATTTGCATAATGATGGTATCTTCCATTTTGATTTAAAAAATTAGAAAGCTGTTATATATATATATATATTTTGATCAAAATATGAACATCTCATCAATGTATAGTAAGCCTTAAAAGTATGCATTGCAGCTATACATAACAGATAGCCTAACTTCCATTCTTACAAGTCTAATATTTCTGAGTTGCTTTTTTTTTTTCTTTTTAGAGACATTACTTAAGCCTTGCACTGTGCCAAGTAAGAGTTACATGTACTTTTCATTTCACGTCCTAGCTATTTTACATATTTATGCTTCACTTTCTTTCTAAATTCATGAGCTTGTCTTGCATTCCCTCCCTCCCTCCCTCCCTTCCTCCCTTCCTCCTTCCCTCCCTCCCTCCCTCCTTTCCTTTCTTCCTCCCTTCCTCCCTTCCTCCCTTCCTCCCTTCCTCCCTTCCTCCCTTCCTCCCTTCCTCCCTTCCTCCCTTCCTCCCTTCCTCCCTTCCTCCCTTCCTCCCTTCCTCCCTTCCTCCCTTCCTCCCTTCCTCCCTTCCTCCCTTCCTCCCTTCCTTCCTTCCTTCCTTCCTTCCTTCCTTCCTTCCTTCCTTCCTTCCTTCCTTCCTTCCTTCCTTCCTTCCTCCCTTCCTTCCTTCCTTCCTTCCTTCTCCCTTTTTATTTGGTATTAATTTGCCTTTATCTCAACTACAAGTTTTTTTTTTTTTTAACTGATTATCTCCCCCATCCCACTGTTGTAGTGGGAGAGTGGGTGAACAACTGTGTGATCCTTAGCTGCTTGCAGGGTTACACCACAACTTCCAGAGGTCTGTGATAAACTCGCCCACTATACTGGAAGGCTGTGGGGAGACTAAGTATGGGAGAAAACACAGAATCTGTAACTGCGATTTATACTGATATGAGTACACTATAATCTAGATGTAGATTTAAAAATAGGTGACTTGAGTCCTATTTTTTTCAGTAATGGTTCTCTTTGTGAATGAAACCAGATTCTTTAGGACAGCTACAGACAATGTATTCAGGCAATGTATGTATACTTTCTATATTTGTTTTGATGATATTACTTGACAAAGCACACAATTTGTAAATCTGTAGCTTACAAATTGATTCCTAGCCCATCCCATGCTGATTTTTTCATTGGGAAAAATCTCTCAGGAGCTTTCCTCGGGTTTTAGTAATGTAGGCCTCAAACTCAGGTCAGTAAAACTTGAGTGAAGTGGAGGGAGTTGTGTCAAGAAGGAATCTGCTTTGTTATTTTGCTATTGAGATTCATAGAGATTTTTACCCCTGAAGTGGAAGGGCAAAGTACAGGGCAACATGGTCAAATAAAATTAGTTTAGAGGTTATACACAGGCAGGGAAGAACACCCTTTTCTATTTGATTGCTATTTTCAAACAGTCAAATATCCCTGCAACATAAATACCTCTCTCTGGAAAAGTGAGAGGAAATGGATGAAACAGGAGCGTGACCCAGTCTTAACAATAGTGAATACAATAAAACCTACTCAAAATGATTTATTTGATACTAATAAATACCTTCAGATATTCCCCACAACAAGGGCTATTTCACTGCAGTTTTTGTGCAAGCAGAAATGTAATCCAGAGCTGCATGCTGAAAGCTATTGCAAATGTACACAGATGTTAACACTAGGGTAAAGTAAACACTGCAAAACTAAAAACGTAAATAGATAGCCCCCATTGTGAAAAGAAAGTCCTAAAATTGCTAGTAAATGTTAAAAATAATGGAAAATACAGAGACCAGAACTTTAAACAACCAGACAGCTACAGACCCTTCAATGAAAGTTTCAGATTCTTACCTCTGAAAAGGTAAAAGATTGTTCTGAAACTGCAAAACTTGGTGAGATTTCTCCATATGCAATACCAAGAATGTTGGAGAAGCTGTTTGCCTATCTGAGCCTGATAGTAATTAGAAGCTGAAGATCAGTGTGAAAAAATGAAATTTAAAATAAACATGCCCTGAACTTTAAAAAAGGGTAAGATTCTCTTTGTAGACAAATCACGTTCACAGATATGAGAAGAGTTTGCAGCCTCTAACAGAACTTGGACTGTAGAAAAGAGAAAGCTATATGGAAGGCAGAATAAAATAGTGAAGACAGGGATAACATTTAATTGGAGATTATTTCCTTATATTGCTTTCTGCACACATTGGTTGTGTGATATAACAAAGAAAAGTGAAATGAACAGGATTAAAAGAAACCTTGTAAGAGAAAAAGCAAGGCTAGAGGGATAGGGAAAACAAGAAACTGCCTTGGAGAAGGATTACATACAATATGGATTAGTAGACATATGGGAAGACTAGTACACAAATGCAGAAGAAATAGAAAAACATATCCATAAGCATTTCTTCTCTTAGATCAACTGACTCGCCAGTTTTCCACGTCTTGTGTTGAAAGACATTGCCAGCCTTTTAGGTCACAGATTGCTTATTACAGGGTGTTATGAAGTGTGGCACAATGGAGACCTTTGCCTACAGCATTGGGGTGTAACACTAATAAGAGGACTATTTTTTTCTTTCTTTCTTAATGAATAAAAAAGAGTTTCCAAGTTCTGAAAACAATTTAACAATTATTATGATGGCCAAAAGACTGTTCCAGTGCTCTGTGTATAGATAATGTAAGCCTGTAATGTAAAGAAACCTCTTTAATCTAAAAAAAAATAAAAAAAACATAAGACACTTGACTTACCTATGAGAGCAGAGCTCCCTGGACTGATGGCCATTTTTGTTCCTGAAGGAGAAGTCAGCACTGAAGGAAGTCTGGTCCCAGTGCTGAAAAGCACTGCTGTGAAGTCTTCTAGGTGAGGAACGGGTCGCGGAGGCTCTAGTAACAGATTGGGAAACTGAAGTGATTAGCAATACTATAGCAGAAAATACCTCAGGGACTTAAAAAAAACACACCACTACCTGCTACTGTGTTACTGGCCATGCTGCAACATTATAATTTCAAAGGGGCACTCTAAGCAGCTTCAGGAAATTACTAAAGGTGTGCTTTATTTGATATTAGGTAAGACACTAGAGGAAGTATTAAAATAACATCTAGATAAGTATGACTACAAAATAAAAGAAATTATGTCTGAAGGCTACCATGGCATTATAGGTTGACCATTTTTTATGTACTGAAAGTATGTGGTATCAAGAGATAAAGGGCAAATTTATACAGCATAGCAGCCTAATCAAATGTCCATGGCAGTCACTCGAAAACTTTTCATGTCTGCTACAGACTGAATCATGCCATGATTAAATATGGTTATAACCCTGTCAAATCTTGTGGTATACTTAGGCAGAGCTACAAAGGACTAAGAGCTCAAAGAGCTCAAGAGGATCAGTCTACACTGAGAACTGCATGATTTAGTCCTTTATAACAGTAAAACTATTTAAAAAAAAGATTGCATTGCCTATCATTCCCAATTCTTTTTGTTGTGGAAATTATAGAATATTTGATTTAAGTGAATGGTGGCCTCATCACTTTTCGATAAGATCACAGCACAAACCGAGCAATATTTCTGCTGCTCAGCATATTCAACACCAGAAGTACATGGATGCTTGTACTATTTATTTCCACCAAGAAACTAAAAATGTGATTTGCCTAAAAGAAAAAGCTTACATAACCCACAGTAACTTTGAATCTTTAAAAAATAAGCCATTTTTAGAGGTCAGAAAAGCATCTAAAAATCTTGTGGGAGTTCTGATGTACAGCCTGAAACCCAGCTGATATTTATTGCAGATTTTTTTTCAACTCAGTTTCTAGAGCCAGTCGGGATTCATAGGGGAATCATGTGAATGCTGTTAGAATGCTGTGAAACTGTAAGAAATCTCACTTTAAAACTTCCTCTGGAAGCTCTATCATCCATAAGACCTATGCTCACTCCAGTAATGAAAAATGAGAGCTGTAGTGGCTGCTTTAGTGATTTTGTACCAATAGCATGGACTAGGTTTCAAAATTTGACACTTCACTATCAAATGTACTAAAGCATTTACATAGTCTGGTTGGATCATTCATCTTCCAGGCAGGGAGAAATAATAGAGGTGAGTTGCTCAGAAAGGAAAACCCTTTCCCACAGGTAACACTTCCACCCATATTTCACAACTGACATTGTCTTTTTAAATCACCCAGACAGGCTTTCTGCCTGTTATTTGGAAACCCAAGAAAAAGTAAACTTCACCGAACTTGGGAAGTGTTTTTTTGAAAGTGCACTGTGTTTATGCACCTGCTTGATATGAAATGGGTCAGTACCACACAGCCATGTACCAGAAAGACTGCCAAGCAGAAGCAGAGCACTTCACAGGGAAAAAAATGGCATCAATCTCATCTCAAGAGAGCCACTTTAAGAAATTGTTAATAAATGTTTTTCTTAGCCAGTAGGTCTGAAAGAGTGAAATTGGATATGTCAAGACTGGGAGGGGCTGTCCCTGGGTTCAAACATTTTGTCTGTATGTCATTCACTCTCTCCATGTTCTCTGACTAATTCTGAAGGCTAATTGTGCCTTCAGCCATATTCCTGTGGCTTCAAATGAAAAATACCCTGAACTTACCAAGAACAAACAGCTGGGAGCTTTCAGTTACCTCCCCACGAAGATTGGCTGCCTTGCAGGAGTATAAACCCTGATCTGCCAGAGAAACATTCGCAATTAGCAGCAACCCATCATGCAGGTGGTGAGCAGAGGATAGCTTCACCTTATTTTTAAACCAAGTAACTTCTGCTTCAGGAACACCTGGAAAAACATTGACAACATATAACACACGTAAGATATAGTAGTTGCTGAACAGTGTCACAGTAGCTGCAGACAAAATGTTTAAGACAGAAAAATTAAAACAAGCTTTTAACATGACTTTCAAGTAACATTTTTTTTTTTTTTTTTTCAGTTCAGAACTGTTAAGTCAACTCCTTCAGACTGTCTACCTTGTATTTCTTAGATACCTCTGAGGCAAAGCAGAATTAAAATGCAACTGAAGTCTTCCTTTTTATACCCTAAAGTTGTACAAGAGAACAGTGAAATCATCACTCTTAAGAGCAAGTCTATATGGGATCAGAATGATGGTTAATCTAGTTTAGTATGCTGTCTCCAGCAGCAGTCATAAGCTGGTGCCTCAGGAAGAGTAAGAAAAAGACAAACATATACAATGCTTCCTGCTAACACTCTCCCAGCATCCTCCCATGTTCAGCTTAGGAACTTCCTAAGCCAGAAGTAGTTTCTGTGCATTTAGGAAGCCTCCATGGATTTCCTTTCTAAGAATTCATCCAATCTTATTTTCTGAATGTAGGCAAATAATTGGCATTTACATCTTCAGAAAAGCAGTTTCACTGATCTAGCCAGGAGTGTTCATACAACACGTTGTTACAGATTCATAACCCACTACAGGAGAAATTGCTTCCTTTCATGTGCTTTGATCTAAGGTCCCTCTCTGTTTGGTGCCCTCTTGTAGAAAGAGGCTCTCATCTGTAGCTATCAAGACTGCTGCTCTTGCAGTAAAGAGCATTTCCTTGATATACTGATATTTAGTTCAATTTAAATGCGTGTTGTATCAGGCAATTCAGTGTCACTGACTACTAAACCATTGGTTTATGTGAACAGTACTGGAAGCTTTAATAGATGGGATAGATCTATGGAGTTGTGCCTGGGAGAAACAGTTACTATGTGCTACTGTAAAGAGCAGTACATACCTAATCCTGGTAACTGACGGAGTGTACAATATCCCAGTTGCTGTATCCTCTGTAAGTGGGTACCAGTTAACCACTTTTGCATGAATGTCCAGTTTCCTTGTGTTTAAAGGAATGTTTTTGGGCAACTATTCTTAAGCATGTGTTTCTCACCTAAATCTTTCCCTGACTTATTTCACAGCAACATGTTCCTCTGCCCACTGCCACTACTTCATGAGTTGTATATCCACATTATAAAAGAAAAGCCACTCTATTTGTCTGTTTTGTGATCCTGTCACTAGAAATACCTCTGGCTGTGCTCACTAAGAATGACCACCCATTTGTCTGTATTTATAGTGACTGGTTGATTGTAGTTTCCTCACTAAGCATGTGCAGATGGAAGTGGGAAAGGGTTTTCCCTATTCTTCCACATCAAAGTATTTTGTCCTTTTTTTCCACCTCTTCCAGAATTACCTGTTGACTTTGCCAAGACATCTGGAATGAGTACATCTGAGCTTGGCAGCCAGGAAGGTCTGTAAGGGCAGAGAGTCTTATCCACATTCATAAATTAGAAGAAAATAGTCTGTAAAAGACTGTAAGATTTTTCTCATGTTTGGTAGTTAGTAATACATACTAATCTGAAACCTTCATGGCATACTGAGAGTACCAATTGTTTTTGTCTGTGATGCTGTTTTCCAAATGCTTACCTTTGCTTATGTTTCTATACCTCAACTTTTTTTTTTTCTTTTTTCTTAAAGCATGGGTTATTGGCCTGTTTTTGAACTCCCAGCTGGGACATGACCTGTACACAGCTCTCCATCTGGCTGCTACTCTTTGACCTGTGTGGCATGGGTGGGCCGACCACCACTTAAAAGCTCACTTTGATTTTTTCCAGATTATCCAGGCAGAGTCCTCAAGGGAGTTCCAACAACCACAGGATAGCAAACAACCCCAACCCTTAAGTTTTTCAAGCCTGTGTGTTTATTGTGGTTCCTTTGCAAGGAAAGGAAGTATGAGAGGTGAGTTCTGGAGAGATGAGAGAAAATGGAGACTTTTCAGTTCTGTAGTACCTGAGATCGTACACACACATACCAGAACTTTTCCTCTCAGTGTCACACTAGTCAAGGGATGATCAGTTCTTTCTTGCAGTTTAAATTAGTTACAGTGCACAGATTTTCATATTATGGCTATTGTCCTACTTAGGCATTGAAGCAATAGGTACCTCAGAAATAAACAATAATAGGCTTATAAAATTATAAAACTGAGATTTCTTCCATTCCCAGTAAGGTTCTTCTTTCTTTCCTTTGAATAGGAAGACATGGGTAGAGCTTTCAAGTTCTTCTTGACAATAGGTCAGTGGAAACAGTGTGAGAATAGGGGGGATGAGGAATGCTGAGAGAAGTAAAGAATTAGGTGAAGGGGTAATGAAAACTGAGGATCTCGTATAATCTCAGTTCCCAGGAACAGGGACTTAAAATTAATAAATACAGACAGGCAGACAGAAAAATAATTTGCTCATTGCAGAGAGCTGCTCTTAGAAGCTTACTCCAGGAAGGTAGGTTCTTCTTGTATTCACTTCACTAGAAGAACCAACAAGGAGTTGTTGTTGGTTTATTACAGCAAGGTAAGGTTCACTGTATTTGTGTTCAGTCTATGAAAGCATTATACCTGCAAGATGTCCAGCATCCCTACAAAACCATTTCTCTGGCTGCTAGTTTAAAAAGGGACTTCTTCCTCTGCCTTTTATGTGAAGTTTCTACTCTAAAATGAGATGTTTTGAAACCAAACCTTACAGCTTTTCCTACAGCTTGTCTTAGGGAAGATAATAAGTGTTGTATGTGTCAGGGAGCAACAGACTCATTTTCTATTATGCTTTGACCTTTACTGACACATATAGACCTAAAGTATTTCAAGACAAAAATAGGAGGCAGACAGCACAGGCATGAGCAAATGCATTATTGCACAGCATTGCCACAAGGGGTAGCAAGAGCATTTCAATCAGTTTTGTTGGATAATGGTGAATGAGAGAGGACAGAAGGCTGAATGTGTTCGCTTTGCAGAAACAATCACAGAGACTGAAAGTCTGAGAACTGCCAGCTGGAAACAAACCTCACTTTGCTGGGCAGACAAAACTTTAGGCAGTGAATAGTTACTCAATATTTATTTTTCTTCAGCTTTCCCCTCCATCACTGTGCAGGCATCTATCACAACAAAGGTTACCTTTGCTTGTATGTAACAAGCAGAACTGTGCGCACCAATCAAGATGATTTTGCTAAAACAGGAGTTTTTCGGGAAAGGAAGCATAACAATGCAAGAATCTAGCAGTGATTACTTGTTTTCTGTGCCACAATATTCTGACATATATCAGAATCTGGCACAGTTGAGGAACAAATGAGTCACAAAGCAAGGCAAGAACTAGAAAACTGCAACCTCCAGCATACAGATGAAACACAGAAGAAAGAAATGCTTAGGACAGCTGAAAAATCTGATATCAGAAGGAGAAGGATACACAAGGAAAGAGACATAGGGAAGGATGGTTATGTATTTTAAGTCACTCTTTCAAATCTATTCTGATTCAACAGTGGTTAATGGTACATGACACTTTGCAGACAGGGGCCTCTGTTAGAAGTTTTATGCCTTAAAGGATACCATGGAGAAATGCTCTATGAATCAGATTTTTAATATAGATTCCTCCTTTCACATCTAATTGCATTGCCAATAACAACCTGGGCCTTGCTGATCAAATCTTCTAATCCTAATGTATCCTAATGAATATCTCCATACTTTAAGTGTTGAAGTCAACAAAAACCTTCCTAGTGTTACTGATGTGATCCAAATTGCTCCCACATCCCATTTGGAAGTGAAAGTGCCTAGAGCATTTGAATTGCCCACACGAAAAAGTCTGTTTGCTTTCTTAAAATTGGAGAAGATTCTCTAGCTGGAAGCCATAGGCTCTGCAGAGTTGCCAAGTGATTCTGGAAGGGAGTTTCTTTAGGCTCAGTTTTGGAGAAGTCTGGGCTTGACCACAATTTCCTATGTTTTAAAAATATCCTTTCACCTCCATAGACAGAATAGCAAAGTCATGTCAAGTTAAATGAGACTGATTTTTCAAGCTTGAAGAAAAGCACAGCACCTTTTTCCTCAAGAATTAAGTCTGAGATAATTCATATCAGAGGCCAATTAAACTGTAATATACTCAGATGATTCTGCCTTCCCTTGACTTACAAGTAACATCTTTACATTTCAGTCCTGAACACAGACTTTAACAATACTTATGCTTTTCATAAGTTAAATAGCAATATAAAATTATTTCCTAAGGTCTGGAAATTTCATTCTCTCTTCTTTTTAAGGAACCTTCTTCAGGCTTATCAACACCTGTTGGCAGCAAGTGTATATTTCCGTCCCTTGCCCACAAGAGCAGCGTTAGAAAATGTAACTGACCCTTACATTTAGTATTTATCATATAAGTACTTATTCTGCTGTCCTGCTGACTCTGTAGCTCTACAGAGATTGTCAAGTTGAACTACCTGACCACTTCAGGGCTAACCAAAAGTTAAATCGTGTTATTGAGGGCATTACCCAAATGCCTCTTGGCCACTGACAGGTACAGGGCATCAACTATCTCTCTAGGAAGTCTGGTCCACTAGAGACATACCATCACAGTTAAACATTTTTCCTAATGATCAGTCTGAATCTCCCATGGCGCACCTATGTGCTGCTCTCTTGCATTGTGTCATGGTCTCTGTCCCTGGTTATCAGAGAGAAAAGACTGACAAAAAGTTCTTTGTATATAAACTATCATCATGAATCATACTGATGACTATTGATATACTGATGACTAGGAATTATGTTAATTGTTAAAAAACTAGATACACAACAGGAAGACAGGAAACACAGGTTCTATTCTTAGCTTTGACATGAACACCCTGACTTTGAGGAAGCCAGCTAACCTCTTCCACTTTGTATGTGTGGGAATATATATGGGCTTAATGACCATAATGTTTTTATCTACTTCTTCCTTGAAAAGCATTGAGTATCAGTCTGGTTGCAATAAAAGTGTGAGGAGTGGACAACAGGATTGTTGCACTTATTCCTTCGTGAACCTCTAGATATTGTACTTTTCTTTCATTAATCGCACTGAGAATAATTAATACGTTGATATCCCAGCCTAGTGTTTGCACAGCTATCATGCACGCTTTGCTAGAGAGATGACCAAGTAGTGCAAACTTGATAGGGGTGTGGTTGGCAGCACTTGAACAAGGAAAACTCACAACCATTGTGTTTAAAGTGAGCAGGAAGTTTAAGGAAAGAGGGACATTTCTATGTTTGTAGTGCAGATGCTTATTTGCAATCATCTGAAGTAGCTGCTAGAGATAAGAAGCTAAAGCAAGAGACTTCCTACAAGCCTCCACAGATATTTGTGTAACACTTAAAACGGCTCACTTTGGGTTTTGCAAGCCACTCCCTTCCCCTCCTTTCCCCCCTCTACTATGCATGAAAGTTTAATGAAAGTTTAGGTTGGATATTAGGAAAAACTTCTTTACCGAAAGGGTTGTTAGGCATTGGAATGGGCTGCCCAGGGAAGTGGTTAAGTCACCATCCCTGGAGGTCTTGTAGAGCTTAGTGATGTGGTTTAGTGGAGGACTGGTTAGTGTTAGGTCAGAGGTTGGACTAGGTGATCTTGGAGGTCTCTTCCAACCTAGGCAATTCTGTGATTCTGTGAATAAAAGATCTGTCCTTGTTTCTTTAGAGATTTCCCATCTCTCGCTCTCTCTTTCTCCACCTTTTCATCCCAATACCATTACCACTAACAGGTCAAGACAGCTACAGACAGGTAAGGTCAGTCTTTTTTGGTCACCATTGAAAAGAGGCAAACTGTCATTCTAATAGTGAGGGGCATTCAGTCTCTGGTTGGAAAAAGTTTCAGGGAAAAGCCTGTTTCAGTGGGATTACTCTGAATTCTTGCACTCTAAATTGAAGGAAAAACAAAACAAAACAAATCAGGAAAGGACTATATTATTATGTCCTTCACTTGAAAAAAAAAAAAAAAGAAGGAATTTGGCAAGAAAAGAAGTAGCTAACTGAAATGTACTTGGAGAGTCCCATCGCTGAGGAAATGAGTCAGATCATGCTTCTATATTCTCACCTTACACCCCCAACAATTGAGTTGTATCCTCAATACACTGTGTATCTCCAACATAGATACTTGTCATTCCATCTCAGACCAATTTTCTTAAGTCCCTATACTTGGTGGGATTGATAAAAGGAGGAAAATTTCTATGCTAAAAATTAATGAAAGCAAAGAATTTCATCTGAGGATTAGGAAGAACTTGTGGTTTCACGCAGCTGCTGTACCTGGAGACACTGATTTAGCAAACAACTCCACAGAAATTCATAGCCGAAAGTGTGGTATGGAAGACCAAGTCATTTCTCACCTGCAACCTGGCAGTTAATGGTAACATTTGCTCTCTGGATTGTTTTCACCGTGCTTCCAATATCAACAGTGACAGCAGACAACTCAGTGTTGACAACAGTAGCTCTTGATGCCTTTATTAGTGGCTTTCCTGTATAAAAGAAGCACAAGAGTTTATCAGACCTTGCACACTTGACTCACACAGGACAGCTGGACTTGTATACTCCATATGAAGGTAGCTATATAGGGCAGGTGGATAAGGGAAAACACAGAAGTATGTGACCATCTGCTCTTTATAATATTATAATGGCACTGCATTCTATGGGAAAAGCTGTCGAGAGAAAAAATGAAAAAAAAGGGTACTTAGTGCAGAGGCAGAACAGCATTAAAGACATGTGGACACATATGAGAACCAGCTGAATCAATAAACAGCAGTACAATTGGAACTGCAGCGTGATGTTTGCCTAATACTGTACCCAAAACACCACCCTTTGCCAAAGGCCAAACACAGCACAAAGAAGCCTGGGTGATGGCTACACACACATTAGCAGTGCCGGATTTTTGGAGCAACATCCAAATTATTTCTATACATCAATCATATTTACTTTAACCTATGGTGGAACCAATGGCACTGGGAAGACTTGACCAAAAAAAAAAAAAAAAAAAAGTTTTATCATAATGGTTGGTATAAGAAGACAAGCAAGATCTTCTCCATCAAATTACCAGTTTGCTCTATCTAAAGCCTGTAGTAACAATTTTATGCATTGTATATCTCTAAGAAAGATACCTGCTTCACCTGCAAAAAACATTTCAGATTGTTTTCATTGTGCTTCTGACACTGGTAACTGTGAACAAGTGGGTCAAGGTGTTGCCTTGCTGTTGTGCCTGTCTGTGTGGAGTTAGCTATGGTGACGCCATCAATGACTCTAGAAGACTTATACAGCTTATACTGTAGGTGCACTGTAAAGGCATGCCACAATATGACACAAAACTCAAGAGATACCCAGGCTTATCTCTAAGAGAGGGGAATGAAGTAGCAGAGGTGGCATACTTGTGTTAAGGCAACCCTCTCTCCCATCCAAAATGCTTTGCAGGAAGGATGTTGGCAGAAGGGGAACAGCATGACAACATTGCTTTAAATTGTGCGGGGCTGTGCTATTTTTGTCTCAGTGCTGTATTTTCAAATTCATCTTTATCCAAAAATCTAGAAACACATTTTCCCCCTTTTAAATAGATGATCAGATACAAAATGGGATCAAAAGTTTTCATTTGACTCTAGAAGTTGGAGGTTTAATGCTAATGTCTCCCCCAGGTTTCATTTATCCATTAATTTGGAGGTAAGCAAGGAAGAAAAGCTGGAGGTGAGGAAAAGAATTTGGTTTCAATATCAGACAGAGTCCTGAAAGTTTAATTCAGCCTAAAGTATATATATATATTTTTTCCATAAAGCCATAGTTCCAGGACTTTTAAAAGATGCTTTTCACTTGGAATTCCTGTCATATCAGTATATATATATATATGTACATATTTTACTTTCTGTGCCTTTAATGATTAAGAATAGTAAAGTAAAATATTACATTTTATTGCTGAAATATTTCCAAAAGTTTTGATGTCTAAACCATAAAGGAAGAAAAATTCTCCAGTTATTCTCCAGTTATCCATCAGCCTTTTTTCTTTTTTTTTCCTGATTGCGTTCCACAATCTCATCAAAAGATTAAAAGTCTGTTAGCTGCTTAACCAATAAAAGAGTATCAAACTATTGAGAAAAATGGAAATACAGTCCACCGCTATTCTTCCATGCATGTGCTAAACTAATCAGTACATTCTTCAACAAACTAAGGTTTCAGCCCCAGTCCTGATTCATCTAAAGGTGGTCTCAGCTTTCTAATTTTTCTTTGAAAAAGTATTCCCATTATGCCAAAACATTTGTGTTTTGTTCCAAAAACTATTCAGTATCTCATTTTGATGTTTATGGCCTAATTTTATAAGATGTTCAGCTCTTTACCTTGGATGGGAGATGAAAATGTATAGCAGCTCTTAAGCAGAGTTCAGCTCAAGTCTGGGATGCATGAATATTAATTCATCTAAGAAAGTTAAACTACAGCTTTGACAATTATAATACATGTAGAAAAGCTATTTGTCTTCCTCTGCCACAGCAGCAGGAGACAGTGAGAAGGCTGTGTATCATCAGGGAGGCTGAGGAGGAGTTAGCTGGATCTAGCACAGTCTGCAGTGGACCTGCAGCCCACTGCCAAAGAGCCTGAAACTCTCTCACCTGCACTCGCTGAAGGGAGGGGGCCCAATAAAGAAGGAGAGCAGAAGCTGGCAACAACAAGGACCAGCAGGAGCAAAAATCTTCCCCCAAGGCCTGAGGTGCCCTTACAGAACTGCTTCACCCCTCTGCAGACTGAAAAGGGAATTTTCATTGCTGGATGAGTGGAGCTGAGTAAGACAGCCCAGTCTGCTCCCTGCATAACAACCAATGCAACTAGGAAAAGAAGATGAGTGATAGTTGTAGGAGTCTTTCTCCTGAGACGTACAGAGGCGCTGATCCGACTGCCTGCTGGATCTGCTCTTGAGAGAAGTCTGTTGTTTACCAGGGGCTTGCATTATGGGTGTTACCAACAGACTACCAAGTACAGACAAATGACTATTATCCTGTCAAACTGAGGTGCAAGAAGTAAATGCACAGGCAGCTGAAGCAATGACATATGGCCTGGGAAGAGTACAGAGATACTGTCTGGATGTGCAGGGATGGGATCAGAAAAACCAAGGCAGAGATGGAACTAAGCATTTCGAGGGATACAAAAAATAACAAGAGGGGATTCTATGGGTTCTTGGACCAGAAAAGAAGGCCAAGGAGAGTGTGTGCCTCCTGACAGATGAGCAGAGGGCTCTCTCTGAGGTGCTCAGCAACACGCTTCATTGGGTTAGAAACTGGCTGGTGTCCTGGTTTCAGTTAGAACAGAATTAATTTTCTTCCTAGTAGCTGGTGGAATGCTGTGTTTTGGCTTAGGATGAGAAGAGTGCTGATAACACCCCGATGTTTTAATTGTTGCAGAGCAGTGCTTATACCAAGCCAAGGACACCTCAGACTTTTGCTCTGTCCTGCCAACAGGCAGGCTGGGGGTGCAGTAAGAGCTGGGAGGGGACAGACCCAGGACAGGTGACCCAAACTAGCCAAAGGGGTATTCCATACCATCTGACGTCATGCTAAACAATATATAGGGGTGGCTAGCCGGGGGGAGGGGGCCGGACTGCTCGGGGTTAGGCTGGGCATCGGTCAGCGGGTGGTGAGCAATTGCATTGTGCATCACTTGTTTGTACATATTATTATTATTTTCCTATTATCACCATTGTAACATTATTGTTATTATTGCTATTATTATTTTGTTATTATTATTTTCCTGTCTTATTAAACTGTCTTTATCTCAACTCACGGGCTTCACTTTCCATTTCTCTCCCCCGTCCCAGAGAGGGAGGGGGGAGGGTGAGCAAACGGCTGCGTGGTATTTAGCTGCCAGCTGGGTTAAACCACGACAGCTGGATAGCCGGGCCCAAAGAGTCGTGGTGAATGGAGTCAAATCCAGTTGGAGGCCAGTCACTAGTGGCGTCCCCCAGGGCTCGGTGCTGGGGCCAGTCCTCTTTAATATCTTAATTGATGATCTGGATGAGGGCATTGAGTGCACCCTCAGTAAGTTCGCAGATGATACCAAGTTAGGTGCGTGTGTCGATCTGCTCGAGGGTAGGAAGGCTCTGCAGGAGGATCTGGATAGGCTGCACCGATGGGCTGAGGTCAACTGCATGAAGTTCAACAAGGCCAAGTGCCAGGTCCTGCACCTGGGGCGCAATAACCCCAAGCAGAGCTACAGGCTAGTAGAGGAATGGTTGAAGAGCTGCCACGCAGAGAAGGACCTGGGAGTGATGGTGGATAGTCGGCTGAATATGAGCCAGCAGTGTGCTCAGGTGGCCAAGAAGGCCAACGGCATCCTGGCTTGTATCAGAAACAGTGTGACCAGCAGGGCTAGGGAAGTGATCGTCCCCCTGTACTCAGCTCTGGTGAGGCCATACCTCGAGTACTGTGTTCAGTTTTGGAGCCCTCGCTACAAGAAGGACATCGAGATGCTTGAGCGGGTGCAGAGAAGGGCGACGAAGCTGGTGAGGGGTCTGGAGAACAAGTCCTACGAGGAGTGGCTGAGGGAGCTGGGCTTGTTCAGCCTGGAGAAAAGGAGGCTCAGGGGAGACCTTATCGCTCTCTATAGGTACCTCAAGGGAGGCTGTAGCAAGGTGGGGGTTGGTCTGTTCTCCCACGTGCCTGGTGACAGGACGAGGGGGAATGGGCTAAAGTTGTGCCAGGGGAGGTTTAGGTTGGATGTTAGGAAGAACTTCTTTACCGAAAGGGTTGTTAGGCGTTGGAACAGGCTGCCCAGGGAAGTGGTGGAGTCAGCATCCCTGGAAGTCTTTAAAAGACGTTTAGATGTAGAGCTTAGGGATATGGTTTAGTGGACGACTGTTGGTGTTAGGTCAGAGGTTGGACTCGATGATCTTGAGGTCTCTTCCAACCTAGAAATTCTGTGATTCTTTGATTCTTTGCTTCAGTCTTCACTGGTGGTCAGGCTTCCCACATCTCTTGTTTCCCTGAACCCGTAGGTGAGGGCTGGGGGAGCAAAGTCCCTCCCACTGTAAGTGAAGAGCAGGTTTGAGACCTCCTCATGAAATTGAACAGGTACAAGTCCATGGGACCTGATGACATGCATCCCAGAGTCCTGAGGGAACTGGCTGATGGAGTTGCCAAGCCTCTCTCCATTTTATTTCAAAAGTCATGGCAGTCAGGTGAAATCTCCAGTGACTGGAAAAGGGGAAATATCACTTCATTTTTTAAAAAGGGCAGAAATGAGGACCTGGGGAACTACAGACCAGTGAGCCTCACCTCTGTGCCTGGAAAGGTCATGGAACAGATCCTCATGTAAATAATATCAAAGCACCCTGGGGCAGATCGTTTACAAAAAGCTCAACATGAGCCAGCACCGTGTGTGCCTGCAGCCCAGACAGCCAACTGTATCATGGGCTTCATCAAAAGCAGTGTTGCCAGCAGGTCAAGGGAGGTGATTCTCCCCCTCTGCTCTGCTATTCTGATATCCCACCTGGAGCCCTGCATTCAGCTCTGTCCTCCCCTGCACAAAAAGAACATGGATCTATTACAATGAGTCCAGAGGATGGTCATGAAGATGATCAGAGGGCTGGAGCATCTCTCTTATGAAGACAGGCTGAGGGAATTGGGGTTGTTCAGCTTGGAGAAGAGAAGGCTACAGGGAGACCTTATAACAGCCTGCCAGTACCTAAAGGGGGCCAACAAGAAAGTGGGAGAGGGACTCTTTGTCAGGGAATGAAGTGATAGCACAAGGGGGAAAAGCTTTAAACTAAGAGAGGAGAGTTTTAGATTAGATGTAAGGAGGAAATTCTTTCCTAAGAGGGTAGTGAGGCACTGGCACAGGCTGCCCAGAGAAGCTGTGGATGCCCCCTCCCTGGAAGTGTTCAAGACCAGGCTGGATGGGGCGTTGGGCAACCTGGTCTGGTGGGAGGTGTCCCTGGCCATGACAGGGGGGTTAGAAATAGATGATCTTTAAGGTCCCTTCCAACCCAAGCCATTCTATGATTCTGTGATTCTGTATATACATAATGTCCAGGTTATTTTTCTATAGCTTCACATGAACTTGTCTCCAAAAATTACCTTGTGCAAAGACTACTATTTTTAAAATGACTGGAGCAACATGGACAGGATAGCAGTTTTGACTGACTATTTTTTGTCTTCATCTTCAGTTTCTTATTGGTGCGACACAAGCAGTTTACTGTGGAGTTGCTCCTTGTAAAACACTACAGTGCTTTAGCAGCAGCACCATTGCCCTGCTATTCAGGCTTCAGCTAAGATATCCTGACCTACAGTAGTGCAAAAAGGATCACTACCTGGGTTGTCCACATGTGGTAAGTAGCTCTTCCTTTTCTACCCTGCAAGATTCAGATATTCTTTTTCTATGGGGCAGACAAGGTCTCCTTCTTGTTGGTGTGTTGTTCACGAGAGCTTCACTTCTGGCCATTGATGCATACTTATATTGTCTTTATGCTTTTCTGGCCCCAGATTCTCTATTTGCTAACAACAACAACAAAAATCAAGCTCATTAACAACTATTTCTCCCTCTAAACATACATGGATACAGGTGATTGTCATGGCCTGCACATTGGAACCACTCAAATGCTTTCACATTCTTCAGTGGGAACAGTGAAATGGAGAGGTCTGAACAATCAATAAGTTTTCTAGCATTCCTGATCATAGAATCATAAAGGTTGGAAGGGACCTTCAAGGTCATCTGGTCCAACCATCTCCCTACTACCAATGTCACCCACTAAACCACATCCTTAGGTGTCAGGTGTGTCTCCTTTTAGCTTTGTAATAAGTAGGATCCCGCTTCTCCAAAACCTCTCTGTCTTGTCACAGTCCTTAACTGTAACTCCCTTCTCTTCCTTTGTCTTTACCCAATTGTCTCTCATTCATGTTTGCTGTTGAGTGCCTCTCCTGTTAATCCAGATGTGGTTGTGAGCCTGCTGACTCTGCCTACCAATCTACTTTAAAGAAGCTGGATTCATGCGTCACTTCTGATTTTCCTTGAGTTACATTTGGGTGTGATTTCTTTGTAACTGAAATCTAAACTTACAAAGTATATTTAGTCTGCTGTAGAACTGAACTGTTATTAGAGAAATACAAGTATAGAAGTTAATATATTCTGAACCTCTGTTTGACAGTGATGGAGAGTGCCAGCTATGCAGGTGTCATAGTGGATCAAACACAATACAGAGCCTGGTCATACATGGGACTAGTTCTTCATCTCTGGTATTTTGTAGACTTTTTAAACTTTCAGTCAAGTAAGTTCTTGGATCAGTCTGTCAGATTTGAAAAGACCAGCAATAGTTTTAAAACAAGGCATACAAATTGGAGAGCTTGAACTGCACTGCCCATAAGTGAGAATAATGAGCATATGCAGTTTCTTGAGAGTGCGTTTCAGTTTTAGCAAGTGAGAAAAAGTACTGATCACTTGCCTAAAGACACAAATGTCATGAACCGTCTGTGAAAATTGGGCTATGCCTCAGGGCTTTCCAAAACACATTCCCTGAACTTTCACTGACTTGTACCTCTGTCAAACCACCTTCCTCAACCACCTTCCAGATCCAGCTGTTATCCTGCAGACTATTTCTATCCAGAAACACAAAAGTGGCAGGCACCATTGTGCAATCACAGACAGTGAACCATTACCTGCTAGAGTGACTGCAATGGACACAGAATCAGATCCCAGAGCATTAGATGCATTGCAAGCATAGAAACCCACATCAGCCTCCACAGGCGCTAGAATCTGCAAGGAGTCATCAGGCTGAAGAAGCATCCTGGAGTAAAGCAGAAAGAAGGAGATAGAGGTCTCTTAGTTGGTGTGAGTATGAATATATTTACTAGGATTTTTACAGATTAAGGTGATCTTTAATTTGTTTATTTATTTTTAAAGTTCATTTAAGGTTATATTTGAAAGTCTATTACGAAGTTCAAAGTCTTACATAGTGACTGTAAGTGGTTATTTAAACTATATTTTAATCTAATTCCCATTTCTGCTAATGTTGCTATGTGTATTAGAGAATGATTTCCCCGCATCTAGAACATCTATCTATGGCAAGTAAAACCTATTCCTTTGCTTTGTCAGGTCCTATGTGATGTCGTCAAATGACTAGCCTAGCTTCTGCCTCCCAGTTCTGCAAAGCAGAAGCAGCAACAGCAAAGAAAAAGACATTGCATATAAAAGTCATAAAACCTGCTGAAGCTGGGCAGAAAGAAGTGAAATGTCTCATCGGCTGAGTATCAGAGCTTGAAATAGACTCCAGATTCTTAGATTACTAGGCAGTTTGTGCAAACTTAGTTTTGTTGCTCCCCTAGTAGTCAGTGAAGACAGAAAAGAATACTCAGCTCCTCTTTGGGCTGAGTCAACAATCTCTGCCAATAGGAAGAGCTGACTGTGATCTCAGTGCACTGCCCACAGTTAGATGGGATGAATACAGTCTTAACACTCTGATGTTTCTGTTCATAAACAATTAATTTTTATGGTGGCATAACTCCATCAGTTCATGTTCATGTATCCTCATTTTCTGCATGGTGTATTTCATTGTTAGTGTTCCTCTCTTAAATTTTTTAGCTGAAACTGATGATAAAACCTAAAGACAAATTATTTTTCTCATCAGAAACTTTCAGCAGCTGTTCTACGTAAAATTCTTAGCTGGGGCTGTCATTGGCCTCCAGGGTGAAAGTAAGGGAGGGGTATGCCTGTCAAACACTTGCTAAAAAAGACTGCTTTCAGATACTGGAATTGATGAGTTCCTTTCCCTCATCCCCTTGACTGAAAACTGTTGTCTCATGGGCTTAAAAGGAGAAGAAGAATTCCTTCAAAACACTGTGGGTGGTAGCTGTATAAAACAAACCACATTAGGGCCACCCATCAAAATATATTATAGAAAAAGATTGAGCTGAATTTCTTTTTTTGACCCTTTTAAAGTAAGAATAATAATAATTAATAATTAAAGGAGAGAGCTGTCTTACGTCAAAGGAATTTTGCAAGTGCCTAGTAAAATGCATATTTACAAAACAAACATTAATCATCTTTAAATTGCATCTTTGCTTGCATAGCAAAAAAGAAAACAAAAAACCCCACAAAACCAAAGCAAACAACAACAACAAAAAAATCAAAACCGCACCCACACTCAAAAAACAAAAGAAAACAAAAATCCTCTACCCACCAACCACAAAAAGAGTGCTTAGAAGAATCTCTTCCGCACTTCTGAGTTTAAGGTTCTTTTAATTTTTACCACTTAGCAGGGCAGATTTCTAGTTAGCTGCTGCTAACAATGGTAGCACCCAGAAAATTTATTTATTTACAAAACTTCTTTCAGCATGAATCAATATCATGCATAAATTTGTTTTAGCACTGACTTACTCAGTCTCTACATGGAATTCATTAGAGCTTCAGAATTTGGCCCAGTTATACCAGCACATAATAGTTAAAACTATGTGTATACTGCTTGCATGTGTGCTAATACAGTATATGGGCTGATCAGTCAGTCCAACATCAAATATGCATGCACATTAAAAAAAATGCTTTTAGAAATGCTTCAGTCACCTTCAGGTTGAAAAAAGAGCTTTCTTAATATTATAACATGTAAAACACAAAAAATCATAATTTGTTTGCTGTTAATCTTTTTTTTTTTTTTTTTTTTTTCCTTTTTTAGGAATAGGCCAGGTAACTAATTTTAAAAATAAACAGATCCATCATCTCACCTTTTCATTTCACCTTTTAATTTCCTTCTCTAGAAAGCAAAAATCCTCTTCTCAATAATTCTATTATTTGTGTGTCACAATTTGGCATAGCTGCTTTTCTTGAAAGTAGATACTTCATTATCCACTTTTGTATAGAAAGATTTTGGCTGGATTCCCTATTTGCTCATAGATTACTATTTTTGCTAGGTTTTGAGTTGCTTGTCAGCAGTGAAAAAAAATACCATCTGTAGTAATTTCTTCTGTCACCAACATGTCTTCAGAATCTCATTTATGGACTTAAAATAATACAGCTTAATGTTTAATCAGCCTCATCTCAGTTACTTCATACTGCATTGTCTCCAAGACACAAATATATTTTACATGACCTAGATCGGTGACTAATTCAGTGACTAATTCAGATTGGTGACTAAACACCTACCACAGACTCTGTAGCATCCGCTGTTTAGATTCTGTTTCATGTCTGCTAAGAAAATACATTGCCTTTTTAGAAAAGTTGAATTATCAAGTACTGAAGGGTTTCCACTGATGAAAGTCACAGCATACTTGGAAAAAAAAGATATTTCTTGATGGTCTTATCGAATAAAGCATAAAATCCTCAAAAATTTTCATGTTTAAAATTTCTTCCTAGAGAAGTGAGTTTTTTTTGTTGTTGTTGTTAATTAATTAATTAATTAATATTTTTTTTATGAAGCATTTTTCAGCATTTATAGAACTCTCCAGACTTTGGGATGGATATTGGCAGGCTCTGAAACTGTACTCAGAATCCGTGTTGGTATCAACCCAACATTTTAACTTTAGAATAGAATAGGAAAATTGATGTTAAATATGCATTCAAGTTGAACATATAGACACAAGTCAAAGATCTTTTACTTCAACCACACAGATATTTTCAAATTCTGCAGCTTTTTGTATCATTTAATTTCATTCTACTGATAACTAAAAGCAAACATTTTTGTTAGGCCTGTGTTATATTTTGTTGTAACAGTACACAGACTGAGGCTAAACAAATTCATTTTTTTTGCAAGTAGAGCTACAGAGCAGTAGACATAAATGCTTTTCAGTGGATAACATTGCTCATGGAAATAGGCAATAGAAAGCCATTCATTTCTATGACACCTTTCTATGATGTCCATGGCACGATGACAACATCCAGACAACACCCACAGCAAAGATATGTGAAAGTGACTTTATACCAATATTTGGTAATAGACAATTCAAATAGCCATCACCCAACCTAAACCCAATAGTTTACACTTTAAAAATACAAAGCACCTACAACCAGTCTTGGCATACTTAATAGGGCATAAGTTGGACTGCAGCATGACTCTTTTGACTCCCCTCATTGAAAGCACTGCTCTACCATACTGGTAGAGGAAGGCACATCTGTATTTTATTCCCAGTAAGACAGAGGTGGGGTGGAAAACTGCTTATTCTTTTACTTTTTTTGTTGTTTTTTTTTTTTAACTTTATTTTATTTTAATTTTTAATTTTAATTAATTTATTTATTTTCATTAAAAGGATGGCAAAGTAAAAAACAAAACAAAACAAAACAAAAAAACACACACACACACACAAAAAAACAAAAAACAAACAAACAAAAAAAAAACAAACTATGGAGCTGAAAGACAGCTCAAGCATACCACACACAGATGACCGTGCAGTTTACAGCAATACACTGGGAGACTACTTAAACCATGGCTTTCATTTACACAGCTGACTGGCAACCAGCAAAAGCATTTTGAACCAAAGCCAGAACATGGCTGTCAAGAACCCAGACAAACATCTGCAAACCAACTTTTATATGCACCATAATTTCTTAGCTTCTATTAACTCCAAAGTTACAGATTCTGAGCATCTCTGAAGCTCAGAGCACTGCTTGTTTCCTTCCCTACCCATCAACCTGGAGGAAGCATGAATGATGAATACAGAAGGAATTTGATAGAGTGAAAATTGCCTCAGCCATTAAGGAAGAGGTGTCAATGACTAATGCTGCTAATCAGCAAATAAAATGCACTTTCCTGAGTTTTTCTGACAGAAAATTTAAGCTAACACAGTTGCTTGATAATTCAGAAATACAGTATATCATTTAAGGCCAAACTGAGTGGAAAAGAAAAGTTGGAAGCCATTATAAAGTAAAAGGTGTATGTATATAATATAAACTAAAATTTCAGAAATTATAAGACTGTTTTATTCTAAACTAAATGAATCTGCTGCTACACCATGACTGCTTGTGTGAGTCAAACTTGTAATTTTCTCATGAGCACAGGGGCCAGCATTAACCATACAAGGACTTCATGTAACTTCACTTCCCTTTCAAGGATGCTACAGAAATCATAGTCATTTTAAATAGAGAAAAAATTAATCACTTAAAGGCATAGTGCCAACAGGATGTAACCACTGGCAATGAAAATCTACATATGCAGCTTCTGGGGGGCCAAGAAGATATTTTCACAGGAGTATGGCCAAATAATGATATGATAGGCTCTAGTCTTGATTAAGACTGCATAAGATTTCTATAAGAGATACATTTGTGCTTTTAGTCTCCCCTCCCCCTTCAGAAGTCTCTACTTTTTATGTGAATGCCATGATACATAATAGCCATCACACATAGAAAGAGAGAAACAAACAAACAAACAAACAAACAAACAAACAAAAACAAAACAAAACAAAACAAACAAACAAAAAAAACATAAAACTTGGTACAATAGGGAAAGCAATGATTACAGAATGGTTCAGTTGCCAAAGTGACAAAGTAGTTCACCTAATTGTGTAAGTACACAGAAAGAGTAATGTATCTTCACCAAATCAAGACTTCACTGTCAGTCCACAGGCACCACAATAGAAATTAATTTTTACCTTGACTCTGTGTCTTCTCATTTCCAAAGCTCACCTGCTAACTACAGTCAGATGTCTTAACTGAGGTCACTGTCTTGTGCAGAAAGAGTTGCTAGCAAATCCTTGGACTGTTTTGTTGTAGTATGTCAGTTAACATGTCTGCTTCATCCACAACCTATTCTTATATACCACTTCCTCACAGAACAAGACCAAAGCATAAAATCTGAAGTACACACATGAGAAAAAATGAATGTTATAAACACAGTAATGTATGTGACTGGCATTGAAATAGTCTCTTTTTGTGTACTCTTGCACACATATAAATGGAGTGATCTGTATGTAAAGGCTACCCACAGGAAAAAGGTCATTATTATTGTGGTACATTGAAAGAAGTATTTTGTTACTCAAATTCTCAGGCTACATTTAGGGGCAGACAGCTCCACACAGAGAGTTTGTACAAGTGAGGATGTAACAACTCACATTAGACGACTAATGCTTAGACATCAGTATGTTGAGGTGACTGTGATAGCTCCAATTAGCCATAGAATATGGTTCCACAGTAATAATCATTAAAATGACCAGCATTCATTTTCAAATGCAAGTAGCCAGTTCATTTTATGCCCTTCAGCACAGATACAGCTTCATTAAAATACTAGGTTATCTGTAACCATCCTCAAATTCAGGAAACAGGATGTTTCCCTGTTGTAGCTTTACCATAGGATATCCTGAGTTGGAATTATCAAGGATCATCAAGTCCAACTCATGGCTCCACGCAGAACTATCTAAAAATTAAACCATGTGCCTGAGAGCATTGTTCAAACACTTCTTGAACTCTGACAGGCTCAGTGCTATGACCTGAGAAGCCTGTTCCAGTACCCGACCACCCTCTGGGTGCAGAACCTTTCCCTAACACCCAGCCTGACCCTCCCCTGTCCCAGCTCCATGCCATTCCCTCAGGTCCTGTTGCTGACCCCAGAGAGCAGAGCTCAGCGCCTGCCCCTCCGCTCCCCTCCTGAGGGAGCTGCAGGCCACCACGAGGCCTCCCCTCAGCCTCTTCTTTTCTGGTCTGAGCAAACCAAGGGACCTCAGCTGCTCCTCATACGTCTTGTCTTATAGACCCTTCACCATCTTCACTGCCCTCCTGTGGACACTCTCTAATAGTTTAATGTCCTTTTTATGTTCTTAACATGGTTTCCAGCATCTATCAGAACATACATAGGGAATGGTGTTTATAATGCCCACTGAATTTTATCCAGGGGCATTTTTACACAGGGATACATGCGTGGAAGACAGAAGCCTCACTACCTCCACATTCTGATACAATAACCATGTTGGAGAGACCCTGATGGAGCACTGTAAGAAATGCAGTTCATTTCTCATGCAGAAGACTCTTCCCCAGGGAACTATACTGCACACTGCTTGACAGAAAACTAAATTTCATATTTGTTCTCGGGTATCTCTGTGATCAGTCACAAAAGTGTGTATTGACATAATTCCTTTCATGAACATCCCTCTAAATTTGGAACCAGTCTAAAATAGTAAAAGAGAGAGTCACAAACTTGTTCTACCCATTGAATGCATTAACTTTGAAATCTGAAGATAACACAGATATACTCAATCTTTTTATATCTAAACCAGTCTTAACAGAAGAAACCTCCACCTTCAAATAGGGAAATAAACCGAAGCTCCCAGCCTCCAGACATGGAGTGGTCTGTTGACTACATTACGTACGTATCTATTTCAGTACTTTACAACCTCTTCTTTTCATTTACTGAAACAAAAGTAAAGCTTCTCTTTGCCATACCAGAGTGACTCGGCATTCAGACCTTGCTGCAGAGTTATAGTGCCCTGTTTGCCACTTCACATGTGATAGCTCTACTTTCTGCTGTGAAACCAGACTACAGCAAAATGTGTTTTGGCATATATGGTTGATTGGCCTTAAAGCATGGAAACTGCAGAGTCAAAATGTTAACTGTTTTCTTAAAGTTAAGTAATTTATTTTACCTATCATTGTATTTCACCTCCTCTCCATTCTTAGCCCAGCTGATGGTGGGCTTTGGGTTTCCCACTGCTTCACAGTGAAGCAGCACACTCAGTGTGCCACTGGCTAGGACCACTGTCTGTCCCAGGTGGGTGACAACCTCTGAAGCAGAAAGCTGTTGTGCTGCTGAAATCTTTCGGAGGATGGCAGGCTTTTGATGAGGTCTGCGCAAGCTGTTTGTCATGTCCATGGAAGTGGGAAGAAGTGCTTCAGCAGATGATGTCCTCAGGGAGCTAGTAAATCCAGAAACTCGTCTGTGGAAAGGGTATTCCACAGAAGTTGAGTCAACTCTTCGCCTTGATGCTTTGAGGACAGATTCCTGATGCTCCAAGTGACTCCTAAAAATGTCATGAGCCAGCTGTACAACAAGCTGCTCAGTGTAGATGTCTTTAAGCTCCTCAGGTTGCTGAGATAAATTCCTTATGATATCATCTAAACGTTTCTGCTCTGTGACCATAGTAAATGGCAGGTTATATTCCCGGCTCTGGTCTTCCTCTGAGGATACGTTTCTCTCCATGGATTCCTGGGCTTCCCAGGACTCCAGACTTTCCCCTGGCCAACCCCTGTGCTGTAGCAGCCTTGAGACAATATCATCATACCAGCTGCTAGGGTCAGAAATGTGCCCTCGCTTTTCAGCCTTGCTTCCATTGAAGAGAATCCCATTGACATGTTTCTCCTGTGTTCGCAAGGCTTCATTTAGGCTGGCCTTTCTCATGGACTCTTCCTCCCTAATGACAGCTGGCTGCCCAGGAATGAGCTTCTTGTTGCTTCCTATTAGTTTAATTACAAAACGTTCACGGGCTGGCCCCGCTATGCAGGTGTATGTCCCAGTGTCCGAAGGCTTCAGACGATGGATTTTCATGTAACCATAGGGTGCAATAGTGATGTGAGCTGAGGTGATGAGCCTCTTATCATCCTTCTCCCAAGTGATCATCGACTTCCGGAACCTCCTTGTGGGGCAGCGGAGAATAACGGAGGTTTTGGGTAGCAGATATGCATACCCACCCACAATAAAGTGTAGCTTCTTCTGCTTCCTTGTCTGGATGTAAACTTTCTTTACGGCCACAATATGGGGACTTTGCTTATGAGTTGGCCTGTTGTGCCCTGAAATATCATTAATACTATTAGTATGTGGTACCATTATAAAAAACAAGCAGTTTACTTTGGTGCTGGCAGTGTTTGACCCATTAGATGGTAATGGGAGAAATTGGCCACCAGCTGCTGAACGTTAAGCTGGACCAATCACAGTAAAAGGAATAACAAAGCACACTTTAGGAATGCAAAAGTAGTCCTGTCCAGGGTACATACAAGAACCTAAGTGCCAGGAAGACAAACTGTTTGTGAGGGAGAAAAATCCAATGGAAAGGTAGTTCTTGTTGTTAAAGTATTTAAATAAAGACTATTACTTAATAAATACATAAAAAAGAAAAGTGTTTACCATCCCAAACCTCAAATGCAATGTGATCTTGCAGATCACAGCAGTAAGGAGGAGTGAAAACAATGCTAACTCAAGGAATAACATTGAACATAACAAAACTGTCTGGAATAGGCTTAAAAATACAGGGTATATACTATTAAAGTGGAAAATTCCAGTTTCCAGATCTTTGTGACAGGCATTTTTGTTACAAAACACTAAACCAAACAGCACAGGTATACTATTATTGAATACCATGCCACATTTGGCCCTACCTTTGGTTTTGAATATCACATCTCATTTTCTCCCTGACATACCCAACATTTAACAGGTTTTAGAGTTCATAATCTACTCTAAGCTAAAGCTAGGCTGCCGTTCAATCTTTCACATATCCAGCTGTCTTGCTGCAAGCCAGAGAAGGGCATACAGGGGGGCTATTGCTTTTGTGAAAGGCAGCAGAAAATGCATGAAATATCATCATAAAATACATCCAACTTATGTTGCACGGTTCCTTACAAATCCCAAGTTACAGAGAATTCCAAGTGACAAAATGAAAAAAAAAAAAAAAACTTTTAAAGTTGATCTTACGCAAAATTCTTTACCAACCATTTTCTTTGTAGCTATCCTAGCATAGTGATTGTTTGTAGCTCAGGCTGCTGTCCTATATCTCTAAGTCTCTATGTTCCAGTTGTGAAATTTAGATCTAGATTTGGGTCAGAATTTTGATCCATTTCTTCCAGAAACCAGTAACTCCCTTCTGGCACACTGGATTAGAACCAGTTCCACAGTAAGATTTATAGCTTTTATCCACTGACTTGTCTTATTCCTGAACATAGCATGCTTGCTCAGAGACAGAAAAACAGCAGCAGCAGCAGGAAGAGCCGCCACCACTCTGCAATACTGAGCAACCTTTGTGCAAGAGGAGGTTATGGAGCATATGACAGCATGAATTCCTTAGCAGTGGATATTCAAATCCCCTTCCCCCAGACACTCCTAAGTGTCTTTTTCACTTACTTGCACAGGCAGCTAGTGCACAAGGCCTGATCAAGGATGAGAATGGCAAAGGTGGGCACAGTGAGGAATTGATGATGACAGAACCCCCAGTTTTCAGCATCTTTCTGCAAATAGCGTTTCGACTCTGGGTTCCCTCTCCACAAGTCACTGAACACTAGGAACAGAATGAGAAACATTAGAAACAAAGTTTATTAAAAGCAAAGAAGTGCTCTTTGTCCATCACCCTCACCCTTACATCCAACCCCACTTTGCGTACTCATATCACCATATGGGTCAGTTACAGCTTTCAATATATTACAGGGGAAGAAGTCAGAACAGCACTTGGCCATTCAGCTACAGATGATGCAGACACAGTAGGGAGATGAAATAACAGGTATTTCTATCCTTTGCGGTTTTGAACCTTACTGTCCCCCCTTTTTTCTATCTAGTGGTTTTAATACTAGAACCTTCTTTTAACAGTATACTGCACTATACTGCATAGCTTGTCTTTGCATGTTGTTTCTATTTATTTGTGCCTGTTGGGTTGACAAATTCCTGGTCATAGCCAAGAGCAGACCATGTTGAGTTGCACCTCACGGATGAAATCTGTGAGCAGGAAGTAAGCAGGTATATTTTACATATACACCTTTTATATATATACATGTACTTGTGTAAACAGAATCACAGTAATTGAGGATATGGGCCATTGCACTGGGACACCAATGGTGGCCTGTGAAAGAGCTGGAAAGCAGGCTGATCATTGTAAGGTTGGTAGCTCAGAGACGCACCTGTTGCACTAGATCCCATGTGTACTGCTATAGTGCAGTACACATGCTGGTTGGAGGTGGAGTGAGGGGGAGAAAACAAACTGAGGGTGAAAAGAGCAAAAAGACAGCCTCCAAGTGAGATGGAGAGGGAAGAGTGAAGTCAGATTTGATTTTAAAAAGTGCCAGAATTCAGAAATATGAGTAATATGATGTCAGTTAAACCATGTAGCAACTTGTGAAGGAAGAGAGATTAGGAACAGAGTTGCCACCTTCACTGCCAGAATGGATGTATCCCTTCCAACCCCTACAATTCTGTGACTCTGCGATTCTGTGACAACAACCATTTATTTGAGTGAAATGTGGATAGATCACCACAAGAAGACTGCAGGTAAGACAGCTCTATGAGGTGACAGGTGTTTCCTTTACAATTAAGGTACTTTCTGCCTGCTGGCATGAAGGAGAACCAAGAGAGCAGAGGTAGAGATTGCAAGAGCGGGAATGGTTTTCTTTTTACTGGCAATAAAATATTAAATTGTATTTTCATTAGTGCTGTCATAAACATAAAGAAATTTTTTCTTAAGCCATGTGAGACTGGAAAGGGAGTCTGGGGAATGCTAGAGACTTCAGCAGAATTTGTTTTGCCATTCTTAAATTGAAGGAAGGAAGTAACTAGCTAACATTGCAAAAGCAGTATCCTAGAGTGAGAGAGGCCTGGCATCTGTAATGATATTTAGGTTGGATCTTAGGAAGAACTTCTTTACCGAAAGGGTTGTTAGGCATTGGAACAGGCTGCCCAGGGAAGTGGTGGAGTCAGCATCCCTGGAAGTCTTTAAAAGACGTTTAGATGTAGAGCTTAGGGATATGGTTTAGTGGGGACTGTTAGTGTTAGGTCAGAGGTTGGACTCAATGATCTTGAGGTCTCTTCCAACCTAGAAATTCTGTGAGTCTGTGATTCTGTGATATGCCTACAGCAGACTGGACTAATTCCTCCTTTCTCTTCTCTGCATCATAGGGAAAGGCTGGAGTGGCCCCCAGCAGGAAAAGATTATTGACAACTGAACTGCCTTCACAATGTCAGACTTTGGAAAAAAAAAAAAAAGCATTGAGCCTGGTGGAGTGAATATTACTCCTCGTGGATGCCTTGCATGAACAGAAGCAAAGGCTGTGCATGGACAGAAGCAGGAATTTATTGTTTTGAGCATGGGTTGTGTTTATGCCAGAAGGAAGGTCTTCATGCTTTGGCTGGATGGAAAACCACATCTGTAGAGGCAACCTCCAGAGACACACATTGAGCTAGTGGTCACATCCCCTACCAGGATGATAAGCACAGATTATAGGACAAAACTGAGCATAGTAAACTTTTTGCAGTCTGAGCACATTTGGCTCCTTCATCCCAAGTGACTGAGAAACTTTGTCACCCAGAACAGCACAATCAATACTTATGCATACAAAGAGCATACCTGTGACCAGTCAGAGAGAAGCCATTCATTGGGACAGTCCTCATTTTTGCAGGCTTGTTGGGTAACTGGCTTCGGAATGGAGCAGAAAGTTTCTGGCAGCTCTAACAAGCTTCCATCTGCCAGACGCTGCTTGCAAAGCGTATCTCGCTTCTGGACACCACCTCCACATGTCTGTGAACACTGTGGGAGATGAGAGTCAGTCAACTTGCATCACATTTGCACCATGGCAAATGACAGCAAAAATTACTTGTGAATTTTGGTAGAAATCAATGTCTACTTTCAGCCAAGAGGAAAATATAACAAACAAACAAAAACAAACAAACAAACAAAAAAAAAAAAAAAAAAACCAAAAAAACAGGGATGTCAAAGCAGACTTTAAAAAATGTCAAAAATATTTTGGGAAGTAGAAGCAACATTTTTTGATAATAATCCAAAAAACAAACAACAAACAAACAAAAACCAAACAACCAACCAAAACAAAACAACAACAACAAAAACACCAAACTTGCTTCAGCATTTTGTTGAAACATTTTGTTTTCAGAAATTTATACAAAAGACATGGAAACAACAATTTATAATTACTGTATGGAGGTTGAAAAGCTGTCCCTTCCTACACCCTACAACTGGAAAATAAGGTACTTGCACATGATGTGGAGGATTTAGGTTTAAGTGTCTGCCTGAGCTTTAACTGTGCTACTGGCAGTGTCAGATAGTATGGAAAAATCTTCACCTGCAGAAAATGATTCAAGATCTTCATTTACAGGATATTATTATGCATATTAGATATCAGCAGCTATGAATTATTTAAATATTTATCCAAATGTAAATATTTATCCAAATTCAGCTTATTAAAAAAGAGTTTGTATTAGTGAGAAAAATGGTGGATATTTGAGTGCAGTAGATAAGAATTTCTCCAGTTGATTGCTTTGTCTTTTCTTCCTTTTGTAATTTTCATATTTCTCTTTTCTGAGCAGCATGAGGTCTATTCCTAGTGCATTTCAAAACTTAACTGTTCAGTCTTGAATTCCTGCCCTTCAAGACTTCTTACAGTATGACATTCCACTGATTTTTAACTCATGTGAAAGCTGCATAACAGCTGCAATCTGCTTTTGGCCCCAACAACTGGTTTATAAGATTAGTATAATAACCCTTAAAATAACCTTCTGTATTTATGGCTGTCATGACAGCAGTGTGCTCTCTTTCCAAAAGGTAAGGAGGAAGGTTTATTTGAGTTAAACTAAAACTGGCTGATTAATATCCAGACAACCCACCTCCTCTCTCTCTTTAATGTAAATACTCCCCTCTGTATCTATTTTCTAGCTATGCAGGGCAGGAAATTTTAAACAAGCAGATGAAGTCTCCTGCATCTTTATTATTTTATTTTATTTTATTTTATTTTATTTTATTTTATTTTATTTTATTTTATTTTATTTTATTTTATTTTATTTTATTTTATTTTATTTTATTTTATTTTATTTTATTTTAACTTATTTTATTTTAACTTATTTTATTTTATTTTAACTTATTTTCTTTTAACTTATTTTATTTTAACTTATTTTAACTTATTTTAACTTATTTTATTTTAACTTATTTTATTTTATTTTTTGTTTTGTGTCTCTGCCCAATTTCTGAGATCTTTTTTGTGGTGGCTGTTAGTTGGCTCTCCATTCTTCTGCTTAGTCCAGACAGTTCAATTCCATTTCTCTCTTCTCCTAGTAAAGGAGAAGGGGGAGGTTGTGCTATGCTGAAATTACTAGGAATTGCTTATAGTTTGCAACAAAGAATTATGTCTGAGAAGTAGTAAACCACATGATGAAATTTTAAAACATATACTATATACTTGAAGACATGAAACGCCATTCTCTCTTAGAGAGAGGTAAGCATAAACTTTAATGAGAGCCTTATTTTTTTAGATATAAGTTTTTCTTGAGAGACAGAATGGAAGTTCAGACTTGAACACTGCAAAGAAAGATGTATTTATGTTCTGTTTGGATCACTCTCTAATGAGTAAAAATAGTTTTTTGTCCCAATTAGAATGTTATGAAGCTCAAAAGCTTCCAAAAATTTAAGCAAGTAAAACAATACTTTAGTTTTCAGCAAAAGAAAACATTTATCAACCTTTCATTTAAGAACAATTCATTCCTGAGGAGAGAGTAAATCAAAAAAATGTAATTAAAAGTATTATTTCAAAATTGCCTAAGGACTGAGGTCATATACCAGAGCCAAAATGAGTTAGGCACTGTATAAACACAACAAAAGCATGTTCCCGTTGTCAGTCATACAAATCCAAGGGAGTCTCTCTGCCCTTCCATCATGACCAGATAAAAGAGTAAGACAAAACAAATCTTTTCTTGCTTCTTGCCCTTCAGTCATTCACACAGTCACTCACTACTCAGTGTCAAACGCTATTGACAAATGCCAGAGAAAGCCAAACACAGGAACAAGATTCCTCCTTGTCCAGAGGAACACTTTCCTAGTGTACTGTATTACTGCAATGGAGCTGTGCCTGCACCTGTCCTTCACTCCTGGAACCATTTCACTGGTCTGGAATCTCTGCTGACTTTTCTCCAGCGGAACCTTCCAGCTCCCACATTATTTCAGGGAAGCGGGTAGATCAATGGCAGCAAAGTCCACTTGGATTTACAGACAATAAGAAGCAATAATTTTGAGAGGAATTATTTTTAGACACATTTAGACACATCTTATTTAGACACATCCCATCTGAACAATGTGCTTGCTGTCTCTGTGTTCAGAAAGGTCTCACAATGCTGTTACAACACAGAATTGTGCTTGTGTCACAGGCAGGAGAGATATACCATGGTTTCACCTCACCCACCCATGCATGCAAAGTGTGACATTCCTGCCTCCCACAGTTGCTGAGCAGAGCCAGTTCCTATATCCCCCAGCACCCCTTTAGAGAGGATCTGGGACTTTGCGAGAGTACTGACTTAAAGAGATGCATCTCCCCACATTGTTACCTAATTATGCCTGGTTCAGCAATAAGCTTAAGGAAACATAGGGCAAGACTGATACTAAAGAAGACAATCCATACACCCAATTCTGCCATTTACTCATTCCTGTTTTTTATTGTTTTGTTTTGTTTTGTTGTTGTTATTGTCTTTTTTATTTTTATTTTTTATTATTTTTTTTTCTTTCTGCTTTTTGCATATATAGGCATAAGTATTTGAGCACCTGCACGGTGAGCCAGAGTGCAAAATTAATCTAGGCTAAACCTAATTGCACTTCAGGCTAGCTTTAACCAGGATCATTGTGTGATTGCACAGCACCTCTGGAGATTCAAGGAAAAGGGTGTTACAAATAAGGGCAAGACAGAGCTCCCCACAGCAGCTATTGACTCCTCTGGTAGAAGCTTTTGAGGTCCCTTCCAACCCCTTCAATTCTGTGATTCTGTGAAGTGCTGGAAAATGCCATCTTAAACTGCTGGTGGTACCATGGCATTGGCTTCTCCTACAGCAGTCATCACTTTGATCTCTTCTATTCATACAAAAATCTGCAGACAATAATTAACACGAAGGATTGATGGTCCCCACTGAACGCAGAGGGAAAGCCAACTTTCTTTCTGCCTCAGCACATGCTTATGAGCATCCATGCACATGCATACACTGTACAGGATTCAGGCAAAAACACCAGTTTCATTGTTTGGGAGTCAGGGAGGCTGGTCTTTTCTAAAATTTGTGGAAAGAAGTTTCCACTTGTGGAAAGAAGTAAGTATCACTTACTCAGTAATAAAACAAAGAAGGATGAAGATTTATTAATGGATGTCTCCTATTTGAGGTCTACAGAGTAGATATTTATAGTGGCTTGTAAAAATGAAAGCGTATATCCACATTCCTCCAGAAACACACTACTGAAAACAAGATAAACATCCTAATGGATTTAGCTAAGGAATATAACAGTTTAAAAATAAATAGCCTTGAATCTGCAAAGAGTTATTTAAAAAAATTGCTTGGAATGTTACAACACTGATAATTATCCTATGTTTATCTGCCAGGAACACTGGGTCTCTTAAAGGCATTTAATTCAGAGAATTCTCCCTTAACAAGCATAAAGAGCCTTAGAAAAGAAAAATACTGTGCATTGCAGCTTTGTTTGGTTATTTACTTAAAATTATTTTGAGAGAGTGCTTGGAAAAGCATGATGAACACCACTGATGAGTCCAAAGAAATGGCTTCAAATGGTGCCACAGCAGATGTTGCCCTCCACTGCCTGTGAATATTTACTGGCACCTTCGTGCATGGCCCTCTGTCTCTCCACAGGCGGGAACATCTCTCAGGGACTCAAGATGGTGTGGAGACCTCTGTAAGGTCTGTAGGTTTATATTTTCAGATGCCTCCTGCAGGATTTGGGCTGCTGGAGACTCTCTGCAGAAACAACGTGCAGCCATGCTGGCTACACTCTGACTTGGCAGCCCTGCTGTGTGGCTGGAGATCTCCTCCAGATGAAGTCTCAGTGACCAACATCCCATCCAGATGGTCTCTTCCCTTGCACATCCCAGGAGTCAACCAGCGGTAATAAGCACAAAGCGCAATGCACTGGCCTGTTGATGCAGGCTTTCACATGGAGGTCATCCACAGGAAACCTGTGTGAGACAGAACTGCCACGCCTGGCTTTGCTACAGGGTGGACTTCTTATATACACAGGTTGGTGGTGCAAAGAAGGAAGACAGACGTCTTTAAAAAATGAGAGGATGGAAGTTCATTTTAGTGGATTAGTCTATTTTTTCTTGCACTACACTGTTCTCAACAGAGGCAGATAACTACGTGTAGAGAAGTGCATTGTTTACTCAATTTTCTCCTGGTAAAAGGGAATCACAAGAACTATTCAGTGGCCACATAACGAGTAGCTGAATATACAGCTGTCCTTCCTGAAAAGTGCAGAGGACCCTAGTTAAGCCACAGCAGTGAAATGCAGCAAAAATCCTTTGTCTCCACCTAGTCCAGAGAAGGCAGCAGTTAACACAAGAGGTGCAACCCGGACAGTCTTATTTAATTCCTGATCAATATGCTTGTTAAAGCCTTTACACTTAATTGAGCACCATCCTTCCTAAGATGTGTTTCACCTTTCAACAAGATTGAGAGCCTCTGTGCAGATATAAAAAATGCCTAAAACACTACTTTAGACAGGTAAAAATGTGTATGATTACACTGTTGAGGAGGACATTCAGCATCATATAATGAATGTCTCTTCTGACTGTTCAAATAAAGTTGCAGAAAATTGCGTTCTGTAAGGACTATGGCCAATTATGGGCTTTTTAACTAGCACAGGCACACCTTTGAACATATGCTAACTTTATTATATTATGTGTTAGTAAAAATCTATTTACAAATACAGAATTAATGAGTGGATACAGCCTAGCAATATTGAAAGGTACAACTAAGCAAATACATGTATGTGAGTATCAGTAGACAAATTAATGTTAAAACATGAAATACAACTTAATTGTTTTAAACAAAGGATTAATGTCACAGGCTAGTTATCTAGTTTTGACAGAATATCAGGCTGGCATAAATTTTGGTTACTGAGAAGGCTGCCCAAATCCAGAGGTCTCCCATGAAGTACAGCTTCACAGACTTAGCAGCTTCATTAAGTAAGTACATTAACATCTTCTTGGCTGTTATGTCAAAGGCAGATTTTATAAAGGGAGACTGGGAGTTATATGTAAGCACAGTGCCAACTGCTCTTGGTTTTCTGGTAACATGGAATGAATCCTTACATCCAACAGAACTGAAGGTTCAAATAGACATTTTGCTTGCACCTCCACTGTACAGTGAATTTTCCCATTCCTTTCAACAGCGCAACAGTATAATTTCTTCCTTCTGCAGTATCATATCCAACATAAACACCGTTAAGTCTTTTGAATCATGTGTTTGCATTTGCAACCAGATTTAAGCAAATAACCTTATTTCAGGTAGCCTACCAAACACAGAAAGCCTTGTACAGATCCATTGTGGGATTTTCAATATTCGTGTAAAAAGGCATGCATTTCATGACGTACCTCACACTTATTTGTGACTTTGAAGGATGAGGAGTGTTTCTTGCCCTAAACTAAATTCGTATTTGAGAATAGAAGGAATACTCATCATGCTCCAGAGATCTTCTCCTCCCTGATAGTTGTAGCTCTGTATTCCTAGAAACCTAGAAATTCACTGCTAACTGAAATCCAGTGACTTCAGCTGATGATTACATTCCAGATCTTTCTGTTTGGAACCTATGGTCAGCCATTAAGAGTTTTCATAAACCTTGCATTAGAAATAGCACTGCTCATTATTTGCCTCTGAAAATCCTGATTCAGTTCTCACTAAGGAACAAAAAGCCACCTTTTCATTTTTAATAGCTCATTAGAATGATTAATGAATCCTCCTAATAGGCTAACACAAAACAATCCACTGATCATGCACGTAATGACTACTTTAATGATCATAAAATGAGATTAACTCATACATTCTTACCTCTTGCCATTCTGTAGGATACCAGGAGGGTGGGCAGTCAAAGCGATTACAGGCTTGCACGAGGGATGGTTTAGGCTTATGGCACAATTCATCTGCCAAGATCACGGTCTCATTAGTTTCTCTTGATAATAGGTGAGAACAGAAGACATCTCGTGTCTGCAATCCGACCCCACAAGTAAGACTGCAGGTGCTCCATTTCCCAATTTCCCATCTGTGAAGGGGTCAGGAGAGAAAACCTTAAGCACAAAATGAAGTAACCTTAATCCTCCTCTTTTCAGAATGATGGAGTGAAGAAGCAGTAAATGAAAGGGATTTCTCCTTCTCTGACAAAAGTGACCCTTCTTGTAGCTGCATGATGAGGTTCCTCTGCATTTTTGGTTATTGTTAGAAGCTCTTGGGCTTCAGGTCTCTTGGACTCCTGCAATATCACAAGAATAAGTTTTGTGTTCTACATTAAAAGTTTTTGATGAGCAGGAGCCTGGCTGTTGAAGACTGAAAGGACTTCATTAGCTGGTTATTTTCTGTCTTTAAGCAAAAGAAAAAAGCTAGTAACAATATTAATCAGAGGAATATATTACTGAATTCCTGAGTAGGAATTTCTTCCAGAAGATCCAGGGGAGCTGGATCCTGACAGGCTTTTCCTTGTTGTTGAATAGGGAGTGCTATGGCCTTGAAAGATGCAACAGGAGAGCAGAAAGACCCTCTTTATCTTCTGGGTAAACAACTGCTACTGACCCAACCTTTCTCTGTGCTAGCTGTATAAATTTTCACAGAATCACAGAATCACAGAATTTCTAGGTTGGAAGAGACCTCAAGATCATCGAGTCCAACCTCTGACCTAACACCAACAAGTCCTCCACTAAACCATATCCCTAAGCTCTACATCTAAACGTCTTTTAAAGACATCCAGGGATGCTGACTCCACCACTTCCCTGGGCAGCCTGTTCCAATGCCTAACAACCCTTTCGGTAAAGAAGTTCTTCCTAACATCCAACCTAAAACTCCCCTGGCGCAACTTAAGCCCATTCCCCCTTGTCCTGTCACCAGGCACGTGGGAGAACAGACCAACCCCCACCTCGCTACAGCCTCCTTTGAGGTACCTGTAGAGAGCAATAAGGTCGCCCCTGAGCCTCCTTTTCTCCAGGCTGAACAAGCCCAGCTCCCTCAGCCACTCCTCGTAGGACTTGTTCTCCAGACCCCTCACCAGCTTTGTCGCCCTTCTCTGGACCCGCTCAAGCACCTTTTTTTGAATCAAAAGGATTTCTTTTTGGATTTTTTTTATTATTATTATTTTTTTTTAATCAAAAGGATTTCTCATGGCTAGTTTCAGTGTCCATCACAAGAAAACCAGATTTCTGTTGTTTGGCATACTGAGAACACCCTCTAATTCTGTCAGCAATATGTTGAAAATTGCTTAAAATGTCAAGTCTCACTCTTGCACTCTACTAGAAATCAATTCAGAGATATACAGAAACACATATACAAAGAAGTCTTGTATCTAGAGTGAGAATATAAGAGAATAGTCTTCCCATCCACTTCAGACAAAACACTAGACTGATGTGGGCATACTCCTACATCCAAAATGAAAGTACAAAAGCCAGATACTGACACTTTTTCTAATCCTGAAGAATAGCTTTCTTGCCTGCATGATGTTACTGAAACCAATTGTCAGGGGAGTAAATTAAACATTCAGGACAAGGAAAGCTCAGACAACCTGCCCTTGTAGAAAGCAAAGCCAGGCAGAAACTAAAAGGAGTGATTATGATGAAAGACACCCTCTGGCTCCAACAGGACTGAGGCAGACAATGAAGGAAAGTTATGAAACATGTCAGCAACAAGAAGCAGAATTTATGAAGGAGCTATGGGGAAAAACTCGGATGTTTTAGGATCAGCAGTCAATGGAAACGGCTCAGCATGTTTAAAATGCACCATGTTAGTAAACATTTTATGGAAAAAAACACATCACGGACTCTCACAGGATTATTCTAACTTCTCTTTTTATTTTATAAAGTTGTTCTGTGTATTTGTTCCTTCTCTCTCAATAACTTTCATAAACAAATTTAAAAGATTGTAGGTAAGAAATACATTTTCCTCAGTAGATGATAATGCAAAGGCAAAAAGCCACTCTGTTCCCCTTCTGAGCTCCATCTTCTGATTACTTTTTCTGATTTTATAGTAGGACAGGATGTGCCCTGAGCACCACTGTATGCAATATTAATGGCACTCTAGTTTACTTTTAGACAATAGCCTTGGTAGTTGTCCTGGTTTCAGTTAGAACAGAATTTTCTTCCTAGTAGCTGGTGGAATGCTGTGTTTTGGCTTAGGATGAGAAGAGTGCTGATAACACCCCGATGTTTTAATTGTTGCGGAGCAGTGCTTATACCAAGCCAAGGACATCTCAGCCTTTTGCTCTGTCCTGCCAACAGGCAGGCTGGGGGTGCAGTAAGAGCTGGGAGGGGACAGACCCAGGACAGGTGACCTAAACTAGCCAAAGGGGTATTCCATACCATCTGACGTCATGCTAAACAATATATAGGGGTGGCTAGCTGGGGGAGAGGGCCGGACTGCTCGGGGTTAGGCTGGGCATCGGTCAGCGGGTGGTGAGCAATTGCATTGTGCATCACTTGTTTGTACATATTATTAGTAGTAGTACTATTACCACCATTGTATTATTATTATTATTATTGTTGTTGTTGTTGTTGTTGTTGTTGTTATTATTTTCCTGTCTTATTAAACTGTCTTTATCTCAACTCACGGGCTTCACTTTCCATTTCTCTCCCCCATTCCAGAGAGGGAGGGGGAGGGTGAGCGAACGGCTGTGTGGTGTTTAGCTGCCGGCCGGGTTAAACCACGACAGTAGTGAAATCCACCTTCTCTTTCCTAAATGCCACAGCACTAGTCTGCCATTAACAACCAGAAAAATGTGTTTAACCCTTTCTAAAAATTAATACACCCTGCATAGTGAGGAAGAAATTGCTATGGCCACTTTCCAGGCTGTAATACACTGAAGGCCACTTAAGTCTGATACTGGGAGCTATTTAGCAGTAGAAGAAGAGTGACATCTGGCAGCCAGTTAAACTAATCTGGAGTATGTTCTCCATATGAATGATTTGGGGGGATAGGTCTTCCCAGATTTTCCCATAAAACTGTCAGTCAGAATTAATGTGGATATCAGCTACCCTTCAGTTTTTGGCACAATCTAAACTGAGATATTTGAGTAGGTGCTGAAAAGAAGGCATTTTCTTATTTCAGAATCTATTTTCATACATGGTTAGTTGCCAAAAGTTGCTTTTATTCAAGTGATGGTAATAGCTGTTGCCTCCAGCAACTCATTGTTTGTTATTGGTATAAGAGCACAATGTTTCTTTTGGCAGTTCACATCTCAGTGGCCAGCAGGCCACATAAACTCTTTGGAGATCTTGGCTTCTGCAGAAGAGGGTGACTGTTTCTTCTTCCAGAAAGAAATGTTGAATTTCAATAAAGAGAAAGGATTTTTTTTTCCTAATGTTTGAATTTTCTGTTGCAGGTTGCATCTGTTGCCCTACCCATAATATAATTTTATTCACAATTCCTTCCAGCTGCTCTAAACAGGAGAGTTCTCAGAGGTGCTCAGGAAATATGAAGTCAAATTCCCTCTTACCCTTGCGTTTTCATTGACTTTTTGGGCTTTCATAGACACAAAGCAAAGAATGTAGAATAGAGTAGGGATATACAAAGTAGAGTAGGGATATGCAAGTAACCAAAATAACAGATGATATGGATTGGCAGAATTTCACAGTCCTACAAAAATAGAGAGAGATCAGTAATAATCTTATTGAATAGAATCACAGGACTATAGGATTATTTTATAATAGCTATAGGTGATTGCACCACTTTGTAAAATAGGTAGGAGAGTACTACTACAAGTAGTTTATAAACTATCTTTCTTCTGTTGGAGATAGTATTTTTTTCTTTTAATACTGTCTCGCTTCAATAATACAATTTTATCCTTACTATAGAGTGTTATGAGATGTGAGCTCAAATAATTTGTCTCTTATTTCATATGGTCTTTATGTACACATTCCTCTGTCTTTTTATTTATTTATTTATTTTTATTTTTGATGATTTGGCCACACCGAACTGACTTTTCCAACCAAAAAAAAAAAGGAAAAAAAAAAAAAAAGGAAAAGAACATCATGATATTCTGCATGTAACTGATAATGTCAGAATTAACATTCAAGTAGGATAATCTTACACTTAAAAAGGTAGTTACAGGATCAAGCTAAGGAAAACTCACACAATTGGGTTTGGCAACTTTGTATGCTGACTGTGGTTGTTGTTACGGTGTAGACTTCAGGAAAAATTTGCATTCTTACTAGTTTATAGCCCAGATGAAGTCATTGGTTTGGTACTTCCTGTATTCCTTACCAAAGCCCATTGAAGAGATTGCATGGTTTTTTTTCTGGAATATTCTTTTGATCCCTCCTTCTTTCTCCATCACTAGTGCCCAAACCTATATGAATATGTAGCAACAGAGAAGCAGTAGCTTTTTAGCCTTTTCCACAGCAGAACTTTGGCATATCTCGTCCCCTAAGCCCCTGGCTTGTCCTAGCTCTAGGTCTATCAGTTCATCACTTGTCTGTTTCCATCTCCTAAATACCTAAATAGCAGTTATTTAAGCACAACCTAGTCTTTAAAAATGTCAATTGCTGTATTTCATGAAAACAAAACAAAACAAAAAAGACAGAATTCAAAAGGTGAAAGGAAGGTGTAATGAGCAGAGGATGGTCTTAAAACTCAGATTATTTCAGGTATCATCATAAATTCAAAACACTAAACTGATCATAGAAACATGGCACTTTCCAGATGAACAGTCTCCTGCTTCTAGCAGACTGGTGCGATGCCTCAGTATTTTTTTATTTTATTTTATTTTATTTTATTTTATTTTATTTTATTTTATTTTATTTTATTTTATTTTATTTTATTTTATTTTGTTTTGTTTTGTTTTGTTTTGTTTTGTTTTGTTTTATTTTATTTTATTTTATTTTATTTTATTTTATTTTATAATTGGTGATTTGGACACACACATTTGTCTGAATGAACTAGTGAACCTGATTTGGCTGCTCAAAGCAGTGGTTTTCCTTTATTTATTAATTTTTATACACAATGTTGTGTGTGATCTAAAACTCAACAGAAGACTGTGAAAACCCAGTCCAACCTGAGCACTAAATTTCTTGCACCTCCAGCAACTATAAACTAACAAAACTGAATCAATAATAGTCAGATTTTAGGAAAAGATAACACCCATCTAGGAAATATAACAGTTAATTCATATTATGAATTATAATTATAATCTGTAATATATTATGAAACACTGATTTTCATTGATTTTTATTGATTGACATCAATGTAATTTTTATAGGTAAACGAGTAACTGTAATTTTCTGGAACATACTTATTGAGTAAGTCAGGCTTCACTGGGCAGTGCTTATGCATGTGCTGTTTCAGGTAAACATGCACTTTTCACAATTCATCATGCTCAGTATCTTTTAAAATGTGAGCATTTGCAGATCCTTTAAATTAAAGAAAGAGAACAATTGTGAAGCTCCAGTTTGCCAAAAAAGGGGTCAATGATCTGAAAATCTATATTTATATCACAACAAAATTACTCCACCATTAGAGTAAAAACCACAGAATCACAGAATTTCTAGGTTGGAAGAGACCTCAAGATCATCGAGTCCAACCTCTGACCTAACGCTAGCAGTCCCCACTAAACCATATCCCTAAGCTCTACATCTAAACGTCTTTTGAAGACTTCCAGGGATGGTGACTCCACCACTTCCCTGGGCAGCCTGTTCCAATGCCTCACAACCCTTTCAGTGAAGAAGTTCTTCCTAACATCCAACCTAAAACTCCCCTGGCTCAACTTAAGCCCATTCCCCCTCGTCCTGTCACCAGGCACGTGGGAGAACAGACCAACCCCCACCTCACTACAGCCTCCTTTAAGGTACCTATAGAGAGCAATAAGGTTGCCCCTGAGCCTCCTCTTCTCCAGGCTGAACAAGCCCAGCTCCCTCAGCCGCTCCTCATAGGACTTGTTCTCCAGGCCCCTCACCAGCTTCGTCGCCCTTCTCTGCACCTGCTCAAGCACCTCGATGTCCTTCTTGTAGCGAGGGGCCCAAAACTGAACACAGTACTCGAGGTGCGGCCTCACCAGAGCTGAGTACAGGGGGACGATCACCTCCCTAGCCCTGCTGGTCACACTGTTCCTGATACAAGCCAGGATGCCGTTGGCCTTCTTGGCCACCTGAGCACACTGCTGGCTCATATTCAGCCGACTATCCACCATCACTCCCAGGTCCTTCTCTGTGTGGCAGCTCTCCAACCATTCCTCTCCCAGCCTATAGCTCTGCTTGGGGTTATTGCGCCCCAGGTGCAGGACCCGGCACTTGGCCTTGTTAAACTTCATGCAGTTGACCTCAGCCCATCGGTGCAGCCTATCCAGATCCTCCTGCAGAGCTTTCCTACCCTCAAGCAGATCGACACATGCGCATAGCTTGGTGTCATCTGCAAACTTACTGAGGGTGCACTCAATGCCCTTGTCCAGATAGAGGTGCTCTAATAAATATTAGAGGTGCTTTAAAAAATAGCTAATCATGCCATTTCCTTATAAAGAGAATTCTTTTGACATACTTAACAGAAATCTTGCCTGCAGATGATAGATTCAACTTTATCACGTTATACATCAAGGAGTTTCAAGTTTTGTGAGGGCTCACATATTCATCAGCCTGGACACTTGAACCCAACATCAAGCTCTTTAAAGTGAAACCAAAAAAGCCTCTAACACTTAACGTGAGTATGAGCTTCTAAATAGTTCTATCTGGTTATTTTTATTTATAAATGAGCTTTCCCTTTTTCTCGTGACAAGACAAAAAGTAGCAATGCTATATAGTGGCTAAGCAGTTAGGGTGAAGAACTGAGGGACTGTGTGAACAGAACCCTTCTCCTGGCTCTTCACTGGGCTCCAGTGGTGACTGAGACCAGCACTGCTGAGTCTGCGAATAGCCCCTTTGAGTACAATGAGAAAACTCAAGTGCTGGGCTTCATGCTCTTCTCCCACATTTCCCAAATTCACATTTGCAAAGTCATAACAATACTTTTCTCTTGGGTTTCATCCGTGCTGTCTGCTTAGGCTGTAGTTCTGCAACAGGTATGATCTCTTCCTCTGTCTTTATCTACTGCCTAGCACAATGGGACTCCCAGCTAGACAGGAGCCTTCGGGCATTAGTACATGTATGTTGCAAATAACAACAGCGACAATAATGTACTCTTGCCTCAGTTTTGAAACTTCCTTCTCTTTTCTAAACAAACTGGACCCCACGTAATAATTCTGCTAGCTGGCTAGACCAGAAAATGACACCAGTTATTAACCAGCTACTCATGTCAGGAGAGGCTGCTAGAGTCAGAGAAGGTGCCCCTGTGGAGCCATTACCTCTCAGAACGAAACACTCTCGCACCCCCTTAGTCAGCCTGGAAAAAGTAAATGATGTATGCAGAACTAAAAATATATATATATAATCTTGAACCAAATCATCCCTATGGAGAGAATGGCTTTGGATCAGTCCCTATATGCATGGCATATATGGTAGAAACAAAGCATTCTAAGCTGTTAGGTGTTATAAGTGAAGGACATTTTCTAGAGATACACAATGTTCATCCTGACAGAATCCCTTTAAGAGCTGCCAAGAAAATTGAACACTGCACAGGAGAAGTAAATACCCTTCTACACAAAGACCTCACAAACTAGCTAAAAAAGTGAAATTGTTGTCATTTTTATGTGGTTAAACCATATGAAAGTGAAACAAAAGAACTTTTTCTTTTTCTTTTCTTTCTTTTTCTTTTTTTTTTTTTTCTTTTTTTTTTTTTTTCCTAAAATAAACATTCATCAGTGTGGAGAGAGGTTTGCCTGGAAGCGTCTTACTTAACATCTGACACCTGCCTGCATAGAAACATTACTCAGTGCACAAGGGAGTGGTGGCAGCTGTGTATATGCACATGCAATGGACTAAATCCCATACCACATTAATATTGGCTGCCTTCTGTCCTCAGTCTGTGCATCTTGCATTGGATGCTGCATAGTGAGAAGAAGTCTAATGGGAGCACATACTTCTCCATTTCTTTTCTGTTATTGATCTGGAGCTGTGTTTGTGGCACATCCTCCTATTTTATTAGTGATAAAAGCTTTCATGAGAGTTCTTTAGCAGATTTTTCTTGGGTTGAGTAAGTATCTTCAGTGTCAGGTCTTAAATACCATTCAGAAGGTGATCTTCAACTTTGGGCAGCAGAGAGAATTAGCGTTAATCCTGGATGGGAAGCAGTGTTTCCTGTGAGGCTTCAGGACTAAGATGAGGACTCAAAGGTCAGTTCCTGGTTTTATAATTAAACTAGTTTCAAAGAAAAGGGTATAAAAGATAACAATTTAAATACAACAAATTTTCCATTCAGCTGTTAACTTATTCACTGTAAAATCAGACTCCTTTGAAGTGAAGTGTGAGAGTTAAGAATGGAAGGTAAAACACTGAGTTGTGTATCTAGGAAGTAATCTCCCTACTTCCATGACTCAGTCTGTGTTAGAGATTAGAAATAACATTAGAAAAGTATGCACACATCTCAGAGGAAAGGTGAGATGTAACTAATACTTGAAAAGGTCGATACTTTATTAAGAAATAAAACTTTAAAGGCAAAGTTATTTTTAATTAAGAGTAGCAACAGAAAAATAAGTCATGCTTGTTGTCCAGTGCTAGTCTGACAAAATTCTACAGCCTGATTTTAAGTATTTCTAATGTGACAAGGGAGCAGAACTGCTCTGTGCAACAGGCAGGGTAAGTTTCATGGGGTTGCTGTGCACAAGAAAGAGTAAGGATCATTTCTTCTAAAAACATCTTCCTTGCAAGTGAAGGCAATACATTTAAAAAGAAACCTATGCAGCCAACACATGCAAGCAGATCAAAGGCTCAATGAGAGTGCTCTGGGAGATGACAGAAGTGGCCTGCATTCACTCTCTAGGCTTCTTGGTATCAATGAATATTGCAGCTCATTATAGCTGAAAGTGGCAGAGAGCCAATATTTATATAACAGAACCAAATGGAGGAAAATACAGGAGGAACCTGAGAGGTCAAAGAAGAACAGAGGGTAAATGGAATATGCAACAACTCTACAAACGGCAATTTTGGTTGCTGACATATTTCAAGCAATATATAGCTCCTTACAGTAAATAACTCTTGCTGCTCCTTGAACTGAAGGCAGAGTTCATCAACCATTAGATCAGGTCAGAAAAGAGGGTTTGTGTTTTTATGCCAACATTGTGAACAGCCGGAAGTTATCCAGTGGGTCTGTTGAGGGACTACAGCAGATGCAGAATGCATCTGGGGCAACATGAATGGCAACTTCAGGTAAGTGAATTTGTTTGGCAGAGAACTGTTTTGAGAGATTATCAGGCATACTGACTACAGAAATATATCTCACAGAAGAATTTTATGTTGTGTGATAATTGAGACACTGAGATAAATGATAGCAATGGCTGTGTTTGATATAGGTGCACAGACCAGATGAGGCATGATAAAGAAATGAGTTGTTTTGGGCTCAAACTTAGACTTGGGCCAATGTTCAAACTATCAAGTTCTTACAAGGATGTTGTTCAGTGCTTTACGTGTAATACATTGAAACTAGGTCTTCTGTAACCCCTTTCAAAAATTAAGATAGTAAACAGTTGTGAAGCAGGGTATATAGTGTAAAGGTGGAAATGTAGTTAGGAGGTAATACAGGAATGTTTGAGGAATACGACAGAAAATGCACAAATTGCACTTGTTGTTATGGCAGATGGTCCTCATGAATGAGGACTGCAGGGTGGAACACATATTTTGGAAACTACAGTAGAGCAGGATAATATCCCGTGCCGTAAACCTACACAAAAATAATGTAAAAACACAGGAACCACTAATTTGTCAAATATACCGTGCCTACCAGTTTATGAAGTACTCTCACGCACTTCTTCTCTGAAGAAGCAGGGGGAGAGTATAAGTTCAAACCCTGCTACCCAGACCAGAGCTGTGTTATGTCCAAAGCTCCCTGGCTCTGTTCACACTGGTGCACTCCATGCTTGACTCTGTCTTGTAAGCCAACACCTTTTCATAGGCCTAGGTTTATACCATATGGAAAATATTAAAAAACAGCTGTTCTTGAAGAAGAAATCAACAAGGTTGCAGATACCAGAAGACAAAGAAAGAAAAAGCTCAGCATGTGAGAAAGATGGGCAATGAACTGATCACTTGTAATCTGTAATATATCCAAAATAAAGCATTTTAAAAATGAGATTGTTGGAAATACATATAAATGGCTTGGAAAGAATATACAAGAAACCTGACTTGCCAATCTGTAAGATCAACATTCATGAATATGCGGTTTTGTTCCACTGAGTAATAGGACTCTCCTCAAGCCCAAAGATGCCTTTCCTGAAACGATCAATGCAGGAAAGAAGAGAAGGAGATGTCACTGGACTGAATGGACAAAGAAAGCAGATTCATGAATGAGGCAGTGTTCAGACAACAGTGAGTGGGCTTAAGTAATTCTCTAACAAGTCCAAGTTTTGTGAGCAGTACTGCCACAGAAAAAGCAGATAACATGAGCTTCTTGCTGACCTGGCTGGCAGTATTACAGGGATAATATTTTTGTTAGGATGAACTGTTCTTGAACTGTTCCGCCAGTGCAAAAGGTACAAAAAGGCTGTCTTTCAAAATCAAGCATACATCTGTCTCTCTCTCTCTCTCTGTCTCTCTCTCTCTCTCTGTCTCTCTCTTTCTCAGCAGGGGAAGAGGAGTATGTATATACTTATGGTACTGTGGCTGAACTTGAGAAACTCCCAGTGCCTGCTTATGTTTGAGTGTTCTTTTTCTTTGGGGTTCTTTTTGCAACACCCAATTTTTGCAACAGTTAGGCAATGCAAGAATCTTGATCCAAGGGCACATCCAGACCCAATATTGTTTCTTTAACTTCCCCTTTGAGACCCTGATGCTCGTACTGATAATCTATTTAGTAACTTACTCATTTTTCTGCAATAAAAAATGGAGCTCCTCATGCAGAGTGAGAATGTTCTAAACTCATTTGACACTGAAATGAACCAGACATAGTTAAGTTTTTAGATTCATGGGAATCTACCAAGATTTGAGTCTAACCCAAAAATACATGAAAGGAAAGGTTATAATATATTTAAAATGATGGTGTCAGAGAGGTTACTATGTATAAAATCAAATTTCTAATAAAACATTCTGTATCTCCACTCAAATAGCTGTATCAATACAGATCTGTGTGTACAATGCAGGGTCTATAAAATGGCAGTTTGATACACTTCTCCCCTAAATTTCTCTGAATGAGAAACTGTTTCTTAGATCTTGGAGAAAATCTTGGCTTTAGACTGTACAGTCTGATTCCTCATGGGAAGAGGAATAAACTTGTCTAACATATAAGAACAACTTTTTTTTTTTAGATCTGGAGCTGTGACAGTGCGACTTCTATAAGTGGTTGTAGCAGGTTGTAGTGGGGTGGGGGTCTGCACATTCCCTCATGCAACAAGTGATAGAACATGAGGAAATAGCCTCAGGTTGCACCAGGAGAGGTTTAAGTTGGGTATTAGGAAAAAAATATTCTCTGAAAGGCTTGTGCAGTATTGAAACAGGCTGCCCAGTGGAATAGTTGAGTCACCATCCCTGGAGGTCTTCAGAAGATTTGTAGATGTAGAGATTAAGGACATGGTCTAGTGGTAGACTTGGCAGTGCTAGGTTAGTGGTTGGACTTAATGATCTTAGATGTCATTTCCAACCTAAATGACTCTATGATTCTATGATTCTCATTAAATTAAAAACGAAAACGAATCCTCTGTCCAATATAGTTAAAACAAGACAAATCTGTGGATAAGCTGGGTAGTAATTAAATACATTGCCATTCACCTCTCTATAAGTGTTTCAAATTGTTCCCAAGGCTGTGAATGACTAAGATCTATATACAGCTGGTGACATTGTGAAGTCAGCTTAGTTACATTTCTAATGAGTAATTGCACACCACAAAATCCTCTGTCAGTGAGCTTTTGAATGCCTAACAACATTAGCAGAGAGACTAGGAAGTGATCAGGAATGGATCACTTAATTAAAGATGGAAATTTTAATGGTCAGAAATAGAACAGCTTACTCTGCTACTGCAGATACAACAGACCTACTTGACAGATTCAGCACACTTTGTTTAATCAGTCTCACTCCTTCTATAGGTAGTTAATTCACTCCAAATCAAACTATAAATGAAAATGCCTCCTCAATTTATTTCAAGTATAAATCTTTACTGATGTGTAAGTATTGTACAGAATTGTACAGTACATTTTCAGCAGTTAAGGCCATATTTTTATGCTTCTTTTACACATCTCATCTTCTTGTCATTCAATATTTATTTGTTAAAAAGTATTGGGCATTCCTTCTAAACTGATACAGTAAGTTACTTCAACAGTACTGTAAATGGAAGATATAATGATTGTTTCCTTTTCCCCCTTTTTTAAAAAGAAAGCGATGATGCATAGTAAAACAATCCATTTATAAGTAGCTAATCTCACAGGATAATGCTACTGTGAATAAATTAATCCTGCCACAAAACATTTGACCTATCATTGAATTTGGCTCAAGAACAAAGGCATACACTTTATCATTATTCTTGGGAAAACTTTCTCTTGAGAATGAAATACTGCCATTGAGGCAGTGAATTAATACTCTCAAGAAAATTAAGAATACATTCAGAACAAGCTAATAATTAGAAATTAATATCTGAAATGCAGAAGTAATATTTGTTCAAAATATAGAAAAATATCAAGTGGTAGCAAATATTAAGTTCTAGTTTATACACACATTAATGAAGAGAAAGATGCAGAGAAGTGGACTGCATTAAGGTGACTAAAACTAACAGTGCCAGTAAAAAAAAAAAAAAAAAAAAAAAATGGAGGAAAAACAGTCCAAAGCAGAACTCAGTCTCTATCATGGCTTTAAGCTCATGGTTATCACAAACCAGATTATGAAAAGCCTGTGATAGGCCATCATCAAATTGTGTTTCAACTTAAGGATGTACCATCTTGGCAAACTCCAAGCTTTGGGTAGAAGAAATTCATCTATATATCTATGTAGGACACTGAATAAGAAGTGTGGTCTATAATTGCTTGAAGTAAGAAAATATCATTACTAAAAATGTATTTACAGTTGCATTCTAATATTTTATGAGCTAAAATGGAGAAAAATGTCTATGAATGAAATCCTATCTAATGAGTTAATTCTTATATTATTAGAAATTTAAATGACTGGATTAAAATAAAATGACTGATACAGAGACTCCAGAGCTAACCACTGATCCTAGCAACCTGAAAGCTGCCTCGTTCTTCATGTTTAAATGTGCTGAAGAGGTGCTGAAAAGGGTCCGCTTGGTGACTCCATTGTAACTGCTGTTGAGAAAGAGATACGAAGGAACATGCAGTTCTCCACCATCGTCAGCACACCCAGCAAGAACAGGGAAGGATGGGCTGTCAGGCACATCTTGGACAATCTCTTAACAACTGAAAAAAGTATCAAGTGAGATACTTGATACTTTAAAAACAGGAGGGAGAGAAAAAGAAATGCTTTTGGGTCACATTAATACCTTTTAAGTCTGGGGAAATATTGCAGTAGTGCAGGATATATATAGTGCAGGTGTACAGGTAATGCAAATATAGCATAACAGAGTGATAGCTCAGGACAGCAGTCTGTTTAGATGGCTTTGTACAGCACTGTCTTTAGCAAAGAAAAACTAAACAAAATGTATGTTTGAGATTCTCCCACAGACTCTTTTTTAAGATTTTTCTTTACCGTAAGTCTTCAAATATGGGTGAAGCTGTCCAGTCTGGCATCCCATTACTTATAATATCTGATCCTCCAACCTACTTTGCCAATGGTTCAAGTTGTGGACTGCAGATCCTAGGAGACTCTCTGGACTACTTAAAAGACTGTGAAAGACATTCTCAATGCACTTTGGTTCAGAATAGACTGAAACACATTCCACTGGAGAAAAAGGCTGGAGTCTGTTAAAGACTGAAAAAAAATATTGAACAAGTCCGGGACAAAGACAGGGTTCAGAATCACAGAATGCCAGAATTGTTTAGGTAGAAGAGACCTCCAATATCACCTAGTCCAAACTCTGACCTAACACTAGCAAGTCCTCCACTAAAACATATCACTAAGCTTTACCTCTAAATGTCTAAGACCTCCAGGCACGGTGACACAACCACTTCCCTGGGCAGCCCATTCCAATACCTAACAACCCTTTCAGTAAAGAAGTTTTTCCTAATATCCAACCTAAACTTCCCCTGGTGCAACTTTAGCCCAATGCCCCCTTGTTCTATCACTGGATATGTAGGAGAATAGACCAATCCCACCTTGCTACAGCTTCCTTTAAGGCACCTCTAGAGAGTGATAAGGTTGCCCCTGAGTCTTCTCTTCTCCAGGCTAAACAATCCCAGCTCCCTCAGCCACTCCTTGTAAGACTTGTTCTCCAGGCCCCTCACCAGCTTCGTCACTCTTCTCTGGACTCGCTCGAGCACCTCAATGTCCTTCCTGTAGTGAGGGGCCCAAAACCGAACACAGTACTCAAGGTGTGGCCTCACCAGAGCTGAGTACAGGGGGACAATTACTTTCCTAGCCCTGCTGGCCACACTATTTCTGATACATGCCAGGATGCTGTTGGCCTTCTTGGCCACCTGAGCACATTGCTGGCACATATTCATCTGACTATCAACCAGTACTCCCAGGTCCTTCTCTTCCAGGCAGCTTTCTAACCACTCTTCTCCCAGATTGTAGCTCTGCTTGGGGTTGTTGAGCCTCAGGTGCAGGACCCAGCACTTGCCTTTGTTGAACTTCATACAGTTGGCCTCAGCCCATCGGTGCAGCCTATCCAGATCCTCCTGCAGAGCCTTCGTAACCTCAAGCATGAGGTTACAGAAGCATGAACAGAAGCATAACCTCAAGCATGAGGTTATGAGATGACACATACACTTAGTTTTGTGTCATCTGAAAACTTACTCAGGGTGCACTCAATCCCCTCATCCAGATCATCAATTAAGATATTGAAGAGAACTGGCCCTAATACTGAGCCCCAGGGGAAACAACTAGTAACTGGCCTCCAACTGGATTTAACTCCATTCACCATGACTCTTTGGGTCCAGCTACCTAGTCAATTTTTAACCCAATGAAGGGTACATCAGTCCAAGCCATGAGCAGCCAGTTTCTTGAGGAGAATGCTGTGGGAAATGGTGTCGAAAGCCTTAGATGCATCTAGACTCCTTACTCCTTCAGTTCAAGGAGTTTAAAAAGGACGGGGGTCCACCCTGTACCTTGAGACTCAATAGGAGGATCTTCTCAACCTTTAGACATAAACTGTTCATCAAGTTTGGAACTATGTTTGGATCCAGCTGCACCTGGGCTGCATTCTGAGGAGTTCAGCGTGCAAGGGTGTCCATTCTGAATCTTGCGACTCAAGGGGAGGATCTCCTGACAGTTCGTCTGACCCTGTCCTCTACACAGTAGATATCCAAGTGTATATCAACATCCTGAATCATGTTGAGTTGCTGTTTTATTTATGATTAAGCTTTGTCAGATCATTATATCAGCAAAATACATTGCTGCTTCTCTCTCACAAGTGAAATGCATATCATTTCCATCCATGACACTCTCATGTACAGAAGTCATCTTTAACGGATTAGAGAATACTCCAGCCCTTCTACAGATATTGAATTCATTTCAGGTTGTAGATGGGAGCACAGACTGCACTACATCTGACCTAACAGCAACCTGATGCTTCCCATCTCCAAATGCACAGAAAAATATGTTGATTTTTTTCTCCTTTATAATTTGACTTAATCTGAGAAATCAAATAGAACAAAGAAGATGGTAAATACTGCATCCCTCAAAGAAACATTCAAATCATAAAGGTAATCTATTACTTAAGCACACAAAAAAGCAGATACAAGGGAAAAAATGAAGAAAAGAAAAAGATACCAAGCAATGAGCTAGAGCACAACCCAAGTTATTTTGATCCATCAGTCAGGTATCAGAACCACTCAGATGTTTACCAGTCTTCTCTTGCTAAATACAAAGACTTGAAGGAGTCAAGGGAGAGTCCTGGGGTGAAATCTTGTGCTATCCTATTCCTAGAACCATCTGCTTTTTCTTCACTGTTTATCGGTTCCATAGCATTCAGCTGTTCTTTGTTGCAAAGGAATAAAAGTTCAGATTTGAAAATATGCAAGAACAAAGCTGTAGAAATTGCCTGGAATTTCCTCCATTTTCAGCCATCTGGCTTTCATTGCTTTGCTTCTCTTCTCACTCCTCCGTACATGTTTACTAAATCCTTTCAACACGCATTGACCAAGCTATTGAGCAGTTATAATTAATAACACAGTTACAGCATTTTCATTCCCCCCTTTGGTAGATCTTTTTGGCTCACCAAGAGCTGCTCATGCGGCTGCTGTTATAAACAAGAGCAATTATATCTGATTAAATTATGTCTGCCTCTGTATTTTGGATAGTGGATACTGAAGAAAAGAGACTCTTTGGACTTGAGTCATTTTGCTGTTGAAAACAGTAAAACCAACATTACATTTTTATTTTTATTTTTTCCTTTTTCTCTATTTTTTCCCCCTATGGCTATTTTTGGAGTAATTTAGAATGCAAACATAGAAATTAGTGAAACTGAGTAATCTGCCCTTTCATTTTAGAGCTGAGAGAATAAACTTCTAGAATTTTAACATCTATTCTGCATTTTATTCTGGGAAGACTGCTCTGATCAAATACAGCTGTATAATTCTGAAATCGATATAGATTGATTGACACAAATTAAGTGATTTCACTATCAGAGTGGTGAGACACTGGAACTGGTTGCCCAGAGAAGTTGTGGATGCCCCATCCCTGGAATTGTTCAAGGCCAGGTTGGATGGGGCTTTGAGCAACCTGGTCTAGTGAGAGGTGTCCCTGCCCATGGCAGGGGGGTTGGAACTACATGGTTTTAAGGTCCCTTCCAACCCAAACCATTCTAAGTTCCTATGATTCTATGACTAAATTAAAATAGTCATAGTCTTCATTCCTCTCCTTCTGGGAGAAACCATCCTGGTATATTAAAAGAAACTATATCCTTTTTATAGAAAAAGCAAACAAGTCTATACCAATTAATTAATATGAAATTTTACTCTGTATGTATTGTGCCGAAAATCATTTATTAGCTTCCAACTTAGGAACAAGCTCCAAGGTTCTTCACTATTTTTCAGTTCAGTGTCCAATGGGACATTTTGTAATAGTGTTTTCCAGGAGAAAAGGGACTGGGCTCTTTTTCTGCCATTGTTCTTGAAGTAATAAGCAAAAACCTCTCAACAAAGTCTGAAACCACAGGAAACTCAGCTGCTTTAGGGTTTGAATATGGATTAAATCTTCCAGTTTTTGTGTGCAACCCATTGTGGTTTTGAAAAACTTAAACTTAAAAAAATGAGATTTTGCTGACTCTATATAGCTGTGAATATTTGAAGACAGATTTCCGTGGTTTAGTTTTTCTGTCTCTCTTCAATGGACTTGGAATAGGAATGTGCTAAGATGCTAAGCTAGAATTTCAGTGGAAATTATAAAGCTCTCTCAGGTACTATACCAGCACCATCGCATTTCAGTGTTTTCATAAATCTGAAATATTGCCAGTATGTTCTAGTTTTTACCATATTTTGTTCCAGGAGAGACCAGAATAATTAGGAATTAAAAAAGACATTGATACTACAGACTAGTTTCAAAGTGAAGCATTAAGCACATATTGAAGTCTTTTAGTTTACCCACCTTCATTCTTGGTAGGGAGCAAAAAGAACAGCAACAGTGAAGATCTGCTTAGCATCATTTATCCTAAGTGTCCCAAAAGAATGAAATAACACAGTGAGAAAGAAATTACTCTTCATGGATTAATCTTAAGGTATTTGTCCTTAGATGTGAGCCTTCTGACCCTTTAGAAAGTCTGCCAAGATTCTGTTGTTCAATGCTTTTTTTTTTTTTTTTTAAATCTGCATTAAACTAACTAAACAAATTGTTGACCAGGAAAGGCGTACACAACTAAAAGGCATACACAACTAACACTTTGAGAGAGTATGGAGAATGTTGCATGTAAGAAAAAGTGCCTGCAGCAGAAGCAACATTAAGAGTGGAATTTCTAATTTTTAACTGTTCTCACTCTTAAGCTAAACAAGGTCTTGAACAGTATTAAATTCTAGATATAGACATTAGATTCTAAGCATGTTTTGAGGTTCTGGTTCAAGAAATGTCACTGGAGTAATTTCTCTAAATATATCAGGAAGGAATTTTTGTTCTCTTGGGCAAGATTTCTCAGTTTTTTTTTCATGGTGTGGACAACATTGCCTTGTATTCTGAGACATTTGTCACCAGCTCAGCTGCCTTTTCAACATACTGCCTCTTCTACCCACCACAACTACATGCTCCAACAGTCACTTACACATCAAGGCCATTTTAGGAAAGTGTTTTTTATATTTTTAGCTTCTGTTAATGTAGTTTAGCAGCTGGAAAATAGAGAGAAGAGCCAAAACTATGAGACCAGCCAGCTTTTACTATAAGCCGTCAGCAAAAGCTCTGGGAAGTATCAGTGATTCACAGATCACATTTTGGGAACTTCTGTAAGTTCATAGCTGCCGTGTATTACATCTCAAGTTTTGATCTTGTCATGCAGAAGCAAAACCTTCCTCAACATTTATAACAACAGAATTTCACTCTAACCTATCTGATTCCTGGATCAAGATTTCTTGAATTGGAATCCTGAACCATCTTCTTAATAATCATAACACAGAGAAAATCCTAAGCCCTTTTTCCTTATCAATTATTCTATTTCAAAATCCTAAGATTGTTTTAATTAATAATTACAAAACAATAATCTTTATATACCCAGTGCTATCACTTTAATGACTTTAATACACCTTTGCATTTAATATAGTGCCACTAGTATGTGTAGCACCTCATAAGCTTGCAGGAAATGAGGGCTACCCTGTCACAGCCTGCCTGGAGCTGTATGGGAGACACATCAACTTCTCTTCTTGCCTCCTTTTCCATTAGTCATACTGCTTGCTGTCTGCAATCTTGAGTTTTAAGCTTCCTTGCTCTTACCAGAGGAACCATTTTGCAGAACACATGCTGTTCTTCCTCCTGTGCCACTTAAATCTCTGTAGACAGGCAATTTCCTCCAGACTGAAGGGGCTGGAGGACAGGATTTGTGTATACCAGGAAGGGAGCTATTTCCCCTTTTCTCAGTTGCAACCGTAGGAGTGGATGAAAGGTTCTTAATCTAAGCCCCTTTTGCTCCTTCCCCTCCCCCACAGCTATTGCTCCATGTCCTGATCCTCATCTATGTTGATCACCTTATAGTTTTGGGGGTGAACTACATACCCGGGGCAGCTTTAAAACAGCTCCATTTTGGCAGCAAGATTACCACGGTGGTATGGATTAACACACAGAGTAATTCAGCAAATATTCACCAAAATCCTCAGACAACTTTTGTAACAGCAATTACATAAATACTGGCCTATGTGAGTGTAATTTTTTTTAACCATCTAATATTTTCCGTGTCAGAAATGATGGATCGTCAATCTCTCACCATGCACTCTCACCTCCAGTGATGCTGTTGCCTGTCAATTAAAAAGAGATTTCCATCCACAAAGTTATTTAAAAAAATTAGTAACATATTTCTGTCCTAGCACCAGCAATATAGACATTTGTACAAAGTTGGGGTTGTAATATTCCCATAAGTAACTCTTGCAATGCTTTGGTGAAATGTGTCAGCCTGTTTGGCTATGCTTGTCAGACTCAAAATCCTTATCTTCCAATCAAACCATTATTTTTGTCTTTATCATTCTTGGATGCTGGCCATGTTTGATTTTTAACATCAACTTTCTCTGTGTAGCAGGAATCTTCTAATACACAGAAATACCTCTGTATAGCCTGCTGTCATATAAAGCATACATACACCTACCAAAACACACTCTAAGGAAAATCTACCACCTGGACAACATTGCATATTTTAAACAGTCCAAAGTTATAAATAAGTCTCTTTCAGATCTGCCGCACTACCACAAGAGAGTAAATGCACCTGTGTACAGCTGGAAATAAAGACAATATGTATACAGTAAATCTTCAAGACTTGACAAGCCTAGGTCTATTTAAATAAACCAGGAGAACCTCATGACAGATATTTTCTGTTGTAGAAGGTACAGATGTGAATCTCCGCAGACCAAGAATTGCTATTTTTAGTGTTAGGATAGTGGAAGCAATCTGAGATCAGGGAGGAATAGGTTCTGCAAGCCTTCTGTGAAAGTGGAAGTTTTAGAAGTCTCCCTAAACTTTATATGACTCTGGGTAAAGTTAAGCTAATCCATAAAATATCTGGCTGAAGGACCTTAATATGCAAGCAGTCTGAAATCTGGCCTTTGGTTTCACTACTGCTTTGCACTTCCCAGTAAATAAGACTGTGGCCTGAAGAGGTTGTAAGCCCCTGTAATCTGAGAAATAGCATGTGTGAGGCAGGGCACACTTCCAGACTGAAAGGCTATTGGGTCTGGAGTCATGGCTTATTTAAAATTATTATTTATTTTTTTTTCCCCATACTGCTAGCATTGTTTAATGTTAGCATTGTTTAGCATTGCTCTGGACAACATACCAGGCTACAGTCACTTCACACTTGTGTAACTGTTTTATTTTTCTCATGGAATCCTCAAATCCCCCTACTGAGGTCCAAACAGGATCAAACACCCCTGACCTAGCTATCTTCACCTCCACTAACAGGATCATGCAGCCTCAGGTGCCACTGGGGACTGTATTCTCTGAGGTACTGTATTATGCAATTTTTCTCACTTTCATCACTTTTTCTCACTTCACATTCACTACAAGGAATCGCAGGGGGTGTGAAACAGATCTGATGAGCCTAGACAAACTGACCTTTGGTTCTACAACCTAGGGAGCATCTCAGGCTCTTATCTACATGTTGTGCTTGCAAGCTTCAGTTTTTAAGTAATGTTTCTACATTAAAATTTCCAGACCTAGCATCTAAGCATCCTAGCCAGATGGAGCCTGGTTGCCCCAGATTCATGATTCATTAGTTTGCCATCTTCACTGATGATCACACTCCCCTATGTCCTGAAAACATATACTCCTGGTGATAAGATACAAGACACATACCTTGGGGGGCAGGGGTCCAGGCTACAGGCTTTCAGTAGCTGTGGAGGACGGCGGCTCATTACGCACAATGTTTCATCTGCAATCTCCCTGGTTTGCTTGTTCAGGCAGGTCACCACAGCCTCCTGGACACCTGCACACAAAAATGCATGGTCACTGCCAGCTCCCAGTACCCAGAGGGGCATCCAAAGGCAGAGACAGCCCCACAATTCCTTTTCTCTCCTCTGTTGGGAACAAGCCTTCAACTGTAACTCTTGTAATTTTCTGTAACAGTCACATATTGCCTACTGTACCTTATGTATCTGGTTTCACAGCTGACAGGTCTAATCAAAACTCTGCATAGGATGCTGGGCTTGTCCTTGCTCTCATTCCCATTATGTGTCTCAACAGCATTGAGAAGACTGTAGGTTCATTCACTACTTACTTTGCCTGGACAGAAAAATGTACAGTGCTCTCCAGTGATGCCTCCATTCATAGTAAGTGCAGTCATGGTGTTTATTTGTCAGCCAGGCAGGTTAGGTGTAAAGATAGCCATGATGCTATATTTTAAGAAACTAAGATTGCTCTCAGTACAAAAGTAATACAAAACAAGGTCAGGTCACAGCTATTTTTCTATATCCTCAGACTAACACCTGCACTGGAGATGCAAAACTGCTGGGTGTGTCTGAGAACTGGTACAGAAGAGGGGTACCTGTGAGGACTAAGAGAGAAGTTGGAAGACTGGGTGATTAGGCTACAGCTTGGAAAATGCTTGTTGATACCAAATTTGTCATGTACTCTTACACATACCAGTTACTCTGTCTCAGTTTTCCTGTAAAACAGGCATATCAAGATTTTTTGGACCACATGGCTAGATAATCAAGCATTGCAGCACTACACGTTATAGGAAAGACTACATAGTGAAAGAAGTTTGCTGGATCTACTTCTTCCCTGGGGGTTGTGTGGATAATTATTTGCCTAAATTCCCTAAAAATCACAGTGGTTCAAGCAAAGTAGAAGTATGCTCTTTACATTCATCTGAACTTCCTGAGTTGGGAAAAGGTTAGCTGAACTCACAATTGCATCATCTTTTCAAAATCAACAATTAGTTTTTCCAAAATATTTTACAATCTTTTGAAGATACCGGGGGGAGGGGGGAGGGGGGGAGGGAAGGGGGGAAGAGGAGGGGAGGGTGGTGTGTGTGTGGAAGTATGAAGCTCAGACAGCTTCATGAGCAGTGTAACAGAATTGTCAATGCCTTTAGCTATTTCTAACACCAGAACACGTGCCATGAGGCAAAAAATGACATCATTATTACTCTGCAGGACCAATGAACTGCACTTCATCATAGGTTCTGCACTCCTGAAATTATTCATAGATTCATTCCTCTTATTCTCAGTACAGGCTGAAGAGGTCCACAGAGAAGTGGCATGCTGAACAATTACTATGTTTCTATGTGCTTGTGCAAGCTTATTCAGGACATGCCTGTGACCCTATCCCCAAGCATTATCCCTGCTGTACTCAGGTGCTGAAAAGAAGAAAGAAACTTGACAATTTTGGATATTTGGACTTTTTTTCAACATTATAATTACTGAAGACTCTTAAGTCAGCCAACATTGCTATGGGTTTCATTCTTCAGAAGATGGCCATTTTTCAATTTTCAAGCCATTTTTCTGTTCAAATAATCTCCCAAAATACATTTATACATAAAAAATATGCTCTCTGCCCTGTCTTGTTCAGTATCTTTCCAAACCAATTGTTTTTCTGTTGAGTGTGTTGCAAAACAAGGTGTATGGACTTCCCTGGGACAGACTGCTGCTGTCTGCAGAACAGAAGCAGTTCTCTAGCTTGTGGGAAATGGCACTGTGTTGAAGTTATTGGTCTCTACTTCGCATTGATCACTTGAGCAGACTTAATAGCAAGGCCAAACCGATGAGGAAAAGGAACACTAGCTCAGAGGAAGGGAAGTGTTGGAAAGTACTTCTCTTAACTGTGTGGAAGGAAACCACAGAGTTCTGCACATGGATGATTTCATTCTGTTTGATAGGGATAAGGCTAAGCACATCTGTTATGTGTTAGATATTTTTCTTTTCAGATCAGAATTATTTTGTAAACTAGGTCTATTTCCACAGCTTCAATTATTTCTCCTCTCTGAAGTGTGTCACTAATAAGCTGTTGACCAATGATTATCAATTACCACAGTGGTTTTGCATTGCCTGGTTTGGAGCTGACTATCCAACACTGATTGACTGTAAGCTCTTGAATTTGGCCTCTCCTCCTTTTCTCCATCCCAACCCATATAATTTGGCTTTATCAGGGTCATGGAGTCAAGCTCTGAAACTACTGCTCGTCAGCTATACAACTGTCCCCAAATCCCACAGTGTGCTCATTAGGACCACATCAGGAGTTGAACTTCACCCTTGTGGATCCCTTAGAACTCTGATTCTATGATTCTATTACCCATGCTTCCTCCTGTCACCTAAATTATCTCTGACTGTATTTCCAACAATTTTAGTCTATTATACCAGCATTCTACTCTGCTCATTGTCAGTACTATTCAGAAATTCAGAAATTCTTGCAACTTTTTACCTTATAAAGATTCTAACATGACCATTAATCCTGTCTGATGACCTGGGTATTGAAGAAAAAGGCTCCTACTGAATTTAGCTAGTCTGTTGTGCCTAGATCAGGTAATGACAGAGATTGCTGGCTATAACAGTATGTGCCAATGACTAAAAAAAAAAAAAAAAAAAAAAAAAAAACAGAAAAGAAAAAATCTAGATTGCTCTAGCAGCAAACAAATGTGCTCAAAAACACTTTTTTCAGATTCTCCTTGAATCTCACATGGAATTCATCAGCATATTGATAGCATCTATCCTTTGTTTTTGATAGGTCAATGAGGCGATTGGTTACAAGCTTTAAATCAACATAGGGATCACCGTATCTTTTGAGAATATAAAGAGCTACTATCTGTCAGAAGCTCCACAGTATGGAGATCATTAAAAAAAAGTGTATGAACTTCAAGAAATATGCTTGTCAAGTAAGTGAATTCTAAGCTCTACTATGGACAATATTACCAGAACAAAAGCTGTTCTCTTTAAAATTGCTTTCTCTAAAAAAAAAAAAAAGAAATCAGTTTTGAATGGGAAATTGCAATACAAAAGGGTGTAAGGGTGGGACATGAATCTAAGCAGTTTAAGTTAACTTTCAAAATACCATCAAATGAGATTTTCTATGTTTATATCTACCAGAATAGAATAATTGTTACATGATATTTGATGACAGCTCTGGGAAATGCAGCCACTAACAGCAGACTAAATGACTAACTAATTCCTTCTGGTTGCTACTTCTAGGAGGTGAAAGGTTACTTCTGCATCTATCCAATTTCTTCTCTTGAGATTCCAAAACCAATGAAATTAGTTTGACCTGTCTTGTGCGTATGGCTGCAAAAGTATCTGACTTAGCATCTGCTAATCTGCAAAATTTGGAGCTGACATCAGACAAAAAGAAATCTTGGCTAAAGGTTTTTGCTGACAATTGAAAGACTATAAAGCAAAATGTCTTTGTCATTTCAGTCTATGTTGGAAAAATATGCACATAATCACTGTATTTAGAGAAATGACTTCATTTCAACAGGACATTTCTAGAAGATATTCAGGTTTCAGTATCCACAGCGCAAATGCGACAAATCATTAGTGCTCACTAGTAGACTCAATATGTGGCAGATACTCCTGTAAAGTCAGTGTTCATCATCACTTAGTATACATTAGTGTCAGATTTTTTATGTAGGAATCAGAGCAATAGGGGCAATGATACAACAACTCTTTGTGAACTGGTCTAAACACTGACTACCAGCAGCAAGATAAAAGTAAGCGTAGAAATCCCTTGCATTATTTTTCATTAATTATTATTGTTGTTTTTAAGTTTGTAACTGATTACTGGTAAATCTGTGCAGATCAAACTATTAAGCATTCATGAACCATTGAGTGGTTTCCAGTTCTACAGTATTCATTCTGTATTTAGGTATATAAGTAGCCTGAAACTTCTCACGTAGAAAGAGGACAGTTAAAAAAATCTAGATTTAATTTTAAAATAATGGAGAGAGCTAATTTTTTAGAACTAGCAAGACAAAATGATGGGAAAAATGAATATCAGAGAACTGCACATTAGCATTCCCTAACATGTGGATCCTGTGACCTTGATTAACTCTGAGAAGCTTCAAGTGTCAAGTCTGCTAGCTTCAGGCAATTACACCATTAGTACTTTTTTACCATATGTTTTCTTAGCAGTGAGATCAGAGCTAGTGGCACTTAGTGGTAGGAGTTACAGAACCAGCTGAGCCCTTAGAATATCAATAATCAAATGCATCTGCTATGGGAGGACCATTTGTTTCCACATGTCTATATTTGCACAGCACAAGTCAAGAGATAAAAACTAAAAAGGACACATGATTATTGCCTGTATCACAAGATCACTTCAGTAACTTTTGTGTGAGTGCACTCTGAATGATCTGCAGATACATGAAAACAGTAATACATGATACATTGATCATTCTTGGTGACAGCCAGAGCATGGAACCTCAAAGTCCTGTGTAAAACATGTCATGCACTTGGGAGTTTTACAGTTTTCATCCAAGTCTTTTCAAATAGATATATCAAAGGAACAAGCCCATGGGTGTTCTCACTGAAAAGCATGCACTTAAGCAGAGAAAGCATGTGCAACACAGAAACATTTTGCACTTACCTCCTCCACAGGACTCTGAGCACTCAGTAAAACCCTCGTATTCCCAGTCATAGAGCTCGTCAAATTCCTGTAAGCTGCCATAGAGCAGGTCGGTTTCCTCTGGAGTATATTCAGTTGCCTCTCCGCTGCAAGGGCCACTGTAACAGGCTCTCTGAGACACAGGTTTTGGACCTTCACATTCGTCAATGGGCAAGTCAGCAACAGACTGAGAGAAAGACAGGAGCACTTGACATTTCACAAGTCGCACCTGGCTGCCCACTCCACAGGTGACACTGCAGGAGGACCAAGCCTCAGGAATAAACCTGTGAGGGAAAGAGTGAGCACAAGGTGAGCAATGTCCATAAACAACCAGGCAAGCAAAAGTAGTACAGGCCTGTCCAAGCCAAAGTCTGTTTAATGAAAAATAAACGCTTCACCTTATCATTATGCTATCAGGAAATACACATAAAAACCTTGATGTAGGAGTTTAGCTGGCAACTAACCAGCAACAGTAGAAAGGCTCTCAAGAACTTTTGGAGTATCTCATCTCCAGAAAGGAAGACAAATGCTGAGAACATCTATGCTTATCCTAAAAGCTGTCAATGTAAGGAATCCTGGAAACTCCTGATATGCATCACAATCCCACTAACTATTTTTTTTTCTAGGATTCAACCTAAAGCACCTTTGCCTTAGGTGATAACACAGCTATATCATTAAAACTTACTAAATAGGCTGTTATATACTAGGTACAGTGTTCCGAGGAAAATAATGTCAACCATTGAACATGTGCTGCAGAAACTGTCTTTAAGACTTAATTCAAAGCCATGAAAAGATAAAAGCCCACTATCTCTTTAGCTTTTTACTATTATTATTATTTTTCCTAGTGCATTTCATTTCCCTTCTCATTATTAAAAAAGTGTTCCATTTCTATTCTGGATTTTTTCTGACTGTTACTCATCTCTCTGATTACATACCCCAGAGTTTTGCCTCTGAAAGTCTATATATACTTTAATCAAAACACTTTGCAGCTATCCTTACAATAAGCAAAACAGACTGAATTCTATACTTTTGGTGCCATTTTCCTCAAGAATTGCATTGCCTTCCAGGGCAGAAGACAATACATCTGTTTGTTCCACGGAACAGGTCTACCTAAAACTACTGGAAATTCATTTCTTACCTTGAGAATCCTATGAGCAGCCTGATAGAGAGAAAAAGGAAATTTAGTTTTGTGATTATCATCCTTTACAGTTTTTCTATGTACTTTTTAATGTACTTTTTATTTATTTATTATTATTATTATTATTATTTTTAAATCTACTTCCTTTCTCTAGTTGACGAAAGGACCTTCCCTTCACTAAAGAAAAATCTGAATCCAAAACCAAGAGGGGAACTTGGTGCCCCCACAGCCTGTATGTACCAGAACCCCTCACTGGAATAACTTGGTCTCTTAAAGCAGATACTGTGCATTTCTCTACCCACTTTTTTGTGGGTGCTTATAACATGTTATAGCCCTTGTATCCATTGCTAGCACTATACCTGGGAAATAATACAATGGAAATAAATGGATTGTATATATTACTGGAACATTTGGAACTGTTCTTTATACTGCTCTCAAAACTGCAAGATTTCATTCTGAAGGAAAACCTTTGAGAAACTAACAAAGAAAGATGATTCAATTTCTCTATCCTAAGACATTCTATCTTGCAAATGACAAAGATTGGTTTTGTTTCAAAGACCGTTAGAGTCCAGCGGAGGGCCACAAAGATGTTATGGGGCCTGGAGCCTATGAGAAAAGGCTGAGAGACCTAGGTCTGTTCAGCCTTGAGAAGACTAAGGGATCTTATGAATGTTTACAAATACCTGAAGCATGGGAGACAGAGGAATTTGGCCAACCTCTTTTCAGTGGTTTGTGGGAACACGACAAGGGACAACGGCCACAAAATGAATCACAGGAAGTTCCACACTAACATGCAAAAGAACTTCATGGTGAGGGTGATGGAGCACTGGAACAGGCTGCCCAGGGAGGTTGTGGAGTCTTCTTATCTGGAGATATTCAAGGCCCATCTGGATGCCTACCTGGGCAGCCTGCTGTAGGGAACCTGCTTTCGCAGGACCCGATGATCTCTCAAGGTCCCTTCCAACCCCTACAATTGGTGATTTTGGTGATTTTTCATTTTGAAGGGATTATAGATTTTAACAGTACAGGTGGGCCACTCATCTTATTTTCTCTCTGCTATTATTATAATACTATTTTGATGCAGAAAATCTGTCACAGAGTAAACAGTCTATGTCAGCCACTGTGATTTAGATACTTTGATTAATTTGAACATAAAACTTGGCATGACAAACTAAGATGTAAAAATCTTAGGTTACACAAAAAGTCATTGTGGATGCCTTCATCAAAAGCCCTATTCCCTGTATTTTTTAACATTCAGAATTGTTGTGTAACTTTGCTTTCTGCAAGGGCTGCTGTATTCCAAACCAGAAGGGATTATATTTTTCCAGACATTAAAATTACTCATTTAGAAAAACAGAGATACTTTACACACTCAGAATATTTACACATGATGTATATCACCCATACAAACACAAGAACAAAAGAGAAAGGAAACAGAAGAATATTAATAAAGCATACTGGATTCTTTTTGAAATGATACTTAACCTACAAATGCCACATATTACATTATTTTGCCCTTGTCAGCAACTCATAATGCAAATACTGGAATACCTTTAGGAAATTGTATTTTATTCAGCTTTCCAGGCCCAATTTCTACATTTTAAGTAATACATTTGAAAGTCAACTTTATTCAAATATACCTGCTAGCTGCTGAAGTACAGAGTGAATTGGTAGAACCAAGAAGTGAAAGCAGGAAAAAAAAAGGGGGGGGGGGGGAAGAGAGGGAGGGAGGGAACAAAACAAAACAAAACAAAAAACAGAAAAACAAACATATAAAATCTCCAAACAGGAATTGTCATTAGATACTGAACATTTATGTGATGTGAATGTATAGTATAAATATACACTGGTTCTGAATTTTCCATTATCCTTATTTTAATTACAAAGGAAATTACAAAGACTTTGAGATATCTTTGTGTGGTCATTAATGATAAATGTTGCCAAATGGTGAGCACAGAACATAAAAAGTATTTGAATAATAAGCAGTCAATTCCATGGGTTTAAAGTTATTTGTTCTGCATATAACATATCTTCCACTGCGCACTATTGTGCTTTACGGTATGCTGACAACTGTGTCTTCTTTGAAAACTAAAGTGGTGGAGGTTTATTGAGAAGTGGATATTTTAAAAAACAGGAAATGATGGAGGTGCTTCAGATGTCATTGTACATTTAATTTAATTAAATCCTACTTTAATACCAGTCTCTGTAATAACAGCCTTAATGAATAAGACAAACATAATGACTAGTTGCTGTAATGTTACAGTAGTAGTGTCAGCCAAAGCCCAACTGGGCTAATTGCTGTACAAATAAAAACAAAAAGATGACTCTTGCCTCAAACAGATTACTTTGAATATTTTATGGCTCATAGCAAACTTCCCAGTGTTATGCATGTTACTATTACATCAAAAATCATCTTTTATTCCTCTGCACAGCAAAAATAACACTTCTTCCATCACAGAAAAATGCAGCATTGAGTGTATTCTGAGAGCTCTTTCAAATATTTTAAAGAGAAGTCTTTTGCTCCCACTTTAGAGAGAGCAGTACTTGGTGAAGTGAAAGATGGTAGGAGGGAACATCATGACCTTGTTCTGTTATTATTGACCTAACCATGCCTGCTGCTACGCAACTGCGTGAGTGCTGCCTACGTTGTTGCACGAAGCTGTGCTATGGCTGAAGGGCACCTCTGCCTGCCACCCCTCTGGGCATCTGTGTAGGCAGCAGTTTTCTCAAGCTTGAAAGCAAACAGATTAGAATGAAAGGTGGAAAACTATTACAGGGGAAAAAAAAAAAAAAAAAAGATTTTAAAATTGATGTCTCCTGTAAACAAATGCCTATGTTTGTTTCCTTGACATGGAGACACTTATGGTGATGGACCAACAACCATTTCCCATTACAGAAACATGCTGGCAAGATAGCAAGTTCTGGGTTTAAACAATGAATTGCATTTTTGGATGTTCTCTTTTGTTTGATAGCTATTAATGTTTCACAATGTGAGCAAAATTGATGTTAGCTGAAAGAAATGGATTGTTGCATGATTTACCATGCGCACAAAAGCCTACAATGGGCCACACAGTGCTCTGTGAACAAAGGAAAAGAAATGTAATGCCACTGACATTAATGGACTTCTACAGGATTCACTCAGGTGTGGTACAGTGCAGGTTTAAGTTCATTGCTTTTGTAGGATGAGATTTATAAATACATTTTAATGTAACAGCAAAACTAAAGTATGGGTGTTTGTACATATACCACTTAATACAAATGCATTGGTCAACTTTTGAAACAGTGCAGTCTAGCGTTCAGGCTGTACACATACAATTTACCTGCAAGAACAAATGAATTTCAGCTGTTCACAGAATTGCAGGCATGTGTGAATACTGGGTAGGTACCAGTTGCCCAGTTCAGTTTTGAAAGGACCGTTTGCATTTGTCAGTATTATTAAGTATTAACATACAAATAAATCAGGGTGTTAAAAAACACTGAAACCCATCTCTTAAATCTCCTAAAACCAGATACTACAGGTGAAATAAAGTTATCATTGGCTTGTTTAAAGGCTTAGTAATCTTCTGTGCCAGAACTAGTAACTGAACTCAGACTTTCAGACTCCTTGTCTTGCACTGAAATGCAAGCCTGTCCTTCTTCAGGAGAGGCCACCTTTCTATGGGATTTAACATGTAGGTAATACCGCAGGACACTCACACACAGCATTGAGGCTGTTGTTCCAAGAAGTGTAACAGAGGTCATGACCACCTGTCAATAAAATTTCAGGGCTCCATCTGTAAGAGTAATGGCACCAGAGGCACTTGTATAGGTTCAATTACAATTGGAGTGATTACGATCTATCCCTCTATAGTTTCTCTTCAGTTTAGTTTGAATATGGTCTTTTCTTTCCACTTTGTGTCAAATCACTCTGTATCATTGGTGATCTCCATAAGTTCACCACTGTCTCAATACCCAGGAAAAGGTAGCCGAGTCTGTCATTTACAGATATCAACCAATTATTCTAAGCAGTGTTTATTCTCTACAGGGGTGTCTTGAATGAATAGTAAAAACTCATTAACTAATATTAGGTTGTTGCACTGCTCATCTCTGTCAACGATCATGTGGATAGTTTAATTGTATGTAATTAGATCATAATATGGAGAAGTTTACCTAAACTTGCTTCTTTGTCTTTGTCATATAACACTGATAAGGAGGACAAAAACCAGCATAAAATTTTATAGCATCTGTGTGACAACACTACTATTTTGGGAATGCAATAGTAATAATGTACCTAATTCTTGAAGTGAAGCTTTTGGAGGCGGTTTCAAATTTACATATTAACCTGTGAATTTGGTATAGACATAACTGTGGAAACTATTTAACAATGAAAACCAGAATGGCACAGATTCCATGTCTCTGGAAACGTATATATGTTCTGGAAAGTAAGAAAGAGATATTGGGTAACTCTGCCACACTGGCCTCTCTATCCAAATCCAGTTCCCAGAGGGCTCTGCCCCCCCACTGATGCATGTCAGGAATTTTCTTTTGTTTCATACTGAAGTGGCCCCATCACTATGATGGTGCCATCTGGCATCCAGATATTATTGTTTGTCCTCTTTTTTTTCCCCTTCTTTTTACAGCTAGTATGAGGGTTATTTATGGCAATATGTTAGAAGCTGGGTATGGTGTTAACATACAAAAACATTTCTCAAGAGTTAGCGACAGAAATCTTTTAAACAACCCCTCCACCACCCATAAAACCAATCTCATTACACACAGAAAAACCCATGCTTTTTAAGTCATGACCACTGTTCTTTCTGACTCCGCTGTACTGCTGTGCTGGTGTAATCAGCTACAGTGCAAGAGGTCAGACAGAAAGATATTGTGACTTCTCTCTTTGAGATTTCTCTCTTTGTATTTCTAAGGTCTACTGAATGGTTGCTTCAGAGATGGACAGCAATAGGAGAACAATACATACAACGCCATAAGACACTAAGGACTTCTCACCTTGCACCTTTGTCTTAGCTGAGATTACAATACTTGATTACTGGTCAGGAGTATTTCCTATTAGTTCTGTCAAAAATTAAGTTTTAATTGACTCTGTGTAGGGATGCAGCAGGTCAAACAACACAAATGTAACCATCTCCTCTAGCCTCCAAGTGGCTGAACTGGTTGTAATTCTTTGAGCAGCAGAACCAATGAAGACCAATTTAACATGGACTTGGATTTAAGGTTGAATGTCTAGGTGGATTCTCTGATTTCTCTTGTGGACCAAACTCTGTTAGAAAGTGTTCCTTCACCTGGGGAATTAGCAGGCTGACAGTTTTCTACCTAACCATCTATTTCAGTGAAACACATGGGAAGCACTACCGCTGAATTTCCTGGTGAATATTAACCAAATTTGACAGAGGGATAAAGTTCTTTGTGATAAATTTATATCTCTGTCAAATTTTGTTAATAGCAGTAAATTCAGACATAACTGAGGGAAGAGGAAGGCAAATGACAGACAGACATATACAGACAAAATTAAACTGAAGACTTGCTTCCTTTGGAAAATCCTGAAGAAATAAAAAATGGAAGTCGTTATACGCAGACGGAATAAAAATGCGGCATCTGCTGTCCTAGCAGCACAGTTTAGAGAATGATCACAAATTACAGGTGGAAGGACAGTGCAAAAAATGTACGTAGCTTTATGACTCATAGTTTCCTAACAAAAAAGTATTCAATAGAAAGTAATTATAATCACAAGACAGCATGAGACCTCAAAATATACAAGAAATTTTGTGGAAATTTTCTGCTTTTACTTTTAAATTTCCAATCAAAAGCAAACTTTGAGAAGGACAAAACAGTTGCTTATAGATGGGAATTGCTTTCTTTGCCTGAAGAATGATAATGAAGAAGAGATGACTGTGTTAGGGGCAAAGAGTGGTCTGCTGGCTACAGAGAATTACCCTGTCTGTAGAGGAGAAGGGGAGCAGTGACTTTATGGCATAAGAAAGCTCAGGAAGAACATTGGATGCCATGTAGAAGGATGAGTCCTTACTGACATCTACCTATGTTCAGTCATGAAATCATCTGCTATTGCATCAGAACAGAGCAAGCAGGAAAATCATGTAAACGTATCTTGTCTGAAGAGACTTCCAGGACTTCAGCTTCTAGCAGATACACTCATGAACTCAGAACTGCCTTCTTAGCACTTGGCTTATCTAGGCTTTCTCTGGAGGTCTCCTCTTTACAACTTTTCCCACTCCCCTCTATGCTGTCTCTTCCCATCATTCTTTCCCTGACAAAGTGACGAGTAAGGTCTCAGAGAAAGTCTGTCCTGGCTTCCTCAGCTCAAACCAGGTCCACTCTACTGAATTAGGGCAAGGGGAAGACCTGCTCAGAGAAGGAGAAACACACAATTAGAATTAGTTTTTACAAGCATAAAAACTAAACTAAAGCGTAAAACTAAAGCGTAATTTTACAGATGTGTCTTCTGAAAATATTTACAGCAAAGTAAGACACTACAAAGAAATGAGATGCTTAGGTAGATAAACACTAACAAATAGGTGGTCATGTTCTAATTACTCAGAAAAAGAGCTGGCAACATTACACAGTCTCACACCAGCTGGCATTTGATCCTGTATCTAAAAAATCTCACAATTTCTGACACTTAGATTAGCATGCAACTACACTCCACACTGATGATTTATCAGTCAATATGCGTGGGTGATAGTCCAATATCTGTCAGCATGGTGAGCCATGGGAGCCTTGTGTCTCTCTAGCTATGGAAGTAGAGGCCAAAAGATGTATTATCATGTAATTCACCTTACTTTTCAACATATTGGTGTATTTGCAATTGCTATGTAGTCAAGTGATGCTATAAAACTTGGCACCAAAGTTGATTGCTAACTGTGTCTTGGTGAGCTCTGAAAAAAAATTAATATATATATATATCATATATATATACATATATATATAAATGTCACTATATACCTTTAAAAAATCTAATAAACAGGACTTAATTTGAATATGCCTTTAAATCTAGACATTAAATAAAAACACTATTAATAGTGAAGCACTGAAACCTATTTTCTGGGGAAGTTCACCACTCAAGGTCACTGTCAAGAGATTAGATAGTCTGAAACAATGTCCATATGGCTGTTAAGGTTTACAGACAGGGATTGCATGGATATGCCTTTCAGCACAAGCTTTTTAATTTTTTATTTGGCCTTTCTTGCTCATGCCTTATCACTAGAAATCATTCCAAGCTAAACACAAGACATTGATATCTCCAAGCTTTGGGAAAGTTTGTACAAAAAGTCTGACTTTTCACCCTCTATTTTAGCTATTAGTCAACACGTATAAAAATCTATAGTTGAATTAAATTTAATGTCATATCGATTTCTCATCAGCCTAAAATAAAGACTATTCATGCTTGCTGAGTCGTGCTTTGTAAAGAGAAAGAAATGTACAAAATGTTGCCCCATGGCAGAATGAACTTAGACTAGACAGTGCTCCACTGTATTAGTATCCCACTGGTATCATTGAACTGTTGCATGAGATGGGGTAAAAAGATAACAAGACCTTTGCAGGTCAGGGCCTTTATTGCAACAGTAAAATTGTAAAGTAAGGAGATGTCATAGATACTATTATAACTATTTAAAATTATTGAACTCCTTCTTTCCCCATTAGAGCACCACAAGTAATACACACATAAGTTTTTCTAGAGTATTGTGTTAAAACGCATATGTTTATTCTATACAAATCCCTTCTTGCTATATTTAAAGCTACATACAGTCATATAAAACACTACTGCACTCTTTTTCTACAGTACTGACAACAGTCTTCAAAAAATTTATCTAAAACTTTGCCACTGTATGAAATTGCTGCAAATTTTTCCAGATATGACCAATTATCAGCATGATTCCATTTGGTAAAACTCCTGGCAATACATATTTTTATTTACGCCTTCAGAAATTAATTGCAGTTTGCTAAATGCACTTTTAGTTACGTGGTTTACTACAGTGCAGCAAGCCATAAGCACACATCTAGAAACACAGAATTTTCTAGACTTTGCTTGTGAAATAATCAACTTACAAAGTTTACTCTGGAAACAGTATAATGTCTTATTATATTATATGCTATAGCTGCTACTAATATACATATATACACAAATATGAATATGTGCAGTTGTATAAATGTGTGTATATAAATGCATGTGTGTATACTTGTATGCATTCATGTACACGAGAGACGGATTACTATATTTATTATTCGGAGGGTGCTTTATGTATATCTCTTACTCTGTTTCAACGTTCCAATTGCACACAAATTCAATTCAGAAAAATTGTATTTGTGCCAAAATTGCAATTAAATTGCTTAATGAATAATATTTGTCCAATACACAGCTGCAGTTGCAACTAAAATACCATGTACTCAGCCATGAGGAACTGATACTGATTAAACTATGAACACAAGTTCCGGTTATAGCACTCATTTTTCATAGTTCCAGGATAAAAAATCTGAAACATAATCATAATAGTATTTGTAATTTCTCAGTCTTATTGGTAATGGCTTATTATCTTGTTGGTAATGTCTAATATGATATGCCATTCTTACTGCAGTGTTCTTTTCATTGCTATTTTATTAGGCTAAGGATGATTAATTATTCATAAAGTGCAATAAAACACAACCCTAAAGGAATTTCTGAGAGTTTTTTAGGTCACTTCATTTTTCTAAATTCTCCTGCGCTTCTGCTGTTAATGAAGTGGAGTGTATGTGGAAACTGCTAGATCCTATTTTCAACAGCACCATGTCGTGAATTTGGCACACCAGTTCAGATTCCTACAATTAGATTTTTTTTTACTGATATGTTAAAAAGACAGCTATTATGTCTATGTGGAAATATTCTATTCCAGTTTTTTTTTATTGTAGGCTTCATTTTTTCTTCAGCACTAACTGTTACTATTTTATGCCCTCCATGTGTTCTGGCTTAAAATACACAAAACAGAAGACAAATGAATAGGAAAAAAAAAAAAAAAAAAAAAAGAAGAAGAAAAATAGGGACAGAATGAATTAATTCTATATACCCAAGAGAAGAAATGTAGTTTCCACTATTTCAGGCAGCCTAGGGCATGCAAGGGCCCTATGTATACATAGGGCCTCAATGTATACACAAAAGTGACACAACCTTAAGTGCACTAATTTCCACCACATCAGTTCAGTATAAGCTCCAAATCCTCATCTCACAAGGAACTGTTGTGAACAAATTTTTAAGACTTACGATGGTTCTTCAGACACCACTGTTCCTTCTTCCAGCTCTTGAGCCTGTTTGTACCATGGCAACTTTGCTTCCACAGGAAGTTTCTCTACAGAACAAACACAAGCACATCAAAACAGAAACCATGCAGCAATGCTCCTATGTGTGCCTGCCTCTCCTCTCTCTCTAAGCCTCATGTGTGCCTTCATTAACATGGAGGCTGAGCACAAGAGAAAGGGGACAAGGGACAGAATTATGGATTTCTTATTATGGAGCTGGATTATAATATATTTCTTATTATGGATATATTTCTTATTATGGACCTGGATTATAAAGCTCACGAGATTAGTTATATGACCAGATAGTTTATTATTGCAGCTAAAAACTCTGTGGTGTTCTAAGGTGAATTAATTCACATTTCAGAACATGCAACTGGGCTACAAACTAGGCACATTTAAAAGTATTTTTTTGGAATCAGACTTGAAAGTGTAATGACTCTCTACTGAAATCTGTGAAGGCAAAATGTATAAAATCCTTGTGCTCACTCTTGAATTTTAGAACTTCAGAAGACACATTAATCTTGTTTTTGATAGATTACAAAAAGGAAGAAAATCCTGATTTGATGAGTGATACCACAAAACCCAGAGAAACCGTAATAAAATGGTCAAGCTATACTTTTCAACTTTATCAGTTCATCAGCTATGTGGGTTTAAAAAACAAGCTTGATACTTTTTCTGTCATTTCTGATGGAAAACAGTGGAGCTGCTTTTTCTCCCCTCCAGGATATGCACACAACATAAAGAGTTGCTCTGTTCTGGAGAGTGCAGGGCCATTCCATTTTTTGAGCCAAATTCCACTCTCATGCAGTGTCAAAGTGGAGCATTTCAGCTGAAGGCAGTGGAGCTGTTTTAGCTCTACAGGAGTATAAAGAAAGAGCAAATTTGGCACCATAATTTGAAAATGAGCTCTGCATTTTAACAAAAATATTTTGGGCCAGGATCAGGATAAAAACATAAATAAAGCAAAACTCAGACCACTGAAGAGAACAAGGTCCAGGCTTACTTGCCATTCAGAAGCCACATAAGTCTCTCAAGTTTAGATCATGTGTAGATATTTATTTGCCAATAAGAGCAGATTAATGTCATTCAGAATATTTGAGAATTTTCTGTAACTTTGTTGTGAATAAGGATGAACTTTTCATATATGCATGTGAAATTTCCAAACTGTTAGATGTACATGTATCATCAAGGAACAATAATTTACAACATTATTTCACAGCTACTGCAGCTTTTCTTGGAGCGAGATATTAACTGGGGAGGAAAGGGACAGTAATATAGTTACTGTGCCTGTCTCCCAGAAATAGCTTGCCAAGTTCTTACTCTAATATATTTATTAGTGCCATTTGAGGATGAATATTTGCCAGCACAGCTCTTAGTTTAATCCATATTTTACCGCTTTTGTTATCCAAAAAATGTAGGAGATATTTCTATTTATATGCATTGCAGTTTGTTTTATGGATTTTGGAAATCCAGATCTTGCTTCTACACTTTTTTTTTTTCCTTGGATCCAAGTGCTTGTAAAAAGAAAAAGCTCTCATGTACAGTTGTATGTTACGTGACTTTCTAAATAAGATTTCATTTTTAGAGGTGTGTATTCGACAGGAGAGACAGGTAAAGTCAATTATAATCCACATTGTAAAATGATTTGGAGGATCAGAAATGTTGATGTTATATAGTGTGCTTAGACGAAAGGAAAGGAAAGGAAAGGAAAGGAAAGGAAAGGAAAGGAAAGGAAAGGAAAGGAAAGGAAAGGAAAGGAAAGGAAAGGAAAGGAAAGGAAAGGAAAGGAAAGGAAAGGAAAGGAAAGGAAAGGAAAGGAAAGGAAAGGAAAGGAAAGGAAAGGAAAGGAAAGGAAAGGAAAGGAAATCACTTCTAACATACGCTACTGAAGACATTTTAATTTTGGACAATAAGGTAAAATATCTTGTTATAAGGGTTCCAGTGAAAAACACTTAAATCCTATATTATACATAAAGTTCTATTACATGAACGCACATTTTCTATTAAAATTGAAAATCATTTCTTAGTCCAGGGTTATCCTATCTTTTCCCATTATTGGTGTAAGACAGAGTGCTTGAATAAACTAAAATGAAATAAATAGCATTGCATAAATAAATAACTATTTGCATTTTGATTTTCTTTAGGAAGTGCATTAAAGTAAAAGTGTATTCCACAGGTTTTTTTTTGTCTTGATATTTTAATCAACTAGGAACATTATTTTCCTGCTTTATTTTAATCCAGCTCCAGAAGGAAAAAACACACTAAGATTAAAACATTCAAAAGAAGTGAGGTACTTTACTACAACCACTGCTTTAAATTCATAATGCTAGATTCATGACAAAAAAAAAATAACAAGCTTCCATCATATAAATGGAATAATTTGGATTGGAAGAGACGTCTGGAGAATGTCTGGTTCAGCTTTCTTCTGAAAGCATGATATAGCCTTCAGTTACATGGATCTTCAAACATTACCACCTGCATTATAGAGAAAGAACTGAGAGGGAATTGCAGAACTCAGATGAAGAGTAAAATTAAACCCAATCAAAACAGTATTCTTCACATAGAGCCTGCCATCCCATGTGAGAAAATGGAAGAAAGAAAGAACCACCTACAACTGGATACTAATGATATATTTACTACAAAGTGCAGCACAAGAATTCATCTAGGGTAAAGATGCCACTCTGTTGCAAGTCTGCTTCCGGCAAGCAGCCATGTACAGCAGCCATTTGTTCCCAGACAAATCCCATTGGAAGAGTCTTCTTGACGCAGGCAAGAATAGCTTTCCTAGCTGGTCTTTCAGCTTTTCCCAGGTTCCATAGGCAGAAGTCAGTTGTGGGTGGTATACACCACCTGATTTTTGGCATCTTACTGCATTTTGCTTACACTGCATGTTGCAGGCAAACAGGAGTTTGCTTTACCTGGGATCTGAACATTATAAATAGATAAAGACCCATAAATGTGGCTGTTTCACTGAGCCCAAGTCCACTGCATCTCAGAGTCATGATAGTGCAGCCAGCATGAGCCTTTTATTCATCCTGGAACATGGATTGATGGAGCTCATGTTGTCTAGTAGTGTGCAATGTAAACACACCCATTGCTCCCTGGTGGCCCTGCATCTTGGTTTTGCCACTGGGTGGCTGGTAGATGCAGTAAATTCCAATGTTCCAGCCAGACTGAAACCTTGCAGCTTGACAAGCTTGTCTAATACAAGCCAGTGAGCACAGAAACTAAAATTCCAAATTTCACTCTTTCACCTCAGATCAGTATGAAGTCACAGGTCACTTCATAATGAGGTTTCATAATATGGACCAGGATCGCAATTCATTTTCCAGAAGGGATTGATTTTTTTCTTATGTTGGAGTTTAAGTCCCTAATTAAGTTCAACTACATTGCTGGAGCTCAGAAATTACCATCAATTACTTGAAGGTACAGACAAAAAAAAGTTTCATCAATAGAGATGTACATACACACAAACACATAAACACTGATATACCATTGGAAACAAATTCTTGTGACTGGTGCTACTGGCCATTGCCCATTTACCTAGTCTCCAGGACTGATAGGACTTCTATCCCATAAGAACATCCAAAGGGCTGGAGAAGTTTGTCCTTATCTCAATAATCTGTTGGGAATTTACCTCAATCTTACTCAGTGAAGCCCAAGTCAAGAAATCATACCAATTGTGAGTCCCCCTTGTACAAAGATGCTTCAAGTATTTTTGCAGCCTTGCTAGTAAAAGGAACTTCACGGTGCAATACACAATGCTTGTTTCTGTCTGATTCAAGCAAACAACTTGTGAACAGGCTCTTCAAAATTATGGCTACATTTATCTAATTTGAATGTTGTTTACATATTTAATTCCTTTAGAATACAGGGCAAATTTAGCTTTGATATGATCAATGTGGTTTAAACTGCTTATACTGTGGCCAAATTTACATTTAGTTTTGCTTGCTGGATCGCAAATTAACAAAACTCTAGAGCTTATGAGAATGATGAGCCAGAATTCACCCTACCTGGCTACCAGGCAAACAGGAATGGCAGGCCTTAAATATACAAATTCAGAATTCATTGCAGGTGGAGACAGTGCTAGTAATGACAAAACAAAATTGCTCAACATGGACAAATGCTGAAAAATTTATGAGAATCATTCTCTCATTACCTTTGGGTTTGTAGCAAGGAGTGGGTACAATGCATTCTTCTTTTATGTGTGGCTTTGTTTTAGAGCTACAGCCTCCTGTATGTATCCCTCTGTGATCAATGCAAAGAACCACGCGGTATCTGAGCCCTTGCCCACAGGTCACAGTGCACTGCAAAAAGGAAATATAAGGAGGAATGAGGCAATGGTTGCGGTAGGCCATGAGTGTGACAAATAAAAAGGGAATGTGCAATAGAAGTACATGTACAGCAGAGGTCAAAACATGATGCAGAAACACTCAACCCTGATTATAAATTATTCATAATATTTGGTAGTTACGGTAAGGCATAAAATTGGCATATATATTTACCTTTGTGTTCTTCACATTTATTTGGTTTAGACATTTAACCCCTGGAACCATTCTTTTTTCTTTTTTCTTTTTCTTTTTCTTTTCCTTTTCCTTTTTCTTTTTCTTTTTTTCTTTTTCTTTTTTCTTTTGCTGTGTCACTCTTTCAGCACTGGCTACTTGGCTTGTGGCCATCCATTCCAGGTTGGATTTGCTCAGTAACACCCTGTCAACTTCATCTGAAGCCATTCTGCTTTGCTTGGACAAAGTATTGGAGCTTATGGGTTACCAGGGGTGACACAGCTATTTTGAAACATAGCACCAAACAAAATGGGAAACTATTTAGGCTTTATTCCCTCAGACAATTAAGTCTTTATTTATTTATTTATTTATTTATTATTTATGGTAAAGTATGTCATGTTTTCACCTCCCTCTCCATCCTTTTTATAAGCGCTTTTTAAGTATTGAAAAGCTACAATGAGGTCTCCCTGGAGCCTTCTCTTCTTCAGGCTGAACAGACCCAGCTCTCTTCATAGGAGAGGTGTTCCAGCCCTGTGATCATATTTGTGGCACTCTAAAAGAACACATCCTTCATGTGCTGGGGGCCCCAGACCTGGACGCAGTGCTCCAGGTAGGGCTTCATAAGGGCAGAGTAGAGGGGAACAATCACCTCTTTCTCCCTGCTGCCCACCCCTCTGTTTATGCTGTCCAGGATGCAGTTGGCCTTCTGGGCTGCAAGCATGTGCTGCTGTGTCATGTCGAGCTTTTCGTCCACCAGAACCCCCAGGTCCTTCTCTGCAGGGCTGCTCTCAGTGAGTTCTTCTCACAGCCTGTGCTCAAGCCTGGGATTGGCCCAACACAGGTGCAGCACCTTGCACTTGTACTCGTTGAACCTCATGAGGTTCACATGGGCCCACTTCTCCAGCCTGTCCAGGTCTCTTCGGATGGCTTCCCTTCCTTCTGTAGTATTGACTGCACCACTCAGCTTGGTGTCATCTGCAAACTTACTGAGGGTGCACTCAATCTCACTACATCATTGATAAAGATATTAAACAGCACCAGTCCCACGACAGACCCCTGAGGTACACCACTCATCAATGGCCTCCACCTGGACATAGAGCCATTGACCACCACCGTCTGGGTGCAATCATCCAGCCAATTTTTTATCCGCTGAATGGCCTACCCTTCAAATTCATCTCCCTCCAATTTGGACATCAGGATGTCGTGTTCACAAAAAGCTTATGGCTTTTGTTTTGTGCATTTCATTCATGTTCTCAGTCTATTGTTAGCAGAGGATCACAAATCAGTATTACAAATCTGATTTATTCTTCCATGATTCTCCTTAATCATACTCATCCTATTAGTACACTAAACCTCAGTATTTACTTTGTAAATAGACAAATAACATCATTGAAACAGAGGTCATGGTAATGAGGAAGGACAATAATGGAAGATAGTAATTCAGCATGCTTACTAAACTATTAGCATTATTCTCTGATTTTAAGATGTATTCTTAATACCGTAAATACAAAACCGTCAAAGCAAAACTCATTACCGGTGACCACTCCTGAGCAAGCCACTTTGGGCAGTCAAATATATTGCAAGGTTGGACAACAGGCATCTTCAGAGTATACATGCATTTCCATTCTTCCACAGGGCTAATATGTCCTTGAATGTCTTCCTCCACACATGAGACACTGCGGCTTTGAATGCCCCCTCCACAGGAGGAGGAACAGGCAGTCCAGGGTGTACTTTCCCACCTGTGACAAAACCAAAATGTAACAGAGAAGTGTCAGGAAAAGGAACCCTTGCTGCCCACATCACAGCCCCACAAATGCATGAACTGTTAACTGCAGTTGGTTTTCTTTTATTTCTGGTTACTGTCAGTAAAATTGCACATGCATGGTTTTGTAAATGGTGAAAACAAAAAAGGACTCCAATGGGTGCTGTCTTTAAGTCACAGACTAGTTGTGTGAAACTTCCTCTCTCCACTAAACCCATAACTACTACCATAGAAACTAAATACTTTTAAATTGATTCCTTTTATTTAATTGATGGGATTATCAAATCTCCCCAATTTGCCAAATTCTGAGAAATCTTTGTTACAGATTACTAGAGAGTCAGTAAGCTCCTGAACATATGATGTTCCTTTTGCTAGAATATAGAGGGAAAAAGAAGGTTTTTTTGGGGGGTGAAACAACTGAGTTGAGGGAAATAAAAAGAGAAAAAAAAAAAAAAGCGAGGAAAAAAAAAGAGTAGTGGAAATTATCAAAGAAAAGGAGAGGAGGCTATACTGACAGGTTACATGGTATAGACCACATAGGCCTTGTTTCTTTGCATCTGAGACAGTGGGAGGAATTCAGAAACCATCTTTTCTCAACAGGTGCCATTTGAAAATGTAATGACAAATTCCCAGAACAATGTGTATGTTCTGAAAAGTCATGCATATTTTTTTTTCTTTTTTTACGATGCATATATATTAATGTATGTATCATTTTATATGTGTGTATGTCTGTTTGCATAAAATGCAGACTGGTATTTCCTCTCTCATATTCAAACCACTGTCATAGAGAGGACACAGAATCACTGCCATGATAGCCATAAATGTGGTTATTCCTTTTGACAAGAAAATTTGAAATAATATTTGAAAGATTGATTTTGGTCACAATTTTTCATTTTTGACTTTTTTTTTTTTTCCTTTCTAATCACAGCAAAGGAATTATTTTTAAGTAACCCTGAAAGGATCACCAAAATTGTTAAACAAAATTAAAAATACTTATCTTTCTCTCTGACTTTTCATCATATCAACCCATCTTATTCTGACCAGCTCCAGTATGTTTAAGCACAATCCACAGTTGGCTAATGGCTAAAAGTGTAGTAAAACCCTGTGTGAAATGGTTTATATTAATAGCTGTTTATGAATGGTAAATCCACTGACTGGTAAGTTACCACAAAGAAGTGGTGAAACCACATTTACACCATGTCTTATCCATCATCATGTGTTCTGCATAAGCTCTGTATGCCACAAATGGATAACTGGACAACATTTTTAATTCAAATGTGTTATCTGTGGCTCTTCTGGACAAATTTCCCAACTAAGGTTTCTAAATATGAAAAATCTAAATGAAGAGGTCTCAAACTGAATTTTGGAAGCAGCAGAAACTCTTGCCACCAGCCTGAGCTAGGCATAGGAGTGGTGTGGCTGGAACTCCATGGGACATGGAATGTTGTTCCACTGGGACAGGCTACTAGATGCCTTGTGCAACCTTGGCAATACAAATCAGCTTAAATCTAGGCCAGCATTGGTCTTTAGGTTTTATATGAGTATAAGGCAGAAAGGTAGAAGTTGTCTCTGCCGTACAGCTCTTCAAGAAGGAGTCACAGCTCCTTCTGAGTTACAAAGGCTGCAGCACTGAGGATTTGTGAAAGGAAGTGGTAATGCATTAAAGTAAGCACTGTATCTACTGAACTGTACCTTTCCTTCAAGATAAAATTTAAGGCAGAGGGAACAATAGGTAAATCTTGCAAAAACACTTTCTCAGATTTCGTCTCTACTTCTTCAGTATTGTTTGTCATTCTCCTCTGCCCCTGGTATTAGGTGCTACTATCAGACAAGTTCTTGTGTGTGTGTGTGTGTGTGTGTGTGTGTTTGTTTGGTTGGTTGGTTGGGGGTATTTTTATTTTTTCTATTTTTATTTTTTCATAAACTCTGCTGGTTGGGAAGAAAGAAATATTTTGTCCTTCTGGCTTAGCCCTCTCTTACGCTAGCCTCATATTCTGTTCAGTGTCTGTTGCCTCTGTCTCTGAGAGAACTGATCTGTGGCTGTGTCTTCCATTAGCTCTCACTGTGGTCTGAATATGATTTCTTCATATCAAACTGAGACTACCATGTTACCAAGGAATATATATATATATTTTTTATTTTTTTTCCTGTTGCCTGATACTATGGAACACAATAAATTAACAAAGGAAGAAACAAAGCACAATACCATTGTGTGTCCAGGCAATGTTTCAAACCCAATGGGTTATTCTCCATCATTTTTATCAGCATGAGCCTTATTAACTGCTTTAAAAGTAATTACTAAGGTAATTATTTTAATAAGAATCTCATGTTTTACATTAAAGACATTTTAATTGTGAGATATTAAATAACATAAACCAGGCCTTGACCCTATTCCTGTCCCTGATCTCTGGGTTCTCAGAGGAGCGAATGGATTAATGACCCTGGGAAGGCATTAGCATTGGTTTGCTGGATCAGGACATATCACACATGTTATGTAAAATGAAAATTTCACAATTTGTAAGCATGCAGGAAACAACACTGTCAGATAGAGAGGTCTGATGGTTCATTGCAAAGCCATGGATCACAGTGTTGTTCACAGATGAATAAAGGGAGGGAAAAGGAAAGGTGAGACAGAAGATGGAGGGATGGGTAGGGTGGGGATGGGTGGGGGAAGAGTGAGAAAGAAAGGGACCACACACTTAATAAAGCTACATTACTGCTTCAGCTAGAATACCATTTCAGTTCTGCAGCAACAGAATTTATAACAGGTCAGTGTTTGAACATCTGCAGGTTAATGTGCAGCTGTTCAGAGCAAGAGGAAAGATGCATCTGTTACCTTGATTTGAGAGGAAAGCAGGAATACAGAGAAAACTAAAAAAGCCATAAATGTATTAGATATTTCTAGCATCTGGTTGATTGTTTTACATACCGAGGAAGGGGATGGTAGAGGTCATAGGGCATGATCTGCTTGTATCCATCACTGTTAGGAACAATAATGCCAACCCTCTGAGTAGAAGGTACACATAATAAAATAAACACTAAATGATTACATTATACAACTTTTTTTCTTTTTCTTTTTCTTTTTTCTTTTTTTTTTTCTTTTTTTTTTACATAATATTATATCTATCTCTCTCTATATAAAACACAACAAAGATATTTTACCTAAGTTTCACATTTAAAACATTTCCTTTCATCTGTTTCCGAGGCATTCAAAGATCAAAACACCAATTACTACTTTTTTATTTTTATGTTATGAAGATACTATCCTTTGACTAAGAACCAGCCTATTAACATAAATGATCCAAATGAACTGTTCAAATATTACTTAAATTTCTAAAGTGACTATCTGCCATAAAGAAAAAAAAAATCTACATGTAATACTTTCTTAGAGTTTGGATCCAAAGTCACTCATAGGAGAATTGTCCATTTCAGGGAGCTCTAGATCAAACCCTTTTTTACCTATTATATGGTTGTTTCTGCCCTTCAGATAAAATGTCTACTTTTAGCGGGGCTGGGATTAGAAACGGAGAATACCACAGTGTGAGTACGCCAATCTGCGATTCATATCTCTCCACTTTAAAACTGTTGCATTTCATTCATCTTCAGAACCTGTCTCTTTGTTTGAGCTTTACTGGAAGCCAGAAGGAACTGGAGAGAAGAGTAACATGTCAGGGATTGCTATTTTTTCTTTGGCATTGACTTGACTGATTGGCTTGGTTAGCTAAAATGTAATTAGCACAACATCTAAAGCATATAACATCTATTATAACAGGCAATAGTGTAGCTCAAAATTAGTAATTATCTGAACCATTGTCATGCCCATAACGTGTGAGATGGATATCATTTGCAATATTGGCAACTCCAGGGACTCACTGAATTGCTAGCCTGGAATTTCATACTTTGTCTGCACTTTTTATAGATTCTGACAGAGTGACTCTCTTCCCACATCCTCTCCCAATTATTAGGCATGTCTATTAATGTGAAACATGATCCCAGAGCACCTCATATATCAGTTTCATCAGATCCAATGTGCAACAGGGGACTTAGATGGTGCAGGTGGACAGAACTATCAGAGAGTGAATGCCAGTTGTAGCAGAATAGAGAGCATGTCCCTACACAACTAAGAACGAGAGGAAACTAGCTGAAAAGAATAAGGGTGGTGTTTGAGAGTCTTTTGTAGAAAAGAGATGATATATACGTTGCTGTGTATTTCTGTAAGGAGGAGAGAGCAAAGGGTGGGGGGAGAGGGAAGGGGGGAAGGGAGAAAGTATTCTCCATCCTCAAAACAGTTCCCTGAAAAGTGGTGTAAGCATTCAAAGGAAACTTGACATGCTAAGTCTTCTTTCAGTCAACAGGGTTTTTATGGGCAATTTGACTGTGATAAGAGAATGGATCCCATTGTGTTTTCACAGTGAAAAGTCAGCATTAGATGAGTGTACTGGAATTTTCCAGCTGTTTTTCCAGGATTTTTTTCAGTGGTGAGTTATGGACAACTCCTTCTCAGGTTATCAACCTTTGCAGTCACAAAAGTCTTCTGTGCTGGTCTGCTAAATATTTGTATCTACAGAGAGCTGCCCATCTCCACAAAAACTAAAAATCTAGGGCAGACAGATCTGGTATTGGGAAACTTTGGAAAAGACAAATGTGTTACTTATGCAATGGCCAGTGAGAAAGTCTTCTCAGACTTTGACTGACTGATAAATGCCTGCAAAAGTTTGAGAAATAGAATTTCTTTTTCTTTCTTTTTGATACTTTTGGGAATCTCTGCTGTTTCCCTGACTGCCCTACCACTGCTGCTGAGTTCTCTGAGCACTCCGAAGCCTCTTGCACTTTCCAGCTCATCAGCTTGCTGAGGAGTGGTTGGAAAAAAGATTAATATACCATGTTCAGAAATGCAATAATTATACTATAAAAGCATCTACTGCCTAAGAAAGAGATTTCAAAACATTCTTCTCTCATTGCAGTGAGGAATGTTTTCTTTCTAATAAACACAGTCTGTATGCATAATCCAGGTCTACATGCATTAGAATGCATAATATCCAAGGCCATTCCAGTAGAAATAACCGTACCACGTCCAAACACTGTTGTGAAGATTAAATAACATTTAAAAAGCATTAAATTAATATTGTCATTGGAAAGGCTTGACCCTCAAAGAATTCTGCACATATAAATTGCATTTCTGTAAATGGTATAAAGCGCCAAAGGATTATTGACACTGTCCTTGTGCATGTGAGAGGCTGCCAAAGGCTCTTGTAGTACTACTGCAAAATGGTGATTCCCAGAAAGGTAAGCCCCATGGTCACAATGAAGAAAAAGACCCTCACACTAACACACAAAATTTAAATGTATGACTTTAAACATCAGCTTGAAGATACAACAGAACAGCAAATGGGTATTGTACCATTAATGGCAACTGGATTTTTATTAGCTAGTGTTATTGGTTTTGTTTGTTTGCACACACAAAAAAGGCAGACCTAAGTGAACTATAAAAAAAGAAAACAAAACTCTCACATATGACTTGGGTGAAATGTACTTTTTAAGTGGACAGAGTGGCTTAAATTCCATGAACCTATCAATCCATCATAATCCTACAAAAATACAGAAGAGATCTAGGATACAGGATTTGATCACTGTTCATTACTCAGACAATGTGATGAGTATAATGTGCTAAAAGAGCAGAGCAAATAATAGTTCTCCTACTATACTGAAATTTCTGGCTGATGTGGGAGTAGCAGACAAGACTAATTCACACAACACCCAGAAAAAAACCTACTCTGGAAGGAGCAGCAGAATGAAGCAATTTTGAAGACATGTTGTGTCTCTTATGCCTGAAATCTCTCATTTCTCTCTGACCTACAAGTTGTGTCACATACACTGCAGATTTGTTTTCCTCCTGAGTGCTGGCAGCTTCAGTACAACTGCTCTTCCAAGGCATCTGTCCAGCTGGAATGGGAACTCCACATGCCAGAGGTGGGTGTGCAGCAGCCAGGTCTGCCATCTCCACAAATATTTGGCTTTCCCCTGGGACAGGTGCCTGCAGCGGCTTTTCTTGAAAGTCATGTTCAGTTTTGTCTTCCTCTGTAGCTCCATCTCCTCCTCAAGCTACCCCCTTAGCACAAATGGCAGGCTCAGTTGCCTTTCTCCTGTAGCTCCCCAATGATTCTCTCTTGGACAGCATGCCAGCCCTTCCTGCCTCCCTTTCCTGCATGCCCACAGCTCTTGGGTCAGGAGCCTGCTGAGCTAAGCAAGGCATGGGCATCTATGCACGGCTGCGCACACTCCATGTTAGCTGGAGCATCTCCTCCTACTTCTTGACGGGGACTCATACATTGAAGGTTTAGGCATTTGCTGAAATGTACTACACTAGGAATCAATGACTAGGGCAGGGGCTATGCCATCTAAGAAATGGCCTGAAGTGTGCTTAGGATATTAACAATTGGTAGATAATAATAAAAAGTTGAAGCAGGTAAGCTGGTTGTGGACAGCTAATTCATGAAGTGAAAAGGAGGGAACACTTGGAAGACATGAAAAAGTTCATCATATAAGACATGGGTTTAGCATCTAAGCCAGAAATCCACAGAGAATTGTGATTATCACTGGACAGGCTCGTGAAAAGTCTCAAATTTAACAACACTACAAATCCTGGCACTAAAGTGTGTGACGCTGCACCCTCCTTGCACAGTGTTCAGTGAAGATACCACAATGTGATGTTATCACCTTTTGCTACAAGATCACTTTCTGCCCTAAGAAACAGATATTGAGACACTTAACAATATGGTACCTGTTAAGATTTTCCGTGTGTTACTATGTAAAATTACCACTATTTCTATTTAGAGCTAGGGTTGATGACATGTACTAATCTTAGTTACTGGTAACATTCATTCTTGAATGCCTGCTTTTGCAGGTAGTGTACTGTAATTCTCAGCCAGTATGAATTCCATTTTTGTTTTCTTGATCACTGTGCTTAATCCTTTAGGTACAGAACATGTTATGATTAGTTCATGATAATGCACTCAATCAGTGTGGAACTTGAAGAACTACCATATATTTTGTCTTTAATGATTAATAATAATTCTTATGCTTATTATGATTAATAATAATTCTTAATGCTAATGATTAATAATAACTCTTAGCATTTTGTAGGTTGGTGAAAGCCAATGTTCACTACCTCAACATTTTAAATGGACTCAATGGGTACTTAAATAACCTACTTAAATTTATGAAGGATTGCTGAGAAAGCTATACTTCTCTGTCAGCCTCTAGAAACCTCACACTTCAGACAATATGTCTGTTAAGCACAGTATCTCATCTTTATGATAGATGAGTTCTTCGTGGTATATAGACTTGAAATTCTAAAAACCATAGAGATTACTTATCACTACCATAAGTTGCTAAAGACTAATTTCTTTACAGAACTTGAAATAGGTGTTATCAATTGGAAGCAGTGAGAATGCTTCCTTGTGTTTTAATGTGTTTTAATGCTCTGATGGATGTTTCCTGGCCCACCCTCCCTACCTGTTCTGACAAAATTATTTTCTAGTTTAATTTAAATGCCTTTTGCCCTACCCAGTAATTCTAGCTTTTGCCAATTTGTCTTGAGAATAAAATTGCTTCTTTAGGCATTAGGAGTACCTGCAACTCATCTTTACTCTACTCTTGCACTCAGTTGACCCTCATTAAAACTATTAAAACATAGCCAGTGCTGTCAGCTCATTCTTCAGCTACATCTGTATCTAGAGACATATATGCTGCCATTTCTACTTGATATATCACTGGTTCCAATTTAGTCTTCCCAAAGACTTACCGAGTGATTCCTTTCCTGCTGCTTTGAACTTTTTTTTGTTGTTGTTGTTGTTTTTTGTTGTTTCATACTAAAATTCTTCCCCATTTCTTGTACATAATGCATCACTTTGGCTCCAGCAGCTTATGTAGTACCTCTGTAGTTTTTTGTCTTGTCAAAATATCACCCTTTACATTTACAAATGGAATGACTGATGTTGACTGTGCTCTCTAATTTGCAGGCAGCATACTTTTTGCTATTACCAGTATCTATTGGTATTAGTTTCTAGCATATGCATAGTCAGCCATGCTGGTGCAAAAGGCTTTTTTTTTTTTTTTTTCCCCCTCCCCTTCTGTTTTAAAACCTTCATGTCCCATCTACCCATGGAACTGCTGGCTCTAGCTCATAAGCCTCTCTGTTTTTAGGAACTTTCTTATGTATGTGATTGGCTGTGAAAATTCCAACCAGATCCAGCAATTGGAGGCAACCAAAGTTCAGACAAAACTGCAAGACAGAAAGTCTTCCTAGCCCCCCTGTAACAAATTAAGAATTTAAGTAAGAATGCAAATCCACAGAAATGACCATTTGCCTGAGGCAAAAATCTGGAAAGGGCATTGTCATGGCCTGTGTCCTACATCCATGCAAAAAGCTGGGATGTTGTCAAAAAGCCCAGTATCTGCAGTAAGTATGGGATATTTTATGTGAAACAGTATTCAAAACAAAATTAAAATCTTTCACATGTCTCATTTGAGGGCAATAACAATAAATGAGTCATCTCAGACCCTTCGCATCATTTCAGATCTATGGCTGCTACTGTGTAAATCAGAGTGCTGCCCATCTTTTAAGAAACATACCAGCACTCCAGTTTCATTCATTTTCCAAAAATAATGTATTGAAAATAGGAACCCTGCACTGATGCAATACTTGTGTCTTAACTGATGTCTACTTTAATACCAATGAGATGTTGATAACAAGCTAAAAATTACACAATTGTCAATTTTCTGCTTCAGCTGCCAATTTGTAATGACGTAAGGAGACTTCTGTTACTGAATAAAAGGATACTTAGTGTTGCCCTTTTAATCATACTTATTTACTCATTGCTACTTCTTTTTCTCTTGAATGAAGTATATAAAAGTTATCATTTACACTTCTGTCCAATAAACTTTATATAATTTACTTCACTAAGTGTATTGGACCTTAGGATCACTGACGACTTATACTATGAATTGATTTCTCATTCCTCTGGATTAATATCCAGATTTTTGTGTGCTTTGACTTATACTGCATTGCCCTTGTTAGATCAGCTAAAAATTAACAATTAAAAAAGTAAAATTTTATTAAAATTTAAGTTTCTTTTTGCTTAGGCCTGCCTCTGGCACCAGCTAAAGGTGGTGTTAAGTAAGAATGTTCTGTGATAGTTAAGTGAGAATGCCAAAAGAAAAACTTTCATGGGAGGAAAACGAGTTTGCAGTTTTGCTACAGGACTACACAAGCTATTCATATTTGAGAATTCTTTTAGATTTTTGGGTGTACAGTTTTGCTTGAGCTAGAGATTTAAAATATATATACATATATGTATATATATATATATATATTTCCAGAAGCTCTAACATTATTTCTGGTAGTAGGCTTACAGATAGTGTTCTAGGCAAATACTAGGATTTATGGCTGTGCAGATCAGACTAACATTTACTGTAAAGTGATAAAAAGAATCCTACATGTTACAAGCTTGCTAATATGAAGGTTTTGAGACAGCTGCTGCATGAAATTAGAATCTTTGCTAAGTCTTTATACAGTATTGAAAAAAACATCATTAGAATTACGTGACTCAGAGAATCCCACATTAATGTGCTGCAGAGATAGGCAGGACATAAACAATAGATCCCATTGGTAAAAACACAGAACAATGTTGCTGGAAACATGACCTCAGACCTGAAGATGAAATCTAGAGGAGGAGATGATGTTGATCCAGAGAGTATCACAGAATGGTGAGTGGCATAAAAACCTTTCACATCTTTGTGAAAATTTCTTTTTGGAATTTCTTTTTGCTTTTGAATTATAAAAGGAATGGCATGTTCAGTTTACAGCATATGAGATTTGTTCTGTGTAAGTGTTCAGCACATCCAGTTAAGTAAAGTCTAAACAAACTTTTTCTCAAAGCAGAACAATAATCCTTCACCTTTCATTAGAAGATACCAGCTGATACCAGCAGATACCAGCAGCCAAAAACCCTCCCCCAAACTGTCCACCCTGTGAAGTGTTGGATAGTTAAGACTTGCAATTCATTGAACTCCTGAAATGTTGGATTTTGCCACATCGAAGAGGGGGTAGACTAGACAATGTTGTTGAAACCTGCTTCTCCTCTGAGTATGTGAAAAACTGGGTTTGAAAAAAAAATAAAAATTATTTCCTCAATCATTCATTCATTATAATGCCAGCAATATTGCTAGTTATTGCCATAATGAGCACAATAATGCAAAAAGTTTCTATTGCTGGTTTACATGATAGTCCTGGTATTCATTTGATCTCTTCTTTCACTCTGCCCTTTGCTGAAAAATTTAATGTAACCTCTCCCCTCTCCTACAGTAACCCTTGGTTGCCTTGGTTGCTTTATTTAATGTCACTGTGGTCTTCCACAATTATTTTCTCTGGCATTCACTGACATATCATAAATAAGTCAGCAACCACTAATCAGTGATGCCTCACTGAAAATTGCGTTTGCCAGGAAAAAAAAAAATCACCATTTTATAGTGGAGGAGCAGAGTGGCTGACACATGGCAAATGCACTGCAGAGCTGAGACGCCTCCTCACTCATAGTCCCAACCCCATTGTTCTGCTTCACCTACCCTCTTCCTGACTGTAAGAAAGCATTGAGATTCCAGAAATTACCACAGATTTCCTTTGGTTTTCTGTCTGTGTTGTTGATTCTTGAATTCTTTTTAAAGACATTTTTGAAAACAATCTTTTTCAATTTGGCATTCTGGGAAGATGTTCCCAAAAAGCCAATTTCCTTTTGTTACTTCCTGTACCCTGGGATGGTATAGCTATGCTTCTAAATGACTCTCCTTCCCCTCAGGATCTTTATATCAACAACTTTGCCTTGCTATGTCTTATACAAAACAAAAATTATTTCCTGACATCTGTCCAGAGGCTATTTTTTCTCTCTTTCCCTCCATGCAGCATGCAGTTGTCTGTCCTAGCATTTAAGCATGTCATTTAAAATTATTGGGAAAAGTATGGAAAATATCCTTAGAATAAATTCCAGAGGCAAATTGCATACTTGACACAGAACTATATTAAAAAAAAAAATAAAAAAAATCAGCTCAGTCTTTACAGAAAAAAAAAAAAAAACAACAACTTAAAATTGTTTTCTCATTGATACCATGGAGGATCTAAAAGAAAGGTTCCATATTAATTTGCATCTTTCAGCAATCATGTTTTCTGAGACATTCATATTTATGTCTCCTACCTGATCATACATGGCCATCTACCTTACTGAGATTACTTTCAAAAAATTCAAAGACAGTTTTTATTTTGAGAAAATCACTGAAGAAAACAAAACAAAACAAAACAACTTTATTATGGCAAAGTTTCTTTATTATAGTAAAGTTTCTAATTACAACTATTTATATATTTAAATAGCCTGAGCAATGAAATATGTGTTCTTTGTGGAATGCACTAGAACAAAAGAAGCCAGATATTGAATTTGACAAAACATTGTTAATGAAAAAAATAGTCTGGTTGCACTGTAGGAAAGCAATCCCTATGTTGAAAAATCTTTTCTGAGTACATGCTCAACAGGAAATACTTTCCACAAAGCCTTAGTAAAGCTCATTCTTAATATTATATCCTTAAGGCATTCTAATGAAATGCATGATAAAATATGTAAGTAAAAGAATGCACAATACTGCTGAAATGATATCAGATTCTGAGATTTGATATTTCCACTTCTTAATTCTGGGAGATTTTCACTCCAGATTTTGAACTGTATGTTAACATTTCTGCCTTTGATTGTTTGCAAACAGAGCTGCCTTTAAAAATGCATTTACCAGAGAGAAGTATAAATTTCCATATACTTTGGTTAAATGTATCTTCAATGATGAAGATATGTTATCTTCAGTTGTGAAAAGTCAAAGAAATTTAATGAACTACAGAAGAATTAAAAACCACTTTGAGCTTGGACAGGTTTGTTCTCTGGTAATGCCATTATACCTAGTCTGGCAAAAAACTCTTCTTAGTCGGGTACAGTCCCAGAGGTCCCTTAAAACATCCCTCTTCTTTGGCTAGGACAGCTTTTTTTTTTTTTTTTTTTTTTTTTTTTTTAATTATTCTTTTTCTTTTCTCCCTCTCTCCTGTAGCAACCTCGAGTAATGTGATGGGCCACAGTAACTTTTCAGGTAACAGGTAACACTTGATTGAACTCTCTTGTTCAAACTTGGTGCAAAACTACTCTAGAGGCAAAGGAACACATTAGTAAATGGCTTTAGGGTATCCCTATGTGCATTCTTCCTGGGCTGCCCTCAGCTGTCTTTTAGCAAAGCCACACAAGAGGACCAAGAGGTTTAGATTACACAAATAAATGCTTGTGGTTACAGACTGACTTCTACTGAAGTTCAGGGGAGTCAGTCAGTGCAACAAAGGACTGGTCCTTTTTGTGGTTTTGTTCCTCCTCTTATAACTGGGAAATCTGACTCCATGATCTTAATATTTTTACTATTAATCTTCTGATGAAAATGTTTGACAGGGGAGCAGAGAGAGGTCTTGTGTACAAGCCCAAATTATAGCAAATTCCTGTGTTACTGTTTTACAAGCTGCCATGACTGCAAGTATGCCTTTTATCAAGCAGAAAATGAAAAAATAATCAAAGAAACAACCAAACAAAAAAAAGTTTCTCATTGTAATGACAGACATTTTCCAGCAACATTTAAACTCCATCTTGCTAACACTTAAGAGTCATGTTGATGATGGTCAATTTGTTTCCTGACACTTTATAATGCTTAAAGAAGGAAAAAGCAATCTGTAGGGAAGAAACAACCAATTTCAAACTAGTCATAGCAAAGTGCAAGTGCTAAACAAAGATATTTTTCTAAACAGCACAACCTCAGGATGTACGCTGAAGTCTTGAAGTACGCTGTAGGCTGAATTACACAGTAAACAGTAGCAATAAAATATTTTCCTATTGTATTGTACATCTTTAAAACTGGGCTCTTAATTAGAGCTGACTGACCTTGCAGGACAAGGATCCAAATTACACTCCTGAAGTTTTGGCTTTGGCTTGATATTTTCAGGGTAATAGTGACAGTATTGATCTGCTACCACCCGGTTGCTTCTCAGATCAAAGCATTCAGCAGAAGTCAGTTGATAACCTGCAATATGCAGTGGAAGAAATAATATGTGATGCAGTGCTTTTTCTGTCTCTGTCTGAAATGTATGTAAGTTTTGGTTATGTATAAACCTAACTGAAAATATCAGTGATTTTGGACAAAACAGCTAGTTTTACAGATCAGATTGAAAACAACTTTATTTACAGAACAACTTCATCCACTCTGAGTCTTTCAAGAGGGAATCACCACCAGCTCTAGAATGCATGACTAAATGTGATCAGCTTGCTTAAAACCTGTATATACACTGACAGTTGACAAAAGTAGAATCTTTAGATTCTAGAGCAGAATCCTTAGCAAACTGTAGGTCCATAGGACAATGTAATCAAGAATTCACGTAGCTGTTGATACTACTTAACACCCACATTGCAGTAACATTTGCTAAACTGCACAAAAATGCCGTAAAAAATGGTCCTGACCCGATGGAATTACAGGTAAATTACATGACTCAGGAAGAAAAAAAAATTATTAAGTACACATGAGGAATAACTTTTCTAAGGTCACTTCTGAAACAAACAAAAAAAACACCACAAACAAAACACAACAGAGAATGTCCAGAGAATTTGCAGTCCTACATGGGACACATCATTAGATATCAGAAGCTCTGCTTCTGTGTGGTGGGGGGTCTACATCTCTTACACTTCAAATACCTAACCTGCAAATGTTTGTCTTGCTTTTCTCTCTGGTCCAGAGAGAATCTTTTTCCTTCTTTCACTTCTTTCTTTGTCTTCTTCATAGAACATCACAAGAGTAAGACACAATCTCTTATTTCCAGAAGGATCCCAATTCTCCAAGAGGAAAGGGAGTGTTACACTTCTTTTGTGCAATAATTTATTCCCCTTGTATCAAATTTAATTAGTATTGTCAGAACAAGAAGTAGAAAAATATAACCAGAAAGTAAAATAGTATATTTGCATAACTTCCTAGGAAAAATCATCATACAAAACTTACACATAGCAATATCATCATGGATTATTACCATCTACTGAAAACTGCAGTTTGTCTTTCACCTTGTTGCTGATCTTATTGCTCTTACTGGAATTTATGTTGGTATGAGTAGTCACTAACACTGATGACTTCTGTAGTTCCAGAACTCTACTGACTTGTCATAGAATATGTTAAAGTAATGCAAAAACTTGCATGCATCCTATTAGATGGTATCTTCTCCAGATACCCTGAAAATGCTAGCACAATCTAGCAGACATTGAACAATTGTCTTTCCCTACTACCATGTGTAGAGAGAAACTGAGGATAATCAGTATTGTCAAACATAAACTCAGAAGCCTAAAGCAAAAAGAAAAACAAAAAGCTGAAATTTCTTGGGAGCTGAGATTCTTGCATTAAGTTTCAGATAAGAGAAAAATTGCTGCTAGTGGGGATGGGTGGAAATGGAGAAAGGACATATCCTGTGATTTCAAAGTGGGCCCAAATCCCACGAGCCATGTTTGACAGCTGTACCATGACATGCAGTCACATGGATATCCATATGTATAAAGTACAGAGCTAGTATGACGCTAAAAAAATGCAAAAGCTACTACCATTGTTACTACATCCCTCCCCTCTTTAGGTATAACTACATTTATTCACAGATTTTTACATATTTTAAGGGTCTAAATCTCATCTCAGAAGCTGGAAAAGATCTTGCATGCAAATAACTGTTTCTGGAAGACAATGGTAAATTGTTACCTCCTCCACAGGATGCTGAACAAGGGAAAAAATCAGTTTCTCTCCATCGGTGAATGATAGGCTGATAGAAGATAAACTGGACTGAACTGTCAGCAACACCAGCATAGCGGATCTGAAAAAGATGTAACAACAAAGAGTGAACTTGATATTAGTATCAAGTAGAATTATTCTGACATATGCATCTTGCAGCTATGAAGCATCTTGCAGCTACATAAATACCAGAGGAACTTTGCCATAGGAAAGTGAGATGCATAAAGCAGAGCATAAACTGGTAGGAAAATCTTTGCCACAAAATACAAATAAATTGCCCAGGCATGGTCAATAGAGGCATTTCTGACCCTCTGAGGCAACATTCTGAAATAAAGAAGAGGTAAGTGCTATCAAATATGGGGGGATATGGACTGATTTTTGTTCCATCAGAATATCACCTACCACTATCTACTGGCTCTCCCTGCCACACTGACATGGGTTTTAGATCCTTAATGTTCCCCAAATACCTTCTGAAACCATGTATATTAGATACCGAGGATAAAAATGAGAGGCTGTGGTGTGAGAAATAGGAAAGTATAAAAATTCTAATTCCAGATTTTTTTTTTGTTTCTGAGGTGAGGTCTCTTTTTAATTCTTCTTTGTGGCACTGTCATTATTATAAGACAGTCCTTCTGCTTACTTTATTTTGGCTTCACAAATGGTCCTTTCAGTCACAGGTGTGGACTTTTGGCTGGAGCCAAGAGCTTGCTCAAAAAATTGTCTCCCAAGTCTGCAAGTACTGGCAACTTCTAAACCATCTGAGCTTCTCAATGCCTACAGCACCTTGTGTACCAAATGGATTTCCTTTGTAAACCAGATTGGAGGTGCACAGAATAAAATAAGAAAAGATTTGTGTGTGCGAAAGCAGCTCCTCTTGTACTTTGACGCCAAAATCTCTCCAGTGCAGCCCTTGCTTCTACCTCTATGCTCTTGAACAGATGTACGGGAATGAACAGTAATGCTGCTAAAACCTCTCCCAGTTGATAATTTGTCCTAGGGTTTGATGTGTTGCTTGGACATCTCTTCATCACTGACATGATGAAAATGCAGGACTGAAAACTGACAAATCATTAGCAGAAAATATGGATCCTTCCCCAATTCAGCACTCCTGCTCTCAGCACTTCTCCCTGTTCTTTTTTTTTTTTTTTTTTCAGACAACTTTTAATACCGCCTTTTTTCCTGGATTTTCAACCAGTTTCCCTGTTTTGGAAACACAGTTTTTCAGTCTGTCCATCATTTTCACTCTTTCCGAAAGCTGAGAGACATCATCAAAGACTACACTGTGAAACAGAAGCAAAAATATGACAAATTGAACTGTACAGTGTATCCTAGGTTGTTTGTTTTGTTTCCCTCTGCAGATGGACAGAAATATGATTACAAATCTAAGTACATCTTGAAGAGAAGGAAGAAGATGAAAATATTGCACGATATGTAAGGCTGAAAGAAATCTGGCCCACTGACACTAAGGCTACCCTTTTCTAATTTGAGTAAACAGTGACATAAACTCCCCAAACTAAAAAAAATACAGCTGTAGCAATACAGTTTCTTCAGAAAATGGGAGGTCTTTTGTATGGATTAATATCGTTTTGAGTCTGTGTGTCAGAGACAGGATATCTAATTCCTTATGTGGGGATGGTGCATTAATCACACACTTCAGAAGGGCCTTTCTGGGCTTGTGAAAACCTTATGTACTCCTGGGGAAAATATTCTGTTGTGCTGGAAGGAGGTCTCTGATCTGAATGTGCAGAAAAAAAGTTCACTGGGGAGAATTTTGCTCTTACTCTTTGTTTTTTAGATCATCAGTGATTCTTATAACTCAGAAGATATACTCAGCAGTAGGGTCTTCAGTGAATCATGAAGAACCAACTAAAAGCTCACACAGAGCCTACTATAAAAGGATGGGGATGAAAAAGGGTTCACATAAAAAAATTAGGAAGACAGAAGAATTCCTCCCCCTGCAGTCTATTCCTGTGTGTCTGCAGAATTATCTGTCTGTTTTGACACAGAGAAAAGGCAGATATACATCTTTCCCAGCCCAAAGTGGAAGTCACTCATACAGCCATGATAACAACATACATGTACATGTAGGTGGGAAAGAATTATAACGAACCTAAGCCATTATCTAAAATGATACAAAACAAAAAAATGAAAGAAACAGGCACAGTATCGTATATTATTTTAAGGAGTACTGTAAGCAGCAGAAGAACAATATATGGTGATTCCATACAGCAAAAATATTTTTATTTTATTTTATTTTGTTTGACAATTTGCTAAAGCTAAGATCTTGACCCAGGACAAAACATCAGCCTGAGCTTTGCAAGACTCAAAGTAAGACTTGATAACTATATGCTTTAAGAAATTTTTGCTGCAGAGAGCCAACTTCTACACATTGAAATACTCAGATCTGTAGTATAGTGAAATTTTTGACCCTTGCAGTATTTGCAACACTATGCTAGCTATGAGAAAGGCCAGTGCTGAAGTCCTCCAGCTAACAGTGAATTTGTGAATTCAGAAACAGCATAATGTTTCTGAATCATTCTGACCTGTCCTGTGACCTTGAAACTTATTTCTTCATTATATTGTGCTAAGCGTTTTCTATAGCCCTTAAATTCAATTGGTTCAAAATAAAGATGCCAAAAAATAAATAAAAAAAAATCCACCCCACAAAAACAACCACCAAACCCAACTCTCCCATGTTTGATTTTGGCTACATGTGCCTGAAGCATTTGTTTATGTTTGCTGAAGAATACAACAGACTGGCCTACAAAACTGCACTAAGTCTGCTTTGGTGGTTGCGAAATTTAAGCAGCAGTTTATAACAAGGAGGGATAACCATGCAATTATCAATGTTAATTGTAGGGTTAAATCATGATAAGCATATTCAGTAGTACATTCACATCTAATGAAACTGTTGTGTTGAAGGAGATACGATATCATTTGATAGGTGATATGACAGATAGATGATTTGATAGATAGAAATGATATCATTTATTTCTTGTGTGTGTTTGAGTCACAAATTGAAAGACAGGGAAAGGGAATTATTATTGCATGCTATCTTTTGTCTTATGAAATTTGATTTAGTATATTATGATCAAACTCCAGACCAACTTGGTTATTAAGAAAGTTCTAATAGATTTTTCCACATTATTATTACAAATACTTTCTGCAAGTGCCAACTCACAAATCAGTAGGTTTAATTTATCAGTGCTAAGTTCACTGTTGAAGTCTTCTAAGTAACATACAAAGAAACTGGCAATGAGGATGTGGAGAACTATCCTTCTGTGGCATATGTAATTTTGTGCTTTCATGTCAGTAAAAGCAAAGTTTTTGTATACTGTTTTATGTACTTAAAGCACTTTAATATTCCAGTTGTTATGTAGCAACATCTTACATTGAAAAAGAATGAGGATGTGCAAGAGATTTGTTGCTGTTCATATTTTGTTTATGAAGCAGAAAAAGGAGCAAGGGAAAATAATTATATAAATTTGTTTCAAATAACATATAACACACAGAGATGCCGAAGGTTTTCAAGTTTACTGTGTAACACAGTAATGCAGTACTGTATCATGATTCTTTTGAGATTGTCTTTTAATTCCCCTGGAGTGCTAAAGGGACCTTTGCCTTTGAAATCCAGGGAATGTGTACTGTCCATTTCTGGATTCATGTCCCTTGATCATGACAGTCCTGTGTTGAGTCAGATGCTTTTTGGGGGTATTTTTAAATGCAAGACAGCTCCCTCTGCTGCTTCTCAATCCAGCCTCTAAATCATCCAGAGAAATCACAGTGAAATTACATTATCACCAGTTTACTATAGACTATGGAAATCATCTCTGAAACAAACTTGCTCACGATGCTCCAACCTTAGATAAAGCTGTGTTCCTTTATGTGAGTAGGATGACTATTAAAAAGTCTTTAGACTAAATCTCTCATAAAACTGAAGCAGAAAGCTTTCAAGGTTTATGTCTTTTCTCAACCCCTTCCATAAGAAAGAAACAGGCAGAAAAACAGTGCAATTAATTGGCTAGGATGGCTGGCAGCAATGAAGTCTATTGTCTCATCTACTGCTGCTGTCAGATGCAATAATCCATACAGAATCCACTACTACATACAACAGAAGCAGAAGCTTCTTAAACAAGGAAGACCAAGTTATTCCACAGCACCAAGGGCAATTCTAAACATACTAGAACCAGCACTGCTGCATTTCTTCTGTGCATACTACTTATAACACCCCCCTCATCTATGGAAAGACCTCTGCAGCACCAAAGACATGCTCCAAGATTAAGATAATGCAACTTTGAGCATGCTATTTTAATCCATAGTGCATATATTATATTAATTTTTAATATGGCACTTACTATTCTTTGCACTCTTTCCATCAGTAGATGGAACCAGTCCTTCTCTGAAACAGAAACCTGAGTGAAGCAGACTTTTTGTTTGACCTAGTATTAAAGTTCCAATGTCTTTTATGTGGAATTTATATATTAGGTGGAATATGCAGTTTAGGAGAATAATCATGTTCTAAGAGCTATTCAAAGAAATCATTTTTATTGAACAGGAAACAAAGGTGAGTATGAAACAGAATCTATACATTATTTTCAGAAGATTACTATATGGCTTCCCATAAATTTTGCCACATTTGTCATAACAGGAGAAAAAACAGAAATAAAGATACTGCAATATGTCATTTTTATGGCTATTCCAAAACAAACAAACAAACAAAATAAAACACAGACTTCTGAATGAAAACTTAAGTTGATAAAAGCTAGTGAGGCAGAGTACATTATAGAATTGCTTCCTGTTAGGTCGAACCGTCACTCTACAGAAGTGACCTCAGGCAAGTCACATATCTCAAGAGGTAGTATAGCTTTATGATGAAAGGACCATATTCCAATAAGCTCTCCTAGATGCAGCGAAGTGCTTTGATCATTTGCCGCTGATGACACAAAACTTGATTCAGTTACAAATAAATTTTAACTCTTATTATTTCTGTGTGTAGAGTCTTAACTCGAGCTCATCTACTTACAAGAGCACCATCCTAACCACCACCACGGCTTGCAGGACTAGATCCTTTGTCACTTCCTGTGTCCCATGCAGCCTTCTTCTAGCTATGAGGCACAACCTTCTTTGGAAACCTTTGTCAGCATGTCAGAACTAAAGGACACAGATGAACCTCACTGTCTTCAACCTCAGTATCTCTAAAATTCAGCAATAAACCAACTACAAACAAAAAAGTAATTTCTTGTTGCTAGAGAAAATTTGCATTTTTCAGTGTTAGCCCCAAAGGCAACACTGAAGTAATTTCTTATTCCATTCCACAGGGTAAATCACTCCATGCTCTTGGTTCAAAAGAGATTATTTAATCCAGTCCTGGCCCTAGCCTGACAGGACCCATCAGCATCTGCCAGCTGGCTGCCTGCACACGCACAATTTTCTGCATGCCCCTGCAGATCCCAGGAAGTCTAGGCTGAGCCCCAGCCTTATTTTCTTTTACTAACCTGGACTATAATCAAACACATTTCTCTCACCAGCATTTTCTGCCAGTCCTAGATCACAACTGAGATTAGAGTTGTCTGGATACCACAAGTGTTCTATGTAACTCCACATTCAATTTTGACTTCTATCTTAGCTATCGCTTATTGGACGAGTGGCCAAAATCCTAACCCCAGCAGTAACTCTACTTGAGAGAAGCCAGCCTACATTACCTCTGAGTTCTGATACATCTAAAAATTCATCTGGATCTGTTTGCATAAAAGTTGCTGTTTTCCAGGCAAGTAAATCTTGACACCAAAGACATACTGCTGTGTAAGGGAAGCTTGCTAGCACCACAATGAAGCCTTTCATCTGGCTTTTCAGTAATGTACTTTACCTTGTTTTGGTAGAGAAGGAAATGTATGTTCGAAGGGATAAAGCTATTTTCCCCCTTATCAAGAGAACAGTGTAAATACTAGGATCACAGTCCAACCCTTCTGTCCTTCCCATTATCATTTCAAGGACATTGGTGTACACGCCCATGTCCACAACAGGTATGTTATAACTAGACAGGCTGCCTTAAATCTGTAGCTGGTATATATAATGTAAAGTAAGCAGTACTGTTTACATCATTCTAATTTTCATCATCTGGATATAATCTGTAATACAGTGTTTTAGACATTTTGAGTTGACCAGCATCTGTTTCAATGAAGCATATTGAATATGATCTGCAAACACAGAAGGGATGCGTTCTTCAGGTCAGGCTTCTCTCTGTAAACCAGTTTTGATAACTTCTGCTTGATTTTTGTGCTGCTGTCATACCAAGAGGGCTAGAGGGCAGTCCACAGGGCTCTGCTACCAAAGTTAACCCATTCCAGGCCTGTCCAGTTAAACCCAATCCCATTACCTACTTAATTTTCCAGTTTACTCTTCAAGCTTATAGTTTCCATCTTCTCTAGGTTAAGGCAAATGTCATCTGCCTCTGGGGCCCAAGGTGAAAAATTTATGTAGTCTGGACATGATACAGGTTTTACAATTTTACAGCTGAAATCCTTCAGGTTCCTTGGACCTACTGGAAAAGGATTTATTTTATTGTAATTCCCAAAAGCTCATTTTTGTACGTGTGCTTTCCTACAGAATGTGTCCGTTGCTTCCAGCAATGTGTTTCATATTACCTGGAAGAATAGAAATGGTCTAATGGGAGGAAACAATCTAACTCTGATTGCCAGTGCAACACAAAGCAGATCTTCAGAATGACACCATGACTTCTCAACAAGAGTCATCCCTCTTATTTTGGAGCTTGGGGACTTCATTCTTCACTCCTACAGTCTTCTGTGTAATTACACTGTCATAAATTTCACAAATTATGGACCAAAGAGATTGACTTACTTTCTTTTTGTCACAAACTAAGCAAGCTGCAAAGAGTACATAAAGTAATCTCCATATTCTTGTAATGAGTTCAACTTTACTCTGTGCAGAATTCATTGCATATGCTTTTATCTTCATACACTGTCTCTTTTGAGGAGTATCCAGTGAAGCCTTCATCAGGTATTTAACTATAAGGAATTTAATGTAAAGTTCAAGAACTAACCTGGACTAGACTTCGTGGTAAATGCATATTGGCAAATTAAGCTCTCAAAAATTGTTTCTCATCTTCCTACTCCATGTTGGTAGTGACCTTGTGTCATTTTATATTGCTGCTTTATGAAGTATATTTGGTTGATGAGCCTCACCTTAACAGTGAAGTCTGCAGTGAGTGGCCCAGATATCCTCAGTATCTCCTTGTCAGGAAACTTCTGGAAGTCGATGCTAGAATTGTCCACAATGAAGAAACCTGTGGAACTAAGGTTATTTTCACCCTTCACACCCTGGAGAGTCTTGGTTTCCAAATCTGGAAAATATAAACAAATTAATAAGAAAGTAGGGCATTATAATTTGAAATAACAGAAAGATAGAGTAGGTAAAAAGAAGAAAATAAAATGGTGGTGATGCAGATTTCCCTCCTAAATTAGCTATAATGTAGCTTCTCGTTTCTTTTCCATGTTTTATTAATATTTCCATACATCCCATTGTATTTTTTTTTTCTCCTCCTTCTGCTTTTTGGTGTTGCTCAGCCCCCAGATTTCTAGCTACATATCTATTTCCTTACCCATTGGACATTTTTCTACTCTCTTCCAGACATATTAATCTATTCCTAGTTAGGCATATTTGCTGCTGTTTAACTTACTCTCTCTAAGTGACACTCCTACATGGAGCATGGCTCAGATGTTCCTCCAAGAGTGCTGGAATAGTTAGTTGCTCTTCCCACTCTCTGCTCAGAGGTGGGTCACTGATCACATGTTGCATTGACTGACAATTAACTGAAAGCAGGATGGCCACGAATGAAAGATCAGAACAATCCTGCCTCTTTTCCAGAAGTAGTTTGAACCATCCAACAGAATAGGAAGGAACAGGGAGTGTTAACCTCTCCCTCTGGCTCTCTGTGTGTTTACAGCTCCCCCATCCACATACCCAGAGGACTTTAATTCAGATACTGTTTGGTACTGAATCATATTAAGCACATCAAATCATTTATTAAATGGAAACCAACAATTAAGACAGTGGACCTATTTCATCATCTAGTTAGCCTCCCCACCAGCTCCAGATTATGCCTTAAAACAAGTTTACCAGTAAACTGTTTCATTATTAGCTATTCAAAATGCATGTCATCATGAAGGATTGCAAAACTGTAATCCTTCCGCATGTATTTGTGAAGTTATATACAAAATCTCCTACACAGAGAGGCAACTAAGTGAAAATCTGAATTAGGTGGGGGAAAAGTATTAATCTGTGATGGAACCATGTTTTGAGAGAGAGTAAAAAGGAGAAATAGTTTTATTAGAATGTATTAAATCATTAATTAGAGGAAAGATAATAGCAGTAATTAGGCTGCTTTTCAGGGTGGGTCATGGGAATTAATTCAAGAAGGATGTTGCTGAGGCAGTACACTAAGAATTCGCCCTGTATTAATGAATTCCTTGGTTTTCAGTTAGACTAGTCTCTTCTTTTGTGATACACTTGGCCTTATATTTATTTCTGGACAGGGCGGCATGCATCAGGGATAAAGATGGTTTTAAGACTTGTGTATATATAATCGGCCTCCTGTTGACTTCTCCCACAACCAAAGTTCACAGGGCAAAATCCTCCCATCCCCAAACTGACTGTAGCTCATACATATATAAAATCCTTTGATGGGTGAACACAAAGATTCATGTAGACATGTGAAACAAGAAAGAGATGTATCTGGACTTATTCATGTTTACACAGAGCAGTTCATCTAAATTTCAAGCAATGACTCAGGCAGACCTCACTGATTCAAATCTTTTGTGTCCTGAAATGTGAAAATGTGATATGGCATGAGTGAAGACAGCTTTAGATTAGTCTCTCCTGCTGAAATCTCATTTCTCTCTAAGCTGTTTTACAGATCAATTTCATTGAAAAAAATAACAAATAATAAAAGTAAGAATTTTTTTCTGCCTTGGTAGAGAATATCTATCTAGAAAATAAGAATGCAAAAATTTACTGGGAAAGTAATAACAACTATACTAGATATAGTTGTTATACTGGTATACTATAACTTCTTCTATAATTTCTTATTAGTTTATAACCTGTAATTTGTTGGTCTTTATTCACAACTCTAAATCCAAGCAATTATAAAAGGGTTATGGCATACCAATTGCTTTCTCAACACAAGCAGTGTACACTGAACAGAACAGTGTACCACCTCATCTTTCTACTCAATATAAGCACTTTAGGCAAAAGAAGTCTGGGGAGAGTGGGAATGATTTTGTGTTTCATGTCTTTGCTTACACTAATGACTATATTTACACCGAAAAGCACAGAGGACTCTAACTGGTCTATGCTGCAGGAAAGCCATTATTGCCTTTTAGAGAAGGAAAAGGGCAGCCCCACTTATCTGACAATAATTGGTGCTTCTGAAATACTATACAGTACTGCCTGGATATTTTATTTTATTTTATTTTATTTTATTTTATTTTATTTTATTTTATTTTATTTTATTTTATTTTATTTTATTTTATTTTATTTTATTTTATTTTATTTTATTTTATTATTTTTTATGACAGCAAATCCCTTTTACCAACATTATTGTGTTTGTTGCCAATGAAAAATGAAGCAGCCTTTGAGTAGCTACTGCATTGGAAGGTAAGAGTTTCTATTGCAGAGAGTCTCTGTTCAGAAACAAATGGATTTGCCTACAGCTCTTCCAGCATATTCTCAAATACTGAGACTCTTCTCCTAGAGGGGCTGCTGTGATGCATGTCTCCCTGTCAGGAGAAGCAGGGAAAAATTGTTAAAGCTACCAAGTGACTGGCTAGCAGCAGTCAATGGGTTTAACTCCCTGGAGCAATCTCTCTCTTAAAGAGCATGGTTTGATGTGTGCATGCTGTTTCTGATCTTCTCACTGTGGTTTTCTCTGTTTGTGTGTATCTACAGGAGTGAGTGAGACTATCATAACAGAAACATGTGTTAAAGTCATGAGCAGCTTGATGGCTAAGCTCAGTTGTAGGAAAGCTTATATTTTACTATCCTCAATATTTCTTCACTCAGTGGGATATATTTTATTAATTTTAAACAAAAGCACTAGGCACCAAGAGAGCCAGCCAAAGGATAAGCAAACAAAAATGATGGAAAAATTATGGAAGGGAGAGGGATTCTGCAATGCTGGCCAAGCTCTGCTCTGAAATAAGCATGTACCACTGATGCAGCTGGGTCTGGGGAGAGTTTCTGAGGGCAGGACTCATCCCTGTGTTGAAATCAGTGATCTGAGAGAGGGAAACCAGACACCACATTGTAAACAGAGCACTGTTTTAGCAAGGCTTTCTTAAACAAATCTATACTAACTTTTTCTACTTACATAAATGATCAGGTCCTTTCAGCACGAGGCGAACATGCCTGCTTCCATAGGGAATAGCAACCACCGTATCATCCACTGTGGAGAATACAAAAATGTATGGAGTAAACAAACAGAAATTCTCATCAATTGCTAAATAACCAATAAAATAAGTGCTTAAAAGAAAGTCAGAAAAGCAGCTTCAAAAAGAACACTGAAAAATAACACCTATAAATTGTGAGAGAACATTAAAAATCTTCTGAAAAAGAACCCTGCTGTTAAACACAGTTTAAAACTTTCTACTTAGAAGAACACAAACATGCTGATTTGCTTTATTCTCATCTCCTTCACAACCATTTCTGGATTTCAAAAGTAACCAATAGCTGTCTGTTTTGCAATGGTTCCATTCAAACACCCAAGGCTTTTGAATTGGTGTTTATGTTGAAGCAGAGAAGCCTAGGTTTATTTTTATGTTTAACCAAACTACTTGCTTCAGCTGACTCTTTCTCAGTTGAACTCCACAACTTCTCTGTAACTCTTCCCATTTGATATGGTGATCTCCAACTGCCCTTAGGCACACCATCCCATTGACACCTTTTATTATAATGACTAGAATTCCTATAATTCTGCTTCCCTTTCCATTCAACCATCATACAGTCCCTGGAAAAACAGAGGCCCATTAGACTGTCATGTAAATATGTCTTAGAGCAAGATCTAAGGGTTCATCTATGAAACCCTTGGGAACTTTGCAACTGGAGCTAAACTGACAATTGAACTTGTTGCCCATTGCACACTGCTGTGAAAGTCAGTTAAGTCAGCATTTCTGAAGAGGCAGCAACCTTAGTAATGTCCTGAAGGGAGACAGAAATGGAAGGAGTGACATGACACTACAGACCTATGTTCAAATTCTGTGCTTGGTTAGTGCATTGGATGCCCAGAGTGAACAGACGTGGACTAACTTGCTGGCTTAAACTGTTCATTCACCTTTTCCCTCTCTGCCTTCTTCTCCTAATTCTACTACCTGTGAGAGAAAAAGCATGCATTTCTAACATCTCTGGGGGAGGTGGTATACATGAGAGGAACAAAGCCACTTTCACTATCTGTTCATTAGAACTGTGCTCACATCTGCCATGTAATCCCCACTAACAAGAACTGTAGCTCCACATTCAAAGCAGTGTGTTACTTTGTCATGTAAGGCTAATTCAACCAATGCAAGTGCAGTATCTTTCATCCAGTATGGACTGGGACAATAACTTTCTGAAAATAAACCAGACCAAAGTAGGAAAACTATTCCAACCTAGACAAATCAGAATTCTCATTTATCAGCAAAGTAGTTACTAATTTTGTCATTTTAAGTCGAAGAGTAAAGAGAATCAACAGGAAAAGGGAAAACCACAGGAAACAGGGATTTTGAAATAAAATGTTTGTTCATCCAAGTTTACAATATTTCAAATACATGAAGTAGAACCCTCTTAAATTTTAAACTCAGTCATGTGCCATAGGCACTTCTGAGACTCTTATACTGGAGAGCTCTATGGGGTGAAATACCCATGTACTTCTGTGGCCTCTTAAAATCCCAAAAGTGAAGAGATGCAGACAGTCTGATAAACTGCTCAGTGTCACATGAGTTGGATAGAGGTAATCCCTGTGTTCGTGTCCCTACACCTTCTGAACCTTGTCTTCATTTTCAAAATCTGATTTACATTTATTCAAGCTATCCAGAAGTGTCATTGTCACCCAAGACTTCTGAAACACTGGAGTTAAACTTTGTTCAATACACATTATGCTCATATACATCTCTGAGAACACATTCATTAACAAAGATAGATATCTTTCATTTCTACACAGATTTCAAATTTTCTGTTTGAGAAGAGAAATACTCAGGTCTTACAAAATGTATACAACAGTTCTATTCTAATGTTGATTTTATTGTTACCACCCTGGTACTAATATTCAAGATGACAACAAATAGGACAAGTAACTGGGGGACAATCCATGAATATGACATCATCTTGTTGTATGTATCACATTTATTGGAATGAGTCTGGGAAAACAATGACTCTATTTTTTCAAAAAATGTGTTAACGGTCTTTTTACATGTCTTAGTTAAAAACAGCATCATATCTTTATTATATTTGACTGCTTCTCAGTTATAAGCCCTGTGCTTAACAACTCACTGAACTATCACACTACAATCAAACACTTTAAAAGATTATGTAGGCTTATATATCTTTACATGTCTCTTCTGCCCCATCATGTTGCAAGAGCCATATTTTATCTGATCTTGTTGTTGCTCTCATTTTAAAATCTTATCACACTTTATGTGAATAACAACACTCAATGGGATTTCTGTTTATTTCTTGTTTATTTCTATTGTGCTTCATGTTTTCACGGTGTCTGCCAGTGAGGGATAATTTCCTGAGGTTAACAGCGATAAGAAGGAGACATTTCTGGTGAAGATACATATGAAAGTAAGCATGGGAATATTTAATCACAGCTCCATCAAACAATAAGTAGAGAGGCAAATCATGGAGCAGCCATGCAGAACACTCTGAAGAAGACTTACAAAGTAGGTTAACAGACAGTTGGTTTCATCCAGAGAAGATCCATAGGAAGGCAAAGGAAAGTCCCAGATAACTGAGAAAAGACAGTGTCTTTGAGCTGTGAAAGAGACGCAAGGATCTAAACAAAGTTTGTATGTCAGGTACAAGCATCAGGTTCCTTTGAGAGAACACTCTCTTCTGGTTTTGGATCTTGAATTCGGATTTTGTCCAAATAGTCTAGCTATCAGTTCCCATGGTGAAAAATATATTTATTTTTATTCTCTTGTGACTACTGATATTTAGCTGAAAGCCAGAACTGCATCTATTTTTGACAACCATGGCTACAGCAATCTGATAAATATCGATTCTGCCTCAATATAGCAACTTTTATAATTCACTTTTAAAGTAATCTACTTCACTTTTAGATGTCAATTCCTGTTTTAGAGAAATACTAACTCTGTACAAAGTGATCAGCAGAATTCATCCCCCACTTAAAGGAAGCAACTTTCTAACTACTTGGTAAATACAAAGATGTCTGCTTACAGCTCTGTAATTCATCTCCATAGGAAGACACATAAACTCTTTCCAAAAGGAGATATAAAAAAGAGTTTCACTTTATACAAACTTAGAACGCAATGAACCACTCAGGCTTAGGACTACAAACAAAGGATATTGCTAGGATGATCTGTCTTTTGTAACATTTGAAAAAAAAAAAAAAAAAAGAACAGAAATAAGAACACTGACACAGGTGCTTCTCATTTCACATAAACATAGGTGAGAATTCAAGGTCCTATTGCCTCTTACCCTCCTATGCTTCTGTTTCTGAGACCACTGGGAGACATATACTATCTCTATAAATACCGAGGAAGCTGTTCCCATAGCAAATGCTAAGTGTTTAAAAGCTCTATGAACTTCTTGTACTATCCTTTTCCTATGCCTTTGCATGATATAAACAACATGGAAAATGGAACTGGATATGAAAACCAAGAGAAAATTAATTCAGGATGATGAGCTCAAGACAGTGTCTGGGGTGGTTTTGAGATATAAACAACTTCAGAGACTATTGGGACGGAGCTGCTATAAAGATCACTGTTCAATTTCCCTAATACAGTCCTTGAAAATGAATGCCATACTCTGTTAGACAAATAAAAATCTAAGGTGATCCCACAGAATACCTTGGCTGATGTCTGGTCATGGCTGCATGTTTTCCTTCTGATTTTTCTTTTGTTACAAAGCAGTCTGCTTTCATAGCATTTTAGTGACTTGTTCGTACGAAGAAAAAAATTGGTATCATTCTTAAGAAACAAGCATCATTTCATAGAAATGACTTGTAATTAAGCTACTGGCAAGCCAAATGTAATTTGGTTATTTCAGGAAATAGATCAGGTCCTGATCCCAGAAAAGTTTATGTGGATGCACTCTCAGTGACAAATAAGCAAGATGCTAGAACACAGACAAAATGCCAAAGTGACAGATATTTAAATAGTCTTGAGTAGAACAAACACAGAAAATAAACACAGATTAGATTTTAAATAGCTCACAGAACTTAAATGCCCCAAATTTTCATAGAATGAACAAAACATTTTTTGAGGACTATCGCACAAAGAATTCATACTAACTCACATGTGATGTGGATCTGAAGCAAGTGTGCCCTTAAATCTGTGAAAAGCCAACTTAAATTAATATTTGTTTTTGCTATTTATTTATTTTTTATTGTATTCAAAATTCATACTGCATTGCATAACATCATATATCTTTACAAAACGGGGAAGAATAATGTCAAATGGCTAACGTGGACTGCGTACATAGTCCGATTATCTACTTCAGTTCTGTACAGTGATTTTTGCAAGTCAATGTGTCTGAGAAATCTATTTCTAACATGTTTTTTTCACATTTGTCTCCCTCTATGACAACGCTCTCTGCCATCTACTCTTCTATGTATATAACAATTTTTAACAGCAAACCACTGGGACTGGGACTAGGGACTGTATTTCACTAGCATCTTAGTATTGCGCATAGCATATTGGTGCCTTTATTCTCAGTAGAAAAGAGAGGAACACCATTTTACCACAAAGCAACTGAAAAATAATGAATTATTGCATAAAAAAGGCGTTTGCCAAAAAAATTTGCAGATACTATCAAGTCTCAAGCAGCCTGGAGCTTTCTAAATTTGTTCATGCACATTGGAGAAACAGCTACAGAGAGGTGAAATTCCATTCCTATATCTATGTGAAATATTTCCTTTGCTCACCAAATTCATTTCTGCCTCAGAAAAGAAACTCTTATGAGGATTATTTATATTCAAGAAAGAATACTTTTTCTTTCTCTTCCTTCCTTCCTTCCTTCCTTCCTTCCTTCCTTCCTTCCTTCCTTCCTTCCTTCCTTCCTTCCTTCCTTCCTTCCTTCCTTCCTTCCTTCCTTCCTTCCTTCCTTCCCTCCTTCCTTCCTTCCTTCTCCCTTTCTCTTTCTCTCTCTCTTTCTCTCTCTCTTTCTCTTTCTCTTTCTTTCTCTTTCTCTTTCTCTTTCTCTTTCTCTTTCTCTTTCTCTTTCTCTTTCTCTTTCTCTTTCTCTTTCTCTTTCTCTTTCTCTTTCTCTTTCTCTTTCTCTTTCTCTTTCTCTTTCTCTTTCTCTTTCTCTTTCTCTTTCTCTTTCTCTTTCTCTTTCTCTCTCTCTCTCTCTCTCTCTCTCTCTCTCTCTCTCTCTCTTTCTCTTCTATCTGCCTTCCCGCCTTCCTGCTTTCCCTCCTTCTTATCTCCCTCTCTCCTTCTCTCCCTTTTATCCATCTGTCATTTCTTGTACTAATTACTCTTCTATGTCCTGTCCTCTGTAGCTCAGCACAACAATTTGTAAAAAGCTCCTCTCACCACCCTTTACACAAGCTGAATGCTGTCTGTATAGGAACCCACAACTGTACATGCACTCTTCAGTAGATACTATGCTGTTACTTTAAGCTTTCAGGTCATGTACATTTTCACGGTAATGAAAGAAATATGCAAAAATAGTAAGAGCAGGTCTGAGTAAACTCTAATGCCACTGATTACAGATGGGGGCAGACTTACAGGCTAACGTTTTTTTTAGGTGTATCTACCTAGGTATAAGGGCATGCCAACCTTTCTACCCTTCCTTCAAAGTGACCAGACATGCTTCATCTCTCATACCAAAGCAGTTATAGTTCCCTCTGTGGTAGTGTAACCAGGCTGATAAGCCTACCTGGGGGTCCAGATAAATTAACCCCATCAATGGAACACACTCATGATACTTCATCACTTCCAGTCAAAGCTGGCTCAGACAGTTTGGGAAGGTCCATGAGTGTTTGTACCCTTTCAAGCAGGCACAATTTGACTGCTAGCATGCAGAAGAAGCTGTGCTTCTGGTATAGATTTTGGTATGGAGCATTGTGTCAGGTTGGCACCACCATCCCCACTCAGGATTCCTTTCTGCTTGGGGGCAGGATAAGACAATGCTTTCACTACAGCATGGACTGGGTCCTATGCAGTCAGCTAATACTACTAGAACAACGTGGGTGAAGCCAGCTCTTCTCTTTCTCTGGCTTTTCCCAAACAGCTAGTGAGGTAAGATAGGGAATACACTAGTGACACTTCTCCACAATCCTTTTTGCTTTAACAAAGCCAGAGCTATAGTCTGAACAAGTGTCACTTAACCCAAGAGGGAAGAAATAATGGGGACATCTAGTATGATGATGATCACTCAACTGCCTGAGAAAGAGTGGAGTGAAATATACCTGGCAAGAAATATACATTTCACTAAGGGGAGAGATGGCACTTTACTAGAAGGGACAGCTTACGTTTATTTGCTGAGAGCTGGGACTTATACTGGCCTCGAACCAGACGGCAGGTGGATCCATCGCCATTGCAGACCCCACAGTTATCTTCCTTGACAGCGCTTCCCAGCTGGCGGTCACAGCCAACAATCTGGCAAGAGAGAAAGATGTGCAGTTCAATGTGAACACCTACTGACTGACTGCTCGATCCATCTCTGCAACTAATTACTGCCAATTTCTCTCTCAGCATCTCTAGAGGGCCATAAAGTACATTAGCAATGAAAGAGGTTGAGCAAATCTGGATGGGAGTTTCAGACATGAGATAGTGAGCAGTTTAGTATTCAATAGCTTTTGCAGTCCACAGAAAGAAAAGAGTATTGTTGGAGATTGTTCTTTTTAGGGCACAGTCAACATGTCGTGGTCAGGATCCTATCAGAAGTTGTACTTCTTAAGAATTTCAAAATGAAAAATACCTGAAGTAGGTAGGGAGACAGATACTCAGAAAACAGACATAGATAAGAGAAAAGAGTAGCACAGAGCAGCACAGATAAATAATAGTAAAATGGCTGAGATCGCAGGGAAATTTTACCTGCTATACATTTGGAAAAAACATGTGGTTTTAATTATGTTTGACAATAACCCTACTCCACACAGTCAAAGCCTGTGTTCAGACTTAAAAATCTGATAAAGGCAGAAGGAACGGTTAAACAAAAGAACTTAGAGTCAGAAGTCTAATTACCTGCTTAGAAACTGGTTTTACACTTATGTGTAAATTGTTTTGTTCAAAATTTTAAAACTTAAATAAGTAAGCTAGGCATCTCAATTCATAAACATAGTTCCCAGGATAATCAAATACAAATTTATAATTTAATAGGTTTAAAATTAAATAAATGGAATATAAATTTATTTAGCACAGTGCTAATATAGGCCTTTTCTTTGAACTTTGAATTCTGGATCCATGTTATGAATTTTATACACAAATACTTGAAATTCAATAAATTAAGCAAGTCCATACAGCATTATAATTATCTTTAAATATATTAGAAAATGAAAGGCCGCCTAGCATTCTGGCATGTAAAGTACGCAATGAAAAAATAAATGTGTATAAGTTCTGCTTCTAAGGAGTTTGTGCTAACACTAAGCCAGAGAGTATCTATAAATGGGGAGAATTTTAAGTAAAGTGCTAAGTTCAGCTTTAAAATTTCCTCCATCAGTGAGCTTCAGTTAAAATCAGAAAGTTGACTCTTAGAAACTGTTAAGAGCAAGTAGGACACTTTTCCTCCAGGCTCATAAAAGCTGCATATGTAACTTGCCCACTTAAACAATCAGACTACCATGTCTTATTTGTGTGTGCACAATTGCAGAACCCTGCTAGTGCTAGCTGTACTTGTCATGTTGACACTTCCTCTGTTTTCTGCTGTGAAAATGTAGGCCTTGATTAAGGCTTGGTATTTGCTTTCAGCAATTCAGTTCCCATTTCTAACATCATTATTTTACTAGTGAAAGAAAAACATTTTCCTTGGTTATCTGTCATACTGATATAATTAATTTAATTTCAAACATTAGAGGTTTAGATTAAGGGTTGATGAAAACAACTGCTAAATTTCTTTGATTTTACCCACTTCTACTGGGTTAGAACTGGGTCAGTCTACCACGCTTCTGCACTACATTATAATGTCTCCATGGGAACTAACATAGGCTAATGGAGTAATAGTCAAGCAATAATGATACATTTCTTTAAGAAACTGGTCACACCCAGACTGCAAGAGATATTTTATCACATTAAAACCACCATGGCAAATAATGCTTAGACAGCTGCAACAAAATTAAGATTATCTTGACAATGACTACTATACAAAGCTTCCAATTACAGATATACTCTATCAGTCATACCATGTAAGATTTAAACTGTCTGACACAATGCCTACAACTCAGATGACTTTCATTCAAGTGCACCACTACAGATCACTAACCTCCAGGGTGAGAAGTGTCCTGCTGAAGAATGCATACATAATTGGAAAGGCCAGAATTCCCTTCCATACCTGTCCATAACATATTTTATATTAATTCAATGATTCAGTCTAGAATGGTATCCATATCTATACGTTTCCACCTATTTTGAAAAGAACACACAAACTGCATGAATGTGAAAAGGGCTGAACTTGAAACTCAGAGATGAGGAAAACAATTTCAAAAACAGCCTTTACTACTTTAAAGCCTTTTTTAACTTTGTGAATCATCAACTTGCATGTTGCCATGGGCTGCATTCTGATTAAAGTAAATTTATAAATTGAGCAATCTGGGGCTAGGTCACAACTTGTAGAGGAAACCACCAGGAAAATCTCAGGTGTAAAACGAAGACATACTGAAGTTCATTGTTCTTTTTGAGACAGACATTCATTGCCATTGTATGGCACAAAAATAATTATTTTATTGAAAATGCTGTATTTCAAATGGAAACATTAAATACAATGGAGACCTCAGGTGAACACCAAAATTTAAATAGCATGCACAGAACATGTACATCTTCCTGTACTTGGTAACGTCTCTCAGATAACCGTATACTTTCAGAATCTTTGACAAAATTAAATAAATTTACTATTTCTCCGCAAATTTCCCAGGTCGCTTTTTGGTTAGCTATACTAGCTATCTGTCCTAATAGATATTCAGAGCTGTTAGAACTTGTATTAAATTTTCATTTAAAATCCTTATGAGTGATTACAGAAGATTCCAAGCAACAATATATATAAATATATATATTTAATAAAACGAACCAAAACAAACAAACAAACAAAAGAAAACAAAACAAAAAAAAACAAACAAACAAAAAAAAACCAAACAAACAAACAAAAAAAAAAAAAAAGGAAAACTGTGGAAATGGTCAAAATGGTCAAATATCACCCTGCAGTGAGATGTTGACAAATTAGAGGGCTGAGCAACCACCAAACACATGAAGTTTAACAAGTGCAAGTGCTCAATTCTGCAGCCAGGACAGGGCAAACCTGTTCGTACATACAGACTGGGGGATGAGAAGATGGAGAAACACCCTGCAGATAAGGACCTGGGGGTTTTGGTTGATGGCAAGTTGAATGTGAGCCAGAAGCATACTCTGGCAGTCAAAATTGCCAGCTGTACCCTGGGGTGCATCAGGCGTGGCATTGCTAGCCGGTGGGGGGAAGTGATTGTCCTGCTCTACTCTGCGCTGGTGCTGCCTCACCTTGAGTACTGTGTGCAGTTCTGGGCACCACAAGACAAGAAGGACATAAAACTATTAGAGAGTGTCCAAAGAAGGGCTACAAAGATGGTGAAGGATCCAGAGAGGAAGACATATGAGGAGCAGCTGAGGTCCCTTGGTTTGTTCAGCCCAGAGCAGAGCAGGCTGAGGGGAGGTCTCATTGTGGCCTGCAGCTCCCTCACGAGGGGAGTGGAGGGGCAGGCGTTGAGCTCTGCTCTCTGGGGACAGTGACAGGACCCAAGGGAACGGCATGGAGCTGGGACAGGGGAGGGTCAGGCTGGGGCTTAGGGAAAGGTTCTTCTGTGATTAATTTAACTGATGCCTGAATGAAAAAATATTTCCAAGTTCACTTCACTGTTCACTTTGTTTGTTTGTTTGTTTGTTTGTTTTGGTTGGTTGTTTTTCCCCTTTCTTACTGAGGGAAGTCCTTCTTCAGAGAAATCCTTCTTCAGTCTTTTGCAGATGATTACACTCAGTAAAAAGCCAGATAGGCTTTGCAATGGAGTCCTCAAAGCTTTAGAACCAAAAAGCATTACTCCTAATCTCTTGTGTTACTTTTTATTATCTCTTACATGAAAATAGTCTATAGGTTGGACACTTATAAAAATAAAAGATCAGACAAGTAAATATTAAAGTGCTCCTAAAAAAATACAGAGTTACTGAGAGGAATAATAACTTTTGCCTCAACAAGCAGGAGAAACTTAAGTTTGGCTGTGTTGGAATGAGAATATGTAACGTCCTTAACATTTCTGTCCAAATCTCTGCTCCAACAAGGCAGCAGAGAACTAACTCACAATGAAGGATGAAGGTCCAGGTAAAAATATATCACCACCACTCCCAAGGTCTGCAGAGAGTTAGCAAGGAAGGCAGAGGTGTTTCTTGAACAAAATGAACAACATGAACAAAATGAAGAACTAAAGGTTTTGGAATAGTCATTGCAATGGATTATGCTGAAGATACAACACACTAGCAGAGACCCAGCTTTCAGGAAAAGTAGGTTAACTTAGACTGCAGAGCTAGAAAACCTGTTTTTCTAGATGACCACTGACATACGGACATACTGACCTGACCAGAGTTGGTTAAAGATTCACCATGAAAATAAGCGCCATGGAAGATACTGCTTGCCTGGGTCAGTAGGCAAGGAGTGAATAGGGATATTGTGCCTCTGACCCACAGCTCAGAGCAAAGGTTTGGTGGACACAGTTTGAAACAAAACACTGACATTTGTGAATCAAAGGTCTGGGGAATATTTCACTTTGAAAAGCTTTGAAATATCAACTCCTCATCTTAGTTTGTAACTGGAACCAATGTTGAAATTCTGAAGTTTCTGTGGGATGGAAACTTCCTTTTCCAATGCATTCTAGTGTTAATCTTAATATATCCTGGGGGGGTTAGGGAGATGAAGTCTGTTTCAATCCATAAAGTGTTGGGAAGGAAGCCCCTACCAGGAATGAAAATGGATTACTGCAACACATTGTGCCTAGAAATGCTCTGAAGTAAGCAGTTTTCGTATTCATTTCTATTACACATTAAGTTTCCTCCACTTAAAGAAGGGTAATGAAGCACAGACTTTCCACACTGAAATCTTCAGAGTTTCAAATTGCTGAAGTGTGGTACGAGGCTTGAACAGCAGATTGGTACCACACAAAATGTCAGAGGCAGCTCCATTCAGTTCCCTGGCAGACTAATCCAAACCCCATTAAAATAAAGAAAACTCACCTGTAAGTTCAGTACACTTAGGATGAAGTTTTTACATATTCCTAAAGGACTTCCTATGAAGCATATTGCTGTTGTGGTTAAATGCTCATAAAGCAGCAGAGGCAGAACATGCAGAGCTCTGGAAGTCACTGGCTTTTCACAGTATATGGAAGATATCAGCTATGCAATACTAGAGTGAGGAAGGCACAGGTGAGTATCACCTCCCTGCCCAGTTTAGCATCTCATCCTATGACAATATATACTCTAAAGCGGGAAGACTTTTTATTATCTTTATGGGTTTAGCATAAAAAGCTAGCAACAAAAAGCCAGAATAATAACAGCTAATCCCTAGCTGGCAGAGCCTGTATTGTTTTCTGGCTTAAGATATCACAGTTCTGCTTAGAGGTAAAGATTCCATATTACATTTTAGGCTGAAGTCCCACACTTCATGCTGAGTTTGATTCTTCCCCACTCCCAGTTTTACTCCACTGACAGCCAGTGAGTTGGCAAAACAGAATAATAGGGATATTCCTGACTCTGAGATATATAAATAAAGAAATTTTTACAAGACCTTGCAAGAAGAAAAAAAAAAAAAAAAAAAAAAAAAGGTTATCAAGTTAACAGAACAACTGCTTATGCATAATTTAAAGGCATTAGGTTTCAAGTCCAATGACGGGGGTTGGAACAAATTCACTGAGTGCGTGCATGAATGTTATGCGTGTATATGTTCCCTTTCTGGACTTGAACTCTGGCTCAGTTTAGCAGATTTTTCCAGAAATAAAACTGGACCAGCAATGACAGGTTCTGCTTCAGCCCTGCTAGCCTGGAAATGCCCTGAAGTAAGAAGTTTTCATAATCATTTCTATTCAGTATTAAGAAACCCTGGGCAGGAAATAATGTAATAAAGCGAGCTTGCAAATCTAGCCAATTATAAATAAATCTCCCTGTTTTTCAAAGGGCATGTCTGCAGTTCAAACACAAGGAGTTCTGAGATTCTGAGAAAAACAAAGTTGCCCTTCACTTGGAAACTAATGTGGGGCTCAAACTGGGACTTGTGTAGATTGTCACTGCTCAGCTGAAGAAAGTTTTGGATCCAAGCCACTCTTTCAGCTGAGTTCAAAACACCATTTTACAATCAGGGCGAAGAGCTGTTGTACTCTTTAAATTATTGTGGAGAGAACAAGCTTCAGGCTGTATTGCAAGCTGGAACCAGACTGGTGTCTGTGATATAGGGACGTACAGCCCCTGTTGCAGTGGTGTCTGCCTTCCAGTTCACTTTATGTTTCGTGCTGACACTTCCCAGCCTCAGCATTTACCTAGCACAGGCTGCCTCCAGACACGACACCATCCTGTGACAGGCATGCTCTTGTGCAGCACCAAGCACCAGGCTGGATCCTCTTACCCCACAGAATTTAGGTGGAGCCACACCACAAACAGCAACTGTAAGATGATTTTCACAATGGCAAGGCAATTTGTAATTGTGCTGGTAGAAGTGGCATGTGCTAGCTAGGCCTAGTGACATGTGCAGCCAATGGGCCTGTTTGACACTTGAGCCAAGAGCAACTTACAGCTGTTCAGGCAGCATAAACAAGCTTTTGTCACTGATCAGTAGCCAAATTGTTAAAAATAACCACTTTAATGACTGAGATCCACCATCTAGCACAATAAGGATGTGGCTGGCCAGCTCAGTAATTCAGTGTAACTGATTTGCAGATCCTGTCTGGTATCTGCCCCATCAGCCTAGCATTTCAAGGCAGTCACAATTCTCAGCTATTACTATGTTTAAACCAAGACAATGACCCTCATGGAGCCTTGCCAGCATGTTGGACACAGTACTTAGGGAGTCAATGGTTCAGCCATAGCTCTAGAAGCAAACAGCAAACATCTATTAGCAGAAGAAACTCAAGATAAGTGCCTATTACTCAGGTTTCCCTCAGGGAAAAGAATAAATGTGACCTCATTCTGAAACCGCCCTTGATTTAAAAAGAAGTAATTAAATTCATTTAAAAGCTGCAACTTTTAAATGAGGATTTATAGATACATTAAAGTCTTGGATGTGGGAAAAAGGCAACTCCTATCCTTATAGGCAAATTTCATTAGAACTAATCTTCCTGCATTAAAAGGTTGAATTTTGCAGGTTCAGTCATACATACAACCAATTTACTGTTTGCGCCAACATAAGAAAGACCAGATATATGGAAACTAAGCCACATCTAGTTCATTCTCTGACGATACACAAATCCAGACTCTATCATTCTGTAAAGAGCAATATTTAAACAGAATTAAGTTCAAAGAGTTTATAGACAGATGACAAGAGAAAACCTGCTGCAGAAGAGGCTTTTGTAATCATTCATCTTCCCTTATCCATCTTATTCATGCTTTCCTTTAGTTTTCCTATATGTGGGTTCATATGCCGATCTTCTGCAAAAGTAAGAATGAGTTTCTGCTATATTCCTGCATACCTGTGCTCTAATTCATGGAGGAGAATGAAAAAAAAAAAAAAAAAAAAAAGACTTTTTCAAGGCAGTGCTCTATAGCAGGTTACTACTGAAATACTAGATTTTCTCTAAAAGATTCCCACATATCATCTGGTTGGATAGCTTATTTAGCATTTCCAAGGGAAAGATTTGCCATGTTTTGTGAAAGGGGGTAAGAATACTACAGCAGAAAGTGATTGCACAGGCCATTATAAATCAAAACTCACCAAGGCAATTCTCTGTAAGTATCTTCAGAACAATGTGCTTGAGAAACCAAAAGCAAATTCTATGAAGCCTGCCCTCTGGGCCCACTCTCTTCTCCCAGACTATGAAGCACTAAACTGTAAAAGCATTTAATTGGCTCTTGTGACACTTTACATTTGACTGTGGTCCTTTGTCAGCTCTGGCATGGCTTTGTGGCGTGCTTGATACTGACACTCAGACCTCTCTTCTGTTGGGTGTACAAGCTTCCTACTCTCAAACAGACTTCTTTTGTTGGCAGGAGTCTGTTCTCCGTCGGTCTGGATAAAGGGGGATCCAGCTGCAGTGCCTTGCTACAGACAGAGTGCCAGCACAGGCTTTCTGGTGCTTCAGGCAGTCATGCCATCTGTGTTATCAAAGGACAAAATTCACCCAGAGTTCAAATAATTAAGAGGGACTGCAGGCTCCCAAGCCACTGCTGAAACTTCTAGTTTATATGGTATTCTAGCCTGCTCCTCAGTGGGTAAGAAGAGTACATGCAGGCTCTATGAGAAGACAGGATGACAAAGGACCTAAGGGGTCTGCAGTACCACCTTGTCCTGGATCTTCATGAAAACTGTAAGACCCATGGTCTTTAGTGAGACCCATACAACAGTGTTGGTGGGAACATTCAAAACCACCCAGTCAGCATGGATATACTGCTGTCTTCACACAGCACTAAACCTCCTGGGCTACTCTACGCACCTCAGGTCTTAGGTAGGCTAAGGAAATACATACACATAGACAACTTCTTAGTATCTGTAACAAGCCTCCAAATTGATCTTTTTTTTTTAATTATTATTATTTTATTTTTTGTAAGCTCCTGAATTACAATGTGCTTTGCCTTGGCAAACGGATGTGCTCTGTATGCTGCTGGTCAAGTACACCATGCACAGTAGACAGTTTGTCTTCTTGGGAGTAACAGCAGGTATTGTTTCTGCTGAAAGACTAGAACAAAAAGCCTCTGCAATGGTGCCAATCTCTGTTGGATAATAAAGTGGAAAACTGATAGCTCAGGGCTGGGGAGTGAAGTTCTAATAATGCAAATGCAGATTCCTTCACACAATAAACATATCCCCATTTCCTTGCCACTCTCTGCCACAAAAATGTTGTTACCTGGCATAATAATAACAATTTAAGAATTTGACAATTACATTTCTGAGTAATTAGGTTCTCCATCCCACTCATTTATGTGTGTTGGAACAATGTCACATCAAAGCTACTTCTTTCATCTCAGAACAATGATAGTTATCAGCAACGAAACAAAATTCAGGTTTGCTATCCACATAACTTGAGATAGATGAAGATGAGAGTATTAAACAAAAGACTCAAGCAGCAGTTCAAGCTGTTCAGCCTGACACAGCTCAAAAGTACCTGACTGTCAGAAATCAAGGATTCAGTACTTTTTGAAATGCTTGGTTCCCCAGAAAACATCTAGGTTTCAATGTAGTCCCCCAAACGATGGATTACTTTTGAGTACTTATGTTCAGGAGTTTTGTGCAGACATAAGAAACTGCAAAGTAGTTTTAAGCATCAGGCCAAAAAGCTGGGCTAAGCTAAAAGACAACTTAGAATTGATCCTGTTGTAATACCTTCTGCATGTCTGGGGAAAAATAGCCACCTTTTTGCCTAAATAAAACAGTTATCTTTACACCTTTTGTACTTTTCTTCTGGAGTTTTTGTAGCTTAGAAAAGAGAGAAAAAAAAAAAAAAAAAAAAAGCAACAAAAAGGAGCCAGAAATAACTGAATGACAGAAGACTGAAATCCCAGCAACATTTAATTACCTACACATTTTCCCCCCAATGCTTTCTTTTGCTTTAACCTGACTTCTGTCACAGTCTTGGCAGAAGAAAAATATTAGTGAAAGGTGTCATGGGGGACTGAATGTCTGTAAAAATGAATACATGCTAATACAAACACAAATGGTGCCTGTTTGCAGAGAATTAATGGCACAAAGGCCAGCATTTCTCTATTCTGCCATCAAATGGGCAAATGATGGGTATTTTCAGTACTCTTCTATGAATGTAAAACAGCAAAACAGGTAAGAACATCTTTTTGGAAATTTATCCCTCTGAGAGTTTTCAGAGTCAGATAATATGCCAAATTAAAGTGCAGGAAAATGGGATATTTTCAAAGGAAGAACCTGATCCCCTGTGTTAATGGTAGCAAGCATGGATGAGAATAGTCATTAAAATTAGAGCAATTAGAATTGTAGGGTAGAAGAAACACAGGCTGTTTTCTTCCAGGGCTTCAGTCGGGACAGGATAGAATCCTGGCCTTCTCCTTCCTCAAATCTAAAGTTGACTTGAAATGCTTGAGGAGAGCATGCAAAACAATTGGGTCACAAGCTAAGGACTAACTAAGAACAGTCTGGGGCTCATGGGCCAATTTCTGCAGCTGTGCCCCAAGTGCGTCCCAAAGGAAGACATCTATGAACCTTCAAAAGCCTGCTGAAGTGCCTATCTAATCCACGTTCTTTAAAATCCATATTTTAGTAGTAAGCAGGTTTATTGTGTCAATGAATACAACATCCATGTACCAAATATGCTACCGCGTTAAGTGATACCCTCATCCTGATTAGCTGTGTATTGAGAGGTTGAGCCAGAAACAGGAAAGACTCCATAAAACAATACTCTGTATTTGGAAATGGAGAAAGAGAAACTGTACATCCCTAAATCATGAGTTACTCTGAAGGTTGACAGGCAATATAGCACAGTTATTACTTAAAGCAGAGCACGTCACTGTTCTGACATTAAGCACCTGCAGCCACTGTCTCTGATGTAAAAATTTAGAACCATAAGCATACGCATACATGTATATACATAACAATACAAGCTTGTATATATAAAGAACATAACAATGTGGTAAATATACAGTGGGAAAAACCATTTAACAAAACATCACTGCAGAAAAACCTGCAAAAGAGGATGAGGGAAAAGATAGGTGTGTAACTTTCATACTCTTGCATATACAGTAGTAGAACTACTGTTTTGCATTTTTGTAGGTCTGATTTTGGCCCATTTAGGGACCCAGTTGACAGGTCCTTTAGGAAGTAGTTCTAAAGGGCAGAAGGATCCAGGAAGACTAGACATTTTTCAAGAATGAAACCTTAAAGGCACATGAGCAGGCTGTCCCTAAGTTCTGAAAGATATGCTAGCAGGGAAGAAAAGCTTCTGGAACTTGAGAAAAGGAAAAAACAAAAAACCAAAAAACAAACAAAGAAACAAACAAAAAACAAACAACAAAAGGAGTCTATGAAGAAGAAGCAGGCAATTCAGGAGGACTATAAAGATGTTGTGAGGTTATACAGGAAGGAAATGAGAAGGGCCAAAGCCCAGCTAGAGCTTAACTTGTCCACTACAATAAAAGGCAATAAAAATATAACTACATAAAAGAAAAGGAGAACTAAAGAGAATCTCCATCCTTTATTGGATACAGGGGGGCAACAGAATGGCAAGGGATGAGAAAAAGGCTGAGTTACTTAATGCCTTCTTTGCCTCAGTTTTTATTAGCAAGACTAATTCTTCTCAGGGTACTCAGTCCATGGAGCAGGAAGACAGAGGCAAGGGGCACAATACAGCCACTATGATCCAGGGGAAAATGATTAGCAATCTACTGGACCACTTGGACACCCACAAATATATGCAGCTAGATAGGATCCTCTCAAGGCTGCTGAAGAAGCTGGCAGAAGTGTCTGACAAACCATTTAAAAAAATTTAGCAGAGTCCTGGCTGACTGGAGAGGTCCCAGTTGACTGGAGGTTGGTGAATGCAACACCCATCTACAAGGAGAGGAAATACTATAGGCCCATCAGTATGACCTTGGTGCCAGGGAAGGTCACGAAGCAGATCATCTTGAGTGCCATCACACAGCACATACAGGACAACCAGGTGATCAGACACAGTCAGCGGGGGCTTATAAAAGTTGGATCCTGCCTGACTAACCTGATATCCTTCCATGACAAGATCACCTGCTTAATGGAGAAGAGAAAGTCTGTGTAAACAAAGACGTTGTTTACCTGGACTTCAGAAAAGCAATTGATACTGTTTCTCACAGCCCTTTCCAGGAGAAAGTGCTCTTGTTCTGGACAAATGTACAGTTCACTGGGCAAAAACATGTCTAAATGGCTAGGCCCAAAAGGTTGTTGTGAATGGAGTTAAATCTGGTTGGTGGGCAGTCACAACCTGTGATCTCCAGGTCTCAGTATTGTAGCCAGATTTGTTTAACATTTTAATCAATGACCTGGATGAGGGGATTGAATGCACCTTCAGTAAGTTGCAGATGACACCAAGATGGGCAGGAGAGTTGATCTGCTTGAGAGTACGAAGACTGCACAAGGATTTGGACAGGCTGGACGGATGGGTTGAATCCTTCCACATGACATTCAGGAAGGCTAAATGCTGGGTCCTGTGCTGGGCTCACAACAGCCCCATGAAGCCATATAGCCTTGATGAAGAGTGGCTGGAAAGCTGCCCAGCAGAAAAAGACCTGGAGGTGCTGGTCAACAGCTGGCTGAACATGAGCCAGCAGTGTGTCCAGGTGGCCAAGAAGGCCAACAGCATTGTAGCCTTTGTCATAAACAGTGCAGCCAGCAGGACTAAGAAAGTAATAGTCTCTCTATACCCAGTACTGGTGACTATTGTGTTCAGTTTTGGGCCCTTCACTACATGAAGGACATTGAGTTGCTTGGGCATGCACAAAGAAGATCAACAAAGCTGGTGAAGGAACTAAAAACACATGTGTTATAAGGACCAGCTAAGGGAACTGGGGCTGTTTAGTCTAGAGAAAAAGAAGGCTGAGCGGAGACTTCATCATTCTCTACAGCTACCTGAAAGGCACTTGCAGTGAGGAGGGTGTCAGTCTCCTTTCTCAGTTGACAAGTGATAAGAGATGAGGCAACAGCCTCAAGTTGTGTCAGAGGAAGCTTAGATCTGATATCAGAGAGAATTTCTTGATGGAAAGGTTGGTAAGGCATTGGAATGGTCTCCCCAGTGAAGTGGAGGTATTTAAGAGATGCATGAATGTGGTACTTAGAGACATTGTTTAGTAGTGGACTTGTAGTGTTAGGCAGATTGTAGGACTTGATGATCTTTAAGTTCTTTTCCAACCAATTTTTTTTTTAATTAATTTTTTTTTTTTGTATTTATATGTTATTCATTCATCTATTATACATATCCAGGCCCTACTGGACAAAACAGCATATGAACATCCAGAAGATAATTTCTCACTTAATCAGAAATATTTTCCACTATCAATTTATTTGATCTATCACTCACTAGCAAAATCTTTTATCATAGATTTGCAATGATGAGTAATGTCAAAATATTAAGAATTAGCACTTAAGACTAATATTAGAGTGGTTTTTTTTTTTTTTTTTGAGAAGTAGATGAAAAAACTATACAAAAACTATACAAAATGGACTTCTGGCAAAATATTCATAATCCAGTGCACTCACTGCCTCAGCTTGAGATGAACTATAGCTCTGGAAGTACAAATTTGTTTTGTTGGCTGCAATTCCATTGCAATACTTACTTCAAAAACAAGCAATACTTTTTGTTATTTCAAGCCGTGGCGTTTTATTAAATAATCTTTCATAGTGTATTTATTTATTTTTAAGTCAGTGGTTTTCAGCCAGTGTCCATAGCATCCTGGTGTCCATAGACTGACCACTTTTACTACAGGTACTTATCAGAGTTTGTGAAAGGTAAATAAGGGGGCAGTAATCCTGCTATCTGATGACTTCACTATTCATCTTAGCAGGAAAAAGTCTTGTAAATCAATCAATCAGTCAGAGAAGATTATAAACTACCACTAGTACTATATGGTGATTGATCTGTAAATACAACAAATGAATACTACCATAAATATCAGACATTAAGATAAGATTTTATGAGATACAGTTCTCTTTAACTAACAACCCCCAAAATGAAAAGAATGTAATGGAGTGTATCAGGTTTACACAGCAAAGGCCCGTTAGCAGGGGGACTGCAGCAGAATCCAGCAGCTGCCCTGTGTCAGATCAGAGCCAGCTCCAGACAGCTCCAAAGGGACTTGCCATTGGCCAGAGCCCACGCAGGAGCAGGGGGTATGGGGGGAGCTGCCGCCCACCCGTGGGGGACCCGTGCTGGAGCTGGTTGCTCCTGGGGGATGGATGGACCCCGTGGTATGGAGCCGTGTGGGAGCAGTGCCTGAAGAGCTGCTGCCTGTGGGCAGCCCCCGCAGGCTCAGTTCGGGAAGGATGGCATCCATGGGAGGGACCCCACAGAGAGCAGGGGCAGAGAGAGGCTGTGAAGGAGTGGCGGAGACAAAGCAACAGAGAATGACGGCAGCCCCCATTCCCCGTTCCCCTGCACCGCTCGGGGGGAGCAGGTAGAAGGGCGTATACAGGGAAAAGGTTTTTAGTTTGCATTTAGTTTTTCAGTGCTCTATTCTGTTAGTAATAGACAATAAATTGCATTAATCTTTCTGAGCTGAGTCTGTTTTGCCCACGATGATAACTGGTGAGCTATCTTCCTGTCCTTATCTCAACCCTTGAGCCTTTTCTGTAGTATTTTCTCCCATTTTTTCTTTGAGGACGGGGAGTGAGAGCGCGGTTATGGGGGAGTTCAACTGCTGAGATGGGTAAAACCACGAGATGGAGAAAGATGGATAGTTCTGAAAGAAGAAACAAGTGTGCTTTTTCCAGCCCCATTCTTTTCAAAGTAGCAAGCTTCCCTGAAGGCCTCCTCAGGAATGACCAGCTTTTGTATTTTTGTGTCTAATCCTGCTATTAGAGCTATAATATGTTTCATTCTGCCATTCCAGTATAAACAGAAAATAATTTAACAGGCTTTAATAACAACAACAACAACTGTAGTGGCAGCAATAATAACAAACATACAATTAGTATCAGAGTTGATTTTTCAATAGCAGAATAATCTATGACTAATGTTAAATTATTCCTGGTTTAAACTGAAATAAAAGAATGCAAAAGTTTGCCCCTTTATTTTGATTCTTTAGAGAATTTTAAAGGAGTCAGTAGGTCTTATACACCTGCATGTGTAAGAAAGCAGTCAGCTTTTAACAAAATCCAGGCATACATCAAATCAATTTTTATGGATTTTTTTAATAAGCACCATACTCCTAAATGTTGCTATTAATTGCAGCATAATTCTTTAAAAAAAAAAAAAAAAAAAAGTTTTTGCAAGCAAATTTATGCTATCGTTCAGAGCCAGTGGTTACAAGTTTTGCATTTGGTGGGAGAGCTTACTTAATCATGTCCCTGTAGGAGTTAGATAAAAGGGAATGTTCTAGTAATGGACATTTTCAAAGTTTAACATTTTAATATTAGAATGCTGTAAATTTGTGAGGGCTATCATGATTTTTCATGGTGAAGGAATGCTGTTGTCTTGTTCTGTGGCTAAAATGTTAAAAGCAAGATCTCAGATGGCACACTTCACTGAGGCTCATATTACAGGGAGAAAAAAAAAAAAAAAAAAAAAAAAAAGAGAGAGAGAGGGGGAGAGAGAGAGAGAGAGAGAGAATTAAGTGAAAAGAGTAAGTGCCTGTGAGAAAGGAGGGGACACAGAGATCCTGTGTGAACTGGGAAACTGCTGTATTATCACTTTTCCAGTCCCTGTGAATCTGGGCTCCTTGGGCTGGGAAGGAGGAATGCAGAAGCACCATGCCACATGTGTAAATATAAGAGACTTCCCAGACTGCAAGCACCTGATCAGTGAATGTGGCTTCAGGGAAGTACTCATCTACATCAGGTGCAGTTTTGGCTACAATACTGATGGGAGCTGTTCTTTGGAAACACTGTATAGCACCTAGCTGCCTGGCAAAACATTTAATAAATAACATAATCATCCTGATCTGGTGGCACACAGCCACACACAGATTCTGCCATTAATACTGGAGACAGCAGAAGCCTTGGATAACCCTTGATCACCTGAGAAAGCAAAGACTGATACTCTTGCTCTTCCTTGCCAGAGTTAACAAAAGGAATATTTGTGGAATTCAGACAATCAGAAGACAAAAATTATATTGAAAGTGAACCAACTATGAAGACTATGATAACAGGAAGAACAAGTGAAAATGGTCAGGAAAATAGAGAAAGACAGAAACAAAAATGGAATACTTCCCCTTCAGCAGAATCAGAGACAGAAAACCAAGGAGTCTGGTTTGTGGAAGGGAAATGTTAGAAGAAACTGGATAACAGGAAAGAGATTTTGTTTTCCTTAGTAAAAGTCCCAGAATTTTTATGGTTACTGGTGATTGGGTTACAGGCCTTTCAGAGCATATATAACCATGCTCCTCACAATCCAGTGCTGCATCCTGATCAGGGTTTTTCTAGAGCCCGAAGTATGAAAGTGTGAGGGAATAGAGAGAGCTGCACGAACACTCAGGTGGCTGCTTGAGTGAATAATCAAGGGAAAACACACAGCAAGAAATATGGCAGGCAGTCACAGGGACATGGCAGGGAAGGGCACAACCCACAACCCAGCAAAGCTGTCAGATCAGAGAGTATAAAAAATATGATGGTAGAGAAGAGAACAGATGAACTGTCAGTCAAAGAAAAGGGAAAGAAGTCCATGCATTTAACAAATTACAGTATGATTTTAGAGAGCACCACATAAGGCTGGCTCTTCATCAGAATGCAGTATAATAAAATCAATGAAATATGACAGAAAATTTGATAGAAAATCAAAGAGAAAAAAAAGCAGGGGAGAAAACTTCCTAAGGTACATAATGTGGCTGAAAATACATAGAAAGCCAACAATGTATAAAATCTACTTAGATTTGAAGGAAACTGGACATTGAAACATGAACCCAAACTTTGCCTTATCTAATATTGAAGTGTGCTTGGTGCTAACAGAGATAGCACAAATGTATCCATTAGCCTGTAGTCTATAAGCAGCTCAAGCAAATAAAGTTTGATGTAGATAGGTTCAAAATAACAGTAATATATATATAAATGCAATACATAAATAAAAGGTAATAGAAATGCAACTCAGTGAAATGAAGAAGACAAATTAGGATGTCAATAAATTGGCTGAATTTAGACGTGAATTCTAGACATGAATTTAAGGGTTAAAAAGTCTCACTTTTAACAAATGGAGAAACTGAGGCCCAAAGAGGTGTAGCAGCTTGCTCAGTTATGTTACAAACAACTGGTAGATTTTCCAGTTTTGTACTTCATCACCACTATGTGGTTTGTGACTTATAGGGAGCAATAATCCTCAAAGACAACATAATTTTCTAGACCTGGAAAGCTTTTGCAAAGCAAAATAAAAAGCTAAACTTATTTTTTTAGGATACTTTCAAACTTGATCTACTACTGCAGCTAACTACAAAACAGTTCAAAACCTGAGATAACATTCCTCCAAAAAACCCAAGGATACTGTATAAGTGAGAAAATAACTTTTGCTCACTGATTTTGTATACCTCTTCCAAACAAGATAACAGTAAAGAGAACAAGACTATGAAAACAGATGACTAAAAAGAACCCTAAATGATACAGGTATGGAGAAGAAGAGAACATGTAAGAGAGAACTGAGGTAAGAAGTCATCAACAAAGGTGGCAGAGTACGGCTTCTCTCCTTACTTGGCACAAGCCGCTGATGCACATGTCCAGGGATTCAGTGTAGCACCGGGTCCCATCCAGAACCTTCGGTGCCAGTTCTACAACCAAAGCTGCCCCTCTGGCCTGGCACTTCAGCGAGCACGGGTTGTCAGGATCATTAGAGACAGGAAGCCACTCATAAAACTGCCCCTGGTACTTGACATCATTGTGTGCCGAGCACTGCTGAGCACGAAAATCACCTGCTTCTGGAGGGCAGTCCTGCAGAAAAGGAGGAGGAAAAGGTCAGTGAGTCTACTTGTGATGAGTGACCACAGTGTTGTGTAGCTGGCCGAACTTCACAGTGACAAGATGTACCCAAATTTTCTGTTTAGAATATTTCAGACTGAAATAGAAGAGACAGCTATAGCTACATATTTCAACATATACATTCAACATATACATTCAAAGTATAATTATGCCTTCTTTTCTTCTTTCCCCAGAATTACTGAAAAAACATCAAGACCACGTGTAAGTATGCAGGAGACACAAGAAACACACTTTATGTATCTTAACCACAGAACCTGTCAGTCCTCAAATGCTCTTACAAATTTTTTTCCACTTGTGCACAAATGTGCATATTTGTGTGAGCACAGCCATCCTGCCAACCAACTTTTCCTGTTTGAAGAAAAAGAAAACAAACAAACAAACAAAACTGGGTTCAGTTATGTGTTTAAATTTTCTTCACTGTTGTTTTCCCCTGTGGCTTAAATTGGTTAGTATGGAAATAGAAATAAGAAAAAATGTAATACATATTTATATTTTTCAATCTATTAGAGGCAAAGATTTTATAACTCACATAATTAGAAACTTATGATTTTACTGTGCTTTGCTAATCCTTTAGGAGGCTTGTGAGACATCTAATCTGACTCTGCACCCAGTACCCTGATATAAAAAAACAAAGATCACTCATAGTACTTCAAGTCTTTTGTTAATTTATCTTCTTGAGATTAGAAAGTTACTTTTTTTCTATCTCACAGATACTTTCTTGCTGTCATTTAACACTGAAAACCATGAGTTAACCTCTCAAGAGAACAAGAAAAACTTCAAAATCATGAGACTTCAGGCAAAATAAACATGAGCTCTTTTTATCTCCCTTCCCATTTTTGATCCTTAAAGCCTGATATTTTCAAGTTTTCCTGTGCAAGCAACCACAAAGATTCATCTTTTTTTTTTTTTTTTTTTTTTTTTGTTTTTTGTTTTTTGTTTTTTGTTTTTTGTTTTTTGTTTTAGAAGTAATTTGAATTTCTTATAAAATTACAGGAATACAGGAGCTAACGTTTAGGAGAAACATCCACCATCATGAGAATTATGACAAAACAGCAAGTACTGGAAATACAGCTGCCTCAGATTATTAAGGCCCTACAGTCCTCCATCTTGCAATCATAAGGAAATCTGCTCCACACTGGCATCTGGTCAAATACCAGACGAAATGAATACCTGCAATACTTTTGGTTGAGGATCATAACATTTATTTAGGGAGAAGTACTAATGTTGATTATATACTTGAAGGAGGGGGTTTTTACATATATACAACCAGATAATGTCCTTATAGGTTTTCCGTTTTATCTGTATGTCCTCAAAATAACTACCTCCTCCTGTAGAAATTCTGGTGTTATTGATGACAAACTAATTCACATATCATCCCAGCTAGGAAAATTTTGCTGCTATTCAGGCAAAATAACTCCTCTGAAGTTTAAATGGCCACCTCTGTTTCTCAGACCTTTTTCTACATCTTCATTCACTAGCTCTTTCCTGCTCCTTTAGACAGGATTTAGAGGTTTGCATTGTTTTGTATTAAGAAAACCTCTCTTAACAATCAAGCTTTCAAATCTGCTCTTGAAGAAAACTGGCAGAATCTTGGCTATAAATTCATCATTTGTATACTCTTGGCACAAACCCAGGATAATGAATCTGGCCCGTCATTCACTGTGTAGTGGCAATGTGGTTACGCCCATTATGCTTGAATGCTGAATGATGTTAGATCACACCACTCCAAACATTTCTTACAGTGAACTATACACACATGCAAGCCATGGCCATAAGCCACAGATTTTCAGTTAATTTGCTTTGTACCATGAGAGCAAATTTTCAGTTAGTTTGCTCTCTATTTGAGTGTGATGCAGCCTAAATATGACGGGTCAAGCTCCAGGCACAGTTCTGGTGTTTAAGTACAAGGAGGTAGTGCTCTTGCTACAAAAGGTTAAATGAATTAAGAAGAAGAAAAGGATTTGGGCCAAATCTTGCCGTAGAAAAATATGTATCAAATACTGATAATGTAGAGCTCATCCACTCTCTTTGGAAGTCAATACTGAAAGTCCAAGTTCATAACTGGAATCTTACTATGGGAGGACTTAAACAACATACAACTTGTCTCTTCATAACTTGTGGATGATATATATCTTTTTGAAGATAAAAGGTTGATTTTATTTGTTTGATTTTAAAATCTCCAGAAAACAAAACAAAACAAAGCAAAACAAAACAAACAAACAAAAAACAACAATCAGGCATTCAGGCCTTTTTTGTGATCTAGGCAAACTGTTAATACAGGAAAAACTTGGACAATAGCAGAGAGTGAAGAGAGCAGATTATGTGGGAATTTCATTATTCCTCCATAGTAATCTAAAAGAGCATAGTAGAGAAAAAGGGTCTTTCTGTTCTGCTTTTAAACAGACGATGAACAAGACAGTTACCACTTGACCCAAGATCTACTTTAGCTCTATTTTCACCAAAGAAGGGACAAGTAAAGAGGAACACTGTGGCCTTATTTTCTGCCAAAAAATCTTCTGATGCATGCCCTTCCCTGAATTTTTCTGTCCATAAGCAAATACAGTCAGGTCTCTCTGCCTGGCTTATGCTTGTTGCAGAGAGCCAAGCCAACTCTCTTGTTTGTTTCAAGTTTGGCTCTACCTTTGAAACTTCCTGGCTTGCAATAACTTTATTTTTTACAAAGACAGCAAGGCCCTTTAGAACACACAACATACAGAGCTCATAATCCTGCTTTGTAAAGGATTCAATACTATATTTGTTGTGTCAGATTTTATTTTTAAATCAAAGAAATAAAAAATGTACGGTCAATGTAACAAACTTTCGGGACACGGCAGGTGATCAGGACCAATGTTAAATACTTCCACTCTTTGATATAATGATCAAAATAAAACAATGGATTTAAATAACAGAGCTTGCATTTAAAAAAGTTTGCATGTGAAACCTGAAGCCATTCAAGGAATTCATTCAAGCAGTCACAGAGGCAGACATCCATACTTATCCTGGCACACAGATATGAAAAAAGGCCACAGCCTGACCCACCACTTTTCTCCTACCGAAATCCTAAATGTTGAATCCTAGGTCTGCCTAAAGACCTTGAAGATCCCTTTCTCTCAAAGGGAACTTTCCTTCCAGTTAGGAAAGCACACGTACTTGCACCTACACCCATAACACCTGCATAGCCTCTGCAATGTTCTTTATAACAAAATGGTCAAGTTAAGAAAAGTTGCAACCCAAAAGTATTACCATCATTAGACACAGGTCACTTAGACTGAAAAAGCAGAAAATGTACTGAGATTGGTACTTTTTATTAATTTGTTGTCTGTGTTTTCATTGGCTTTTAAAACTCACTATTTATTGTTTGTATTACATGTCAGTGATGATCAAGGGGAGCCTTGTTCAGTCATATAATGGTAGACAGACAGAAGCTCACAGCTTACAAATGAGTATTCTAGTTGCTGAAATAACAGATAAGGCAAAGCCAACGTTTTATTTCATATTGGTTCAAACTGTAAGTTGCTATTTTCTTCTAAACACTTCTCGCATCTTTAGATAATAGCTTTTGCCTGTTTGAGTGCCCAATTTGTTCAGTGTTGGCTCCTGGTGAGGAGAAACTATAGAGTCTGATTTGACAAAGTCTTTTCCATAAAGTCTTCTCCATTTTTAAAATTCAGACATCTTTCAGCATGTGTCTGGGGGTTGGTGGAAGGGGATCCTTTACAGCTGCCAGCTAGCACTGCTTCATTAGCTTGAGTGAAGTTGTATTTTCCTCTGCCAAGAGTCTGATCCTGGAAGCTATCTAACAGTATGTAGTTTTTCTACCTGTACAACAGAGACAAACAAAGGTGTGCCTACCTGTTGAACCATCCAGAAGTTACAGGCCAAGTTAGACTGGCAATGAGCCTGACGTATCCCGATCTTTGTATGGGTTATGTTTTTCTGCAAGGTATTTCACTGAATATATCTTCATGGCCTATGCTTGGCTTGGAACATGTGCCAGCACTGTTGTCTGGCCACAAAAGCACTAACAGTTATGCTTCAGGCTACTCTAATTTGGTGCTATATTCAAATCTTACAGTTTTTGCTTTCATTTTGAATATATCTGTGGGCACCTGTGGACATGAGGAACTGCTGCAATTGCACTCCTTGTAGAATCAGCAAGATCTTATAAACTTGAGTCTTGTATAAGCCCGTTTTCTTCAAGCATCCTATCCATTATCACAGAATCACAAAATTGTCTAGGTTGGAAGAGACTTCAAGATCATCGAGTCCAACCTCTGACCTAACACTAACAAGTCCTCCACTAAACCATATCTCTAAGTTAAACATCTAAATGTCTTTTAAAGACCTCCATGGATGGTGACTCCACCACTTCCCTGAGCAGCCCATTCCAATGCCTAACAACACTCTCGGTAAAGAAATTCTTCCTAATATCCAACCTAAAACACCCCTGGTGCAACTTTAGCCCTTTCCCCCTCATTCTGTCACCAGGCACATGGGAGAATAGACCAACCCCCACCTCACTACAGCCTCCTTTAAGGTATCTATAGAGAGTGATAAGGTCACCCCTGAGCCTCCTTTTCTTCAGGCTGAACAAACCCAGCTCCCTCAGCTGCTCCTCGTAGGACTTGTTCTCCAGACCCCTCACCAGCTTCATTGCCCTTCTCTGGACTCGCTCATGCACCTTGATGTCCTTCTTGTAGTGACGGGTCCATAACTGAACACAGTACTCGAGGTGCGACCTCGCACCTCGAGTGAGGAGGAAACAATTTTCCAACTCTGAGTTGTAATTGGCTGTCTGATGACCTTTAGTGTGTGAAGGCTCATGGGATATTTGTGAAACACTTAGCCTGTGCTTATGCCTATAATCTTTCTTCATCCTATCAAGGCAAGATTTCTTCTACCACAAGCAAAATACATTATCATCTTGAAGATGATCAGAAATCTGTTTGAAGTATGAAACCTATTTTAAAACAAACACAAGAGTTTCATCTTCACCTCTTAGACACTTAATCCTGGACATATTACTGTGGCTTTCCTCACATGCATTTGGTTCCTCACATACAAAAAAAAATTTTTCCAAGTTGACCTCCTATTTGACCCTATTGTAATTCATAAAGTCCATGGAATTTTGCCATGTTTGAATGCCATTCAATAAAATTTCTATTAATCAACAAACCAGTGGAAAAGATAAGATGAAACCCAGATGTCCCTTGATGGTGATAGGTATGATTAGATTTCATGGGACAAAAGTGGGTCAGGCTTTTAAAAGTTTACTTAGTGAGTGAAATGTGGAAGATCATATCTAAGCTGTGATAGGTGGAAGCAGTTAAGGAACCTTCAAACAGTTTACAGTATGTGTGCTTGTATATTTGCAGAGGCCAAGAATGATTTACTATACCTGGAGCTTTTCCTCTGTGCAAAAAATGACTAATAACTGTGCACATTCTGTGCAGCATCTGACAGAACAGCTTATTGAACCAGTTCCATGAAATATGCACTGTGTTTCAGCGGCACCAATTTCTTTACTGAGTAAGAAATCCTGAAGTCTTCCAGTAGGGGTTTGCACAAGATTGAATGAGAACTTCAGATGCAAGTGCAAAGATTTAAGAGATCTATGGATTCAACAGCAACTCCACTCAACTTTGAAGACTTGTTGAGTGCCCTGCTTGGATTAAGTTTCTTATAACCAAGTTTTTCATTAATCTGCTCCTGTGAACTTTAAATAATTTAGGCACATCCCTAACTGCTTAGATCAAGTGTGGCTCACACTACAGCTTTCTCTGACAATCCCAAGACAAGGCAACATCTGACAGGACAACGTGTGAGAAATAATATGAACAAAGTAAATGAGGGAATATCAGCAGATACTTCTACTCTGTATTAAATAAACATGTACTGGAGATGAAACAGTCAGCGTAGAATCTATCCAAACCTCCAAGAGTATTTGTCATTAGAAATTATTATAAAATCAATTCTTAATAATGTATGTATATAATTTCAAATATGTTTCAATTTTTATCTAATAATTCAATATGCATTTTTCATATAATTCTATTTTTTTGTTTGTTTGTTCACACCTTTTAAACACTAAATGAAAGTGTTTAAAATTTATTATCATCAGAAATAGCAAATTTAAATGTGTGAATTATCTACAGGTAACAAAATCTTGAAATGCCACTGTGATGGAAGTGATCCTGGCTTACACAGACTCTTGATGTTCTTGATAGCAGTGATTTTGTTGTTGTTGTTATTGTTGTTTTTCTGTTTTTTAGAAGTCATGGACTCATGGGTCTATTTGCTAAGAAGATATACTGAGAAGTCAAAGCTGACATCACTAACTTCTTTTTTTTTGCAATACAGAGAAATACTTGCTAGACAACACACAATAACAGAGAGGTTTAAAAGAGCACCCACTCAAAAATAGGATAGCGGCCATTAAAATCCAACATTTTGAAGAACAGATTGGAGTCACAATAAATGACATGAGTTTGAAAGAATTTCTACTGAAAAAGCAAACTGTCATTAGGCAAATCTGGTGTTAATAAGGAGATATTTGTAGTTCTTCTAGTTGCTTCCCTCTTCCCGCCCGCCCACCTTCCCCCCCCCACCCCCCCGGAATAAGAAAGAAAAGTTTTTTACACTGAAGATTACTTCATATAGTATATATACCCATTAGAGGGTAGAAAAATTAAATTCTGCTAACCATTTGTGTATATCTGAAAAAAATCTGCCTTGTAATAGTGCTTTTCATACTCACAAGTCAATGCTTCTAGAAGCAACTATGCACTTATTTGGAAGTTTAGGCGTAATGGTTTCCAACAGGTTAGGCTTTGGTATGTGGCAAGAATGTAGTTTCTTCTGCAAAAAGTGATAGGGACAATATAGGTACTGGTGTGTACAAAAAGCAGCATGAGATAATAAGAAACAGGCATGGAAGTAGCTTGCCTGAATGCAAGCCAGAAAATGGGGGATGCCACCAGAGTTGGTATTTTATACGAGTGAAGTATGTAAGTGAAAAAAAAAAAAAAAAAAAAAAAAGAGTTGAAGGTGTTGTGAAGGTGTTGTTTGCAAGTTTTGATGATCTGATTAATGGGATCTACCATCCACAGATTCTATCTTAGACTTAATGGAACCTCTTAACAGAAGCACTTTCTGTGTAGAAAGAGCTAGTACTCTTGTGCAACTTGCAGCATTGTCTATTTTCATGTCAAACAGCAAAATCTCAAAAGCAGCTTTATTTCTAGTTTTTATCATCCTGTTGTTGGCAGGTATAAGTAAATAAGAAAAGCAGATTCCTACAGGAATCAAGTGTCAGTCTCTTGCACCTCAAGTGTCTCCTGATTTTATATAGGCAGCAGTGAAATAAGAGGAAAAATATCAGGGAAATTGAAGAAAAAAAAACAAACAAACAAACAAAAAAAACCAAAAAAAAAACCACACAGAAAAATGGGCTGATAATTGCAGAGAAAGGGGAGGAAGATGTTATACAGTTCAGCAAACCTTCTTCAGAAAGATTCTTCATGTAAAAGGAGCTAAAAAACAAAACAAAACAAAACAAAATAGTGCAGTGGCAGTAGGAGTGAGAAAGGGCAAATGAGGTAGCATGATAGCCTGGTACAGAAGTTGGAGAGAACTTGGCAACTGAGAACATGCCTAGAAGAAGGAACAGGGAGCATGCTAGCTTGAAGAAAAACCTAGTCAAAAAATCCTACTCACAGTTTGGAAATATTTTTGTTTATTTTGCATAAAATTTAATACAGCAATCCAGACGGATACAAAAGCGTGCTTTCATTGCATTTGGAGTAATTTTCTGAAGAAAAACAAATGACTACTTCCCTCCCCCCATGATTACATTCTAAAATGGCTGGAAACATACTTGGAGTCAATATGAATAGCAAGAAGAAAAAAGACTGATGCAATTCAACCCTAAATCATCTTCAGATTCCCTCATTCTTTCTTTGACTATTTACACATGTGGCTTCATATCCATAACCCTTCTACTTTCTGATCACCACCAGGCAATGCAAGTGGTGAACATATTGGATTGGATTAATTCTTGTAAGGACTGCTCAGAAGCTTTATAAACAGCAGTATCAGTCTCTCTTACAGTCAGTGTTATTCAAAAAGGTTCAGCATCCCCAGGCCAATGAAGAAATAGATGTGCCACTCTCTCCCTTTGCCTTTCTTTTCTCTATCTCATTCTATTCTTTTAATGCTATTTAATTTCATGATGAATTAAAACCAGCTGTAGCAAAATCTTGCTAATGATAGTACCTACAAAAATGTGTTCATTGCCAGTTTCCAAGACATATTCTTCCCATTCTCCAGTTTCATCTCTGAAATATTTTGCCTTTAGTATATGTGACTACCCATCCTTTCCTGTGAGAGGACAGTCATATAAACAAAAGCATATCAATTCACAGAAAGATGTTTTGCAGAAAATAAAAAGACCAATTCTCTTATGAACAACAACTACAGTGCTCAAGCTATACACCAGCTAATGGCAATGAAAGTTTGTATTTCAGTACTCTCTGATTTCCACAGAAATCAAAAAGGAATTTTTCCACAATGCATGATAGCGAGCTTCATTTGGAGGGCTAGGAGTTTACTCTCATTTTCCTTGAACACAACAGGCTGTCAGCCAAGACACTGAGTCTGGCAGTTCCCTCCTCCTGATTTTCAGTGTCTTTGTGGATGAAATCTTAAAAGGAAAATTCTGAGTAAACAAAAATATGCACACTACAGTGTGCATTTTTCAGAGCAGAATTCTGTGATGAGCCATGGGGTTAATTAAATATTTCCACAACCTAATTGTGTGTGTGTGTATCCTGTGATTTTGGAGACAAAAATGCCATTAAAAAGAAAGTTTATGATTGTTTGTATTACACTGAAAGAGTACACCATTCAGTAATGGTTTCGGTTTCTACTGGTGCTGCACAAGGTATTTCAAAGTGGCACCCAGCCCCAGAAACACCCCTGCTGTGGCAGGATCCTACCCCGTATTCTGTTGATAATCATGATGGCAGTGCGATTACAATGACAGATAATAGGAATAGTGGTGCACACTATCTTAGATTAATAAAGATGGTGAATGGAATGCCATAACATCTGAATCAAAGACTTAGTGTACTTTAAAAATAAATAGAAAATGTTTTCCACTGAGATCAGATATCTGCAAAGCAAATATAGCCAAATACCTTCCTTTTTACACAAAGCCATATTTGAAAGGCCTGGTCAAAGTCTGATGTAGTCAGTAGCTTTAGGATTGTTTGATTTATTGCTAGTTTTGCAAGTTTACTAATAAGAAACAAATGAAAGCTTATTTGAACTTTGTGTTAAGGAAAAGAGATCATGGCAGCACAATGCATTCTTTACCCCCTCCAATAAAAGGGGTTAAAATTTCACATGTAATCCTGGGTCTTCATCACTCAATGGCAAAACTCTCACTGACTTTAACATAGTAAAGCGCTTTCAGGGCTTCAGTTTGGATTACTAGGTTTTAAAAATTGAGTGAGTTCTGAAGCTGGATGCCTCAGTGCTATGTTGAGAAGTCTGGAGCCTGTATCGTCAAATACAAGGTATGTTAAGGAATTGCCTGACAAAACTGTGCAAGGATTTATTTTGGAGGAAAACTGTCCAGATCCACAGTTGCAAAACAGAACCTAAAGCTAAAAATAACATTAAAACCTAAGCTAAAAATAATATTAAAAAAAAAAAAAAAAAAGTTCTTTGTCTTGCAAAGTTAAGCTCAGTGGTTACAGAACAAGGGTGGCAACAGAGGAAAAATGCCAGGGTCTTATCAGGATGATCCAGGAACAACTAATGGCAGCAGAGTGGTATGCTGGTACCTTTCACCGCATGAGACTGCTCGGCAGGAGGGGAAGCAGACTGTCACAATACACAGCAATGCATAAACCGAAACAAAGCTGATGGGTCTAATTTTAGCCCAATTAGCCTTCAACATTATCTCGCTACTCCTTCCCCCCCTCCTCCTCCCCCCCCCCCCCATCCTCCTCCCTTTCTTTATCATGTTACAGAGGGCTATAGCATGCAACCATGCAGCTTGAGTGACACAAATTAACCTTCCCATTCCTTCCAAGGTCACAGTGTAGCCTAAGTGCCTCACAGCTGGAAATCAGACTGTTAATCAGTCAGCAGACCTATTTATTGACTGTTCCAGTTGTTGTTAGTGAAGCAGATGTCTAGATTGATGGGTGATTTCAGTGACCCAAAGCATACAACCAGAACTGATTTCGGAGGCAGAAGTGTGAGAAATTCACTGCATGGGAGACTGTAACTCAGTCTGAGGCAAGCGATTTTTTTCATTGTGGTCTACTGAAGAGAATATCAGCCAAATATGAGGGAACATATATATGTATATTTTTTTAAACTTAAACTTTTTAACTTTTTTTTCAGACAAAGCACCTATTGAAAGGCTTCTGAATATGTCCCTATCAGGCATGAGAAAGCTTGGCCCAGAGCATGTTTGATTTCATTTTCCATTTTCTGGTAAAACTGACGTTGCTCCATGTAATTTGAGAGCTTTCACAATTCTTGGCACCCAATAAGACTTTCCATATGAAAGTCTTTATTTCCATTTTCATCAGTGAAAACACACTTTCACTTTGGTGAGTACAGAAGTTGAAGTTTCTTATTTTATTCCAGTGAAATCTACATTCACTGTAGGAAAACAAACAAACAAACAAAAAACAAACAGCAAAAGCATTTGGAAAGTCTGCAGCACTAGTGCAGGCTATCTAAAACTGCTTTTTCTAAGACATACAACAAAATTACAGTGCTGGGAGAGGGGAGAGCACAAGTGAATAGCAACACATATCTCTTACTAACTTGTCTTCAATCCTTAACATTTAATCCTCCAGCCTGACAGATGGACCAATGTGAACCAGAGCTACCAAACTAACATGAGCAGTCTTTGAATCTGCTGTGAGGTTATAAAGAGCAGCTCTGAAATTTCATTGACAGATTACGTAGAAAGGTTGTGACTGAAATGCCATCCAGTTTTAATGTCATGCAATGCCATCATCGCTCCATTCTCTCAAGAAATCAGTAATGATTTGCCAGAGGTCCTGTGATATGAAGGCAGTTGAAACAGCTATAGTGTTCCCATTATCACACAAGCAAATTATTTTATCTTATATAGGCATGACTGTCATATGTGATGATTTGTGTTATATCAAAGCTATACTTCACTTACCACGTTGCTGCACGTCCTGTATCGGATGTTTCGCCCTTCACAGGTCCTGCGTCCAAAAATTAAAAACAAACCCAAAAATATTAATGGCTGAATACAACAAGCAAGAACACAATGTTTACTGCACCAGCATTTTTCCAATGAGAATCTCAAACCACCAAGCCCCCCACCAACTCCTCCCCAAGGTAAAGGCCTCTATGTACCTAAGTGGATGTTGAGGAATGAATTTTACAACTTTTCAGGTTCCTACTTAAAAAATGATTTTCTAGAAGGTGATATCAGTTTATAAACGAGGCTGGAAGCCAGTGGACAGAGCGTAGCTGGCAGGCAGCATCCAAAGCACATTCATAACATCATCTCTGTGCCTGCCTCAGCCGGGCCCTGGGCTGGGACACAGCTGGGGCAGCCAGACTGGGCCTGCTGGGGAGCAGCCTGTGCACTGGCAGGTGGAAACCCTCCAGCAGCGGCCTGCAGCAGCTGGCTGGTAGCCCTGTGTCCGTAGGGCTTCTTCCAGCTCGGTTCAGAGGGGGGAGGTGAGCGTAAAATTCCACCCCCAATCCTCCATGCCCTCCTGTGGAGTGGCAACCAAAGAGCAGCTGGGCCTGGCAGAGGTTGAGGAGTGCCAGTGCCCCCACGTGTGCTCTCCATGTCTCTCCTCCCCTCCCTATATATACAGACCCATACCAGCTTGGATGGTAACAGGGCTCCTGAAGGAAAGGTCAGCATCCAGGTATATTTTCAGCCCTCAGCAGTATGTGCTCTGAATATTTGACCTTTGGTTTTGTATTTTTCATTCGTTCAGACAGAATACTCCAAGGAGGCTTTAAAGATTATCCTTCAACAGAATAGAATTCCTAACATTTTTAAATTCTTAATTTCACAACTTTTTTTTTTTTTTTTTTTTTTTTTTTTTTTTTTTGGTCAGGATTTAACAAGCACACATTCCTTGAGGACTCAATGCCTGCCAAGACTGAAGTTTTAAATCCAAACCATTTTGAGCTATCCAAGAGAAAGGACAGCATCTGCATGCATTTGTGTGGGTTCTTTTTTTCCTTCTTCTTTTTAAGACTGAAAAACTTTTTCCATACTGAGTTAACTCTAGAATAAACTCAATAGTTTTCCTTTAAGTTATTGAAACCATTCTTCCTCCTCAACACATGAAAAGCAGGTGAGACTTAATTGTGAAATTCCTCCAGTAGTTATTTACACCTTCCTGAGCACAAAATCAGGACAAAAAACAGTTTTGTGAACATACCAAAATGGTGTGATTGCAAGAGAAGATACAAGAACATAAACAAGAAAACAAGAAAATTAAGTCAATCTCTTTTTCAGAAGAAAAATGTAAGAAGTGTAAGAAGAAAGATAATATAATCTCCACTGTAACATTTAACATATGAATTGAAAGCATAATAGGGATACCACAACTTTAATGTTTTTGCAATGTTATATAATTAATTCACATATAATTTTAGCATTGCATGCATGCATAGAAGTCAAAAGTGTGCACAGGGCATCCAGCACTAGGTATAACAGTTTTAGCAATACAATAGTAGACATCATATTCAATAATAGGCTATGAACTAGTAAAGCATACCAGGATTTTTTTTTTTAAAAAAAGAGCAACTCCCGTCAGTATGCCTTTCAGTCCTGAGCAACATAGATAGCTTGATGATATGCTGTTGCGTAGGCTAGACCTCTATTTACACTAGACATTTACTAGTCTTGATTTACACCTACAGAGAGCAAAGGAGAAAGTATATTATATAGCATGCAGGCAGTCTTAGTGCAGTCCTTGCTTACCACACTGAATAGCTTATCCAGCAGACTTGATACATGCCCCATCTCTCTCTTATAAATGCCATAAAACCCACCAAATATATCTTTGCTGTACGTAGATCTGCTGCTATTGAAATTTCAATTACCATAATTTATTAGCCTCAGAAATATTGAACTACCATAGAAATTTAAGCTTCCTTTCTGTCAGCTGCCTCACAATTTCTTTTTTTCACACTTTCTTCATCTCGTCTGTTTCAAAATTAAAAATATAATAATAATAATAAAACACAAACCAAACACATTTATTCTTTGCACTATGGAAAAGAATAGGTACATTTATTTAAACATATGCCACATAACAACTCAGATTTTTCTTCCAATTTCCCTCCTTTGGCTATTGACCAGGGTTGTTCAGAACAAAAGTTCAATTCTGGATGCAGCTAGTGCTGGATTGATGATTTATGAACACTAGCAACCACTCTTGCAAAACTCCCTTTGTCTCCTTGCCAGGATCAAACTTTTGATTTTTGTTGTTTAAACTCATTACTTTCCCAGTTATCACCTATCAACCAAAAGATTCTTTCATACTAAGCTGATACAATTTCATAGTAGGTTTGTAGAGTACTTTGTGTTTCAGATGTACTTGGCTTCAAAACAGTATTCCAGACTCTCTTAAACTGAAGTCCTCCTTTTTGGATTCAAAATTATATGATTTGTTGAAAATAGATGACTAAAAAAGATAAATAATAATTTAAATTCTGCTTCTGAACCTATGCTTAAAATGGGGAAGCTGAAACCTTCTTGAGAATTTAATTCTTCTGGAGACAAATACACAGCTCCTTGCACAACACTAGGCCAGGGCAGGTATTTTCCTCTAGGCAGGGTTTGAATTAATGGTATGGATCCTATGTCTTAGTGTGCAGCATTTCACCTCCAAGGAAGGACCTCAGCAGATTACTGAGACCACTTTATAAGACACAGTTATCACACATCCTCTGACCTTTGTGGGTTAAATAGAAGAACTATCATCAGCAAGAGCCACCCAGAAAAGCCAGAAGTCACCACAGATGGCAAATTAGTCCTAGAGGGCACATAGAGTGTGAGCAATAAGGGGTACTTCTGCAGTCTTCTCTGTCATCAGGCATACACTGTGGGAGATTATGCTGAGGAAAAAGGTGGATGGGGGTTTAGCTTGACAGGCAATTATTATCATGTGAATACGCAAGAAAAGCAAGCTATTGGGAATCATGTTCCATTCTTCAAACCTAGTCACTTGTTTACAGTAAAGTTTATGAAAGAGGTTAACAACTTTTAATATGTTAAAATATTCACTCAGTTTAATGTAAACAACCCCAAACCGTGGTATTTATTTCTCCAGGCTCCAGTTTGTAGAGGGACTTAGTTCAAGTCCCCCCCCTCAAAGGTTTAAAGTAGATGTGTGTTTGTGCTCAGCTAGAGCTAGAAGATTTTCAATAATCCATGCCAGTAAGAACAGCAACCCCATGCCAAAGTTGCCTTTATCTGTAATTACCAAAGGTGATGAAAGAGATTTGCAGAGGTGGACCTCATCAACTCCTGCCACTCTCAGTGGTCATCAAAGTTTGAAGTGCTTTTCTTAAGAAACAAGCCTTCACATAAGCAAGCAACTAGGAGCCAGAGGTAGGTTATTTTTGTGGATCTGAATTTTGATGCAACTGTTCACCACAGGGGTTTGAAAGTTGATGTAATGCTGGACAATCTTCACTCTCCTTTATTTTCACACCCCTTGATCACCACTCTTCTGGGTTACGTTTTGGTTCTGGCACTGCACCTGTGAGAAAAGCATGCTGTGTGCCTTTCTCCTCCCATGGGATATTAAGAGGGGCTGAGTCAGCCCTCCACTTACCCTAGTGACAAGCATGCACAAGATAACACTTCACACACAGTAACACCATCTTGCATCCCTCTTTCCTCACTCTGTTACTCCTAACTCTTTTCCAAATGTTGTGCAGTATTATGACCCCCACCCATTCTCATTACAATTTATGTATTTGTCTTTTTCTGAGGAACAGAATCTCTTTTTTCATTCTCTCAGTTTATTCCTTTTCTCATAATGAAAACTTGATGAAATGCCTTATGTACCAAATTGTTAGGAAAAAGAAAGATACATCAGGACCATGCTGAATGTATGAGTTCACTTTTTCATTTTATCTGGTAAGATCTGCCCGAATGCATGTTCAAATCATTCAGTTAAGAACAAAATTATAAACAATATAATTTTTTTTTCCTTATTCTTTTGGTAACATGTCCCTCATCTGACAATGGCTTGTGCAGATGTGCTGGTGTGTTTTGACATGATGCTTGACTTTTTAACTGTAAAATCATGAAATGTCTTGGGTTGGAAGGAGCCTTAAAGATAATTTACTTCCAACCTCCTTGCCCTGGGCAGGGATGCCACCCACTAGATCAGGTTGACATCCAAATCATCGAGCCTGGCCTTGAACACCTCCAGGGATGGGTCCTCCATAGCTTCTCAGGGGAACTTGTTCCAGTGCATCACCACGCTCAGAGTGAAGAATTCCCTTATAACATCTAATCTAAATCTCACCTTTCAGTTTATAAGAGATTCTGCCTTGACCTATCACTGTCTGTCTGAGCAAAAAATAGTTCTCCATCCTTTTTATAAGACCTCTTTAAGTACTGAAGAGCTGCAATAAAGTCACCCTGGAGCCTTTTCTTCTCCAGGTTGAATATCCCCAGCTCTCTCAGCCTTTCTTTAGAGAAGTGTTTCAGCCCTCTGATCATCTTAGTTGCCCTTCTCTGGACCTACTCTAACAGATCAACATCCTTCTTGTGTTTGGGGCCCCAGAAATCTTTAATTCTTTCTATTTCAGTGACTAAGACACTCTTGCACCATCTTCAAATAGTGAAATACCAGAATTGTTACAGGAATAGTTAACCTTGGGACAAGAAAAGTGGGCCTGGATAGACAACCCAGCTTTCCCTGTCAAAATTTTTCACAGATCTTATCTTCTGCAGGAGATAAAGAAAAAAAAAAAAAATCAACAAAATGCTTGGAGGCAAAGTGCCAATTTAAGCCACTACGGGCAGGAAGCTGGCTAGTCAAATCAAAACATGAGCTTTAATCTGTGGCTGCTAAAGGCCTACTTTCTGCATAAATGTTTTCCACAATACTTTAATTAAGGAACTGTGTATTTTGAGGTAAATAATGTATCATAATTAGCATTAAACAAACAGTGACTCTCATGCATGTGAGAGGTGGGTATGGGACTAACAAAACACCAGCATACCAGGCTTTACACTCAGACTTTTCTGTAAATCTAGAGTAAATTTACTGGAATCAACAGAATAGAATATGGCTATACACATGTGCAATACAACTATACCGTATATCAAAGTGATGTTTTTAGCAAAATCATAGAATGGTTTGGGTTGGAAGGGACCATAAAGACGATCTCATTTCAACACCCCTGCCATTGCCAGGGACACTTCCCACCAGACCAGGTTGCTCAAGGCCCCATCCAGCCTGGCCTTGAACACTTCCAGGGAGGGATGGGGCATCTGCAGCTTCTCTGGACAACTTGTTCCAGTGCCTCGCCACCCTCATCATAAATAATTCCTTTCTAATAGCTAATCTAAATCTCCCCATTTCTAGTTTAAAGCCATTACCCCTTGTCCTATGACTCCACTCCCTGACAAAGTGTCCCTCCCCAGCTTTCTTTTAGGCTCTCCTTAGGTACTGGAGGGACTCTATAAGGTCTCCCTGGAACCTTCTCTTCTCCAGGCTGAACAACCCCAACTGCCTCAACGTGTCTTCATAGAAGAGAGAGGTTCTCCAGCCCTTTGATCATCTTCATAACTCTCCTCTGGACTCATTGTAATAGGTTCATGTCCTCCTTGTGCTGGGGGCCACAGAGCTGAATGTAGAACTCCAGGTAGGGTCTCACCAGAGTAGATGGGGAGAATCACCTCCCTTGACCTTCTGGCCATGCTTCTTTTAATGCAGCTGAGAATATGGCTGATTTTCTGGACTGTATACATGCACATTGCTGGCTCATTTTGAGTTTTTTGTCAACCAACACCCCCAGCTCATTCTCCTCAGGCTGCTCTCAATCCATTGTCCACAGAGCCTGTATTTGTGCTTGGGATTGCTCCAAATCGAGGTGCAGGACCTTACACTTGACCTTGTTGAACTTCTTGAGGTTCACACAGGCCCACCTCTCAAGCCTGTCCATGTCCCTCTGGATGGCATCTCTTCCGTTCAGCATGTTGACTGTACCACACATCTTGGTGTCATAGGCAAAATTTGAGGGTGCACCCAATCCCCCTGTCCATGTCACCGACAAAGATGTTAAGAGCGCCAGACTCAATACTTACCCCTGTGGAACACCACTCATCACTGATCTCCACCAGGACACCGAGATGTTGACCACAACTCTTTGAGTGTGACCATCCAGCCCATTTCTTACTCACTAAGTGGTCCATGCAACAACTCCATTTCTCTCCAAATTAGAGACAAAAAATATCACAGGAGAGACACTGTCAAATGCTTTGCACAAGTCCACATAGATGTCAGTTGTTTTTCTCTTATCCACCAATGCTGTAACCCTGTCAGTGCCTGACAAATCTGGTGTCCTATCTTTCCTTAGTGAAGCCATGTTGGCTGTCACCAATCACTTCTTTATTTTCCATGCGCCTTAGCAGAGCTTCCAGGAGCATCTGTCTCCATGATCTTGCTGGTCACAGAGGTGAGACTGACTGGCATGTAGTTCCCAGGGTCTTTCTTTTTTCCTTTTTTAAAAATAGGGTTTATGTTCCCCCTCTTCTAGTCAGTAGGAGCTTCACTGGACTGCCCCATCTTCTCCTATATGATGGACAGTGGCTTAGCAACTACATTTGCTATTTCTCTCAGGATCCTTGGATGCATCTTCCAAAATACGAAAATATGGTCCAAAATATGGACCCTTCCAGAGAGGGTCCATATTTTCCATAGTCTTCCTTTTATCACTGATGTACCTATAGAAACCTTTCTTTTTGCCCTTGATGTTTCTGGACAAATTTAATTCTAACAGGACTTTGACTTTCCTATTCTGATCCCTGGCTGCTCAGACAATGTCTCTGCATCCCTCTCAGGCTACCTGTCCTTGCTCCCACTCTATGTAGGTCTCCGTCTTCTGTTTGAGTTTGTGCAGGAGCTCCTTGTTCATCCATACAAACCTCCTGGTGTTTTTGCATGACTTCCTCTTTGTCAGAATGCATTGCTTCTGAGGTTGGAGATAGCAATCCTTTTTATTAACCAGCTTTCTTGGGCTCTTTTTCCCTCCAGGGCTTTGTCCCATGGTACTCTACCAAGTAGTGCCTAAAGAGTGCAATCAACTCCCTCAAAGTCCAGGGTAGTGAGCTTGCTGTGCTGCCCTCATGATCTTCACTGCCCTCACGATCCTAAACTGCATCATTTAATGGTCACTGTGGCCAAGGCTGCCCTTTAGTTTTGCATTCCCCACCAGCCCCTCCTTGTTGGTGAGAATGAGATCCAGCACAGCACTTCTCCTTTTTGTCTCTTCTAGCACTTGGAGAAGGAATTTGTCATCAGTGTATCCCAGGAACCTCCTGGATTACCTGTGCCCAGCTGTGCTGTCCCTGAACAGATATCAGGGTGGCTGAAGTCTCTTATGAGGACCAGGGCCTGTAAACATGAGGCTGCTTCTCTGTCTGTGGAGGGCCTCATTTAACTGGTCTTCTTGATCAGGTGGCCTGTAGCAGACCCCCAATATATCACCTGTCCCTACCCTCCCTTTAATCCTGACCCATAATCTCTGTCAGCTGTCTCTTGGAGAAAAAAAACAAAAACAAAAACAAAACAGAAAAACAGTGGCTTTACTTGATACTTACCTAAACCAAAACCTGATTGATTGTTTAGGAATTTGAAGAACATGTGAACCCTTGTATCTCAAATATCAGATTCCTTTCATGGTGTTAGTAGAAAAGAACTGCTTGCTTCTGGCTATGCAGTGCTTGTTCAAATGAAGTGGTGAAATGTTGCCTGCAGAAAGCCATTAGACTTCTAAAATCTTGCTTACGGTGTAGGCTACAGTGCAAGAAATAGCCAAATATCAGTAACTGAGCTAGCTAGTTTTGGGTTACTTTGTCTATCTCTTGCAGTCTAGCTGAAATAGTAGTGAGCCAGAGAAACTTAATTTATCTATTGGTCTTGTAGATATACATGTAAGTCTTTCATTTCAAAGGCAAGACTAGTCTCAAGTCACAATTTCATTTTAAGTTCCAGAAGATTTGAGAACGTTATACAAAAAACAAGCAGCTGCAGTTCCAACAGTGCTTCCACTCACACAAAGTTCTTATTCCAGATAGCTTCTGCTACTCCTGGAGTTTAAGGTTGGCATCATATTTACTCCAAAGTTAGGCAGACCTTGCACTTTGCAATACAAATTGCTAAATAGAAAAAAGTCTATTTCAATTTTTACTGTCAGATTAGTCTTTGCATTATTCAGAGCCACTAAATGTTACTTTCTGAGTAACAGCTGGCAATAGCACTCCTTAAACTCTCAGCAAAACAGAAACTGTCCAATCCAATTAAAATAAATTAAAAAAATCAATTTTGAAGAAAACAAAAGGAAAGACAGAGGATAATTTGTCAGAGAACTTCAAACTGTTGTTATTGTTGATTTTTATACAGTCATTCTCTGTTACTGCAGTTTTTTTTCCTTAAGAGTTTTTAAAATAACTTTTAGATTTGCACATATGACAAATCACGTATATACAGGAAGTTCTTACAGTTGCAAGTATTTTCCAGTTACTCACTAGCTGAGAAAGGCTGAAAAAAAAAAAAAAAAAAAAAAGCAAGAATTAAATAATTGCCTTTCAACAGAACACTGGTAAGGGGTCTCTCCACAGGCCAAGTGGAAAGAAAATACAACATTATATCTCACCTGGCTTGTTCTATCACAAAGATAGCATCTAGAACCTGTCACAGGACCCCAAGTACTTAAATCCCAAATGCGAACATGCCTGAGCTCAGATCTAGATCCAAGCTCTGCAGCTGGTCTTTACAAAACAAATGTGCTGAATATGAATCCATGGTCCCCATGCTTTGAGGAAGTCTGAACCACATGTGTTAGTCCAGCTCCAGTTAAATTCTCATGCTCTCTCATGTACAGCTTGTGGCTTTACAGTTTCACAACTTACTTTTTTTTTTTTTTTTTTATAGGTAGCAAGGCTTATAAAAACTCAACATCATGCGAAGACCTGGCTGATTTAATTATTTTTCATTTAAATCTCAGAACAGATTTATTGAAAGAATTATGAATATACAGGAACTTCTCCAGTGAACCTGAGTTTATGAACTGTATATCATACAAGTAAAGGGTTCACAGACATTTTTGCAAGGTAGGCTACATCTCAATAGAGAGACAGATTTTATAGAGATCATATCCATCACTCTCAGCTGTAGGTACAATGCTGGCTGTTGTTCATTACAGCACAGATCACTTCCTCACATAAAACACCAGCATGTAGCATCCTTATAGCAAGTCTAGTAATTGCATGGGAAAAGGACCTGTATGAAAACATTTGATACTCTTTTTTTAAATTCTTTTATTCTTTTTTTTTTATTGTAGCACAGCAGCTGGAAATTAGGACAGCCAACACAATGTAACTGTCTCTCCAGAGAGCACCAGTAATCACTCCACAGTCCACAGCACTGATCTAAATTCTATGATACTTGCAGCTTTCGATAGTATTAACTCAAATTTAAGATTACAGCTCAGTGTTTCTACTGACAGGTACTGCTGGAACTGTAATCTCTCTTGAAAATTGGAAATGCTTCATTAAATCAAAGCAGGAAGGAGTCTCATAAATACAAATTTGACTAATACTAAAGTATATAAAAAAATATCTTTTAAAATGCTGGTATATGGTACAATTTTAACCAGCAGTGTCCACAAACTAAATATAATCTAAATTTCTTACAAAAATTTTAGATCACCTAATATAGCAGGGAGAACACCCATGATAGAGTAAAGCAGTTCCAGATAGCAACTGAAGCAGGAAACTAGACAGCTATTGAGGTACCCTAAAAGTACCCTGAAAGTAATTTACACTGTATTAGTATACATTTACAGATTCAAACGGAATAATGAAAACCATTCTCCCAAATAATCTCATACCTCAACTGATTTAAGAATTCTGACATTGAGTGACATCGTATGATCCATCAGAACATTATTTAGATTTGTGAATGTATTTAGCAATTACTTTAGCATTTACATGTATGCATTAAATTTCTGGTATGTATTCTACAGACCACAAGATAGCAGAGAGCTTATTCTTAGAATTAGAAAATAAAGAGCTTTTTAAATGATCATTCTGACACACACAGGAACATTTTATAAAATGTAATAATTTGCCTTATTTATCAGTGCCAGGATTTGACAAGGCAGCATTTTTTTCATCTCATAATAGAAGGTAACATAAATTACTCCAACTATCTTATAAAGAAGCAACCCAAGATCTAAAGTAGCTTTTCCATTGTAATTTTCACTCAGAATTTTAAGGGACCTTTCATTAATGTTATATTTGAAATACTTTAAATTCTCTTTATCTGAGAATCTAAACCTATAAGACAGCTGAGTTTGTGATTGGAGCTTGAAACTATGAGTCACAGTGAGACGCCTTGAAAAAACTCCAAATCCAATTGTGAAGCAGCAAAAGAACAGCAGACAAAGCTTTGATATCAACATTATATACAGCTGAAACTGTAAACTAGATTTTTCACATATGTAGTATTTGATGTATCCCTTTTAACAGCTAGTCACTGTTGCTGTAATGTTCTTTTTTCCCTCCATTATTTAACTTTAAGCTAACATGAATGAACACTCACCTATTCTGCCACATTTAGACAGACAGCAAACCCTTTGATTCTTGATTCTTCAATGGACAACCTATGTGATCATAGTGGGAAAGTAATAGTCCTTCATGAAATAGTCTATTATATTTTGAACTTCATGTACTATGGCACATGAAAAATATTACACAGCATAAAATCAACCTAATTTTAGCTGATTTAGCCAGTTTATTGAACCTAATCTCCAAAAATACATTTTCATATGTTATACTATTGATTGACTGAGTCAAACTACAATAAAACTAAGAGTCAATTATATGAATGTACTTTTCTCACTTCTCTGCAATATGCAATAGCAGTGGGCTGAACAATCAAAGTAGTGAATCACTATGCTTACTACTTAGCTTACTTATCAAACAGAGCTAGTGGAAAGGCTAATCCATACTGGTGGTTTGCTTTTGCATGCCATCAGCTGAAGGAAGGAAAGAAGATATTTGAAAGGGAAATAAAAAGTATATTCCAACAAGTAGCATAACCAGTATGAAGAATCTATGCAAAGACAGATTCCTTATAAATCCTCTCATGCATTCCCTTTTATTGCTGAGGGAAATTTGTCAAGAAGATGTTGACATTCTTTGGCTACTGACATATGGGTCAGTATCTGACATAATCATTGTTACAAAGAGGAAATCCAGTGTAAACTGCTGAATGGAGTGGAGGTTTTCCACCTGATGATCTCAGATGTTCACCATTAAGCTCAGATTCAGTATCCATGGAACTTCATGTTCAGCATCCATGGAACTTCATGTTCAGCTTAGCACTCTGCTGCATATATACTCACACAAACTGTTCTCTGCTTCATGCTTTAGCCTGAAACTGCAGCAGCAATAACAGGTAGGATTTATAATTAGATTGAAACAACTTTTTGTCTGTTTCACACACTATTCATATCTTGTTCCACAGATTTTTTACATATTATCTACTGAAATTATTCCCAGTGTTCTTGGACATCCCACTTCTCTGCCATCTCTACCACCTTAACAGAAAGTGATGATGAATTTGCAATACAATCAAAAAAATCACAGTTGTATTCCTGCTAGGCTAGAAACAGTAAAACAGTTTAAATACTACAAAAATACTTGTTAATATGAACAGTACAATTCCAGAACACAGAATATTTTTAGCATCAGGATATGTGAATGTAGTGTAATTCATAATTTTCTTAAGATCTGAAAACCCTCCAAAACAAGCAAATGAAATAAATTTAGCCTCACCTCTGTGCCTAGCAAGATTATGGAAAAGATCCTCCTGGAAGCAATGTCAAGGCATAAGCAAGACAAGGATGTGATCCAAGACAACCAGAATGGTTTCACCAAGGGCAACTTGTGCCTGACGAAGCTGTTAACCTTCTATGACAGAGTGACTACATCAGTCAACGAGGAAAGACTGGCCAATATCATCTATATGGAGTTCTGTAAGGCCTTTGACATGATCCCACATGACATCCTTATCTCTAAATTGGAGAGAGGTGGAATTAGAGGGTGAACCATTTAGTGGGTAAGGAATTGGCTCAAAGGCTGCACCCAGAGAGCTGTGGTCAATGGTTCTATGTTCAGACACAGGCTGGTGATGAGTGGTGTCCCTCAGGGGTCTGTCTTGGGACTGGTGCTGTTTAATGTCTTTATCAGTGACATAGACAGTAGGATCAAATGCACCCTCAGCAAGTTTACAGATGACACCAAGCTTAGTGGTGTAGCCGATACAAGAGAAGGAAGGGATGCCATCCCAAAGGGACCTGGACAAGCTTGAGAATTGGTCCACATGAACCTAATGAAGTCCAGCAAGTCCAAGTGAAAGGTGCTGCACCTGGATCAGGACAATCCTAGACAAGAGTACAGACTGGGAGAATCATAGAATATCCTGAGTTGGAAGAGACCCTTAAGGATCATCAAGTCCAACTCTTGACACCGCACAGGTCTACCCAAAAGTTCAGACCATGTGCCTAAGTTCACAGTCCAATCTCTTCTTAAATTCAGACAGGCTCGGTGCAGTGACCACTTCCCTGGGGAGCCTGTTCCAGTGTGCAACCACCCTCTCTGTGAAGAACCCCCTCCTGACGTCCAGCCTAAATTTCCCCTGCCTCAGCTTAACCCCGTTCCCACGGGTCCTGTCACTAGTGTTAATGGAGAAAAGGTCTCCTGCCTCTTGACAACCCCTTACGAGGAAGTTGTAGACTGTGATGAGGTCTCCCCTCAGCCTCCTCTTCTCCAGGCTGAACAGGCCCAGTGACCTCAGCCGTTCCTCGTACGTCTTCCCCTCCAGGCCTTTCACCATCTTCGTAGCCCTCCTCTGGACACTTTCCAACAGTTTCATGTCCTTTTTATACTGTGGTGCCCAGAACTGCACACAGTACTCGAGGTGAGGCCGCACCAGTGCAGAGTAGAGCGGGACAATCACCTCCCTTGACCTACTAGCGATGCCGTGCTTGATGCACCCCAGGACACGATTGGCCCTCCTGGCTGCCAGGGCACACTGCTGGCTCATATTCAACTTGCTGTCTACCACGACCCCCAGATCCCTCTCTTCTAGGCTGCTCTCCAGCGTCTCATCGCCCAGTCTGTACATGCAGCCAGGGTTTCCCCGTCCCAGGTGCAGGACCCGGCACTTGCTCTTATTGAACTTCATGCGGTTGGTGATCGCCCAGCTCTCCAACCTGTCCAGATCCCTCTGCAAGGCCTTTACGCCCTCATTTGAGTCCACAACTCCTCCAAGTTTGGTGTCATCAGCAAACTTGCTCAAAATACCCTCTATTCCTACATCCAGATCGTTTATAAAAATATTGAAAAGTACCGGCCCTAAAATGGAGCCTTGAGGGACCCCACTGGTGACCGCCCGCCAGCCTGACGCAGCCCCATTTACCATAACCCTTTGGGCCCTGCCTGTTAGCCAATTGTTCACCCATCGTATGATGTTTTTATTTAGCTGTATGGTGGACATTTTGTCCAGTAGGATCCTATGGGAAACCGTGTCAAAAGCCTTGCTGAAGTCCAAAAAAATCACATCAGCTGGTTTCCCTTGGTCCACCATACGGGTGATCTTATCATAAAAGGAAATCAGGTTAGTTAGGCAGGACCTACCCTTTACAAACCCATGCTGGCTGGGACCAATGACTGCTTTGTCCCCCAGGTGCGCCTCAGTAAGTCCGAGAACCAACTTCTCCATGATTTTACCAGGCACTGACGTGAGACTGACAGGCCTGTAATTGCTAGGGTCTTCTTTCTGACCCTTCTTGAAAATTGGCACAACATTTGCCAGCTTCCAGTCTACCGGGACCTCTCCAAATTCCCAGGATCGTTGAAAAATAATTGATAGAGGTTCCGCGATGACATCCGCCAGCTCTTTCAGCACCCGGGGATGAATCCCATCCGGACCCATGGACTTGTAGGGATCCAGGTGGAGTAGCAAATCCCGCACACGTTCAGAGTCAGTTGGGAGTTTGTCATCCCCACCGTCCTGGTCCTCCAGCACAGGGCACCCTGGGTCCCGAAGCCCATCATCGGCATTGAAGACAGAGGCAAAGAAGGCGTTAAGCGTCTCTGCTTTGCCTACGTCATCGTCTGTGAGGAGACCTTCCCTATCAAGGAGTGGCCCTATGTATTCTTTAGTTCTCCTTTTTCCATTTACATATCTAAAAAAAACCTTTTTATTTTCTCTCACAGACACAGCCAGCTTCAACTCTAGCTGTGCTTTGGCCACTCGAACTTTCTCCCTACAAACACGAACAGCATCCCTGTATTCTTTCCATGACGCCTGGCCCTCCTTCCAGTAGCGAAACACTCTGTTTCCGCCTAATCTCCATTAGGACATTCCTGGTCAGCCACGCCGGCCTCCTGCCCCGCCTGCCTGACTTGCGATATTTTGGAATTGCCTTATCTTGTGCTTCTAGGAGGCATCGCTTAAAGAGTGACCAGCACTGGTGAGAACTCACTGAGAACAGCTCTGCAAAGAGGGACTTGGGGGTTTTGGTGGATGAAAAGCCCAACATGAGCCAGCAGTGTGCACTTACAACACAGAAGGCCAACTGTGTCCTGGGCTGCACCAACAGAGGGGTGGACAGCAGGTCGAGGGAGGGTATTATGCCCCTCTGCTCTGCACTTGTGAAACTCCTGTAGTGCTGCACCCAGGTCTGGGTCTCACAAACCAAGAAAGATAGGGGGGTCCAGAGGAGGGCTATGAAAACAATTAGAGGGCTGGATCACCTCTCTTACAAAGAAAGGCTGAAAGAGCTGGGGATAGGGTGATGCAAAATACATTCCAAAATAGATGCTCTGGGGAGAAAAATCAAGCACAGCACTGCTTCGTGTTTGAGGGAATGAACTGTCCAGCTGGGTTTGTTCAGCCCAGAGTGGAGCAGGCTGAGGGGATGCCTCATGGCAGCCTGCAGCTCCCTCACAAGGGGAACAGAGGGGCAGGCGCTGAGCTCTGCTCTCTGGGGACAGCGACAGGACCAGAGGGAACGGCATGGAGCTGGGACAGGGGAGGGTCAGGCTGGGGGTTAGGGAAAGGTTCTGCACCCAGAGGGTGGTCGGGCACTGGGACAGGCTCCCCAGGGCAGTGGACTCAGCACCAAGACTATTGGAGTTCAAGAAGTGGTTGGACAACACTCTCAGACACATGGTCTGATTTTTGGGTGGTCCTGGGTGGAGACTGGAGTTTGACTCGATGATCCTTGTGAGTCCCTTCCAACTGAGTATGCTCCAGCCTGAAGAAGAGAAAGCTCCAGGAAGACCTCATTGTAGCCTTTCAATACTTAGAAGAACTTACCAAAAAAAACAAAGACAGAACAACTTTTTGACTTGGGCAGATAATGATGGGACAAGGGGATATGTTGTTAAACTGAAAGAGGGGAGATTTAGTTTGGATTTTTTGAAGATATTCTTCACTCAGAGGGTGGTGAAGCATGCCCCATCCCTGGAGGTGTTCAAGGCCAGGTTGTGCAACCTGATCTAGTGGGTGGCATCCCTGCCCATGTCAGGGGTGTGTGTAATTAGATGATCTTTAAAGTCCCTTCCAACCCAAACCATCCTATGATTCTATGAAATTCACATGAATTTCAGATATCTAAAGAACATTAACCTTTTTTCTTAATCCCGTGTTTGCTTGAGTCACAGTTATTGAATACCTTTACTGACACACAGAATCCAAAGCATTCTGTGATTCTCTGACACACTGGTATTTTCACTGCAGCTCTGCTGAACCATAGACACCATAAAAATCTGAGGAGAAAAGCAACAACCATATTCCAGCATCTCTCCACATGCTCTGCCAATACATTTCCAGTGCCCTGTAGCCAAATACCTAATAGCTAAGAAAATTATGTTCTCTGTAGAAGCACAACAGTTGTTAGTTTGTCCCTCGAGAAATTGAAGTGTTTCTCCTCTTTACAGGTTTTGGCCAGCAGTGCTTCAGGACACTTCATGATGGAGAGTAAACAGATGAGGAGTATTTTTTTCCTGAGCTTTGTATCAATAAAAGGATGCTGAAACTGAAGGGCAAAACATTCTGAAGTGACAAACAATACTTCTTTTACCCAAAATACAATTAGTCTGGGAGCTTCACTTCTACAAGTGCATTGAGGCAAACAACTGTAAATTCAAAAGGAGTTTGTCAAAGTGAGTTACATAGAGAGTTATTTCCAACAAAGAGCATTAAAAATATCATGCTTTGAGTTTTAGCCCAGTCTTCACCTACTTGTTACTAGAATGTCCTCTTCCTGCATCTGCTTCTGCCACTCGAGTCAGCCAGTGCTCCTCACTTTGATGCAGGATACCAGGATATGTAGTTGACTTGGGCTTATAGCTTGTTTCCTAATGCTACTGGCACATTTATTTATAACATTACCATACTAAATGTCCTTAGCATAATCAGGACCAGTTGCTGTAGTTACGTGATTTTTTTAAACAGCCTCTACCCTCAAATGTTTACTATCTAAAATGGTAGAAAATAGAATTTCTTCCTAACACTTTCCATTCTTTCGTCACAGCTGCACAAGCATAACACAAAACATGTTCCCAAAACAAACAACACAAGCACTAGGATAACTTTGGCAAACAAAAGCTGGAAATAAAACTGTTTTTCTTGAGTTAGCTGAGTACACTAATGGTGTTTAGGAATGGACAATTAGTCTTTGCATTTCTTCAAAGACAATACACTAGGCTTTTAATTTTCATTTGATGCTCTGAAAGCCATCTCATATAGAACTAAAAGGCATAAGGCATTACAAAAATCCATCCCAGGAGAACTACTTAGAACTACTAATTTGTTCCAAAACATCTAAATATGTGGTCATTTTTTCCATTTGCTAGAAGGATGTAGTGTCTTCCTTTATTCTGCTGTGTAATTATACACAGTAAACACATGAGATAAATTGTATCAATCAAGAAATTGTTTTAAAGAGGTTGAATTTTTTCTAGCCTTGCCAGATTTGAAATACTCATGTACACAGGCCTATTTTCAAACCTTCAAAGTTTGGATGACTTTCTTTCTCCTGCTCCCTCTCTGCCTTTTCCTTAGCAACATGAACTGCCTGTATAGCACACACACACAAAAAATAATTAGTTAAAATCACTATTTCATTTGCAACTTCATGCAGGAAAAAGGAAAAACTACCTGAATGGACCAAAATTTGCATTTGTTTTCTTAAAGCAGGAAATATTGCTTATACACTGAATGGACAGTAGTTAGGTATTGTATGAAAAGCAAGAACTCTTATTTGTGAGCTTATTGACTGAGGTAGTTTCAGAGACCTGAACAATACAAGAATCAGATGGAGGAGTTGTTTGTATGCCCACATGCTGCAGAACACTTATGCTACTACTACCATGGGCCTCCAATACTCTTCTTCTGTAAAGAAGGCAGAGGTGTAGCAAGCCTTTGTATTAAAGATGCCCCAGATCTTCTGCAATGTCTGGCTTCATGCCCGCATTAAAGGAGCATGCACAAGATCTTAGCTTCCTAAGACTGAAAAGGATACAGTGACTGCAAACAAGCTCCCACCTTTGCAATTCCCAAATTCAAGGTCTTTAAAGAACACCTATTTGCCATGGAGCATATAAGAGATGCGAATTTGGCCCCAAGTTTAAAAACCAAAGTATTCTTCTCCCCTACTCCCTCCCTGCCTCCACTCCCCCACCGTGGGAATGATGTAGAAAAGTAGTGTTTTTCCACTAGTTGCAGTAGATGATTTTGCCTATCTTTTCCCCTTCTAGTAGACAGTTGCATACTATCAGCCCAATAATTCTTTGAACCAGGAAACCAAATTGTCCACAGATAGAGTTAAAATACACAATATTCTATTCTGACCTTATGATTATATGCTTTGTGCTGTTTCTTGTCCTCACTAAAAAGCATTATGTTTTAAAACATCAGATGTAAGAACTAATTTTGAATGTATTGTCACTATTTTATTAAAATCAGTTTTATAAGCACATGAAAGAAAATTACAAGAGAAATGCATGCAGGATAGAAAATTGTATTATATTTTTTATACTACAATATATGAGGTATCAGAGATGGCAGAAAGCCACAAGTTTGAGTCTGGAGTTTTCCTTTGTATTATTTATCAGATACCTGCTAATATTTATTGCTACTTACTGCAGGTGTTTTATCCTAAAGTAAGAAACAATATTTGCTGGAAATTTTTTGTCTTGCATATATTTTTGAGTGCAATTGTCAAGTGACTTGTCCATGTTCTATTGGAAGCAGGTAACTGTGGAGGAAGAAGTTCCTGGATGCCTGTCTCTGGTTGATTTCAACTTTGCACTAATCAATTCTACCCCTGCCTATTAGGAAGGCTTCCATACCAGCAACTCTTCCTATCTGGAATTTAACTCCTAAGATACCCTGAGAAGAATTATCATTTCTTTTTTATAGTCTCAGTGTAGCTGAGATTGTGGGCCTCTAAACCTAGTGAATTAGTTTTAGTCTGGTACAAATATGTGAAAAGGCTTATTGCTCAAAAGGTGAAAGTCTAGGGAGGTTTCACTTTTCAGTAGCTGGCAGCCTTCATCATGGTAAACAAGCTGTGCAGGCAACTTCTGTATCTCCATAGGTTCCCACTTTATATGTTTGTTGCCTTATCAAACACATTGGCCACTTGCCTGAGTCATAAAACATGATCCATAATTTTCTAACACCAACGTAGAAATTTCATCATTGCTTGAGACCTATACTAGTTACTTATGATCTGACACATACCAGAACTTCAAATTCTCCCATCAGCACAGCAAAAAGCATTTACCCACTTACTTGCTGCTCAGGCAGCGTCTCAGTGAATATGAAGCCCCTCCTCCACAAGTACGTGAACATTCACTCCATGAACCCCAGGCATCCCACAGCGAGTCTCGGTCTTCCTCTGAGCGAGCTGTTCTGGAGCTCTGAGGAGAGGGAAAGAGAGGAAAAAAAAAAATCAGGAAAAATCAATTCAAAGACAAAAAATACTGTTGCTAGCTTCACCTTTCTTTTTGCAGGACATCATTTTGGTCATTGAAGACACAAAATAAATCTTTCCTCTGGCATTCCCACTGGTTGGCATCTGGCTCTTGTTGTGAGGGTTTCTCTAGGAAGTTGATTCCATTTTTTGAAAATCATTGTCTCAGTTTGAGACTGGTATTGATTATTATAGAAGGCAAGGTATTTTTCCTGGTTAAGAGGAGGAGGGAGGAGTATTGTATACATTACAAATTGTACTTCAAAGTTCTGTTGCTATGTTAGAAACTATGAAATGGCATATTAAAAATTGCCTTCCAAGGCAATGTTCGGGAGAAAAATAATCACAGTGTAGTCAATCTACATGATACCAACACATTTAACATAAGATTTTCATACATTCACTATGGTTATTTTTCTCTGCCTAAAGATCTCCTATATGCTCTCTGGATTCCCAAATTGTGTTATCTCCATTTGCTGCATTGAAAAGAGAGAATGAATGCCAGGTGCAGGCTCAGGCAGTGCTATCACTAATGCAAGCAGCATGGCTAAAACAACTCTGTGGAGAGGCAGCACTGATGGAATCCGAAATGTTCAGATCTTCTGGGACTGACTTATGAATGTACAGCACCACCTGTCTCAGACAATTCAGTCATTCACATACCAACATTTCACTTTCATTCATGCAAATGTACCTTATGAACAGATCTGTAGGGAGACAAATAATTTAATAATTTAGATAGATATTGTCCTTCATGGACCAGTTTTGCTAAAGGAAATGAATAACACACAGAAATATAGAGAGGTGCATTGAAAACACCTATGCCTGATGGTGACCAGGCAGTGTACTCAATCAAAACATGGCTGTGGGCAATCACATACTGAATACTGCATTCCTACTTGTATTTGGAATAAATGAGTAGACAAGAAAAGAATACAAGGGAAGCTTTGGTTGCACATCTTCACCATAGAAAAAACACCAAATATCATTGCTAGCCCTCGTTAGAGGCATCAACATCAGCTGTCAACACTGAGGTATTATTTGAGATAACGCAGCTCAACACTGAAATCATTTCATCTTCACTGAACTTGTGTAGAAGTTTTGTAATGAAATCTGAAACCGTCTGAAAAACACGAATATTGTATACTGTTATTTGCAGGCATAAAACAACAACAAAAGAAGAATTGGTGACAGCTTAGAGCTGTGAGCAGTTTGTCACACAGCTGAGATCCAAAACTGAACACTGTGTCTGTAGAGCAAAGGACTTATGTCTGACACTATGATATGAAATGTGTGTTAATTCAGATTTATCAAGATGAGAGGTTAACCATTCTTTTATTTTTAGGAGCCAAGAATACATTATACAGTCTAACCATTAATACTGAGAGAATTTTCCAACGTGGAAATCATTCAATCCTACAAAATTTTGCAAGGGCATTGCAGTACATGCACGAGTGTCACCCACAATGCTGAATAAACAGCCAGGCATTAGACTAACTGACGTGGAAGCCCATGGCTCTAATTAGTTATCTCTATACTCAGCTCAGTAATGAGGCCAAAGTCTCACACTGAACTCTTTTCTCCAGTAAACAGAAAGCCAGTAATCTCAGTGTTGTACACATTTGCAACTTCTGACAGTCATTAGTTCCATACATCTGAAGTATAAAAACACTGCCAGTGCTGTTCATATAGTCCCCTAGGAGTCCTCTACCCCGAAGCGATTCATTAGTTCACAGATCAGTACCTAGTTTACTCAGGTTGACAGAGTAATTACATTGTTATATTCATTCCAAAAGCCTGATACTACTCTTAGATACACTGGCACAATAAACTAGGAGTAACTAAATGAAAGCTGATCATGTGTAAGTGAGCTCAGACTGTGTGCCAAATTGGCAAAGTTCTATGGATAAATAGTTTAAAAGAAAGAAAATTAAGATTTGTAGGACACCTGCCTAGCTACTTTCTCTTCATTCCCTCTCTTCCCATGGTTTCTTTCATCAAGGCACAGACCAAACCTGATCTTGAAATATAAGTCACCTGTTTGGGCAGAATGGGGAAAGAATTTTCCTCCCCACAAAACACCAAATATAGCTATTTCTTTTGATGGGATGAGTTCAGCAAGTGGCAAGGGTCAGGTGTGAGATGCCAGCACAGCAGCACACCAGACTGTCCACCCAACTGAAGCTCCCCGGCATTTCACAATAGATGCCTGTGGCACTCCACATGTTACTGCTCATTTGCCCTTCAAAAGGCATGGATGCTCCTTTTTAAAACCAGATTATGCACGTTAAAGGGCAGATACCCAAATGTCACATACATATAGTCCTTTTGGACTTCTCACACAAAGAAGGCCGACCCTTTTGAATCCTTTAGGATCTGGTTGAAAGCATGCTGAGGTTGAGACTATCAAAAAAACTACAGGGATTCAGGAGCAGAACTTTAAAGATACATTGAACATTAAAAGATAAATTGAAAAGGGGACACAGCACAATTCTTAAAGTTTTTTTTTTTTTTTTTTTAATTATTTAGTAATCAAACCCTGTGAATGAGAAGGAAGTTAAACAGGCAAAAGGCAAGCTTTCCTCCAGCAGTTCTGTTGAAGTACCTCCACTCTGATCCTGCTGCCCCATTTTTGCACTTTTGTCAAGCAGACCTTGACAGCTGTGCTGAATAACTCGATTCTGTGTTGTGACCAGCCTCCATTCTCAGTTTGCTTAATGGCACGCAGTTTGTAATAGCATTTTAAACACATGCAGCACTTCCTTCAGCAGAACAGCTTTTGGAAGATGGTTTAGATGGGTAATTGAACCAGTTTTACATTGCTGTAACATTTAGTATGAGGTAATTTTGCTTTGGATCTACTGACAGGAAAAAAAGCCTGAATTAATTTGTTCTGTGACAGATAATACTTGATTTGTCTTCATGAGTGTACAACCATGATTTGACATTCAGTTTATCTTACCTTTATTAAAATGCAACATGATTTAATTTCAACGCTATAACCACACAGGTAAATATAAAATTTAAGGTAAGATAAGTGATCAAATTCAGAATATGGCTAATCCCCACAGCTGCAGAAGATCACATATGCAACAGTTTTACAGATGTTATCCATCATCTAGATACAATCTCATTAACATTTACATGTGAGACAAGAAGAACAACATGCCAATTTACTGAGTTTATTTCATCTGTTTCCTAAAGCATATTTTTAAATGACAATTTCTGTTTGCACGTTTACTCTGCTAAGAATAAAATGCATATCTACACTTTTAGTTTAGAATAAACTGAATATCTTCAAACTGAAAACTTGCCCTGAAGACTCAGCACTAGTTGAAAGCCCAGTCAACGACATAATTAGAAAACGTTGCAAGGTAAAGTTGCATGAACCAAGTACTCTTACCTCATCACAAATTATAAGCATCAGCACAGCTAGACATTCTAAGGGTCCAAATTTTTCTGAAATAAATTGTACTCCCACCCAGAGGAGAGTCATGTGCCTGTTATTTGCATTCCAAGATTTGTTATAAGACCTATATATTCCCAGAAAGCACGTGATCTCAAGCTGGAATAGGCTCCAAGTTTTCTTTTAACAAGTGGAATAAACATAATTCATGTCAACTCAATCCATGTTTAATGTTAAAGAAAGTAGAAGTGGTTTTCCCTCCTATGAACTACACAGTTAAGACTGAGCCTGAAATTCTAGCAATGCCTGAAAAGCCATTTTAAATCTGAAGAAGATTATGGATCTACTGCAGACTTAAAAAATATATACCATTACCAGCTAAGGACATGCTGTTTAGCACAGACTTTTCAGAAGCAGATTATACAACTAATTAATAGTTTCTACCCACTTTCAACAAAGTTAACTACATTGAAGAGCTTACATTAAAAATATTCATGATGATAGTTAAGAACATCTCACTTCTCTACAATACAAGGACTGCTACAGTACTCCTAAAAGCCCTAGAGTTCTTACTTACCATAAAGGGCAAGCAGGGGGGAAAAAAGAGGCAAAGAAGAAGAAAAGCAGAGGAAGGTACATACCTCGAAAGCTGCTAGGTAACCACCAGCCAAAGCTTGCTTTAACTAACACTTCTCTCTTAGAAGTCTTTTATCCCTGCCAGAAGTACCACAGGTTGGTACTTCTCCAAACGTCATCATGCACCAAAAGAGGAGAATACAAATGCTCATCAAGGTCTGCTATACCCTACTGCTGATATATAAACAGCTTCCTTCCTTCTTCTGTTCATCCTAAGTAGATCTCAGCCTCAGCTTTCCAAGACGTACCCACCACTTTATTCTGACACCTACATCATCAATGGTAGAAATGTTCCCCACTGAAGGCAATTTGCTTATAAATGACCTATGTAAAACAAAGAAGTCTGTTAGCACTAATTGAAATCAGCTTGCTGTTTATACCTCATTACCCTAATACACACTTAACCTGAGGGTGATCCTTCAGCTACCACCCAAAACAGCAGCTGCAGGGGAAAGGGGGCCTGTGGATGCTCAAGGAGTTCTCTAATGAGAAAGAACATTCTATGCTTTTGGACAAGACAGCATGAAAAATCATGTGTACAAAATGAAAGAATGAAAAAAAAATGAACTCACTGTTAGTGGATTAAGCATGCTGTTGAAAATGCTTACAAAAAGAAAACAAAACCAAACAAAAACAAACAAACAAACAAGGGAGTGGGGGGGCTACACTATGAGCTGAACAAAGGGCTTCTTAGAATATAAACAGAGATAGTCTGATATAATCAAGTAAGCCTAAAAGAATTGTATCCAATTTTATAGTAGGAAAAATAAACAATAAAATCCAGTATCAGTGGTTAACAGCAATTTCTGAATTTATTAAAGAATTGTCAAGCATACATATTGTATTCAGACAGCTGAATAACGGACCTTTTCTACCCTCTCCACTAACATACAGTACACAGAAATCATTTAAACCATCTGGAATAGTATGTGAAAAACACAACAAGTGTCACACATCCTTAAATCACAACAGCTGCCTGGCCATCCAGGAGCTGCATCCCTGATGAGAAAACCATGTTTCTTCTAAGAGCATGTGTGTACACATGTGTGTGGGTGCACAGAGGGAGAAATATGAAAAGTAGCAAGACCTCTACTCATATCCTGAGACCTATAAATGCAGCTCAGCCTTAAGAAAATAAATCTCTAAGTTGCATACTGGAATTTAATTTAAAATTCTGATTGGAAATGGAGTATCCCTACAGAATCCAACTATTTGTCAGTGTCACACAGAGAGGAGTGCATATAAATGCAGATCATGTTCTTTCATTGCTCCTCAGTTACGAAGGATTCCAATCTGCCTCCTCCTTCAGCACGATGCTGCTAAAGTCATATTTTTCAAGCAACCAGTATGCTTCCTAGATTAAATAGCAACATAGATAGTGAAAACTGCAATTAACCTGTTGTTGGACTAAGGCAGTGATACAGAATTTAAGCCACAGTTATTTCCCAGATGATATGCACTACTGGGTTTGGTTAAGAATTTTAGATCATCTGGTTCTTATCATACCCCCACTGTTTAGGGGTATGATGAACTGTCAGTGACAATATGCAAGGCTCCTCTGAGGCCATTGGCTAACTTGTCTTTTGCTACTGTGAAAATGATATTAGGGACAAAAAAAAAACCAAAAAACAAAAAACAACAAAACAAACAAACAAACAAAAAACTATTTTCTCTATTATGTGGGCTTTCTGCCCTTCCTTCTCAAATATATTCAAACAAATCCTTGTATGAATTCTTGCCAAGCCATACATTCTCCCTCTTTTGAGTAATCCTTAATCATCCTTTGATGTTAAATTGTCATTGAGGTAAAATTGATACACTGAGGTACTTCACAGTGTACTGAAATGCTGTTTGTATTGAACCACTTATCTAGTGCTCTCAGCACTTACCTAGGTGTGTAACAGTAGAAGACAAGTCCCTCATCCCTTTTTAGGAAACATATTTCAAAACTTCAACCAATGTAAATATATGGTTTGTAAGATTTAATTTGTACGGTGATGCATATCTTTGTTGCATTCCATCCAAAGTAATGGATGAATTAGGGTTCAAATAGGAAACTGCTTGGAAATTTCTGTCTTTTAAAGGAAGGCAAGACAGAAAAAAATCATGGCCAGATGAATTATTAAGGGTATTTATTGTCAAACAAAATGTTTACATGCAAGACTGTTCTGACTAGCTATGGAAACTTTCCTGTGCTATTCTCTTGGAAAAGTCATGAGTAAAATATCTAGACATGTCCAGTTTGCAGTGCACAAAAAATATTTTTAATGTATCTAGGCATGAAGCTGCACATCACTTTAAACAGTACTGTATGTCTGAAGCACATCAGCTCTTCAAGTACTATGCTGAAAAAAGGTCTTATTAAAATAAGCCTTATCTTGTGAGGAGAATAGTTCCATGGAAGCACCAGGACTCACCACCTTAATAGTCACCCACCAGCTCCCACTATATATCTGCCCATTTCATGCACCTCATCCAAGCACAGCTCCACAGGATAGCCTTAGCAGCATATCCAATGATGGAATAGGAATGAATGGTGACCTGTTTTAATTTACGAAGGGGGCTGCTTCAGGGTCAGGGTGCTCATCTGGTGTGATAGATTGTGTTCCTTTTGTCCTCACCGTATCCCATGTAAAGATGACTTCACCCACCAGAACTGCCAGCCAGCCACCCTGAGGAAGGACCACACAAGCCAGAGAAATCTGCCTACCCACTAGGCATCCTTACCAAAGGAGATCATTTTGCTCTCACAGATGCCAAAAGATGAAAAGAACAAATGCCCTTCTGCCCAGGCTGCCAGAGCTGTTTGCTGCACCTGAGATGCTAAATGACCATGGCTGCAATTGTTCCTGTGATTAACTGCACACTGTTCCCTATGGCCGAATTAAAAGGATGCAAAGGATGCACTCCTACTAAAACATTGTATTCTCTGATAAGCAACCTGGAAAGAAAAGTAGCTGCAATAAACATGAGAGCTTTTGAGGTGTAAGTGTCTACACTGTCTCCTCTGCTCCTGGAGCACAGCAGCTCTCTCTGGTCTGGTGTGGAGCTGTGAGCACAGTACCAGCCCACTTGCCCCTGGCTTCCAGTCTTGGAAATAAACTGAGGAATTTTTGCCTCCTTTGCAGTTGCAAGACCAGGCAAAAGGCCTGTGAGAGGATCATGAGAATATTTCCTATGGAAAGCCCCTGGCACAGGAAACACTAGATCTGAGTGACTCCATGCCCCAAGGAAGGCACTAGCACAGATGCACACGTGTGTGAGGGTATATCCTGTACTTTGGGTAATTACTTTATGCTTAGAACTTGCTACTACAGAAAAATGGGCCGGGAATTTTTTTATTTTTATTTATTTATTTATTTATTTTTCCTACTCAACAAAAAAATCCTAATCTTTTTTTTTTTTTTTTTTTTTTTTTTTTTTTAATTTGTCCTTTCTTCAGGATCTAAATCATCTATCACTTAGAAGAAATTGGATAAGACACCTTGATGAGAAGGTGAGAACAGGAAATCTCTCTAAGATCCTCTTTAGGTTTTTCAACATTTATTCTGCTCCTGCAAGCAGAGTCAAAGTGAAGAGCAATAGGTGGACATTTTTTCTTTATTCTGAGGGAAGACACCCAATAGGCAAATTGCTAGCTCAGTTCCCGGTGACATAAGAAAAAATTTGCTGTGGTAGTCCATTTTGTTCCTTTTTGTCTTCTCTTAAAAATCAGAGCTGTGCAGGAACTGTGGGAACAGAAAAAGGGAAAATTATGGCACTTTTTTCCTTTTGCACATGAAGGCAGAGGTTAATGTAGGGGGAAATAACTATATATTACCTGATATGGTTATTTTGTAAGTAATAAGGAGACAGTGTCACAGTGAACTCTGATCTCCTGAAAACAGAATGCCTGTAATCTCAGTATTGTACACATTTACACCCTACAACAGTCATTAGCTGTAGGCATCAAGTGTTCTCTGAAGGACAAAAGTATTGCCAGTGTCCCTTGGGATTCCTCCTGCCCTCAAAAAAGCCATATAGCTGTGCATATAGTATTTTAAAATGAATCCTCATGACCCATCATAGAGAGTACACAGCTTCTTGTCTGCAACAAAAAAGGGAAGAAAAGATAAACAGTTATGTCAGTACATTAAGAGCTAAACATCTATTCCCAAGGCTGGACTGTAAGTTGTATCCCAGGAGAAATGTGCCAAATGTGAGCTCATTTCTTCTAAAAGGGCAGCAGCCAGCCAGGAGGGTTGCTGGCAGAGGATGGAGCTGACACCATATCACTTCAACACACTGCACGCTGCACTCCCTATAACATTTTATAACAGTGCCTTGTAAAACTCAGATCAGTCCTATCTCTCACTGCAGTTACCCGTATGAAAATATACACCAGGGGAGCAATGAGAATACAAGAGCTCTCTTTCTTGCTTTCACAGACCCAAATTACAACACCCTGTTGTATTTAAATCCTGCTGTGCTGGTGTAAACACCAGGTATGGGTGATCCAATACAGTGCAGGTCCAAGCTGGCTCAACCTCAGGCTTGTCGCCTAATTGACTCAGAGCATTTTTTGAGGCTAGGACTTTTTCAGATGCAGGGTGGGTGAAATCACTTTCCAGAATTCGGAACCCACCCAACAGAATGGGTTCAAAAGTACATCTTGCACTTGAGGACTTTGGGTTTGCTTTCCACGTAGGAAGGACTGGGTGTGGGGAAGGAACTGAGAGGGGTACACAGAAAGGAAGAGAAGAAAAACTATTGTCTGTGACAATGCCTGCTACATGTTTTCTAAGTGGAGAGACATGAAAGCTGTGTGCTGGCTTGGCTGTGTCTGTTGGTCTCAAAAAATAAATTGGTCCACATGTGGCAGACAGCCCCATTTCCATGGGTGAACCATTGTCTCCCTCAAAAAGTCGGGGTAACACATTGAATAAATGAGTATAAGCCATTTTCCTTCGGCTTAGTAAACTGACCTTAGGCTTCAGATATTTACAAAGATTAAACATCTGCACAGGCCATAACAGCTAACCGTTACTCCTTTTATATGCATCAACCCCCACATGGACTGGATTGAGAAACTATGGTTCTGAAAGTCCAAGCTAGAAGACCATGTCATGTTAACCTAGAAGGAAACAGGCCTGTTAGCTCCAGGGTGGTTCAGCCTCACTTGCAGCTGGTGGGAGCAGTAAGGCAAGTTGCCATGGGTTATGAGAAGAGATGGCACTCTCTGGTCAGGAGGCATTTCAGGGAAGGGAGGAGAACTCTCCAAGGGCTTGTGTAATTTCAGATAAACACCCATAATTATGAGGTTTATTCAAAATAAATGAAGACTCCTATCCTTCTGATGGTCTGCCATCTCGTTCAGTTACCTCATGGAGCTGTGTATGTGTTTATTTTCACAACAAGAGGCTATATAAAGGGTTGAAACATTGAGGAGCCTCAGTGGAGGCAGGAAAACTGAAAGGTAAATGTTTATGTAAAAGAAGAGAGAGCAAAAGAGAGGGAGAAAGAAGAGAGAGGAAGAGGAAGAGGAAGAGGAAGGAAACCAGAAATTATGTGGAAAGCTCAGGATCTCATGTCATAACAACAAAAAAAGGGAATATGTAAAGAAAGCTCACAGGATCTTTAGGAATTAATTGCAAATCTTAGGTATAGTCTAACATATTTATTCTCCCTTAATCACTAGCAATTGATTGCAAATTAATGTAGATGTTTCTTTAACAGAAAATGCACTTAGTTTTTAAGAGTTTGTGGTACCAACATGCATGAGTTTTCTCAGAGTACCAGATTTTTTTCTTCATTATTTTAAATTGTTACAAAGATGTAAAGAGTTCCAGGTTATAAGCTGTTGCCGCTGTCATACTGCCCTCTCATATCACACATAATGAAAAAAATGTATTCTTTCCTCTCACCAAATAAAAAGAAAGACACATCCACATTTTGGAGCCAGCATGCTGCACAGAAGAGGCTGTGGCATTCCACCCCCACCTCCCGCCAGTCTTCATCTCTGGTAAGATGTGGTAAACCTTTTGCCCTGTTGCTCACCAGCACTGACGTGTGATTGAACTCATTACAGACCAAGACTGCTCAAGCTTGGAGCATCAGAGAAGAGTCTTACAACTCAAGCAGGGGATGTTTAAGTTTTTAGATTCAAAAATTTCTGTTGAATTACATGCTCAACCCCCCCTTCAGAACGTTCATCTTTAAAACGTGGCCCTGGATACATCTTTAAGGAACACACTGTTGATACCACAGTAACTTGAAAATCCCCCACTCTTTTTTAAACAGGAACTATGAAAATGTCATATCTAAAACACATCCACAATCATAATCCATCCAAATACCAATATTAAAAAGAAAAGACAGCCCTGGGCTTGTTAAGGGCAGTTATATTAGCCCTCTACAACAGATGCTTTTAACAGTCCAGACTGAAAGAAATACAGGGATTTAAGTAAGTCAATAAGTAAGTAAGTAAGTAAGTAAATAAATAAATAAATAAATAAACCACCAATTTGATGCCAGCACCAGAACAGTAGGAGACCTTATTGTTTCCTTTATTCCTTTTCATTTCTGTTTCTGTTGATATAGCACAGGAACTGAACAATACACTAACAAACTTCAAACAGGGACTGAGATTATATCCAACAAAGTTAGAAGAGGAAATATGACACCCCTACAGAACATTCATACGGAAAAAAAAAAAAAAAAAAAAAAAAGAGTTATATTTATTTTATGGGACAGTTTAAATTTATTATAAATTACATATAATTTCCTGTCTCATTTCTTGAGCACTCTTGGAATTTATTTCAGGATATCTTACATTATCATACACACCCTTCCCTCAGCCCTGACCCTCTCCCTGCTGGACTTGCTCTAAAGGAAGTCCCTGAAAGGCAGCGATCTCAGGGCAACCCCTAGAGTGTTGAAGCTTTGGAAGAAAATCCATAAAGGCAGTGAAGATGAAACTGGAAACTATGTGAAAATTAGTGCACTGAAGAATCCGGAGCATACCACTTTTTTCTTTACACAAATAGAAGAAGGAACACTCCTGTGAGATATATCTGAATAATTCACAGGTGGCAAAACTATTAAGATTTCAGCATACGTTTGCCTTGGAAGCAGAATAAAACTCACAAGCTGCCCTTGCTGCTTTCCCTTTCCCTCCCCCAGTAACCTGCCTCTGTTGCTTCCCAATTTCAACACTATATTATTTGAGAAAATGGGCTGTGGCAGCAAAGAAAAAAAAAAAAGCTCACATGTGAAATGAAATTCTAATCAAGACACTTAAAGAGAAAAAAAAAAAAAGGAAATAAACTGAGAGTTAGTAATCTTGGATATGGTGTCATCTCACTGTCAGTGAAGTAGAGTCAAGGTTCTGGTCTACAGTAGTCTTCAACATGAACATTCAGATTCAGGCCATAACAAACTCACAACCCTCAGCAAAGTTGTTCTGTTGAAAATAAGACAAAACAGTCACTCAGGTTTCACCCAAGGATATTCACGACCAGTGTTTTTTGGATACATTTTAATTGTCCCGAAGCATGACATTTGAATACCACATGAAAAAGTTCACAACAAAAACAGCTATGAAATGAAGGACTGTAATACAAAGTCTGGGCAGGTGAAATTCAATGCACCATTATTGCAGTTAACAGAGGCAAAATAATTTACATAGCTGAAAAATTTGATCTGAAATTTCATCTGATACTGTGCTTTTGAACCTTATATTAGAAGTTATTCTAAGAATAACATTTGCCACTTCCAAAAAATGGCCAAACACTTAAATGCTGATGACTCCATGGAACTGTGGAAGAACCCTCTACAGAGACAGATAAAATACTGCATACAATCATCTTGAAAGACAAATAGAACATGTGAGAATGTCATCTTAAAAAATGTGATACCGACTTTTAAAAATTTCAAGTATCTATAATCCCCAATAGACAATCCTTTCTTCACTTCCCTTTTGAATATCAGCCTTTTTTTTTTTTTTTTTAAGTGATAAAAAATACAAGTCCAAATATGTACAATGAATCTTAGCATACATGATAGCAAATCTCAGGCCTGTGATGAAACCTAGGCATTTCTTGAGATATAAAGATATCTGAAGGACATTTACCATGACTGGGCTATGCTCAACACCCTACAGGTCCAGGAAGCTACAAAAGATTTTACAACACTCCATGAAATGTGTACCTCTTACTTACCTTCTCCAGTTTTCTTGAACATACACTTAAGGATTAGGAGATCAGAAGGCTGGAGCACCTCTCCTGTGAAGACAGACTGAGGGAGCTGGGGTTGTTCAACCTGGAGAAGAGAGGGCTTTAGGGAGACCTTATAGCGGTCTTCCAGTGCCTAAAGGGGGCCTAAAAGAAAGCTGGGGAGGGACTCATTCTCAGAGAGTGATAGGACAAGAGGTGATAGATTTAAACTAGAAGAAAGTAGATTGTATTTTAGGAAGGAATTCTTTATGATGAGGTTGGTGAGGCACTGGAACAGCTTGTCTAGAGAGAAGCTGTGATTGCCCCATTCCTGAAAGTGTTCAAGGCCAGGTTGGATGGGGCTTTGAGCAACATGGTCTAGTGGAAGGTGTCCCTGGCCATGGCAGGGGGGTTGAAATGAGATGATCTTTAAGGTCCCTTCCAACCTAAACCATTCTATGATTCTGTGATTCTATGATCCTGTTCTCTAAGATGTCCAACATCCAAAACTGGTCTGCCATCCCACTGCCTACCTGCTGATATGAAACAGTGGCAATGCCAAGGGCAAATGTCAACCCTTCCTTTAAAACAGCATGGAATATGTTACATTCCATTCAAACATACAGTATTTTGATAAAATTAAATGTTTCACAACAACTTTTGATTAGTTACTATCCACCACATGAAAAGTCTGCTTTCATAGCTGTTCCTGGCTTGGGCTAGAATGGGTTTCTTTCTCTTTTCTTGTTCCCTGTCCTGACACCACAGCATCTATTGGATAATACATTTTCACAATTTATTTTTTTCCCCTGCAGTTTCCCAGTTTTTATACATGTAATTGCTGCCTGTACAGACTTTTCTTACAAGCATCAGAAAAAAACTATGAACATCAGCAACAGAGATAACAGGACTGCCTACAGGTTTAAGAAGACAACTCCATAACAGAAACTATGAGGATATATTTGGATGACTAACAACACAATTATAAAGGATACAGTTTTGGTTTGCTTCACTGAAAATTCAGTTATGCAGAGATTGATAGCCCTCTCCTAAATAACTATTAATCTGGGCATATAGGCTACTCAGGCTTCACATTAACTACTGATACTTGAGAATTTTTAGCATATGAATTTATTCAGGTGCCAGATCTATGACTACAGGTGACTGTACTCTAACCTTCAGAACTTCTACGGTGTTCTATTCCATAGTTTCATTATTATTCCTTGCCAGACCTATGAATCTAGCAAAAGTCATTAAAACAAATTGCACCTATCTTTAGTGACACTGATGTAGAAGCCCAACAGCTCAGCAGCCTTCATTAAGTAGTATTCACTTAAAACCAAAGGAAAAATAAAATACCATCACATGATCTTAGTATGGCTTCTGCAAGCAGTCTAACACGAAGTCCGAGAAGCTTTGTCACTTGGTAAAGAAAGAGTAAATAAATGATATACTTAAAAACAAACAAACAAACAAAACAACAACAACAACAAAAAAACTCTGAAGGAGGAGGTAACTTAAATAAGTCCAAACACAAAATTCTGGAGTAATGTGTGAAGAACGTTTTGAATATACACTCTTAGTAGCATTAGATGTTCATGTAAGCTATTGTGGCCTTTATAGATATCAGTCATGATATCTATAGTCTATGGTCTATGGTGGCACTGGTGGCAAACCACAATGGTGAGAAATTTTCCACCCTTTTGCACAAATAAATTATAAGTTTGTATAGTTAAGCTATGAAAGTCAGTGCATCCTTACCCAACTGAGGTGATCAAATGCCAGTCTGCTCGTAGACATGTCTATGCACAAAGATGTGCACACTTTGGACGCTGTACTGGAAAATCCTTCTCTGTACAGCTATAAATGTAGAAACAGATGAACAGACATACAGCAGTAGGTATACCTATCTACACGTGAAAGGAAAAACTGTCAAGCATTGTACTTTCAGATGTAAACAAGAAGCATCATATTCATTCCACTGCTAATTGTGGTTGTGGTCATCCAAGACAGACCCAGTAAGATAATAGGAGAATATGATGCCAAAGAGCCTGGAAGGAATGGACTATTGTATTTGACTATTTTCCATGTACAAATCAGCACAGCAAAAGAAAGAAATCCTGCAGAAAAAACACATGTACTTTATTACAGTTCATAGTGTTAGTTCTGTAAATAACACAACAGCAACCCAGAGAGCTAAAAAAAGCTGCTGAAAAGATGCAAACAACAAATACAAATGTGATTAAATGCCCTTCTGACATGAAGTGATTTGACTTCAAGTTTAGATGAACACGCATGTCAATGGTTGGTTATGGTTTTGGCCACATTCCCTTTGAGTTAGACAACTGTGATTTGCTTGTGTTAGACTTTTATTTTTAAACCAATAGAAAGGAAAATCTTTGGAACAGATTGCCTGTTCTCTTTTGTTTCTCTTAAAAGTGGTGTACTAATATTTTCTTAGCATGCAAAAGTTCACAGAGCAATGATCAAAATTCTCCAAATACCTGCTTAGTCTGGGAAGAGAGAAACAGAGAGAGAAACAGTCTTTTCAAGTTGTTTTCAGTCTGATCTAAGTTTTTCAAGACAGGCAAGTAGAGTTATAGCTCAGATTTTTAAAAGTATCTGTGAAAGTACCTAACTGCCATTTATACCAGGAAAACTGGACGTCTGGGCATGGAGCAAATTCTAGGGCAGTTATCAAATAAAGTACAAACCCCACAGATCTTAATCAAGCAGCCTTCTATTACTCAACTGAAAATTATTTCTTTTCAAGAAGATTAAGAACCGTGATGGAGTACTACACTCACCACTACACTTGTCCAGGTGGTCTGCCTTGAAGCAGACTGTATCTGCTGGCTAATGAGGGGATGCCGCAGATGGTGCCTCTGGACTTGTCCTTCCCTTTAGTATTTTGTGTGTATGGGCTGGAACTGTGCCTGGGCTATGCAAGCTCATTACAAGGGCAAAGAAGCAAATCAAAGAGCAAAGGCACTACTCTTCTGTACAGTGTCTTACTGAAAATACAAGGGCATTTGATGAATGATTGCAAGATTAATCCTGTGAGCAGCTGCTACCAAGCCCTAGTGCTTAAAACTGCAAACACTTCTACTGATGTTACTGGAGTGCTTCATGACTGGAGGCTGCTCATTCTGCCCAGTGTAGGCAAGACAAAGATTTTAGAAACACACAAGATTAGAGAAACACGTAAATCCAGACATAGATTTCCATAGCTCTGAACTCATACACCTACTTCATTAGAGGCTGGTATCTATATGGCTAATAGCCATGTCATAAACCTATTTATGTATGTATTTATTTATTTATTTATTCAAAAACATCAGTGAGCCATACCCTGTAGGAATTCATGCTGCAATAAACTACAGTAGTAACATTTAGACCAGGGTATCTTAAAATTTATCTCTATCTCTATCCAATCTGGAAGTCAAATTCTTGCATATTTACCTAATCTCCTGCTGAAAGCTAGGAAGAGATTTTTTCTCTGACTGTGGACAGAGTAAAAGAATGGTCTGATTCAAAAAAGAAAGTTAGGCTTTCACATCACAATTCTTAAGGCCACAAAGAGATTTGGTAGGAGGTGTGGGGGGGAAATCTCTCGAGGCAGGATAAATCATGCAAATAAAAACTAGTATAGTATGGAATAGAATGAATAATAGCTGGCAGCTATTTATACACTATTTATTTTCATGAAATGGGGACTGAGAACTTAATTCACAAGCAGGAGAGTGAAGTATAAATGTTATGAGTATGAGCTTAATATGGGGCCAAATCCTACAGTCCTTACATAGTCTTGTTGAGTCATATCTCCTGTTGATCTTCTCTAAATTAGCAGTGCAGGATTGGCTCATAGTATATTACAGTCATCAGGTTATAAACTTCTCATTTTCATCTGTGAAAGAGAACCAATGCCTGACTTTATGCCACTTCTTGTGATTTCAGTGTTTTAAATAGAAAAATAGATCTTTCAACAAACTGGAAATTTAAATCTCAGCCTTGGTAGCTTTCTTATTTCTAGTAATGAAATGCCATTTAATGATTCAATATCTAAAAGATTAAAAAAAAAATCATACCATTGTTTTTATTAAGCATTTGGAATATGGTTATCCCACTAGTTTAGGTCCAGACATAATTAAAAAAATGGTTAAAAGTGTGTTAAGATTAGTTTGCAATAATTAGCACAGACTGTTTCATACAAATAAATAGGAAGATGCAAGCAACTAAAAAGGTTTTTTTTTTGTTGTTTTTTTTTTTTTTCCTTTAAGATTCTTTTCTATTTGGATATGTTCAGTTAAATCTTCAGGAAAAAATAAAATAAAATAAAATAAAATAAAATAAAATAAAATAAAATAAAATAAAATAAAATAAAATAAAGGTATGCCAAGACCCCTACAGTATCAAAAGTGTGTGTACACTAATATTCTCACTGCAGATTTCCTGATAGCAAACACACCTATAAAATTAAGTATGAGTCACAATGGAACACTTAATCTCAATCAAACGGCAGAACTACAGCATTCATCTGTAGAGCATCCTATCAGGATAATCAGGGGAATTATGAAAGAAAATCATACTATAATGATCAACATTATAGCCTTGAAGTATACCAGATATCACATAATATATCTTCCAAAAGTTGGTATAAACTTGTCTCTCTAACAAGTTACAGCAATAATAAGAGCTCATTTAAACTGGCTGCAGGAAAAAGTTCGGTACATGCTGTACCTGTACCTGGTTTTTCTGCATTTCTGCATGTGCACAGTAAAAAATACTTTTCCTTGTCTGTTTTTTTTTTTTTTTTTTTTTTTTTTAAGGAAGGAAGAAAATTCCAGGAACATTACAGTGTGCTATATTTTGATTTAAAGGGGGAAGAACAGCACTTCGCCAAATCCCAAGCATTTAAATCACCGTTCACAGATCATTGCTCTCCAAGTTTATAAAAGTGATGCCAACATCAACTTCTTAGCTCTACCTGCAGCAACCCACAATATAAAGCCTCAAAGTCTGCAGTACTTTAGCAAAGATAAAGTATACGTGATTTGTTCAAAACAAACTCCATCGGTGATCTTAAGGAATAAAAACATACCCACCCATATATGTACACACAGACACATCATCAGCTACAAGTGAGGCACATTTACATGAAAGAAACAGCATTTACCAGGAGGAGGGAAGCCAGAAGCAGGGTGCCAGCAGCGGTCCAGCTGCAGCCCTCCATGGTTGGGTCTGTCCGGGACCTGGGGTCGGACACCGAGCAAACTGTGAAGCGTTCCGCTGCCTGCTGTCACATCCAGTGCTGGTGCGAACTTCAGCCCTGCTTCTCCGCCTCCATCAGCTCTGCTCACATTTCCTGACCCAGGGGTGGGTGAGTGGGTTGGGGTGGGCTGCGGGGAAGTCCTCCCTGAGCCAGCGAGCAGCCAATCCCCCTCCTGCTAAACAGACGAGCAGCACAACAAAGCCAAGGGGTCTGGGGAAAGTGTAACAGGCAAAGGCAGAGGAAAAGAAAACGGAGGGAGAAAGGAGGAGGAGAAGGAGGAGGAGAGAGGCAGAATGGCACAGCTGAAGGGAGTGCTCTGCCCTCAGCTAGCCGTCCTCCAGGAGCTCTGCTCCACCACTTGCCACGAGCTGTTCGGGCGTATTGCTAGGTCACTAGCATTCCTCCTGAGCATGCATTATTCCAGTCAAGAGAGAAATTTAATCTGTTTCAATGTGTAACATACGCCATATAAAGCACCAATCAGAAAATTCCGAAATCTGCCAGGGAGAACGTATGTTTTATTGCAATTGTGTATTTACTACAGGTAAATTGCTCTCTGGAACTCTTTTTTCCTCCTTGTTCAGCAGTAAGGGAGTCTAACTGATCCCAAACTGTGAAGCAGGTATGTTTCTACTAGGACTGAGCGACAGTCTTTCTGTCATTACTTTTTTCCTTTTGGAATTAATTTAAAAACCACTCTATTCTACATTAGAAGTAAAGTGAGCTTATGGGAGGGAGGATTCTGGACAGAAAGACAGGATCCACACACCTCAGGAAAGCTGGAAACTCTGCCTTTGAAGTATTAACTTGACAGATGGGAGTTTCAAATCCTTGCTCTTACCCTTTTCAAGATTCATCCAGTTTGCATACCCATGCCCCTTCACTGCCTGAAGTCTCTAGCTTTTTTCCTTTTTTTTTTTTTTTTTTTCCTCTCTCTCTCTCTCTCTCTCTCTTTTTTTTTTCTTTTTCTCTCTCTCTTTTTTATTTTTATTTTTATTTTTATTTTTTTTTCATTTTCTTTTCTTTGTTGACTCTTATTTTCTAAAGCAGAAATTGTGAACTGGATCCAAGAAACTCTCAATGCAGTAGGCATTCTCCCACATGGGGCTGTTTTGGACTTCTCTTGCAGTTGCAAGATTATGGTGCTGCAGGGCAAGCTAGGTTCAGATGGGCATGCAGAAATCCTCCTCTCCAGTAAGCTCTGACCGTGAAGGAGAAAAATAATGTACATATGTTGGGGAAGGAGAGTAATATGCTAGCAATGAACAGAGCATAGGGAAACTTTGCCAAGGGCATCAGGTCTGGGGTCATAGAGGAAAAGGGAGCAAGTGTAGACCACAGACCATTTAAAAGAACTGTGCATCAGTAGAAATGAATAACAGCCTGGAGGAAAAGCTTGATGAGCAGATGGGGAAAGATACAAAGTCTGCAAGAAGGAAGGAACTGAGAGGAAAAAGGGTTTACAGATGTTGAGAAGTCAGGAGGAAAGAAGAGGGTCTGGCTCAGTATTGCAGGAACAGGAACATAAATACCAGAGATATCTGAAGGCCAAAACAGAAAAGAGAGAAACTAGACAGAACTGGGTTTGGGAAATTAGGGTGAAGAGAGAAATTTGGAACAAGAAACAAAAATAATTAGGAACACTGGGAGGAACAGATTTCAGCTTGCTCTGGCCAGCAGCAGCCTGGTTGGGGACCTTTGAACTTGGCAGGCTAGGAAACACAATGTGGAAGACTGAAAAGCCAGCTAGGTGGACTGAGTGCAACAGGGGTGAGAAGAGGCTTAAAATGTATCCCAATAGTCCTCTACCATCAGTGAGTCCTTTATATGGCCAGATCCTTTCCCATAGCAAATTCAGAGACCACATTCTGTGGAAGACTGAAGGATAGACCACATTGCACCATGCTCAGCTCAGCAGCAGAGAAACCACTGTTTGTTGACACCATGTCAGAACTTAAGACGTCTCAGATTGCCTTTGAAAAACCCAGGAAACTAAACAACAAGAAACATACACCCCCAAACGCTTTGCTTCACTGGCAGTGTCAACCAAAACCTAAGACTTGTACAAACTGATTTTTTCCATACAACTCCCGAGCCAACACTGGCTGTTTTCTCCCTTACTATGTTCCCTTGGCCCAAGAAGACTAACATATTATGAGAAGTAATTACAGCTAATTCCTGGAATTCCTGTACACTCAGTTCTCAAGGCCAAATTTTTATGGTGAACAACAAGGTTTGTGATATTTTGAATAGGTGAAATGATGACTGCTTTATTTGTAAGGACCAAACTACTCCAGTTATGATTAGATGTGTTGCAGTGGTAAGACGATGGTAACTGAGAAGGACATATTCATAACCATATATAGTTTTTCTCTTTGCCTAGCATTAAACTCGATACATTGCACAAACAGTGCCTAAGACCTTTTCAGAATTCTGGAATTAAGGCATTTAGTATTCAACTTTGGAAAAGGCAGGGTTTTGAAAAGAAAGTTTTGGAGATTCTTACCAGTACCGAACTCTCAACAGTCAGCTAAGTCATCTAAACTAGAATAACCGGAGCCTACTTGTACCTGATGTAGAGCCTTGCCATTGTTTTGCTCACAGACCTCCAATTGCAGCTGATGAGTATTTTGTATGCAGAATAATGGCACGCAAAGGACATTAATGTTGCCAAATGATGTGGCCTTCAATGTTCAGACATGTAAAAATTATGATTTGCTATATATATTTTTGTTTTAAATTATGTTTAATCAGTATCAGAGCAGTAAGATGTTCATAACAGCACTTTAAGTTGTAGGAAATTCACCTGACCTGGTATTCTGTCAGATTCCTGAATGCCTCTTCAATTTTGTTTTATTTTTCACAAGAAACTTAAGCAAACCTCATGATTTTCTCATGAAACCATGTGAATATCATACTTCCAACAGTTTGGCTTTGTATTTTCTGCACATATTTGAACCTAGAAATCAAAGCTAAATTCAGGGAATGGAAACTCATATGAATCAAGTCCAAAAGAAAAGTCTACTCAAATTCTTGCATACAGTTTTAATGAGGAGTCGTGCCCAATATCTGCCAATTTCTACAGAGCCATGTTGCATCTACCTAAAGACTCATTTGAATCATTCCTAACTGAAAAAAAAAAAAAAAAAAAAAAAAAAAAAAGAACTAAAAAAGTAGTCTAGATTACTGAAGAAGACTTTTAAGACATGAAGTACCTGGAAGTATTCTGGAGTTGCACTTCTCCATAGCCTGCTGTTCAGGTTTAGGGTTTTCTTTTACTTCATATACATATTTTGTATGGTGTTCATTTATTTGTCTTGCTAAAAGGTCAGTTTAGATATGGAGCACTAGTTTGGGGGTGAGGATATTTATTTCTGCATTGCATAGATACTCAATGACAAAGCCTATAGTAAGAAGGAAAATATGTCCCATACAAGGTAACGTTGACTGAAACATGCAAAGCATCGTGCCCTTATCATCTCCACATTGTATTGTACACTCAAAATGAATTCAGAGCACTGAAGACATCTACCTGCAGCAGAAAAAAAAATAGCTGAAACCTCAAGGGATGTGTTAGCCTATCTGAATTGTGCCTTCTGTGCCCAGCTTTTTTTTTCACCAGTAAGACAGAAATTGTTGTCAGCAAAATCTTAATGCTACAGATAAAAGTCTTGGCTCCCTTAAGATCAATTTCAAAAACATATTTTGAAAAATGCTCGAGATCAGTGAGTTCTAGTGTGCTTTCAGTATGACTTGGTGAATGTCACCCCCAAACCCTGATATTACAAAAACAAATTCTTCATTACTTTAGGAGGGAGTGAATGTGCAATACAGGGCTACTCCATACCCTGAAAATTACCCCTTCTAGTTTCTGATGTGGCCAATAGCTCCACTTCTCCTCCACCTCTGCCAGGAGTTTAAATGAAATTGGTTTTCATCTGTTTGTGAGAAAAGCAGAACTGGTTATAAGTACTATACACCTATGGCAGATTATATGAAATGAAAGCAGAAGCAAAGGAGGGTGTCTGAAGCAGTATTTTAAGCTCTACAGATTTAACAATACTTAATTTGAAAAACACACATGCAAGCAGAAGAAAACTGTTAACATCAGTATACTTTATAGCAGGAAAGAGTGAACTCAGCTTTGGAGCTGATCTCCCAGGGGAATATATGTTACCGTTTTCACTCAGAAGCCACCTGTCTCTTCCTGGAGGTTGGACATTTTCATTTATTCATTTATTTATTTATTTTGCTATCAGGTCTGTAGCAACCAGGATTTTTTATTTCTTTTCACTTTTTTTTTTTTTTTTTTTTTTTTTTTTTTTTGGTTAACAGTTATTATTAGATTTTCTCTTATAAGCCTGGTTTGATTTCTGAGAACCTGGGAGCTTTCAAGTATGCAACTTGAGAAGTGGGAGTGAGCCAGTGCTTTAGTTGAAGATCTGCATTTATGTGTGTGTGCCATTACTAGACATGAAAGAAAGTTATAAGGCCTGAGACATTCTGGACTGCCAATGTGAAGCTCATCCATATGCACACAGTTTGTGATTACTAAAGCATTTTTATCAAATATTAAGCTGCTGATGCATACTAAATCTTTGTCCAGACCTCTAATCTGAGATACAATTGAAACTCATAATATAGCTCTGACAAGTATGAACATCCTCACTCATAGCCTAGCAAGCCAGTAGACATATAGGTTAGCTTTCATACTCATCCAGACTCTGCCCTCTGTGAGAAACTGGCTGCCAAGAGCACTAGGGTCCAATGAGGTCACCTGGGGAATAATGGGCTGTGATCTTTCTGTCTGAGACATCCCCCTGACCACTACATCTGGTGTGAGAAGATGTCTCAAGAACCAAATGATACATATCACCACTCAATCTGATTTAACTGGACAGAAGACAGACTGGTGAAATACTTTCGCCTGAAACACATTTTGAATTTTTTGCTGGGCAATCACTTCCTCTGTAGGACTATTGGGACAGATGGAATAAATTCATGCATGAGCACTTTTCTTTCTAGAAATTTAACTGCACTCATTGAAGCAATATACTATAACGATCCTTCTCCCTCATGGCATTATACTGTCACCATTTACCTTACGAATTAGTAAAGATGTTAACTTGTGCTTCAGTAACAACCTTTAACCTTTGACAGATTAATCATATTTTATCACCAAAAAACAATCAAAGTATCAAATTTTATAGATTTTTTTTCATGCTTTTTGTAACAATTTAACACTACATGTATATTCACTTTTAGTGTTTTTTTGTTTTGTCCCCCCCCCACTGGAAGGGTGTGGTAGTTTAGTGGATGAGCCAAACATCTTGAACTGACATGCTTAAATTTGAGTTAAAACAAAAAATAGGGGAATTCTACAACAGTAGATGCAAAATTGCTTCCCTTTTCTGTTCTACTGGAGAATTCCAGGTAAGGCAGACAAGCACAGACCCACCATTTCTCCAGTGTTTCTCTCTCAGGCTTATTTTTTTTTTCCCAGGATGCCATATATATAAACTCCTAATATCTCTCCTTGGCTTTTGGACATGTTCTTTATGGTTAGACTAAATAGATTCCTGTTATTAGAGTGATCCCTTTGCTCATCTCTGAGTGGGCTCACTCACACTCTCCTTCTGGAAAGTGAGACTGTTTTCTACATTTTCCTCTTCACACAAGACCGATTCCCCTACTCCTGTGTTGCTGTATGCTCTTTTTCAAGCCTACTTTCAGAACCATGTGCAATTTATTTAATTCCAGTCTTTTCATGCCTCTTACCTCCCAGCTAGCACTCTATCTCAGCTTTTTCTGACAGTTTCTAGCAGTAACACACCATACTCTCTAACCAATCCATAAAATAGAGGAAATATGGATTTTAGATTTCACAAGCAGGATACCATAGGTGCAGTGAGATTAACCAACATGACCGTGATTTTTCAGGAAGTCAATGACAGAGCACAGAGTACAATAACTCTGAAGGTGCAAATGAGTCGCCTTTGCTGCATGGACTGGTATGTTGATCATTTTTATGAGAAATCACATTAAAGTAAATTCTATTTAACTATGTATGGCAATAAACCATAGACTATGAGCAGCATGTCAGCAAATTGTCACTGAATGTATAACACTTTCCTGAATTTAACAGAGCACATCCACATCTTGCCACAAATGTCAAGCAAGCAAGAGAACTGTGCTATGCTGATAACTCTTAGAAATCCATGACCAGTTTCATAGTCATTCCTGGGTTTTTACCTCAGAGGCCCAGATTCAGAGGTCATGTCCATATGTAAGAGTTTCACATTTCATAAAAAGTTTCATAAAAGGTGTCTAGGCTTACTGGTGGAAAAACAAAACAAAACAAAACAAAAACAAACAAACAAACCAAAACAAAACAAAAAACACCATAAAGCATGATCTTTAAAGACTCACATACCAGAGAGCAGATATAAACAAATAGATCTGCATGCAATTTTCTTATTATTTTAGCTATCAAGCTGACCATTCTAGGGATATTTCACAACAATGCTTGGGGTTGGTGATGTTGCTTTTGAATATTATATGAATGGAGCCTATATTTTTGCAAACCATCTCAGCTGAAATTTAGTTGGAGGTTTACGAGTCACCAAACCAAACCAAACCAAACAGCTCACACACTTTTTGACCCCTTTGAAACTCTAATTTTTTACAAGTGTTTTGCCTTATACTATTTTTATATTGCAGTAGAGCATAGGTAATCCTTTATATATTTTTTGCTTTTTAAACGTGAATTCAATTCGATTTGATTGCACTTTCCTTTTCTTATTGCTAAAATTCACATTCTATAGGCAGACAGACCATCATGACCAAACCTAAAATCAATGAGGTGAAACTGCCAAAGTATCATCAAGGAAATAATACTCAGTTTTTACAAATCTTGCAAAGAAATGAGGACAAAAAGAAGACTAGGCAGTACATTTTGCATTAAGATTTGGAAAACCCCTGAGGTGGAGGGAGGTTGGGGTTTGGCCAATTTGTGATACTCAGCTCTGTGTCTGGATTCAGCTTTCCAAAGTTTCCAAAAGGCAAGGGGTGTGGAGGAAGGAGAGGAGTTGGATTCCGAGTTTTTGGGTTTTGGCCCATCTCTTGCACTAGCAATTAATGAGAATGCCTGGACAGCACAAAGCATTCTTTGAAATGTTGAGCCAGCAAGATATTCAAGCAGTGGAGTCATATTAAAGAAACCCTTTTTTCTTAGAGAGTTTTGGATATCAAAACACGAGTGAAGATGCCACGTGGACAGAACACCCATTCAGTCACACAGAGAATATTTGCCCACACATTGGCCATGTTAAGAAAGATGACATCAAATAGCAAAGATGATAGTACAAAAGCACCCAGTGATCTGTTTAAAAGCTGGACTCAATGCTGTTATTGTGACAATCACAGGGATGGAAAAGAATTGGGGGGTTAATGTTGAGAAAAAAAAAAAAAATCTTTCATTTAGAGCACAAAACACCTTTTAAAATACAGAAAGATAAGAATATGTCATAAAACATGAGGTTAAGTAGTAGGATTTTGAAACACCACAGAGCTCAAATGGCTACAACATGCACAGAAGTGGAAAAAGGTATTCAGTGAAATATTTGAAACATATGGTTTTTGTTTATGTTTCTTAAAAATATTTGAGAAAAGTGAACAACTCCTACCTGTATACAATCGTGACCATGAATGCACTATTATATTGTAACAAAAATGTATTTATAAGCAACCAGTAAAATACTGGAAGAAATTATAATGTATTAACTAGGAGGCTATCATGTTCCATATTAAATTTCTCAGCATGGCAGCTCACTATGCAAAAACCAGCAATTTCTACTTGATGGATTAAACAGTTTCAATATGGTAGAAATACGGAAAGCAGTGAAATAAGATGGATAGTATTTGCCTTTAGAGCAAAGCAGAAATTTTTCTCACTGCCAGAGAAACAGGTGAAAAATGAAATAATTTTTGTTTTCTGTGTTTACATCTGTTGAGATCTACTGACCTCCTGGTTTGAACTCATGAGGGCTGGCAAGTGATAATTCAAATCCATACTCAGATTGAATCTTCACAGAAAACTTTCTTTTTAACAATACTTAAGAAACCATCATGGCTGGTAAATATATGAGTAGCTTGCACTGAGTGAGGCATACTCGAGATTATAGAATCCTCTCATTCATAGAGGAGATCAGGAATAATGAAAGTGAACTCAGTGGGATATTTTGCAAACTACAGCAGGTAAAAATTGAAGGAAAAATCTTTTTTTATATGAATTTTAGTCTGCATTATACTTTTCTTTTTCATGAAATCTAATGTGTGTTCATATCATCTGAACTTCAAAAATAAAAACCTTTCATATGACAATCAAAGATAATAAGCACCCAATCATGGCACTATTCAACACAAACTACAATTACAAATACTCACTGAAAAAAATGTCTGTTGAAAAAAACTAGCTTGACCAAGAGCATTAAACCTTCTCCTTAAATAAGAATCACGTGATTCTCCAATCAAATCAATTACTGGAGTAGACACAAATTTCTGAGCATTGGAAAAAAGGAATATTTGCTAGTAAAACTCACTGGCTTTTATCTTTAAAATCTGAGTCAGCCAAACAAGAACTTAACATTTAGCCTTAAACTCCATGCACAATCTCTTTTGATCAAGCTGGTCAACATACATTATCAAAACGTATTAAAGGACACGTGAAAAGACAGCAGATAATGTGGGACAGAAAATCATGAAGGACTTGGTTGGCTGAAATTACTCAGAGTCAGAAAGCAAATTATACAGTTAGATACAGATCTACATTTATGATCTCCAGTAACTTTGTCAGAAAATAAGGGAATAGTAGTTCTTTAATTGAATTTCAGGACTAGTTTCATTGTAGAACTGTCATTTTTACACACACTTAATGGTACAAAGCCTGCCATGCCACATTTTTCATGGGAAAAGCATGTAAGATTGAGTCCTGCATCCTACAATGATTCAGATATTTAACCTCCGAGGACATTCTACAGATAATTCTACAGATAACTCTACAGATTCATTCTACAGAGTTTCTCATGAGAAACTACCATTGTCAGCATTGTTGCACCATGCATGTCTTATTCCTAAGGCACACAGTAATTATGAGAAATGTAAGAGAATGAAAGGATTTTCCTTTACCTGTGAAAGAGAAAATTACAGTCCCATCATATTTGTATGACACAGATTATCTGACAGCTTTTTACTGGCCCTTTTTAGTCACCTTTCTACTGGCCCTTTTTAGTCACTTCTTATGACAGAGTGGCCGTTATTTTTGCAACATCTATGATCTTGGATGAACTCATAATTATAACAGAAATATTGTCATATATTTTTAAAATAACCTCTTGAAACCACCATTCTAATTTTCCTGTCACTTTGTCTATTATTTTAATCTGGTGCCATTTTCTTTATTTAAGCAGTTTATCCACTGAAACATTTGTATATCATGCATATTTGTTTCCAAAAGCTACCTCCATGATGTACTACATAATCTGTTCTACATTTAACTTATAAGCACTTTTATGGAGATATCTTAATGCAGTTTTTGGCTTTATCTTCCTTCTTTTATTTGAAACTTGATTCATAAAATTTGCTTTTATGCATCTTTGACATTAACAATTGTTCTGACCACTTAGGTTTGCAATTTTATTTGCCTAGAGAACAACACTGGAGTTGATAAGAAATGTTCTTGCAATGGAGTATGTCTTTATTCAGAGAAAGAGTATTACAGGACTACAGGCTAAAAGTCATTCTTCTGGAAAAGCTTTGATGTAAGAACTGTATCTAAATCATGAAAGACCATGAAGTGGATTACCTACACAGTCCTAATTGCTTACTATAATTTTACAGTATTGTTTATACGTAAAGTTTTACATTTCTCTGGTATGTGTTACTTCTGCCTTCTCCCCTTCCCTCTTCTGACTTTGACCACACATATATGGACTTGTTGCTGTGTCAATGTGAAGAGTAAAAGATAAATTAGTGCAGACATGTCTGTATTGTGGGCCTGCAATTTATCTTCTCTGTGAATTGTTAGGAGAGGTTGGTTTCTTTCATTGGTAATTCTTTAACATTTATGAGTGAAGACCTTCATTACACAAAGAAAGAGTAAGTGATATGTGACTGGATAATAAAAGACTGTCAACACATCGATAACTTCCTGCCATGCCATCAGCAGCTGAAAAGCTAATGTGGGTGAGTTGTGGAGATAAAATAACAGCTTTCATACTAACCCAGCAATACAGTTAAATAGGCCCAATAGACTATACTATGATATATATTTCTTTATCTGTATGAAATATCAAAAAAATTCAACTTCCTGAAGTCTATACATAGACTTCTGGTGGACATCCAGAAGGGTGTATGCCAACTAAGGATCTGTATTTGATGGGGAGAGGAGAACCACTTAGAAATGCTGTGCACCAGCAATAGGTAATGTTTGAGTATTCTGTTTTTTAAAAGTCACTTAGCAACAGAGCTTATTAAACCAGAAGTTTTAGGTATCTCTAATACAGCTCCTACAGTGTCATCCATAACAATTACACTCTGTATTTCTAAGATATTTCTATCCAGTAGTGCTTGGATTCCATTACCTGATGTAAGCATTTAAAAGCAGTCTTTTCTTAGAGTCTTTAAAATAAAGATTGAGAGGCAAGATGTATACCATTAATCCCACTGCCGCACTAATATTCACAGTCAGAGGCAGTACTCCCAAAGATACATCGACCTCAATGAATAAGATGGCACGTAAAAATGAGGAATGCCTAGTAAACATAATGCATATTTTAGAATCTCTATGCAAAGTGTTTGACAGACTATGAACTTAGGCAGTCTTTTCAGTGTTAGCCACGTTAAACTGAGGTTTTGCAATTTTGGGGGTATGCCTGTTCTTTAGTATATTTACCACCATGTGGTCTTTTATTTTCTGTATTCAGATGTGGGAATCTGAGATACAGACAAGTTAGGTATGTGGACAAGTTAGTTGGCTTAAAATCACATGAAGATCCTCTGGAAGATTTGTGGTTCTGGTCAGTGATCACCAAACCACTCTGTACCTACTTGTTTGACTGGTAAATAAAGAAAAAAATTAAGCATATGCTCAGATGTCGCATATCCTCAGATGTCACATACTTTCTGTTTGAAGTAATGCTGCTTGAGGTTATTTTAATTAAACAGAACCCTTAATTATCTATTATGTCATACAAACGAAGTAAAATCCACCATTCCACCCTTTACAGTGATAGGGATAAAATAAAACAAATATATTTCATCAGGATACAAATTTTGTCATTGAAGGGTACCCAGAGCTCCCTTTAGAAATCTGGTGCACCCATCCAAGGACAGCATTCAATAAAACACTAGTTAAGTTACTGGTCATAATTTTCTCAGCCTTGGCTTTATTTCCCTCTCCTGAACCATGAATATAGCAGTAGTTCCACTACTTAAAATGAGGAAGATGCAGAGCTGGGTTAAGGCTCCCCTCTGCATTTTAATGTTTTTTAAAAAGTAGAAAAGGAAAAAGAAGTACTTTTTACTGCATAATAAAAAATAGAGACTTATTCTGCCGTAACAAATAGCCCAGTGATTCCAAAGAGAATGTACTGGGTGTTGGTCAGGGGTATCAAATTCTGCAGCTGAGATTCAGCACTTGAGGAAAAAGACATCCTTTTCCACCTATATTTTTCTTCCACTCATTGTATGTTTTCTTTTATTCTTCTGGGAGACACTGAGTCTGAATATTTTAGTACAGCATCACCATGCAACATGGAGACTTGGAGACTGTACTGTCACTGTTTTGCAAAACACTGTACTGGACCTGCACAGACAGAGAGCTTGCCATTTCCCCAGTTTATGTACTACTGCACCACACATGAAAATACCTTACACTTTGTTCAAGGTTATTGCTAGAAGGGAAAGCAATTAAAGTGAGCCTTCATTAGGGAGAAATAAACATTAGTTTAATTAAACAGCATGTATTTAGATTCCAAATAGTATTTTTCACAGATAAAGTTTTAATATTCTTCCCCCCTGTCCCTCCCTCCCCCCATCTCTCTCTCTCTCTCTCTCTTTTTCTTCTTGTTTCCATTGCAGTGAGCACTTTCACAACAGTGATTCTCACTGAATGTGAGGCTCAGGAACATGGATAATTGATTGCATTTCAGAGAATCATTTCCTGACCTTTAGCAGGAACAAGACATAGGACTTCATGTCAGGGATAATCCAACTGAAAACAGCAGTTTAAGTTCTGATGACTGACCTGTTCTTCATCTCACTAGTCTCATAAAGACAGCACAGGAGGTAGAGCACTATAGAGAGGATTCAATTGCCTCTACTTGGCAGCCATAAAACAATGCATCTTGGAATAAATAGTGCCAGATTTTTCACTGTTAGACACACAGTTACTGGCTTCTACATCACAAGATTTTTGAAGTGCCTTGTGTGACTGAAGACTTTTCATGATTTTTTTTGCAAGCACATAAATACATGCTCCCTCAATGTGTGCTTGTGTCATCACTTCTGATTTATCCCGTTTCCTTCCTATTTATCATGACTGGAGCAACTAATACAATTTCAGGGAACATAATTAGTCACATTCCCTGAAAATGTTCTGAGCCAAAGATATCAGGCACTTATATAATTAATTACAGGTGTTGGTGCCTCACGAGAGGGCTTGCAAAGGTACATTCATTGACACTGAAGTGCTTCTGTGAAAAGTGGATTTTTTATTTTTTTCTAAGAAGTGGTGGCCTGTTTTTGTATAGTTCCTTCTTTGCATTGACCTGACATGGCTGCCTAATAGTCTGAATATGAGATAGTGAACACTTCTGGCAATCCACCGAACAGCATAGAATCAGGTTTTTATGCTTGTTATACTGATAAGTATTTCCAGTTATAACCTTCTATGGAAAGAATGTCTCATCCTCAAAATACAGCCCCAGAGATTAACAACAAAGTACCCACTTTCATAAGCAGGATAAATAAGGCATTTGCATGAAAACAGATTTACAGCCACAACAACCAGAAATATGCAAACCAAATCATCAGTATTTTTAGTGCCATTAAGTCAGCACGTTATATTTTGTGGGAAGAACTGTTAAATACAGTCATGATATTTAATGGCATGCCTGTAAGAAATAACATTCCTTATTGACAGTGAGGGGTCTGGAGCATGGGGCAGAGTTGTAGCAAAGAGCCTTCATGGTGACTGTTTTCATACTTTTTACAATATTTGTTCCATTTCTTATCTAAGAAATGCCATTTGAGCCAGATACTAATGAATATTCTTTCATATGGACTGCACACGCTTTTAGGTTTAATTAGTGCCTTATAAGGAGCAGCTTATCTGTGCAAATTTTCAGTGATGAAGGCACTGTGCTTTGGCAGGGCAAGGTGTCCAGCCAGACTGCGGCTAAAATGGGGAAGGGAGCACAGCCTGATAAAGGTCTTGTCTTACCCGCATTCCCCAAAAGGGGCCACCCGAAGCCCACCTACATGCAGGTGTACACATGATGTGCTACCAAGAGTCCCTCCAGGCCGACGGCTGGCTCAGAGCAAGATGAGTAGCCGACCGCCGCGGAGTCGCCGGCGGTGCGGCAGCCCCCTCTAGGGTATGTCGAGACGATCAGTCAGAGAACAGCAGCAAGACGGGAAGCAACTTGCAAAGGAGGGCAGGGAGACAAAATAAAGGACTAGCAAAGTCCCTCAAGGTCTCTTCGGGACAGAAAAAGGCTCACTCCAGCGGAGGGGTGTACCCTTAAGCATGCTGACAGTCAAGCTCCACTTCCACCACCAAACATACCACTGGGACCCTGGGACAAGGTGGTTACACTCTGAAGATGAGGTCTCCAGATTGGGGAGCAGAAGTGTAACAAGCAATAGATGACAGTATGCCTGCCATTGAGAATGTGAAATAGTTATATTAATTTAATTTTACTTTACTGGGTTAGTCCCAACTGTTTGAAATGAGTAGCAAGCGCTTATGCTATAGTCTTTCTGTATAAGATTAGTTCCTTTTCTTTTCCAGGTGAAAATAGCAGAAGTGTCCAAGATAAAAAGTGGACAGCATAACTGCTATAATGTGCTCCTTAATGAGCTCTTTTCTCCCATCGTTGTACTCTCTCAAAGAATTCAGTAATTCAAAGGAGATGGTGAAGTGCCCTGGAAATGACATCTGTCCCCTGATGTGAGGAGAGACTAGCAAAAATAACAGCTGGGAGCACATCATTTTGAAAAAGAGTTTCAGTGGCAATTTTTATGAGATTAGCCTGTGTTTCACATGGCTGCTGCTTTCTAAGCAGCACTGAGCAACAGAAATATCACATGGTCCTCTGGTAGTTATTAACATGCTTCTTATTGCACTGTTACTTCAGTGGCTGTGTTTCTAATTAAAAGATTGCTTCTGTGAATAACAATGTGAAATATTACTATGCGCTACCTTACTAACCTTTCAATATAGGCTATTCACTTTGTTCACAAAAATTGTCAGTACCTAGGAAAAAAATAACTGTTAGATTCTCAGTATGGCCCTACTGATTACATTTCTTCAATTGGATGATACTTGAAATATTTTTATTTTCAAACACTGAATAAGCAAGATGCTCACACAGTTTTATATGGAAAAGTAAAATATGCAAGATGCTCACATAAGTGAAAGAACTTATTTAGGCCCTTTGAATGTATTCAAAGCCTGCTTGGGAACAATATAAAAACTCTCATTCTTCTGCAACATAATGATACTTAATGCTGTAATATTCAATGGGCCAGATTAGGCCTTCAGATGAATTTACAGCTTCAAGTGAAGTCGATAGCCATACAAGTCCTGCAAACAGATTTTGTCCCTGTCAACAAAAGTGGCTTTTCTGCTTATACATCCTCCTTTGCTGAAGAACTAAAAACACTTGTAGAAATGCTTGTAGAAGATCAGAAAAAGCCTTTCTCGTGGGCATTCTGTCAACTCTTGATAACTTACATAGTGCAATTCCCTGAGAGCCGAGCACTGCATATCAAAAGCCCTGTGAAGCAGAATATTTTTTGGTCTCTGTCTGCAATGTCCAGCACACAGGACTGCAGGTTTACAGCTTGTAAGCATTAGCTGTGAACAATAATTATACTGTTAATTTAGAAGTTCACATAAAAAGTCTTTTACTTTCTGTTACACTTTATTCTTCTTTGCTTAGAAGAACAAATCTAAAAAAGCAACCCAAAAATAAATGTATGCAGAGAAAATTCAATATATCTATATCAAATCAATTTAAAAAGTCACAACTAGTTCTCTGATAATGCCAATGCCCAAGTTTATTGTCATAAGATAATGGTTTCTTGTGACTTGACTAGTATTGTAGGACAGGATGTTTGTGTGCACAGCAGAAGACACAGATATTGTCATGGTGATCAATTAAAATAACTCTGTTTTTCTTCTAACATACAACAGATGTAGACAAAGCCATTATTATCACATGTTGTTAATGCTGATACTGTAGAAGAATCATTTTTGCTAATGGCCTTTGGGATGATGCAGACCATACATGGATGACAGGCAAGAAGACAGCAGAAATGAGTTTGGGGCAAGGTGAAAGCTCAGCCTGTAGGTGCATGGGGGTGGCACCAGCAAGAGGCAAGAACAAAAAAACACATCTCTTGTAAAACCATAGCTTTGGGTGGTCCCTGTATTTCCACCAGCATGATAATACTCTTCTTTGTCCCACAGACACAGGTCCCAGATGCCCTATCTAGATCTGTAAAATCCCTCAGCTGATGCCATCTAGATTCTGTATTTGTGTTGAGTACAATGCTTGTTTTGATGCCTAAGCAATAACCACTTTTTAGTATTTATCTGAAAATTTTAGTATTTAGCTGAAATTTATGTGAGACCAAATCAAGCTGTAACTGTAAGCACCAAATAACAACGTACGTTGAATCTAGGATTTTAAAATATCTACATATATATTTCACTTGCAATACCATTTTTATAATTTGAACAAATCATAACAATGTGTGGTATTAAGTGATCTATCAGGTATAACATAGGTATGAAAATAAATACATCAATAATTTAATTTGATAATATTTGTTCAGAACACTCAAGTGCACTAAAAATAACAAAGTACATATTTTTTTCTTTACTGAAGATGCCCATTTTTTAACCATGAAAGTTTCTATCTCCGGGCTTCATTCCATCTTCCTTAGTTATTTCTGTTATTGTGCTTAGGACTTATATATTTTTTTCTACTCATGGAACAGATCAGAAAGTCTCTAATGCCCCTTCCCCTTTGCCCCTCTGCCTTTCCCTTTTCTCTCTCTCTCTCTCTCTTTTTTTTTTTTTTCCTTTTTTTTTGGGGGGGGGGGGGGGGGAGGGGGTAGGAGGAAAAGCATGTTTTAAAAGCATGTTTTAATTTTCTAATGAAAAGCCAGAAACAATAGATAAAATGTTAGTAAATAGAAAAATAACATTGTATACGTCTCTTTCTGAAAGAAGAAATACTTTTTCTACCTTTAAGTTATTTTATTTTAAATTAATGCCTTTTAAACCTACTGGCAAGCAATTGAAGATGGACTTTTGCTGTGTAGATAGGTGACAGACAATTATTTAAAATGTAGCTAGTTGGTAAAAATCAGAAACTACTGAAAGAATTGGTAAATTTAAAATTTATTCATATGAGGTATTAGTTCTGCAGAATCAAAATGGTTCTACTTTCATTGAAATATCCTGGAATCAATAGTCTAAGATTTTCCAAAATGACATTATACCTTTTAGGGGGAGAAAAAAATCCGAAATCCATTTTGTGTGGTGTTGCCAAAGATACTCAGTTACAACCAAAAGAAACCAAGATAAAGTTCAAATTGCCATTTATTGTTTTTATTTGCAGTATTTTATTTTATTTATTATTTAATTATTTATTTTGCTAGTTTGCAGCAGAACACATGTTCATGCTTTATAGGTTTTATTGTTTTCATAGATCACTTTGCCACATCTTACAAACCACGACTTAAGTAAAATATTTTTATTTTGCATTGCAAAATATTCCCATAGTACCCATGCTGGAGTTTTGTGTTTTACGGCTTTTTTTTTTTTTTTTTTCTTTTCCTTAAGCACAGGAGAGTTTGCTTCAGCATCCCCATCACAATTCCGTCTCCTGTCATCTTCTCTTTGGCAGAATCATTTTAATGCAATATTGCAGGCTGACTCTTTTCTACAACTGAAACAGAAACAAGACCCTCAGCAATGTCAGACATAGAAGACAGGCCTGGTCTTTAGTTTTTGAATACTTTGGCCAAAATAAATAAATAAATAAATAAAATGACTAAAACAGTTCAGCTACCAAAATGCTAAGGTATATAAAAGTAGGAGATTCTCATGTTTCTCTGAAAAGCCATGTTCAACAAAATGGCTGTCTCACACTGCTTGTTGGTGTTTTTTTTTGAATAACATGTTACAAAAGACTGTACTTACCAAACAAAATATAGTGTATTTGTGGCTGTCATGGTATCAGTATATTTAGAAACTGAATCTATTATCACAAAGAATTGTGTCAGTCACTGCATATTTCTTTGGCTGGTAGGAATAAGAATATGTTTGTTTGTTTGTTAGTTTGTTTTCCATTCAAAGAACAGAATAAAGGTAGGGATACAATATAGAAAAAGAGCATGAGATTGTATCATCTGTCTGGGTCACTGGACGATTGGAGACCTGTCACAGGTTCAGACTAGACAGATTCACCCACCTGGCATTCCCCCAAAGAACACAAACAATAAAGCAAAACAAACAAACAAAAAAACAACAATCAAAAAAGAGAAACCAAACCTAGACCTGTGTGCCTCAGAATGAGAGGTCAAAGACATTGATAACTGTAAATGTAGACCTTTTGTTGGCAATCAAATAATGATAAGTACAATTTTCTGAAAATAGGCCTTGTTTTGTCTGGATATTTTAACAATTTGATACCACTTAAACTGGCTCTTTCTGACTTCCTTGTAGGCAGATACGCCAAGTGGAAGTGATGCAGCAACAAGGCCCAGTGAGCAACACAGACTGTCCTCTGGCTGGAGAAGACTAGAAAGATGGCTGAACTCCAAGACTTCTCCATAGGAGACAAAATAGCTTGCAATGAAGAAGAGCTTTGGACTCTCATATTCAAAGAAAATAAGTCTGATAGACATGAAAAGCCAGAGTCTGAACAGCAGGAAATAAGGGGAATTATAGCACAAACTGCTATAGCCTAAGACTACAGGCTAAAGGCAAAGGTTATATTGTTTTTTTGTAAGCTGCAACCAGAGATCAACCTCTCCTGCAATCTAGGTTTTAATGATCATGCTGCTACAGACAAACTTAGATGAAATCTTAGAGAAAACATTTCTTGTTAATTAATGACTCAAAAAATACTACAAAAATGTGGGAGATGGTTGACAGGAGACCCCTCAGTTTTACATGACTAGATAGCTAAATACAACTGTTTAGCCTGCTGATGGTGCCTAGATCAAAGCAGTGATCTTCAGAAAAGAAATATGGAGTGTAAACTTTTTGCAAATGCTATTCTGCTTTTCTGTATATTTTGTTAAACTCACAAGACACTCAAAGAAAGAGCCTTATTCTCCTCTTGGCTGATAGTGACACAAATTTATTGGGTTCTACAAAATACAGGGAGCCTGTGCTCCTTGATGGCCAGCAGGAACTGAGATCTGAGAGTACACACTTAGAGAATGAGATCCTGTTCACAGTATGCAACTGGTTTTAATAGAAATGAGATACTTACTGCTGACATGATCTGCAGTTCCTGGGTGTATTATCCATTTTTTTAAGTTTATGAAATATCAGTGGGGGATCCATATCTACATATGTTATAAGATAATCTACATGTTTTATCTTCTCTTAGCCACTATAAGGAAAGCACAAAAGTTAAATAAACCTACTATGATAGCTATATGTTAACCTTACCAATGTGACTCGTAACAGGTAGTGATAATGGGATGTTCTTCTACTTCTATTTGATTAATATGAACTTGTTATTTTAGATACTGTACTTCTTGTTCACTGCTTCCAACAGCTGAAAATATTTAAAGTTATTATTCAGGTGTTAACCAAGGCAGAATGACTCTCCAAAATAATTGCCACATTACTCCAGACTTTTATTTTGTATTCCCAAAGAGTCCAAGGAAGGAAAGGGAAAAAGGAACAAGGACGAAAAGTTTTAAAACTCAGACTGGAGAGACAGATAAGCCATATTTTTCAGGCTTATGAATGAAAGCAATTTGTTTCAATCCAAGTATTTTCCAGCTGTTTCAAAGATATCTGTTGGTGATGTATTGCAGCCATCAATGGAGTTAAAATTTCTTAGTGTTACTCAGTACTATGTTCTTTCTCTGATGATCCAGTCAGAATTAGCTTATGCAGAGCTTCTTTAAATGATTGGTAACTTTCCCATCTCATGACCACTCACATTCTATAGTTTCAGATTTATTTGAAATGACAGTTTATGCATTAAATTGGTATGATCTGCACCTTAAGGAATATTCATAATTCAATGCCTACTCACTTCTGAAGGAAAATTCTGGTTGACAGGATACTTATGAGAAAATTTTGTGGGAATCTTCTGAAAAGGTTTGAAATGTCAGTCACACAGGCATAATATCAGTACGTATATCTTTAAAATTAAAGCAAGCAAAGGACAGGTATATTGACCATCTAAATAATTTGGCATTAAACATTGAGACAAAAAATGTGGAAATATCATCCAGACAAATAAATAAATAAATAAATAATTCCCATGACTTTGACAATATGCAAGCCACAAACAGCATTAATTTAGTACTGTTGCACACCAGAATTATGAAATCATAGACTAGTATTTTAGTTAGAATACTAATTTTAGGGTGAACACCCTCTCCCAATGCTTACAGGTCTTCCTCTATTCCTCTGTTGTGACAATTCTAAGGAAGTGTCCAAGGCTAGACTGTCTCTGTCTCTCTCTCTCTCTCTTTTTTTTTTTTTTTTTTTTTCTGATTTGACACAATTCCACAATTCAATCTTATGGGAAAAAGAAAAAGAAAAAAAAAAGTTATTTAATATATTTAATAAATGTATCCATTTATCATTAGGTGGAATCTTTAATCTAACCACTTTTTTATTACCTTATTTTCCTTACAAATTTTACTGTGTTTCAATTTATGGAGTAGCCCTTTTACATTTTTTTTTCCAAGTACAGAAGAATCAAGGGAGTTGAGGAGGGAGGGGTGTTGCGGGGGTGGAAAGTGTAAGGACAAAAGAGAGGCATGACTGGAGTCACTGACCCCTTGAAACCCCTTGCCCCCTGACTGACCCAACTTGGCTCTCCTCCTTCTCTTGCATCTTCCAGAACCCACTCAGCTTCCACAAGATAATCAAATTTTGCTGACCTAAGAAGGCGAATAAAATCATTCTGTCTTTATACATGAGGGATGGAAGGAGAGAAGGTTTTGATTGCACTGCTGAGAAGTCTGGAGCTGGCTCTGGAAATAGTCATACAATTTATAAAACACTAATACAATGCACACATTCCTGCATATTTGAAAGAGAGGGAAAAACATGTGAAAAGCAAGGGATTTGACTCTCCAGACCCTCCATATGTGGAATTTCCATCCACATCATTTGCAGTTCAGTATGTGAAAAGGCTTGCAGAAGCAAATCCAAAAGAATATGTAAAACCAGTAAAGATAGATACGTATTTTTTCATGTGAAACCTGAAGCATTTAGCTTACTTTACAGAACAGAGAGAGCTACCCTGAAGGCTTCTGTAAGTGTGATTCGACTTTAATCAAATTAGTGATTGAATAACTATGAAAGCAGAAATGTCATTTAATTAAATACAGTACCCCCCATCTAATACCCATTTTTTCCTACCCCACCACAAAAACAAAACAAAACAAAACAAAACAAACAAACAAACAAAATTCCCAAGGAAAATGTAAAATGCTTTTCTGAAGATGGTAGAGATTTACAGTATACCACAATGCAGTCATTTATTAAGCAAGGAAAACAAAGTCTTTGCAAAAAGTAATACAATATGTGATGGAAGCTGCAAAAGACATTAAGTCAAATTTAGAAAGTCTAAACTTGTGAATTCCAAGCACAGTTGTGTAATAGTGCCCAGAATAGTTCCAGCACACTAACAGAATGGACACAGAATTTATTTATTAATATGCATGTGGAAAATTTATTTCAGTAAATTTCTATTCAATTTTACAAGATCAGAAATTGATGTGTGAGATATACCACTGAAGAAAATTATTAAAGGCCACTAAAATCATACAGTGTCATGATTTTTGTCACAGCTTCAAGGATCAGGAAATGCATATTACAAAGGCAATGGAGAGTAGCTGAACTATAAAGTCTTTGAAAGAGTATAACTATGTTTTCAGTTATATTTGGACGATTAATGGCAGGAACAGGGAGATTTCATATATTACATGCAACTACAAAGTCCGAGAAAACAGACCAAAGCATAATTCAGCATAATATAATATAAAATAACATCATATTATAAAGGACCCTATGAGGCTGGAGCAAGGAGAAATGTATATAGTATATAGGAATATAAGAAATATTATATAGGAATATAAGAAATATAAGAAATATGTAAGAAAACACAGGAATATATCTTCAAAAAGGAAACATATCTTCATCAGAAATGTTGTGCTGAAACACACAGTAATAGTGGCCAGTTGAAACTTTGGTTCTGCCAGTTTATCTCAAGGGAGGGTCAGTACCTTGGACTCTCAAAATTCTGATAGGGAGGAGAATTCCTGCCACCCAGACCACTGAAGACTGTACATTTATAAAAACCTGACACTACAAGGCAACCCTACCTGGCACACTGCCTCACACAGGGACCTCTCACCTGCCCCAGAGCAGCTTGCAAAGGGAAAGCAAGGCATCCGAGCTCAAATTTTTTGAATCTTCTAATTAAAACATTTATAATTCAAGACAAAATACATATTATATTTTCTATAATGAAATACAGCAGCTTTATCAAGATGTTCCAAAATGTAAAGTTTTAGAAAAAGTTATAATTTCCGGAAGTCTTTCTAACTACCTCATCAGTGCAATTCTGAGCAGCAGTACACTCAGACATGGTGCTAAAGGAAAAGACTCTTACCTAATAGTTTTGGCAAATTTTTCTCCTTGGGCACCACAGAATTTTGTGGGTGCCATTGTGACATAATCTCTAATATGTAAGTTACATGCAAGACATGCCATAACATCTGTGAAATTCATTTCCTACTTTCAATAAGTAAATCCCTTCTTGCATTTTTTGCCCACACATGGTGCTGTAAAACCATAAATAGAAAACAGCACCCGCTCTGCTCTTCCTGAAAGCTTTAAAAGATTATGACAGGTTAAGTGTCATGAATATTTCTTTGTTTGTATCAGCTTTGAAGTGCCTTCTACCATTTGAAATATAGAAGTCATTTCTTCTGAGGAAAATGTGTATGATCTTCTTTTCCATACCTAATGGGGACTTCCGGTACCTAAAGGGGGCCTATGAAAAGCAGGAGAGGAGCTCTTTATCAGGGAGTGTAGTGAAAGGACAAAGACTAATGGGTTTAAACTAAAAAAAAAAAAAAAAGGAGATTTAGATTAGATATTAGGAAGGAATTCATTTTGGTGAGGATGGTGAGGCACTGGAACAGGTTGCCCAGAGAAGCTGTGGATGCCCCATCCCTGGCAGTGTTCAAGGCTAGGCTGGATGGGGCTTTGTGCAACCTGGTCTAGTGGGTGGAGTCCATGCCCGTGAAAGGAGTTTGGAATTAGATGATCTTTAAGGTCCCTTCCACCCAAACCATTCAATGATTCTATGATTCTTTGACATATGGATACCAGTTTGTATCTGTCACAGAGGAAAATGATATATTCATGTCCCTGGGTCATTCACTACTTTGAAGGTCTGAAGTCCTCCAATGACTTTCAAAAATACAGATAATGCTTCTGCATGTTGTGTTTCATGTCCCGTGATTCAGCTTATAGATATGAAAAAAACAACTGTCACTTATATACACATATGCTGATCACTGTAGATTACTTTTTCATATTAATATTAGTTCAACCATTAATTTGAGATCACATTTTCTCTTGCAAATTGTGTAATGGAGTTTGATGTGCTTTATTCCACACCAGTTCCATCTACTTTAGTAATCCTTTCTTATCCTGACCTGGAGCTCCACTGGTGTGAACATCAAAAAACACTGACATACAGTATGCTCAGAAACCATATTATAACACAGTAGTGTATATCTAATCATCTTCATATAGGGAGAAAAAGAAGCAAATATTGTCCTGACAACAGAGAGTTATCCATTTCTTTTCAAGGTGGAATAGAAACTGAGAGTACTTAAATATTCTGCATTCAAATGTACGTTTTGTGGTTTCCTGAGGTCAAAAATACCTACCTGCTTCTGTAAAAAATATGTCTTGCTCTAAAATGTCAGCCTTGTGTAACTAAAAATATTTTTTTAAAGTTATGTTTATTCACTGCATGTTAGACAATAACTCAGCTACATAGGCAAAATGATTTTAAAATGGGCATAATGAACCAGAGCAATGCAATAGGTTTGTGCTTATTACACAGTATAGAGCTTCCACAGACCCAAATGCTAAAAGGCAACTCACCAAGAAGTATGGTATGATTCTGAAGCTCACTTGTCATCAATTAAATGTGATCCTATAGAAAACTTCTGAACTGGACCCAACATTTCTGAAATAGCTATGCTTATTTTTTGCTACTGTCCCTTTCTCACAAATTCTAGAAAGAAAAAAAAAAAAAAAAAGGTTAGAAATTATATATATACTCACTAGGAGATTCAAATGCTATTTGCAGAGAAAGAAGAACATTTGAATAGGTCTGTTCTTGCAGCCTGGGAGATCCACAGGTTTTACTAAGATTCCAAAATTTTAATTAACATTTGCCTGAAATAGAAGGGATTCTGTGACATAATTATAGGAATGTCATAATCCTTTATTTATAATAATCTTATGGAACTGCTAGCAGGAACTGTGGAAAGGCAAAAGCTGTATATGATATGATGATTATACAGGAACAGCTACATAGAAAAATACAGTGGTGAGCTGAGTTGCTTCAGAGATTCCCAGTGTTGTCTCTGATCATCTGTGATGCTTTTTTTCTTTGGAGATGGCCTTTCCCTGGCAAAGCCAAAAGACCACTGGTAAACTGCATGCCTGGGCAATACTTTGCCAACACCTTTGTAGTTTATGCTCATGTCCCCACCCTGTACTCTGTATTTTGATGTTGAAACTCCATCATGTGTTGCCTGCTTAGCCAAGCTGGTCTCCTGATACGTCTGTGTATTGCAACAGACTGTTCTGAAGAAGGCTGTCCTGAAACCCTTGCCAGCTTTCCCCAAGTTCCTTGGCACTTCAGAGCTGCTTTCCATATGAACCCACCTCACTTCCAGAGGATGTCCAGATCAGCTCTCCTTGAGTGCAGGATCTGTTCCATGTAGCTCACAGGATCCACTTTCAGGGCTGCTACAGCCAATACCACAACATCACACCCATTCACATCATGGTTTCTGCTTCTGGGCAGCAGATCCTCATCACTTAGATGGACCCACCTCACCCTCAGTATGTGACTTGCAGACTTACTCAAGTTGTTTAAAGAAGACCTATTTCTTCATCCAACCCGGTAGCCCATAGTGCACACCCACAACCAGGTCACCTTCACTATGCCTGGGGATCCCACAGAGTTGTATTAAGGCTGCCAGTAAATAGGATGGTTCTCATAAAAGTCAGGCATGTACGCATAGTACTCTTTTCTTTATTACTGTTATTATTATTTTAAGTATTTTAACTACTTTTTGGAACTGCTTTCTGCTTTTAATAAATGTTATTTTAAGGAAGCTCTTCAGTTGTGGATTATCATTGTAATTAATCTGGAGGCAGTGGAAATGTAGAGCTCTCGACTCTAACACAGACAAGCTGAGATGATACTAGTTATACAGGGAGACTGCAACCCATATTTTACATGAGACTGGGAAAATTACTATTCTGTTCAGAGAGGCAGCTGGAAGTGGGACAGCTAACAGAAGTGCATGGAGATAGAGTGATGGAGGGAGAGGCAGAAAGAAGCAAAGGCTTATGTTGCTCAGATGTCACAGCAACATAGCTCATCAAATGGCAGAACAGCATGCAAGGGAAGGTGATTCAAAATTCCCTTAACGAGGTCAAGGTTAGTACAATTTAAAAACCTTTAATCTTTTTGCCTCCCCTATAATCTTGCTTATTGCCCTTCTCCAAAGGGGAGGAATAGTATCTGTAGGCATAGGGGCTGAAAATAAATAAATAAATAAAAATCAGACTAAAAGGCAGGATGAAACCAGAGAATCATGTCACAGACTCCACTTGTATAGTTACCTAAAAGTTGATTATTATTATTATTATTATTATTATTATTATTATTATTATTATTATTATTATTTTACTAGTCTTTCTTTCCTGGAACCAAAGCAAAAATTTGAATTCCTGTTTAAACTAAGCAGAAAGTAATTTCTTTCCATGAAGCAATAAAACCACCATGAAGATTGGGTATGTGGCCAGATTTGTTCCAGAAAATAAAACACCAGTTGGCCTTCAGGACACCAGAGAAACACCCTGGAAAAATTAGTAAAAGTGGGTTCCAGGAAGAACTAAGGAGCTGATACAGTTAGCCACCACCAAATAAGAAAGAATTCATGTACAACAACTTTATAAACATGACACTCTAGAGTCTGGAGTGAAGGCTGGATGGTTCAGTGACTCCAGAACAATACAAACAGTAACTAGCTTGACTTCTACCCATCCTTGAGCAAAGCTTTTTTCCCCTAAAATGTTTCCTGTCTTTTCTCAAAAGAAACATTAAAATTATTTTAAAATCAATAAAAAAAGAAACCACTCATTTTGGTAAATCTCTGTATTTTCTGTGTGATTGATTGTGAGGAGGAACTATTCAATACTACTGGATTCTGTTTGGCCTTCTTTTCCCCTTCTGTACAGGCCAGATTCCAAAATAGTTAAGTATCAAAATATTTCTTTAATACACAGGGTACTTATTTCAAACTGCTTTTTTATATATACATTATACGTACAATGATTTCACATAGCAATATTATTTGTTTCCTGTGAATGTTTATTTTTTATTTTAAGAATAGCCTTACTCTAGTTATTAAAATATGAGAGTAGCAGTGGGTAAGGAGTTTAGATGTTTGATTTGAGGAGGCAAATCAATAATTGTCTGATAATAATATATATGTTACAGAGGTATTTCATTTCAGAAAAGAAGGACAGAAAATTAGAAAGTTATTTTTCTGCTAGTAATGTTTTCCCTTTCTGGGAAGAATTATACACAGAAAACCAGTCATAGGTATTTAGTGCATATAATACAGTTGATGTTCACTTCAGTTTACGCAGTCTGCTGAGATACCACTTTTTCCCTGTCTATTGGTGGGAAATTATTGTGCTGTTCCAGTTATTCATTGATAACTGTGAGAAAATTACTTTTAACTATTACTAATTTAAGATAGTTTGTAGTTGAAAAGTCAAATGAGATATTTTCCTTCAATAAATAAAGAGTAGTGCATGACTATACAGGAGCTTTGGGAGATTGCACTAAAGTTAGGTTACGAAAGTAAAGCATTACTTACAGTATGTTACAGATGAATGTAGCAGCAGAGCTACAAGCTATGAGATATGACTCGTTTTTCTGTAACAGTCCAGAACAGTGTAGCTTTTTTTTTTTTTTTTTTTTTTTTTTTCTAAAAGTACTTTTAATCATGCAGAATAGCAAGGCATCAGTCCATTTGCAATGAAATAATGTAAACACGTGTGCATATGTATTTTCCAGTCTGCCTTTACCTTCAGAATATGATTGCCAAAACAATAACAAGAACGTCTGCTTAGACATACAGTATTTTTTCTCAGCATTTTTGTTGTGTTAGGAACATGTTCAAAGGTTTTCTGGGTCAGAACAAAGGTCCTCACTACCTGACTTCTAAAAGTGGCCAAAAGCAGATATGTAGGAAGGAAGATAAACACAAGAAAAAATGTAAGGATGAGAATAATCCCAAGCATGAGAATAATCAGCACTCAAAACAAACACTGATTATGAATATTTACTACTATTTTTTATCAATAATTAAATTATCTTTATTAACCCCAGCAACATAAAATTAAACAACACACTAAAATACACAAAAATGTGCTTGAACAGTCACTTTTCCATATCCAATCTGATCTTTTCAGCTAGAAAATGGTCACAGAACTTGATGGAAAACTCAAATTTTTAACCTTTTAAAGAGGGAGCAATAACCAGAATATTTTCCAGTTTGAGCACATATACTACAGATGGGACCAGTTGGCTTTAAATCAGAATTTCCTGAAAGTTTGTATCTGGTATTCTGCTCTCTGCTTCCCTATATTTTTGATTTATTCCTTTAGATGTTGCAGCCCAGAACACTTCTTAAAGTTCCTATGCATGCATATGCATGTAATCATTTACAAATGCAAAATCTGAAATAAAGACAAAAAAGAACTTGTTCATTTTAAATTAGACATTTAATTAGATGTTTGGCAGTGTCATTCTGTTTTAATATAATTCCTATGGATGTGGTTTATGAAAGACATGCATATTTTATTTCTCAGCATTATATAAGAGTTGAAAGCTTGTAATCGCCATATATCTTTACTCATAATGGGAAAGCAACTCATAAATAGCAGCTGAAAACCTGTCTGTCTAAGAGCTGAGCTATAGCTAAAGTTTTAAGGGAAAACTAGTAGACTGTGTTTTAAGTAGCCTGGGTGTCAAGGAATGTAAACTTTAAAAGAAAACCTCAAGGCCTGACTCTCAGCTGATGTAAATCAGACTAGTTGTTTTACAAACTGATACAGGATTACACCAGTTGAAGACTGGCTCTGATTCTTGATCCTTAATTACAGTCTGATCCAAAAAACAAAGTTATATGGAGAGTAGGCTTCTTAGGAGACAAAGTACAGCATTTTTATTAATCACATGAATACACAAATCAACTGGTCTTTGCTTACATTTAAATGAGAACATCCTTATAGAGCGCAAGCAAGTTTACACTTAGCTAAGTCACACCATTACTAATGCGAAATCCACTTTACTCCAACACAGGTATCTTCCTTTCTAAACATGGATGACTAATGTCCTTCAGCTCAGCAGCAAAGTTACTCGAGTCTTTTGGGTAGACCAGGGTATACAGCAGCATTGCCCAATTTCAAGTTGCAGTGATTTCACTTTCTCTTCTGAACTTCTTTTCTGTTTCTGTATGACATACTGACCTACAATATGGTTCAATAAGTTTGGCAACCAATGAAGCCTACTGACCCCTAGGAGTTTAGTTCTTTTTGATGCCAGTACCAATGCCAATTTGCATGCAAAGAACAAACACTGGGAGTCACCTCCAAATTCTACAGGGAAATCAGGAGCCAAAGAAACTCATATTTTCAAGGCTCTACTGCACCCTTCAAGCCTGAGATATAGCGGTTAGAATGTGAGTAGCAGCCAGCTTCAAAAGGAGATAACAGGTAGAACATTTTTGTTATGTATATATATTTTCAAATTAAATGTTTATTTTCAAAAATAAAAATACTTTTCAATAGTCAGGAGACTTGCTATCACTTGAAGTATCATTGGTTGTCTCTCAAAATCTGGATATTACAGAGTTTCTGTTCCAATTTTTAAACAAAATTTAGTTTTGCTGAAGATAATTACATTCACAACCCAGCACACCACAGTTCTCTAAATATAAAACAAATGCAATGTCTTCATGTGCAAGCATGAAGATGCTCTCTGCTTTCAGCTGTTGGGAGGATGGGTCAAGTTATGCTTTCTTAACCCCCCCCCCCAAAATGTCCCGCTTACTTCAATGTATGTAACATTTCACTCCATCTTGGGATGCCTCTCTATCAAACTAATTGGTTGTTGGCCAATTTTCTTAGGCTACCTTCAAGGATGCTGACTGATTTCATATCTCATTTTAACGTAATTGAGAACTGCCTTTATACGTGGACGAAATCCATAATGTGTCATCGAAAATGTTATTTTTTTCTGTTCTTTAAAAATGTTCTGGCTTATATTAGAGAAAGAATCTTAAATGAAACAATCAAATTATTGACTGAGTTCATTCCTTGTTGAATAATTCAGATCCTTAATATTAATTCCATTGAAGCCCACTGGTGTAATGCCTAACAAATTCAGTTAAAATAAATTTTAGTATGTTGTATATACTAATATAAAATACTAATGAAAGCAATGGAAAGGCAATACTGTAAATAAATGAATACTCTAAGAAATTATGTTGCTCCATGCCCTTAATAGATAATTAACAAAAGACCATGTTAATGATACTGTTACTTCCAAGAGGTTATTGACATATCTTTTCCAGTTTCTTAGATCAGAGTTCAAAGAAACCTGTTTTTGTTGTAGTTGTACTGTTTTTTGTTTGTTTGTTTGGTTGGTTGGTTTTGTTTCTTAGTGGCATGGTTCAGGAAGAAATGCTAGCCATGATACTTCCCCCATGGCCCACAGGGCATGACCTAACCATGGGCTCCTAGGAAATACACATTGTCTGTGGAATTACAACTGTTTCTCAATAGATTCTTCTGCAAGTATTTCTTCTGTAGTCTGATAAGGTAGATCTGCTCCTGCTGAGTACTGAGCATGGCAGAAAATATCACCTATACAGAAGGTCAAAAAGGGACAGACTCCTTCATACCAGACTGTCTGAAACTAAATATTGTCTGAGCGAATGGATACATATTATTCTGTCATTTTTGAGTCATTTTCTGTCTGTGTTTAGGATTTTGGATGCCTTTGAATGACTCTAGAATACACTACACAGAGTTTGTTGTATTAGTTTAAAATAGTTAATTTTTGAATATATTCAAAGTGAATTCTGTGTATAACAGTAGTAACTTAAAATTCCCTGGTTTGATTTATGTAAGATCTGTACAACTGATGTCCTTGTCTAAATTTTGGGAAAATGAAGGAAACTTAGTTAAAAGTAATATTAGCCTCTAAATATTAATATGGTAAAAGAGGCCACCAATGAAAGAAATCCATATGTTTCCAACCTGTCCAAAATGTAACATGTGGACTTGTATAAGCAATGAGATGGTTTTGAGTTGTTCAGTCTGCAGTCTGAACAACTGGGTAGTATTCCTGACTTTACATATTTATTCAAACCATGTAAACTCTCTACACTTCAGTTTCGCTTCTTAAATAATAACAAAATTACTCATTTTGTTTTGTGAGAAGCTAAAATATTTTTACGTCAGTTCAAGGATCCTCAGCATAAAATACACATGAACTTGAATTCTCATACAGAACACAGAGAATATATTAGAAGAATAACATGAGGCAAGATGAACTGTAGACCTGTAAATGAACTAGAGATATAAGCTACATAAGATTGAGAGAAATAAATACAGAGGCAATGAGGCCAGCACTGTTTTCTGGAAGCGTGTTTCTGCCCAATGTTTTCTAGCATGTGGCTGTCTTGTGGATCTTTTCTCATTAGATACTGTGTTCAGCTTTGGGCCCCTCATTACAGGAAGGACATAGAGGCCCTGGAACATGTCCAAAGAAGAGCTACAAAGCTGCTGAAGGGCCTGGAACACAAGTCCTGTAAGGAGGGGCTGAGGGAACTGGGGTTCTTTAGTCTGGAGAAGAGGAGGTCCAGGGGAAACCTTATTGCTCTCTACAGCTACCTGAAAGGAAGTTGTGGGGAGCTGGGGGTTGGCCTATTCTCGTAGATAACTAGTGATAGGACTAGAGGCAATGGCCTTAAGTTGTGCCAGGAAAGGTTCAGGTTGGAAATTAGGGGAACTTTCTTCTCAGAAAAGTAGTCAGGCATTGGAATGGGTTGCCCAGGGGGATGGTAGAGTCACCATCCCTAAGGGCGTTTAAGAAAAGGTTGGATGTGGTGCTTAGGGACATGGTTTAGTGGGTGATATTGGCATTAGGGGGAAGGTTGGATTAGATGATCACAGAATCACAGGATCATCTACGTTGGAAGAGACTTCCAAGATCACCTAGTCCAACCTTTGTCACTAACAAGTCCTCCACTAAGCCATAACACTAAGCTCTACATCTAAACGTTTTTTAAAGATCTCCAGGGATGGTGACAAAACCACTTCCCTGGGCAGCCCATTCCAATGCCTAACAACGCTTTCAGTAAAGAAGTTCTTCCCAATGTGCAACCTAAACCTCCCCTGGCACAACTTTAGCCCATTCCCCCTTGTCCTGTCACCAGGCATGTGGGAGAATAGACCAACCCCCACCTCAATACAGCCTCCTTTAAGGTACCTGTAGAGAGCAATAAGGTCACCTTTGAGCCTCCTCTTTACCAGACTGAACAATCCCAGCTCCCTCAGCCACTCTTCGTAAGACTTGTTCTCCAGGACCCTCAAAAGCTTCGTTGCCCTTCTCTGGACTCGCTCGAGTACCTTGATGTCCTTCCTGTACTGAGGGGCCCAAAACTGAACACAGTACTCGAGGTGCAGCCTCACCAGAGCTGAGTACAGAGGGGCAATTACTTCCCTAGCCCTGCTGGCCACACTGTTTCTTATGCAAGATAGGATGCTGTTGACCTTCTTGGGCACCTGAGAACACTGCTGGCTCATATTCAGCCAACTATCAACCATCACTCCCAGGTCCTTCTCTGCCAGGCAGCTTTTCAACCACTCCTCTCCCAGCCTGTAGCGCTTCTCAGGGTTGTTGTGCCCCAGGTACAGGACCCGGCACTTGACCTTATTGAACTTCATGCAGTTGACCTCAGCCCATCGGTGCAGCCTATCCAGATCCTCCTGCAGATTTCCTTGAGAAGATTGACACACGCACCTAACTTGGTGTTGTCTGCAAACTTACTGAGGGTGCACTCAATGCCCTCATCCAGATCATCGATGAAGATATTAAAGAGAACTGGCCCCAGTACTGAGCCCTGGGGAATGCCACTAGTGACTGGCCTCCAACTGGATTTAACTCCATTCAATGCGACTCTTTGGGCCCGGCTATCCAGCCAGTTTCTAACCCAACAAAGTGTACGCCAGTTTCAGCCAAGAGCAACCAGTTTATCTTAGAGACCTTTTCCAACCCTAATAATTCTATGATTCTCTATCCTCTCTACAGTTGCCTATAATTACAGGGGAAGAGGCTGATAACTCCAATGATTATTCTGGACCTGGTTCCAAATGTGCCCTAATTCTGTGTTTTGAATGTACCAGATAAGGAAAAAAATATCCATTCAGCATCTACGTTGGCTGGCCTTAAGGAAAGAATTCAACCATGACATGTATGCCGTAAGAGCTGGAACAGTTATTTCTGTTGAGTCATATAATGCTTAACAGATATTCCCTTGCTTATGGGGTTATTCCTGACTTCCTTACTTGTTTAAAATGTATGGATTCTAGTTACTAGTATGAGGAAAATAAATAATCAGGAAGGTAAAGAAAAACCTGTTGTAACAGCAAAGCAGGAGTAGATCCTTACATGCCCTGAGTGTTTGATTAGAAATGTGATTGCCTTTATTTGAAACTTGTGAACAAAGTCCCATTATGATCTGGATCCTTCAGCAGCTTTGCAAAGTATAAAAAGATTTGAGTGTATGTACATAGAGGTGTACTGCATATATATATATATATACATGTATATGCAGGACATATATAGACATGGGGGGTTGGGGGGGAAACTTGAGTTTAGATACTTTATAACACCTTACATGTAAATCTATGCAAACCTTTGAATTTTGTGACTTTGGTGATTTTTTTTTTCTTTCTATGCTAAGATACCTATCTTACTAGGCATATTTTTCTCTTTTTAAAATGTAAAATGTGTACTTTTTCTGTTTGCTTAGTTCCTGTCTTGAAAATCAAATCAATCTCATCATGTAATGAGAACCAATCTGTAACAGACTTCCAGACTGCAGAGACACTCATCTAATGTTACAAGGACTGAACACTTTATAAGTTCAGTTTTTTACCAAACCACATCTGAAATGACAGAAAAACTGTACCTCCCAAATACAATAGAAGCGTGACTGATTTTATGCTGGTAAAGGTGTGCCCACAGTATACTCATAAATATGCTGAATAGATAACATATGTAAGGAATAACATTAGTTTCTTTAAATCCTGGGGGAAAGGGAGGGAGAGGTTATATTTTACATGTGTATACCAATACTGTATAGTTTTTTTTTTGGTTTCAGATGCTAATACACTGTGCTTACATGAATGCCTAAAATGTAACATCCGAAAATGTATAAATATTAAAAACAAACAAAACAACAGCAACAACAACAACAAATTTATTTGAAAGCTTAGATATAAGTACTGTAGTTATATTTCTTTAACATATACTTAAATGATTTTATATCACTGCTTTAGCAAAAATTATATATTTAGATATTTCAAAGTTAAGTTTGTATATGTGGTTCTTCTAAACTCTATTACAGCCTGACATCCATGGATAATCAGAGTGTCAGACATATGTGGCACTGTTGATCATTTTAGCAAATTCTTGTGTAGTTCTACTCCTTTATTTTAAGAAGATTGTAACCTTTAGTTTTCTTCTTAAAATAATTTACAATGTAGAGGTAAGCTATACAAAATATTTATGCCACAGAAGTCAGAAGAAGGTATGTCTTCACATTTTAGCCATTTTTTTAATGGTATCGTGGTCTATACCTGTCATGACCAGGATGTTTTCTCTTAAGTGCATAAGGTTTGTAGTGGGGGGCTGAAGGTCAGATCCTCAGCTGGAGTAAATCAGTAAGTCCCACTGACTTATTAAAATTATGCAGATTAATATTGCTGAAGATCTGTCCTCTTATCTTTTACTTCTCAGAGAAAATTAAGTACAACTTTTGCTCCATGTAATTATATCAAAAGAATACTGTGGTAGAAGAACTTTTGGTTAAAACAAAGAATAATTTGTTGTACTTCATTCTGTGTGTATGTTTCTGAAGGCAAATGTTGGCTGTAACTGGACTGGTAAGTAATTTTACCACTTATTCAACCTCCTTGGACTATAGCAGATTTGGGAACGTCCAAAGAAACATATATGGGGTAAGATATAGAATAGATTTACGTTAAGTCTATGTAAATTCATTCAATGTGAACTTTCTTTTGAAACCACCTTCACATGACAGTATTTCATATTTTCCATGATGTAATATATTTTGGATGAATAATACTGAACCTGAAAAAGGCTCAGAAAGAGACTAAGGAAGAAAGCTGATTGACAAAACTTCACGGAATTGCTTGAGCTATTTACAAAATCTGAAACTCAAATCTCCCAGTACACACAGGTCTAGTGAATCATAGATTTTCCAATATTAATGTTCAGTCATCTCTTTATACCTTAGGCTAGCATACAGAAGAATCATGGAGAGTATATTCAGCATTGCAACTCTTCAGTTTTCTTTTATGTTTTTCTTCTATTGTAGAGTTTTTTGTTTGTTTGTTTGTTTGTTTATAATGTGCATCATGGGAAGTATTTTGGCAAAGAAACTGATTAAGTGTTCCATTTAATAGTATCATGGCAAAGAATGTTTTCTTCAAAACAAGGCTGTTGCTTCACTTCTGACCAAAGGAAATTTTTTTTTATTTTTTATTTTTTTGTATATGTACAACCTGTTTTGAATCAAATAATATCAAATTAAATAATGAAATTAATGTGACATGGGGTAGCTTCTATGAGGAGTCCAGAAGATTCCCCATGTTAAATCAGAGCCCATTTCAGGTGGCTCTAGAGGGACCTGCTGCTGGCCAGAGCTGAGCTAGTGAATGACACTTGCTAGGCCTCTGTGAGAGCAAATTTAAGAAAGGGGAAAAAAACTGCTGGGAGAAAAGAGTGAAAAACAGCCCTGCATGAAGTACTTCAGGTAACAGAGCACTTCTCCTGTGGCCTGTGGAGAGGTTCCTTGTGGAGCAGGCTGTCCCCCTGCAGCCCATGGGTCCCACATGGAGCAGATCACTGCTGCAGCCCCCCCATGGGTGGAGGAGCCCCCGGTGGAGCAGGTGGATGTGGCCTGGAGGAGGCTGCGGCCCATGGAGAGCCCCCGCAGGAGCAGGCCCCAGGCCGGAGCTGCAGCCCATGGAGAGGAGCCCACGCAGGAGCAGGGGTCTGGGGGGAGCTGCCGCCCACCCGTGGGGGACCCGTGCTGGAGCAGTTTGCTCCTGGGGGATAGACCCTGTGGTACAGAGCCATGTGGGAGCAGTTCTTGAAGAGATGCTGCCTGTAGGCAGCCCCCACAGGTTCAGTTCGGGAAGGACGGCATCCCGTGGGAGGGACCCCATGGGGAGCAGGGGCAGAGAGGGCCCATGAGGAAGTGGTGAAAATGAAGCATTAGGTACTGAGCAGAGCCCCCATTCCCTGTTCCCCTGTGCCACTCTGGGGGAGGACATATAAGAGGGTGGATGGGAGGTAGGTGTTTTTAGTTTGCTTTTAGTTTCTCACTGCTCTAGTTTATTAGTAATAAGCAATAAATTTTATTAATCTTTCTATGCTGAGTCTGTTTTGCCCATGATGATAATTGCTGAGTGATTTTCCTGTCCTCATTTCAATCCTTGAGCTCTTTTCATCTTATTTTCTCCCTCTTTTCCTTTGAGGAGGGTGATTGAGAGAGCAGTTGTGTTTAGCTGCCCATCTGGGTAAAACCACCACAACAATGAGGTCAGTCTTTTGGTCACAAATATTGTTAGAGCTAAAGTCATCTTACCTGCTCTCTTCCGGTTTTATCATCCCTTGTTTACTTGCAACCACTGACACAGTAATCACACCATCTTAAATTCAGTTTCCTTTGAAACCCATTTCTGCCTCCACAGAGGAAGAAAGAAAACAAAGACCAAGGTGATCTTGAGCTTGAGATACTTAAATCGACACCCAGCTATCATTTTCATTTTTGTATGTTGAAACAGTGGAATACAGCTAGTGTCAGAGCACATAGGTCAATTTTAAGTTGCAGTCACAAAAACGTGGAAAAGAAATACAGGAGAAGGATCCAACTCTAGGTCAAGAGGCATAGAAATTGAAAACTATCATCTTTGTACCAAATACATAGCTGCTTGTCAAAGTGTTATAATAGAGTTAGTCAGTTGTGTGGTAATGCTGTAGATGGTCCCAGAAGTGATTTAAGTGGTTTAATCTAATTTTACCCTCAGGGGCTAATAAACTCTCTGTAACAGGTGAACTATAGGATAGTTGAAAAACTTACCCTGTGCAGCTGAAGACAGCTGTGTCCATGTGTGCTAACCTGGCACATCGAACACTGTACATAATTGCAAAAGGCAACAAAAATCATCTGGAAGTGTTTAGCCAATAGCTCCTGAGAAACTTGTGCCTTGGCACCAATTCTGTCAAGAGGCAACTGGGTTTTCTTGTTCACTAGATCTTGACACCAGCTGAATAAAATGAAGTTACTGAGCCAGTAATCCCACAAAGAGAGGCTTTGGCATAGAAATCAAAGTGACACATTGGTAATGCTGAAGCAGTACCACTGCAGAACTCTGGGCCCTCACAAAAAAACAGGCTGCCTGAGCAGTGATCTCCCCCCAACACACACACCAGCACATGCACAAAGAAAGAAAGAAAACTGAAAAAGACAGAATTACTCTGATAGCATTTCACTAAGCTCATTTTAGAGACAGGAACCCCTATAGCAATCTGGCCATTGACACCAAAGTAGCATACCAGTACAAAGCCAGTTCCCATGCTTATACGACCTGTCCCTTGACATCAATCCACTAAAAAAGAGGCTCTGATGATCCAGTGAGTGAAAGGGGTCATGACATCAGCCCAGTCAGGAATTACTTAGACAAAACTTCGTAAAGAAGAGCCTGTGCCTTGGTGTCAAACAAGAAGACAGAGACATTGGCTCTTAAGCATTAAATCTTGGACATTGACCCCAGACAAACAAGACAGTTTCTGAGCCAAAAATTTCAAAGGGGTTTATGCTTTAGCATTATCACAGCAAGGTAGCTGTGATTTATGGAATAACCACACAAAAAGCCTGTACCTTGGCATTAGGCCAGCAATTGAGAATTGCTAAATCAATGAGCTCAGAGAGGCCTGTTTTCTGTCTGGACAGGAATACTCAGCAGTAGCAATGTGAAAAAAATGGAGAGAGCAAAGCTCTCCATCCAGCTTCTAACACTGGGGGCAGTCTAGTGTTTTGTTTTTTAAACTCTTCCATCACTCCACTGACTACTCAAATAAAGATTCATGAAGATTCAAGGTAAAAGAATCTCAGATGGGGACAGAGAAAGAAGCAGGAGCTTGACTGAAGGTTTATCCAAACTTCAGAGCCTTTTACTAGGAAACATCCCTATTTAATGGAAAGCTTATCCAGAGTGAAAATCCTCTAATTCTGATCTTTCATGGGAAATCCTGATCCATTTGCCTAGCAAAGTCAAAAAGTTATAAGTTTAGTATATAGCTGCTGTTATGTGTTAGCATCTACCATGTCAAATTCCAAACAGGACATGACATATTCTCATTTTAAGAATATGAATTTATTTGTAACTAAAGATACATTTCAAAGATTTTTTTTAGTATAATATTTTGTTTTACATTTCAACAATTTATTATAAACAAAACAAGCTAAAAAAAAAAGGGGGGGGGGAATTGTCAGTGTCATTGACAGTTGCATTGTCATTGACTAGAAAAGTGAATTGGTGCTGGTCATTCTCATGGTGCTACTGGACCAGTGGCTGGTAAAAAAAATGAGATAAGTAGGAATTGACTGGCAGCTAGCAAACGTGACGCCCATCTACAAGAAGGGCCGGAGGGCAGATCCAGGGAACTATAGGCCTGTCAGTTTGACCTCAGTGCCAGGGAAGCTCGTGGAGTAGATTATCTTAAGAGTCATCACGCAGCACTTGCAGGGCAAGCAGGCGATCAGGCCCAGTCAGCAAGGGCTTATGAAAGGCAGGTCCTGCTTGATAAACCTGATCTCCTTCTGTGACAAAGTGACACGCTTGGTGGATGAGGGAAAGGCTGTGGATGTGGTCTACCTTGACTTCAGCAAGGCTTTTGACACCGTCTCCCACAGCATTCTCCTCAAGAAACTGGCTGCTCTTGGCTTGGACTGGCGCACGCTTCGTTGGGTTAGAAACTGGCTGGATAGCTGGGCCCAAAGAGCTGTGGTAAATGGAGTCAAGTCCAGTTGGAGGCCGGTTACTAGTGGCGTTCCCCAGGGCTCAGTGCTGGGGCCGGTCCTCTTTAATATCTTCATCGATGATCTGGACGAGGGCATTGAGTGCACCCTCAGTAAGTTTGCAGATGACGCCAAGCTATGCGCGTGTGTTGATCTGCTCGAGGGTAGGAAAGCTCTGCAGGAGGATCTGGATAGGCTGCACCGATGGGCTGAGGTCAACTGCATGAAGTTCAACAAGGCCAAGTGCCGGGTCCTGCACCTGGGGCGCAATAACCCCAAGCAGAGCTACAGGCTGGGAGATGAGTGGTTGGAAAGCTGCCTGGCAGAGAAGGACCTGGGAGTGATGGTTGATAGTTGGCTGAATATGAGCCAGCAGTGTTCTCAGGTGCCCAAGAAGGCCAGCATCCTATCTTGCATAAGAAGCAGTGTGACCAGCAGGGCTAGGGAAGTGATTGTCCCCCTGTACTCGGCTCTGGTGAGGCCACACCTCGAGTACTGTGTTCAGTTTTGGCCCCTCGCTACAAGAAGGAAATTGAGGTGCTCGAGCAGGTGCAGAGAAGGGCGACGAAGCTTTTGAGGGTCCTGGAGAACAAGTCCTACGAGGAGCGGCTGAGGGAGCTGGGGTTGTTCAGTCTGGAGAAAAAGAGGCTCAGGGTGACCTTATTGCTCTCTACAGGTACCTTAAAGGAGGCTGTATTAAGGTGGCGGTTGGTCTATTCTCCCACGTGCCTGGTGACAGGACAAGGGAGAATGGGCTAAAGTTGAGCCAGGGGAGGTTTAGGTTGGATGTTAGGAAGAACTTCTTTACCAAAAGGATTGTTAGACATTGGAATGGGCTGCCCAGGGAAGTGGTGGAGTCAGCATCCCTGGAGGTCTTTAAAAGACGTTTAGATGTAGAGCTTAGAGATATGGTTTAGTGGAGGACTGTTGGTGTTAGGTCAGAGGTTGGACTTGATGATCTTGAGGTCTCTTCCAACCTAGAAATTCTGTGATTCTGTGATTCTGTGAATTATTAGTACATTATATATTTTGATCACCTTAAGATTGCACTTTGCCTCCAACTTGTCGTAAATAATATTTAGTACTAAGTCACCAAAGGGTTTTTAAATCCACGTCTAAGGAAACATATAGTGTCTAAAACAGAAAATGTATTTTTATACTCCAGATCCATCAGTGGGGAGACCTTTGATGACTTAACTGACATCAAACCAAACATCACCCAGTGAATGTTCTTGAGGACAACTGCAGTTCAACACATAGAATCATAGAATGGCTCAGGTTGGAAGGGACCTTAAAGATAATCTAGTTCCAACCCACCTGCCATAGGCAGGAACACCACCCACCAGATTAGGTTGCCCAGGGCCTCATCTAATCTGATCTTGAACACCTCCAGGGATGGGGCATCCACAACCTCCCTGAGAACTTGTTCCAGTGCCTCACCACCCTCTGAGTGAACAATTTCTTCCTAACCTCTAATCCAAACCTACCCTCTTTTAGTTTAAAACAATTCTTCCTTGTCCTGTCCTTATCTGATTGAGTGAAGAGTCACTCTCCATCTTTTAAATACCCTTTAAGTACTGAAAGGCACAATGAGGTCACCCAGGAGCTTTCTCTACTGTAGGCTGAACATCTCCAGCTCTCTTGTAGGAGAGGTGCTCCAGTCCTCTGATCATTTTCATGGCCCTCCTCTGGACCCACTCAGACAGATCCACATCCTTCTTGTGCTGGGGGCCCCAGACCTGGACACAGCACTCCAAGTGGGGCCTCACAAGGGCAGAGCAGAGGGGCACAATCACTTCCCTCCATCTGCTGCCCACCCCTCTGTTGATGCAGCCCAGGGTGCAGTTGGCCTTCTTGGCTGCAAGCATGTGCTGCTGGCTCATGTTGAGCTTTTCATCTACCATAACACCCAACTTCTTCTCTGCAGGGCTGCTCTGAATGAGTTCTCCCAGTCTGTGCTCCAACCCAGGTGCAGCACCTGGCACTTAGACTTGTTGAACCTCATTATGTTCACATGGGCCCAATTTTCAAGCTTGTCCAGGTCCCTCTTCCTCCTGTTTTATCAACTGCACCAGTCTGCTTGGTGTTGTCTGTCTGAAAATTTGCTGAGGGTGCACTCAATCCCACTCTTTGTGTCATTGGTAAAGATATTAAACAGTACCGGTCCCAGGACAGACCCCTGAGGTATACCACTTGTCACCAGCCTCCACCTGGACATGGAGCCATTAAGCACCACTTTTGGGTGTGACCTTCAAGCCAACTCTTTATCCACAGAATGGTCCACCCTTCAAATCTATTTCTCTCTAGTTTGGAGATCAGGATGCCATGTGGGATAGTGTCAAAAACCTTACAGAAGTCCAGGCAGATGATGTTGGTCAGTCTTCTCTTGTCAACTGATGCAGTCATTCCATTGTAGAAAGCCACCCATTTGATCAGGCATGATTTACCCTTGGTGAAGCTATCCTGGCTGTCTCAGATCTCCTCATTGTCTTGCATATGCCTTGACATTGCTTCCAGGAGGATCTGTTCCATGATCTTGACAGGCACAGAGGTGAGGCTCACCGGTCTGTAGTTCCCTGTTTTTTTTTCTTTCTTCGCTTTTTAAAAATGGGAGTTTCCCTTTTTCCAGTCACCAGGGACTTTGCCTCCATCTACAGGTTTAGGGAAATGAAAGACTTGGGGAACCTGTCTGGCAGTGAAGACTGAGGCAAAGAAGTTGTGGAGCACCTCAGCCTTCTCCATGTCTGTCGTTACCAGTTCACCTTCATGGGAGAGGGTACACTCTCCTTGGCCTTTCTTTCTTCTAACTCCCCCACCATGGGCAGGGACACCTCCCATTATATCAAGTTGCTCAAAGCTCTATCCAATGTCTCTGAGTGAAGCACAGTAGAACCCAACAGAGGATATACTGCACCAAAGCTTTCTTATGGATGCTGCAAGGCAAACATAACACAGAAAAATAATTCTTCATGTTCAGAAATAAGTCTGAAAGGCAGGAAATCAGTGAATTGTTCCTTTAGTCTTCTGTCTAATACTTATTCATGCTAAATTTGTTCATTGTTCTTACAGCAGAGCTAAGTACAATTCCTAAGAATAACTATATAACAAATTTACCATGATGATAATAAATTCCAGTATCTCCTGCCAAAACAAGAGGAGGTAACTACAGGAAGAAGAACTGAAACAGTACTGAAATTATGATAAAAATACTTTTCTAAGCAAAGGGAACCATCCAACATATTTGTATCTTATGTATTAGTGATAATTTCTTTTAGTATGATATTGCACTCTTTTACTTTGGGTTCATGTCACTTAGTCCCAGCACTAGTCCTTGCAGTAAGATTGATTCAGATTCCTCATGTTTATATGAGGTGGGTCTCCATGGAGTAATCACCCTAAAGGTCCATCACCTCAGTAAGAATTGTGAACTATATTGATGTGATATTTTATGCAACTAGGCTGATTTGTATATCATCAGAGAATATGGGTTCCTTTATTTCAGCACAGGTGTATGCACATTTGTGGGAGAGAGGAAGATGGGGGAGACCAGCTGAAAATATTAAGGTCAAAGGTAAATGAAGTGACAGACATTCCCAAATCATTAAGACAAAAGCCCTGCCACTGTTTTCTTAGTACTCATGCCATGTGTTGCTGGTTAGCAGCTCTAAATGTGGCAAGCATCAGAAAAAGAGAAATGTCAGCCAAGTTCTGTTTAGTGATAATGTCAAAACAAGAGCCAAGATGACATTCTTAGAACCTAGGAACTTTTTTTTTTTTTTTTTTTTTTTGGTACGTGTTTGTTGTTCTTTTTTGTTTGTTTGTTTGTTTTGTTCTGTTTGCTTATTTTAAAATGTAACTAACAGTGTTCAGCTAGCTGCAAGAATTGCAGTTGGTGATTAAAAAAGTTATTCTTCCTTAAAAGGAATGACAACACTATTTCCTTTACATTTCTTAGGATATTCTAAAATATCCTGAAGTTCTTCAATAAAGATGTTGCTATACATAATGGATGGTATTATGTCCCTCTTCCTGTTTTCATACTAAAAAATGGAGCAAAGTCTTTAAGGGCTAATCTTCCGGCTTTTACTAAGGCAAAATTTCTCCTGCAAGAAGCTTATTTGCTTGAAAAAGATTATTCAACACCTATTAATTTCATTAAGTTGACTGGTAGTCTGATGTTGCTTTCAGAGAATTGAAAAACTTAATTCTGTTAAAATTTCAACTAGGGAAACTTCATGTTCTTTGCATAATACAAGATCAGACTCCTCAAATTAGCAAAAAAATTAAGTTAAAGAAAAAAAATAGAGCAAGAGGGACTCACACAAGGAGAAAGAGATTAAAACATTTAATGTCTATTATTTTTTTTTTTTGAATTGAAATTGTTTATATAAATTGTTTATATATGTTTATGTATGAAACATAAATCACAGGTCTGCTGAACTTGATACATGGAAACACATTCTAATTCTAATCAGTCCCCTCTTCATCAGAGAGTGTAGAGACAGGATAAGGAGTAATTTAGTTTAATAGTATTAGACTAAAACAGGGTAGGTTTGGATTAGAGGCTAGGAGGAAATTCTTCACTGAGAGGGTGTTGAGGCACTGAAATAGGTTGCCCAGAGAAGCTGTGGATGCTCCATCCCTGGAAGTGTTCAAGGCCATGTTGGATGGGGCTTTGAGCAGCCTGGTCTGGTGGGAGGTGTCCCTGCCCTTGGCAGGGGGGTTGGAACTGGATGACTTTTAAAGTCCATTCCTACCCAAACCATATTATGATTCTGTAATTCTAATCTCCATTCTAAACTGTTCCACTTGATCTTAACTCTTTAATAGATACATACAGTTCAAGAATATATGGACTGAAAACATTTATACATTTTCATAAATGTGAAGCAAAACTGATCCCACTGAACCATTGATTCAGCAGTGCTATTAAGTACCCTTTTGTTCTAAAAAATACATTGACTAAAGAAAATCACTGGCCCTCAGAAGCATCTTTTGCTCTTGGATCTCATCTTCCATCCATTCAAACCAGTGAAACAGTTGCCATTTATTACAGTACTGTAAACACTCTACACATGCTCTAGATTTTTCTCCCTCCTATTTTTATACAGATTCTGTTTTCTTTTCTGTGTGAGTAAAAAAAAAGTTTCAGGCTTGTAATAAATAAAGGAGACTTCTGCAAAACAAAACAAAACATGAAACACCTAATATATTTGTGTTTGACTATTTTTTTAAACAAAATAACTCAGAAATAGAAATATATCAAATCTGTTTTAGTCAAGAGACAACGGGGTGAGTGAAGTTAGAATATTTCAGATTTGGTCTGGATTTTGTATGCAGATCTCATTCCATTCCTCCACCCCTCAGATGGAATTTAGATTTCCAAATAGATACTAATCTTGAAAAGAATTGGGGGCGGGTAGAGAGTATTTGATGTGGTGCATAGCAGTGGTTTTGGCAAATGGAAGTGTTCTTATTTCTAAGCTCAAGGTGACTCTTTTCGTTATTTAGTTTTCCAACATTCATGTGCCATTAACCACTGGCCCTTCTTTACACCCACAGTAACCCAGAAAACATTCTCATAGCCACAATGCATCTTGTGGCTTTTTAAATGTGGCTTCGATCAGCTCTCAAGTCTTGGCAGCAAAAAGCTGCTGAATGTTGGACCTTTCAATACCCTGGCTACTCCTGTGGTGAAGAACCTACCTCTTTGATACCTGGCAATGGTAAAGAAAGCCAAGAACTGACTATCTGGAATTAGCCACATGAAGGGAAGGGAAGGGAAGGGAAGGGAAGGGAAGGGAAGGGAAGGGAAGGGAAGGGAAGGGAAGGGAAGGGAAGGGAAGGGAAGGGAAGGGAAGGGAAGGGAAGGGAAGGGAAGGGAAGGGAAGGGAAGGGAAGGGAAGGGAAGGGAAGGGAAGGGAAGGGAAGGGAAGGGAAGGGAAGGGAAGGGAAGGGAAGGGAAGGGAAGGGAAGGGAAGGGAAGGGAAGGGAAGGGAAGGGAAGGGATTCACATTTTTCTAAACCCCAGTAAAATATGTCACAGTACATTAACATATATAACATACAATTGATAGCTGGGGGAAGAGAGCCTACAATAACAGCATCATTTCAATTTGCAAGAACACCACACAGCTCTTATAAAACTGATGAGGTCAGCTCCAAAGAGAACAGGTGGCTTAAAACCACCCAAAAATCTTATTCCTCTACTATACTGAAAGAGAAAAATACCTCAAAGGACTGGACAGCATGGAAGGCATATGAGCACTCCCATCTATTAAAAGGAGGTGAAACCTTCTCTCTGTTTCAGGTACTACAAAGTACTGAGGTTATAGAAGTAGGGGAAAAAGTAATTTCTCTACCACCCTGTTACCTTTGTTATAAAATGTCACCCTTTCTATCACTATTGCAAAGTCCTGTAAAATCATCTTCCAGACTCTTTTTTGGGGAAGATGAGCTACCAAGCTTAAGGTGCAGAGAGCATTACCCCAGATATTTGACATTTGTTAAGGCTGCAGAGATGATGCTCTCCCACCCTGATGTAGTCTATAGAAGACCAGTGAACAGCAAATTATCAATCATCTTATAAGCACTACTGTTGTCATGATAGCAAAGTAGCAAAGTTGAAGTAGAGAGAGAGAGAGATTGAAAATCCATCTCTGAAAGGTGTTCCTACTTATCCCCAGAATAAAGATATATAAAACAAAGTTCTTTACAATTTGCTTCATACAAGTTCATGCTGTACCTCTTTATAATATATTATATTAGCAAAAGATGGAAAATAGTAAATGTATTAGGTAATAATTCAAATGATATTATAGAAAATATTAAATTTCAAATTCTCTTTTCATGACTGATTTCTGTAGGATACAATGTTCTAAAGATCAATGCCTGCTCCTGTAGATATCTGATCAGGCAACTTCTATTATTCCCAAAGTATGGCAGGACAGGAGTTTCAATGTATTACAACTACTTAAAATAGAAAGCAAATCTTTATAACAATTTACAATAGCATGCAAAACAATCTCTTTGACTTAATACACAGACTCTGAGGAGGAGATAAACAGTAATTCCCACTGCACTCCTGTTCCATATACTTCTTATCACTGATTTGCTTGTTATATCCTTGGTTTCACTTCATCTTCCTTCTTTTATGGAGCAAAAGATAAAAGTAAATAGAGACCTGGAACTTGTCCCTCAGGAGAATCTGTGCTGGAAGATGGTGGAATGATAAATACTGTAAGAAGTGTGATCTCTGTGCATCTGCTTGTATGACAAAATGGTAGTGAGTGTGATTACATGTATAGGAGGTTGCACTTGTTTTGGCTGAATAAACTTGCACTGATCTCCTTTCTTAAGTAAGTGGTTGAACAGTGAATTCTCATCTGACTTTTTCCCTACACTTATTTCATCCTAAACTGGCATAAAAAAACAGAACACTTTAGACAGTTGGAATCTCCTGTACAAAATGAAACAGAAAGATCATATTCTGAAGCATATGATCCAGGTACAGGCTTAGGTGTAGCAGCTCTAAGAAATCTCTTTGTGCGTGAAGCCACCAGAAACTATCCAGTCAAATGGAAAAGTTCAATGTACCTTGACCATCAGGTAAAGCATCAGGAAAAAAAGAGGATATTGTACCACACTCCTCAAACGTCGATAACAATGAAATGCATCCTCTCACCTACTTTCTAAAATTCATGCTTTTTGTTGCTTCTTCCCTCATACTGGCCCCAGATCTTTAAGCTTTTCTCTCTTGATCCCTGAGGCACACCACAACTCTGGCAAAATGTTTTCAAAGAAATAGTAAGTATGATATTTGCTACAGCTACTTCAGAAAGCTGTGACAACAAGATAGCTTTCCTGAGATCAAGTCACAGATCTGTGGCATCGTGTGTAAGACAAATGTCCTACCCTAAAAAAAAGAAATATTTTCCTAGTAAGTCCTCAAAAGAAACTCACTTTATTTATTTATTTATTTATTTATTTATTTATTTATTTATTTATTTATTTATTTATTCTTCCCCACAGAGTGTTTTAAACTACAAATATTAATGCTTATTATGGGTAATCTACTTATTTTCTAACATACAAAAAGTTATTTGGGCTCAATCTGTTCATACTGAAGTTTCTGACAATTAAAGACATAAGAAGAAAATCTTCACAGAAACACAGCCAATCCAAAATATAGGGAAAGTTTTGAAGACTTTTTGTTGTTGTTGTTGTTATATTATACTTTTATTTTATTTTTTATTTTTTAATGGGAAATTACTACATTTTTAGGAATGATTTCTCTGTCCACAGACAAGGCTGAAAACTAATGAACATTCAGTCCTTATAACTAGTCCAACAAAAATGAAGAGAGTTTCAACTTTCAGACCCAGGTAAACTGTCATCTAAATGCCAAGAAATTATGTCCATGTCTAATTTATTTTGAAAAGCAGTGGTACCTTCACAGCTGTTTTTAAACAATACATAGGGATTGTAGCTAAAAAACTAACTCTATTTAAACATGTCAAGAGACATTTTGGCTTTAAATAGTGCAGTGTTTTTTTGTCAGGCCTACATGGAAAAAAAAAAATAACAATGAGAACAAGCAAACAACAAAACACAGAAAAATAGTAGAAACAATGAGAACAAAAACAAACAAAAAAACAAACAAGAGAACATCAAAAATTCAAGCTAATAGAGTAAATCTGTTTCAAGTGCAGAAATGATTTGATTGCTGTATCTCAGTCTTTAGGTTTTACCCATGTTTCCTAACAGTACTCAGTACTCAGAACATTTACCTCAACCTGAACATATGACTGTTTTGTCATGAGAAATTCAATCTTGATGCTAAGATTTTTTTTTTTAACAAATATATCTCAAACACAAAGACATGTTTTATTCACCTGTAATAAGTGAATTTGCATCACATACAAGCATGGACTTCTATAGTCCTGCACTCTGGCGTACAGAAAAGACTAGTAAACTTCAGGCTGTATATATGGGTAGTGCATAAAAACATGAATGTGTTATTTATTGTTTTGTGTCCAATCAATGGTTTAATTTGCATATTTTTTGAAACTCAAATGTTGCATTTTTTTAGCAAGGTTGTACTAATAAGCAAATAATACAAAGAGACAACTAGTATATCTATTTCTGTTAACAAACAAACAAACAAAACTACTACCAACAAACAAGCAAACAACAAACACAGAAAAATAGTAGAAAAATAGTAGCTTTAGTTTAGATATAAGGTTTGATGTAATGTAATGAGTAGTTTGCAACATGATATAAATTTCAGGTGCACTCCGCTCTTTTTAAAACACCTGTTTCAGGAAACTGTCATTTTTTATTTTATGTTAAAGTATTTTTCTAATGATTGTATGTATGATAGCTGTACATCAGACAGCACACTACAATAGACTGCTTCACTGTGAAGGAGTGAGTATGAGAACTGTGTGAGTATGAGAGATTATGCAAACCATTAATTTGTAAATAGACTTTATTTGAAAACTGACAAGAACTGAATACAGAGTCATCTTTTTATAATTTAATTAACAAAACTACCCAGTTCTTCTATTTTCTTAACTTTGCTGGTATTAGAAATAATAACAATTTAAAAGTTCACCTATCAGAATAGGCAGAACATACCAAATTTCTCCCAAATTACAACACACTCAGCTACAGATCCTATTGTCTTTGACTTTATTTACAAGAACAAAACTAGCATAATACACTTCCATGACCATTCTCAAATATTTATTGTAAAACATCCACTATAACTTAAAGAGAAATTGATGTTTTTGGAGCAATTTTCTGGCTTTGGTAAGTGATTTGAGAAGAGACTGAGATTCAGTTTCTAAGTGTATTTTGAGATTCTGTGTGTCATAAAAAAAAAATCTGTCCCAACTTAGAAACATTGATGGGAGTAACTGACACAAATTCAGGAAATTCACAAAGCTCAGAAAGTTCTAAAACTCTGAGACTGCTTTATACAAAGACAATTGATCCAGTCTGAGAGGTATCCATGGAAAATAGATTCCTGCAAGTCTTCTCAGTAAAACAAGGGAACTCTGAAAAGCAGGATCGCCAGTCACTCCTGCCTGTCTTGCTAAAATGACCACAGGAGCAAAAGAATTCATGAAGTAACTTGACTGCAGTAAGTTGATAGCATTCACTTCTGAAATCTGTTTCAGCCCATCTTCTACTACAGAATCAGGTAAATCAGAGCATAGATAATCACTGGAGAAAGAGCCAGAGAAAGATGAATTCAACATGTACCAAAACAAGTCAAAACAGAAAACAAGCAAACAAAAATAAATAAATAAAAAGGCCCACCCTTTTCCTAGGTTTGTTCAGGAAGAGTTGAGATAGTGTGCAAACTGGAAACTATTAAACAGCAGAAAGTATCCAGATAACCCATAAAAATAAAACCATAAAAAAAACATAACAGGTGAAGCAAGAAGGAATACAGTGTGTGGTCAGAAGTCTTACACTCTTAAGTTTTACCCAGTAGTAAAGAATTTTCTTTTGCATCAGGCTAAGGAATATGTTTTGAGACTTGCAGAGAGTTAGAGGATTATGGCCATTATATTTGAAGTACTGGTACATGCTAGGTAAAAATTTGAAGTTATTATGATGAGTTTAAAGACAGTGTAAGCTACCTTATGGGGAAAAAAAAAAAAAAAAAAGCAACCAGCAGAGGATCCTAATACTAACCTGAGTTTTAGCAGCTGTCACACGTAGCATGGCTTCATATGCTAGGACTTACGTGAACCTGTGTCTTTTTTGTATGAAAGTACAACAAGCAGTTCTGGAAAAATACTGCACTTCTTTTTCATTCTCCTGTCTTCACTGAACAACAAAGACTTTCTTGTTGGACCAATATAGGGGCATAAATGACAGCAACATGGCTGAAGCCTGGGTTCATGTGTCTAAATTGTGGGAGATTAAAATCAAAACAAGCAACAAAACAAACAGAATCTGTTTGGTATCCCATGAGACTTTCCCACAGCTATTATCTGTGAAAAGATTTGAAGCAAGCAAAGGGGGTAATTCCTTAGGATAGCTGTGGAATGGGAAAGCTGTAAGCTTTCCCACTTGTGGAGGGCATTTCCTTGCTTCTGAACTCATGCATCTCAAAAGAATCTGCTTCTGTTTTGCTTTCTTGTGATTGTATCATTCATGAATACTATTGATAATTGATCACTTGTTACTAAGTGGTTAGAATAACCACTTCTGTGGTTATATATTAGAATAACCACTTCAGTGGTTAGAATAACCACTTCTTAAGCTTCTTTAAATAAAAGTAAATAACAAAGCGAAACCAGGGCAAATTCTAGTAGTTGGAATGAATTTACTCTGCTTTCAAGGAGGGATTGCACACAGAAGTGCAGTTAAACTTGATCCTTGGATCTTCCCCTTGGTTTATTAGATCTGCAGGGTTTCCCTGTTCACCTTGAAAATGGTGAGTCTTTTAACCAGAGCTGTTCCTGCTTCAGGAAACATCAAAAGCACCCCATTAATTTCTGGAGCCAAGACTAACCCTGGCTACAAGGCTTAAAGGGGAGAAAAATAAAGCACTTAATACCTAAAATGCATCAGTTTCAAGGTAAATGGGAAAATATCATGGCTCAAGCTGGGCTTGGTCATGGATCAAAGAAACAACACCCTTGAAATGCAAATATCTCTCAAAATATACTTAAGTCAAACTACTACACAAATGAGGACCTTATTCTTACACATCAAAACAGTTTTTATTAAGGTAAGAGCCAAGTGTGTCTGTCAAATCAAAACCATCCTGAATCAAAATATAATAATAATAAATTAAAAAATATTACTATTAGTATAGAAGTGAAATACTAAAGCAGAAACCCAACATTTTTACTAAGCTTATACTACAAAAGCATGAGATGTGATTACAAAGTAATAAGCAAGCCACTGCTTCATGAAATATGCAAGAACCCAAGGTTACTACTGAAAATAATGCAGGATATTAGTTGCACTTCTAGAAGAGGAAAGAATGAGGCTCCAGATGATGATTACAATATAATATTTCAACTTCATATATTATGTATACTCATGGAATGTGCCTTTTTACAGATGATTCACGTAAGATATAAATAAAGGGCATTTGGTAGTGCTGGTTTTGGTGAGGAAACAACCTAGAAGCTTGTCATTAATTTTTATATAGGGGCATGCAACATAAATAAGAGGTCATCCTGGCAAAAGAGACTGCAGGACATGCATAGCTAACAAAGTCTCATCACTCCCCATGTGGCCCAGAATCAGAAGGTACAAAATCACTAACCTCACTCTCACCTTCCCTTACTCTGGGCCATGAGTCCTAAGGCTCAGCAGTTCAGGAGAGTTTCCTTTCTCTTTGGTAGCAGGACAGCAAGGTAAATGCACAGACATCTGATATCAAATTGATAGGGGGAAACTGGAGATGGCTGTGGTACTTCAGCACCACCTCTTACATCTTTCCTTACTCTTCTTCTTATCCTGTCCTATTAGCCTGATTTATGCCAATAAGTACAAGATAAATGTCAAAGTCAAAAATAAAACAGAACCTAAGGATCTGACTCTTAAAAGTCTAATTTTGTATTGCAATTCAGTCAAGGATTTTGAGAGTCTTGCTTTGTCATTCAGTATAGGGAAAAACATAAAGCATGGCGCACTAACATAAAGTAACAGCACACTCAAAAATAGAAGTAACATAAAGTAACAGCACACTCAAAAATAGAAGAAAAGAACAGCAAAAATGCCTGGAAATGGATATCTTAAAATAGGTTGCTGGTGTGTTGTGTTGTATGATGACCTTGTATGATGACCTTGAGGTCTCTTCCAACCTAGAAAATTCTGTGATTCTGTGATTCTGTATCCCAAAACCAGCACACTTAGCCAAAACATGTCATTACAGGTCACCCAAGGAACAGCAAGCAGCAAAGTAAACCATTTGTTCTCATTTATCTTATTGACCATTACAGATATTTCTTTTACTTCATGGTTATCCAATCTCCTTGTCTTTAACAAACCTGAAGTAAGGAATAAATTGGTAAATTTCAAGTGTCCCTTTGAACCTTTTAAGCTAAGAAAGGTTGGTGGGTTTTGTTTTTTTTTTTTTTCTTTCTTTTTTCTCTTTTTTTCTTTTTTTCTTTTTTATTTTTTTCTTTTCCCCTTGGAGAGCTCAGGTTTCCTCTTCATGCATAACATGTCCATTCTCATCTACCTTTTAACATTCTGTATTTAAAAATAGATATTCCATCTCATTGCAGACTGCATTCCTCAGAGATTTTACCAGAAATCTTTTCAGATGGACCTGACAAATAAAAACTGTCAGTAAGGCTATGCTTGGCTTTTGGAAAGTTTTTTTCTGATTTCATTTGTGAAGAGTATGATTTAATGGAGAGTGCATGTTTAATCAACTGGAATTAAGTTTTGAATCACAAGTGCATCGTCTGGACAAAATAAATATTAAACCATCAGAGTCTGAAGATGCTCTGAACTGACTCAGCAGGCAGATATAAAGCATTTGCTTCATAGTGTATTGAATATACATTGTTTCAGCTTTCTGACTTACTTCTCCGTCATTTATTAAATAATTACCACCTTGATTTTAAGTAAACCCAAACAGCTTGCACAAAATAAGAGAATTATCCATAATGATCTTCATTATTAGTTCCACAAAAAACAAATGACAGGGTCTTAGTTTGTCTCTGTTATGCCTCATGTTGTCAAATATTTCTGTTTTGAATGTCCAGTTTGGGCTTAGATCAGAAGCATCATGGAGTCATATTTAGACTGCAGTTACTGGCTTTTAGACTGAGTATATGATCTTTATTACTGCAGTGGATATTCACTGTTGGAATTCATTTCTTTTGTTGGGAAATTTTTGTTTGTAATGAGATTAGCAAATTAATGCTGATCCTGAATATCACTATCACTTTTAATATACATGCAGACACCAGTTTGGAAAGGACTATCAGTGTTCCATGACTATGAACCTGGCAGACAGCTGAAGACAAGCAGGGGCACTAAGCATGTATACATGAAGAGAAAGGGGCTTTGAGGCTTTGCTGCAGCTTGTGTTTGCTTATTCCATATCAGCACAGAGCATCTCCTGAACACAAAACCACAAACTGCAGATGCTGTTATTGAACATTTTTTCCAACAGAAACAAGATACTGCCAAAGTCTTCAACTGACCAGAATGTTCCCAAACAACAATTTTGTAGCTGCTCTATAATCCAGAGTTCTAAGAGACTGGAACCTTATCCCTTGGAGTCTTCCTTCCCCTGTCCCCAAAAGAATCCAGTTTCCACTGATTCTCTCAGCTATCTCTGAGGTATCCCTGCAGCACAAGCTCATGGACAGTGTTGTTGTCCAGTGTTGTTGTCTTTTCTTGACTTTATACTTGAAGCCTCTGCATCCTGTCTTCTCCTAGATCAGGCACATTATGGACTGTCCTGTTACAACAATTATTTTCTCAAATTACTTGCAAATATTTTCTTATTCTAGTTTGACTTTTACATCCTGCATGACAAGGGAGCTTAAGTGGGACAATGAAATGTGTTAACTTACATTTCTTGAACATGCTACTTGAACATCTACAGAACTCAGAAATATTCACCTGAAAAAATCTTTTATCTAATGATATTTGTGAGCCTGTTTTGTTGTTGTTGTTTTTGTTTTGTTTTTGCTGTTGTTTGTTTGTTTTCTACTGAGCAATGCTACTTACTCTGTTAAGAATGATGTTTAGTCAATGCTTCTCAGCCATAGAACATGTTATTGTACTCTGGGGGCTCCATTTAGTATCACTGCTAATGCTTATACCTGATAATGCTTAGCTGAACAATTTGTGAGACGGAATTATCCCATCTCTTATGTCATCTATCACAAGATCTTCCATTACCCATCAGGGGCTAAATTTGGCAGTACAGTAACATCCAAACTGCTCTTTAAGACTAGAACTGTGTTACATCTAGGAAACCCTGGATACCTTCACTCATCCCCTCACCATGCTTGGCTGGACCCTTGGATGTTGATGGACCCTTTTACTGGCGCTGAGCTTCCCACTATGGTCAGACTCTGTGGGACTGTGGCCATCGGTGCAGACATGGCTAGTGCTGTAGTAGCCATCAAATCCCAGCTCATGGGAGTTGTTTGCTGCTTTCTGACAGCATCTATTCACATTTATGCCTTATCACAGCACAATTCTGGAAACGCAGCACACCACGGAAACGTAGCATGTCTAAGAGTCCTGAAACACAATTGCAACTGATACAATTTTATTTGAAAGTCTAATAAGAAAAGGTAGATTAACATAATCTACTTTCTTCAGCAGATTTTTATAAAAGCCAATTTTACCATTTTTCTACTTCCTCTTTATTTTTTTTCTTCTACAAGATTAAACTTCAAATTTGTTCAGTCTCAAATGTATATGTTTTGCTATCCCTCTGTGATTTGTCATCATGTGTTTTTTATTTGCTCTCAGACCTCCAAGCCACGTTGGTGAGAGCAGTACACTTTCTAAACACTCTGTATACTTAACACTTTCAGAAGAGAAGAATGCACTGAGCTGCATACACAAAAAGTAAACATGTATGGGTCACTTGAGTTACAGCATGAATTGAAAACAAAGAAAATACACAAGCTTGCAGTATCAAAAAGTCTGTTCAGAGACAGAAAAACATAAACTTGTGAGGCATCTTAGTGTTTGATGACCCAGAAACTCCTTCTGATGTCTGTATCTGCTAGGACACTAAAACAATATTATAAAGTTTCATTTAAGTAACAGAGAGGCAGCTGACAGCTTAGAGCTGCAGCAAAGAGAGAGGCAGGATACAGAGGAAATCCTAGTACAGCAATCTGGCCTGTTGTGGCATGACACAAAGACATTTTTATTGGTGCAGTGAAAGAAACCATGGGGAGCCTGCAGAAGCATTTTGTCAGCCAGGATATGATATCTGACAATACAGTCAGCTCAGGCCATCTTTAAGATGCATTTCAGTTCTCTCAGTACAAATTCTCCCCTTCCTTAGAAATGTTACGGTAAAAAAAAAACAAAATAGAAAATGGAGGAATGAAGCAGTCTGACTGCCGAAGTATACAGATTTTCAAAATGCTTTTCTAAATTAATAAATATATTAACGGTTAATAATGTAGTTCCATGTAATTTTTTTCTCATATAGATAAATGTATATGTATCATAAATTCTTAAGAGGATCTTTTTAGTATTTACATTAATCTTTTTCATATGTACATCAGACTGGCAGTTCTTGAAACATAAAGTAGTATGAATATCTTATTGCAAGTTTAATATCTTTTCTCTTCTTTGTAGTCATAAGTGTAAGTGTATGAATAGGATACAGATTTCCAAGCCTGCTGCTACCTACATCCCTGCAGGCAATCAAAGAGAAGTACTCTGAATTTGAAGTAGTAAGAGTGTAGCAATTGAACAAAATATAATAAATCTACATGTAATAGCAATCCAGTTAAAATGGCATAGAAAGACTGTTAGCAAGAACCAGGCTACAGGAGCCTCAAATTCATGTTTTTTTTTTTTTTCTTCTCTAAAAGGATTACTAGAGACTCAGAGGACTTATTGCACTTAGGAAGTTACACTATTGTCTTATCTCTTTAAACATATGACATTTACATAACATTAAAGGACATCCTTTATTTACAAGATGAGAAAATAATGTTAAAAGAGGTAATGTTGAAAAGCTGTTTCAGATTATTATATCCAACTTCCTGAGATAATATCACATTTTTTGGTGAATAAAAAATACCAAAAATCTGTTTTTCCAAAGCCTTAAAGTTCTGAGCCTTGCTATTCCTAGATAATGCCAACCAACGTCAAGCTTAACTTCACTTTATTATAGATGCTATGTGAATAATTTTAAACATAAATGCTAAGAGTCTAATTTTAACTATTTATTAATTTATTTATTTATTTTTGGACATTTGGACACCTAACTGCCGTTTACACCTCTGGAAACTCCAACCTAGAAATGTCAAAGATTTGATGGACAATGTTTATATATTAATACATCTTAAGTATAAGCCCCCAGGACTACATATGGACATAAATGCCAGTCATCAAAGCCAAGAAAGTGTGCCTACTGTGAGCAAACTTCTCTGATTCTTGAATCACAGACTTTCTGCCCACTGTCTGGTACTTGATTTGGTGTTTGCACAGTGGGAATTCGACAGCAGTGTTTGTATTCATGATACACCCTTGAGCTAGAAGTAATGCTCCCATTAGGTATGGGAAGTAATTGAGTCTCTTCTGTAGCTCAGTCTAAAGGACCTCTAAACAGGAGCTGACAATTTTACCAAATTACATATAATTGTTCATGATGGATTCGCAGTATAAGCTAGAGTTTGCTAGGAACTCAGCTGAGCCCACCATACTTATTTGAGTTTGGTTTGGCTTGCGTTCAGTACTTTACTCACTAAGCTACAAACTCTTCAGAGATTTTTTTTTTTTTTTCACTCTTAAAATATCTGAATCCCAAACCAGAGTCTTCTACATGCACAAAAACAAAACAAAACAAAACAAAACAAGCAAACAAAACAAAACAAAAAAAAGTATCAGTTTTATGTCTCTTGTTTTGTTAATCTTTTTTGAGGCACTCAATGAGACAAGTCTTTGTGCTATGCTATGAAATCACACCATCATCTGGCTGGCTAAAATATCTAAAAATGCTTTGAAGAAAAAGGAAAACCAAAGCAACCCACTACTTAAGACAACAGGTATTACAAAACTGTGTTTCTTTTCACCTGTATCTTCATGACATAGTCACAATTATTAAGCAATTGATAAACATTTTGTTTGTGAAAGAATCTTGGGGGAAAAAAGTACAACTTTATATATATATATTCTAATATTCTATAATATATATTCTTATTTTACATCTTTTTTTTTTCTTCATTTATACAGAAATCTACATCATGGAAAACTACAGGATGGTTAACTAGGTTACTATCAGGAAAGAAGCAACAAGAGCCTAAACATCAAGGCTTCAAGTTGAAGGCTGTCCAAAATGCAAAATACCCTTTCTGTCAGAACTAATGCCCATTTGGTCTCCTTGTGGCATATTTCTCTTTGGCTGTTTGATTTGGAGGATAACTACTGAAGTCTGTAAGGCTACATACTAGCTTTGATTATTTTATACACCATCACATTTGCATTCTAGAACACTACCAATCCTGGAAATTTTCTGTAAAGTATTAGATACAGCAACATGGGTTATCTAGGCTGCATGGCTCTTGTCAAGATAATGCAGTAGGGATGACTAGAGTCACAAAAACAATGGAGACATGAAGAGGAAGCAAGAAATGCTAGGGCAGGTAAGGAAATGTTGGTCAGCTACTTAAGAGAAATATCAATCTACTAAAAACTAACACGTCCTTCCCTCTGACGTACTGATTGGTGATGAGGAGGTAGCAAAAGAGTTGGCACTGTCACAGAGGAGTAAAACATTAATATGCAGAAATTTCCCTTACCTCCTGCAACGTATGATTTCTGCTGAAAGCCTTGCCACATAATCATGTTTGAGGCTACAGTTCAAGGCCTGATGCTTGTTGTGATCCAATGGCAAAGCAAGGTAAAGACTCTCCCTCTCCTCCCTGGCATTAGCTGTTTCATTCCCACTCCAGGCTGTTGTTTACAAGCTCCTTCCAGCTGGCCCAGTGTGCAGTGCAGGTCATGCTATTTCGTAGGGCGCAGGCATGGGATAAAGCAGCTCAGATTCAATGTGGCTGTGGGACATAACAGCAGCTAGCCTGAGGGTCCGTGGAATGCAGGCAGAAATGGTTAGCATCTGTGGTTAGTATCCATACGTCAGACTCAAGGGAAAAGTAGCAGGGGTTTTTTTAATTGCTTCTGAGAAACCTTCTGATAAGCTCTCAATCTGCTGCTCACACAATATCCAGGCCTTCACTCTGCAAAGCTGCAGTCATATGTTCTGTCTGTGTGATGCACAAGCAAAACTCTAAAACTGGATCCTTAAATTGCACAAATTCTGGGGCATGTATACACTTAGATACACTTTAGTGCTAAGAATAGCGGTGATACTAAATCAGAAGATTGCTATGGTAAACTTCGTCCTAATGCATTTTCACACAGAGAAATTTTAGAAACAAAAACTTCCAGCATTACTAGTTTCTATATGCTAATTCTTACCTTTGAACAACAACAACAAAAGTAGCTGACACTTCCCTGTGCTGAAAAGGCTGAGTTTGAACACTAACTCTAACATGGCTATACAAAGAAGCTATACAAGGAATAAAACACAAGAGTCTAGTCCAGACTAACATCAAAAAAAAAAAAAAAAAAAAAAGATAATGGATTAAAAAAAAAAAAAAAAAGACAAGCCAGCAGGTTGTGACAAACCAAAGATTCATAATTTTTCTAGTGTACTCTGTGAAAACATAAGTGCCCTTATGTTTGTTGTTTGTGGAATATACTGTGCTGTTTCTCCTTTTTTAAAAATTATCTGTTACAAAAAATACCCTTTCATATTAAAAATACGAAATATTTTTTTTAATATTTGTTAAAATAAAAAATATCCATTCCATTCAAAATATCCATTTATATTAACTTTAGCATTTCACCCCCAAGGTGGTTCAGCAGTATAAAAGATTAAAAACTGCAAGTACAGTAAAATGCAGCAAAAACGTAGGAGACAAATGAAAATATAGGGAAATGCAGAATCCCATGTATGACAGCAAAAGTGTTGGAGAGTGTTCTCTCACTTCTCCCCCTGCTTGTCCTCTCCATCCCCACGACAATCTTTAGGGAAAAGGCTGGCGAATTTTGTTCCTAAGTCACTTTGGTGACCAATTCCAGACACATTTTCTGTACAAAGCAATTGAGTCAGTTTCATCAGACTCATCATCAGATGTCATACTAAAATGTGTTTTCCTTGGAGTCCAAGGGGTATCCCAGATGACAGTGAAGAGTGCTGTATCTATGACTGATCTTTTCTGTGACAAATCTTTTTGTTAGACAGAAGTGCCTTCTGAACTGGGTAGGAATATCCAGAGAATCACAGTCATGCAACATATATTGTGATTAAGAATTACAGTGATGATTTAATTCCTCCATTTCATTTTTTGCTGTTGTTTTTTGTCATCCCCAGAAGCATATATTATAAAAACTATGAAAAAGTAGTGAAAGGTTGGCAACCCCAAACTACCAGAACTGATGCCATGCCTCTGCAGAAACAAAATGCAGATTTAGTCAGCACCTGTACTGATAAAACAGCATCAGGTGTTGTTTTGTTTGTTGTTTGGTTGGTTGGTTGGTTTTGTTTGTTTTTGTTTTTTCCACCGAGAACAGCTCCAATGGAAGGCCTTTTTCTGACTGTTTTATGTGACCTGCTTAGAACTTGGAGCAATCTCTAAGAACAGCTTAATAATACTTAGTTTCTTTGAAAAGTGCTTTATGAACTGGAGAAGGAAACTACTTGATAATGTTTGTCATAGCTTCATGACAAATTGACAAGGCAAAGCCAAGCCTGACACATATACCACAGCTTTCAGTAGATGAAGTCTACACACTGGTAAGACAGTCCCAAAAGATGAAACTCTGGTCATATTGAGAAGAGAAAGAATTTTTCCAGCAACTTACACTGGGCCAGGGTTTCACTCTTGGTGTTTTGTGTTCAGTGGAAATGTAGAAAGCATGCACTATCCCTCGGCTATGAATTGATAACAGAGACAAAACCTTATTTCATCATTTCCAAATACAAATACAAATGTTTTGCTTATCTAACTATTAACTAAACATCCAAATAAGAATTGTGGTTTCTTAAATCAACTCCCTGTTTTCTTTAGGCTTTTAAATATCACAGTAAAACAAACAAATAAACAAACAGCAAACCAACAAATGAACATTTTCATTTTTACAATACACATAATACCAACTAAACATAACACATTATGTTAGAAGACAATGTAAACAGAACAAGTAAGTGTGTCTGGAGAAGTCCATCCATATAAAAACCATGTATTTTCTATTAAAAGCAATTTTATGTCATTAAGTATATACATGCCATTTCCTTTACAGCATGACAATGAACTCCAACAACATACAACCTTTCAGGAAGCTATCAGTACACTCCATCTTTTGACCCTTTTTCCAAATCATTATGAGATATGGCACACCTCTGTAGGAAAGAGGGAAAAGTAGTAGCTGATGCAAGAAATTACACCACTGAAAACTGATGAAACCCTCACTTACTACATTCAGGTGACAGTTAATGGTGATGTATAAATTGAGGACAAATAGACAGAGCCAGACTCTTTTCATTGGTGACCAGTGACATGACAAGATGCAATGGATAAAAATCAGAAACAGAAGAGGTTCTGACTAAATATCAGGAGGCACTTATTTACTGTGTGGGTGATAGTGCTCTAGTAAAGGTTGCCCAGAAAGCTTGTGAAGCTTCCCTTCTTGGAGATCTTCAAAAGCCGCCTAAAAGCCGCGGTAACCTCCTCTACATGGTGCCTGCTTGAGCAGGGGCTTCAGATGACTTCCAGAAGTCCCTTCCAACCTTAACTGTACTGTGATTCCATGATTCTGTGACTTTTTTTCACACTATAAATCATTCTACCACCAACATGCCTGGGTTTTGTTGGGAAGACAAGGTTATTAGGCAGCAAGCCATAGCGTGAGCATAGAATGCACAAGCTGCTCTCCACCAGCAGGTCTGCCACTTTTTTAGAGAAGGGTGCACTGCCTTGTGTGTAATACCTGCCACGTGTTCACATGGGAAGCATCAGTGCAACTCAGCAGACACCTTGTAAAGTTATACAGACACTGTGCAGATATATTCACATATATATGCAGTTCCAAGTATAAAGTTGAGGTGAATATTAAAGAAAATGTGTACATTTACTCTTTTTTGAACTCTGACCAACCATTCCCTTGAATGCTCTCAATTCCATGGAAGGATGCGTTTTAAGCAGTGCTGGCCTCTTCTGGACTTCAGGAACAGGAAATCAGCCTCTGCAATGGTCTTAAGTTGCTTGAAACTTCAGATGAGAAGCACTGTCCATACACTGTGCTGTATCTTTGAAGATACTCTGTCCAACAGTTCTGCTCAGGCTGGTGAGCTTTAAGCTTCTAAAATGCTTTCCCATGTTTCTGCAGCCTGTTAGCACAGTATTTAGAAATTTTAATTAAAAGGCCTCAATGTTTGATTTCTAATCAAGCACATTATTGTCATATACAAATCCTACTTCAAGTCAACATTGATTAGATTACTTTTTGCTGCAGAAAACCAGTTCCTCAAATCATGTAATAATGTAAATCTTATCAGCCAGTTTTAGTGCCTTGCTCCACAAAAGATAATGCAAGGTCAAGCACAGAGAAGTTAAGCTCCTTAAGCACATTTCAGTTTCACTGGAAATCCAGTCTTCTAGTGTGAAAAAGTGAAAGGATGCCCCGATGAGGACCTATCCTAGTGAGTGTGGCCTGATCATGTAGTGTGGGACAATACAGATGCACAGCTATCTATGTTGGAGGCTTTTTTAACAGATTTTTTTTTTTTTTTCACAGAAACTTTTAAGAATCATCAGAGGCTTGACACAACTAAGTCTTCACCATAATAAAAAGCGAGATGTTCATTCTTTGAAAAGTGACCAGAGTTAGTACCCAAAATACCTGTAGTTTTTAATTTCATCAGTACAGCTAACATTTTCTCTTTCTACAAGGCAGATGATTGACAGTCTGGAGCTCACACACCCATCTTCATGGAGAGGAGCCCATGTTCAATTACATGAACAGGCAATATAACTGCTAAATCAAGCTGTATATAGCATTCTTGGCAAACTAACCAAAATGCAAAAGGAATTTCTACAGTGTCTCCTGTAGAAAGAAAACAATAAAATAAAAAAATAAGAAAATAAGAAAACCCTCTAAAAGATGTAAAAGAAAGGTGCTTATAAAGTGCTAAAAAGCCATTTTATGACATCAAAATAGTATGTTACTACTTCAAGCACATATTCTCTGAAAAGTATGTTTTTAATATAGCAAAAATAATTTCATTACTTCAATTGTATTTCATGGTCAGAATGAAAAAGTTTGGCACTTGCAGCTTGAATATATATTTTACATTTTTTTCCTCAAAATAAAAATACTTTAAGACAATTGTTGATAAAGTGGCTGAAATGACCTTATTTAAAATTGACAGAAGGAATCAATGCATTGTTTTGCTTAAGTTTAGTCATAATGACTATGAAAATGTTTAATCATAATAGCTAAATAATAGAGAAAAAATAAAATAAAATAACATCAAATAAAATAAAACATAAATAAAATAAAATATAAAATAAAATAAAATAAGTAAAATAAAATAAAATAATAACATAAAATAAAAACACAGAAGTTGTTTTAATCCTTTTAAACATTTTTTAAACATTTAAAAGTTTTAAAATGTGATATTTTAAACATAGGTAGTAGAAGTCATTTGCAAAGACTGGTTAGTATGAGTCAACCATGGATTTTTATTGGTAGAACTTACAAACTACTTAGCTGTTTGATTGACATATGAGGTCAAATGTTCGTGTGTTGATAAGACCTGTGTAGGGCTTCATAAACACATCATTAGCCTAGGGTAGGCCAACATTTCTGGACTAGTTCCAACAGAAGACATGTACTGCATGAGGCAGTGGTAAAAAAGTGACTTTGTTTGTTTGTTTGTTTTGTTACTGTAATGACTGTTTTAACAGCTTTGTAGCATTGAATAAATTTTTCTAAAGCAGTTTCTCCTATAATCATATAAATGAATGCAGAAGAATGTAAGAAAACTTCATTTCCTTAGGAAAAAGTCTGGATCTGGGCAGATTACTTCAGGTCCTACAGTTGGAACAGTGTTAGGACATATTTTGAGGAAGAAAGCACAGAGGAAACAAAATTTTTAGTCATGCATTAACCTTCCATTGAATAACACTGAGTTCACTGGCATTCATTTATATTCGAAAGAAAGTAAATAAAATCACTTCCTAATTTCATGAATAAAGGCATATGAATTCTTTTTGTCATCATGTTTTTGGTTTTCTAGTATTTGATTGAGGGATTGGTACAAACAGTGGTTAACATCACTTTAAAATTTTTCAAGTGTTGCCTTCACCTCAGCCTTGTAGAGCCAACCTCAGTTTTAAGAAAACTCATATGTGGAGCCAGTCCTTGTGTTCAGTTTTCAGTCTAGCTGAAAACTTTAGTGAAAGGTGTCTTCACTCCAGCAAAAAGACACCTTTAGCATGGTTCTTTACTGAAATACCGGATGTCAGCAGCAATGTATCACGTTTTCCCAAGCACCAACTGATAAGACAGCCTCAAGTTGCATGATGTATCAGGGGAGGTTTAGGTTGGATATTAGGAGAAATTTCTTTACTCAAAGGGTTGTGTGGCATTGGAGCAGAGAAGAAATTGAGTCACCATCCCTGGAGGTCTTCAAGAAAATTGTAGATGTAGACCCTAGTAGCATGGTTTAGCATGGTAGCATGGACTTGTCAGTACTAGGTTAAAGGTTGGACTAGATGATCTTAGAGGTCTTTTCTGACCTGAATGATTCTATGATTCTAGTATTCAAGGACAGCCTTCTGGTATTGCTACAGAGCTCCGTTTCAAAGGGAGGGTGCCACCAGCACCAGTACAGACTGTAATGCTTGTGCTGTAGTGTGCAACCCTGAATTCAAGTCTGCAGTCTGGCCTTTTGGGAAGGATTATATTAATTAATAACCATTATTTACATTGCTTTATGTCGCATCATAATATAATATAAAATAACATATGATGTATAATATAATAATATAATATACCATAATAGATTGAAATAAAATAATGTATTATATAATATATGTTATGTATATTATATTTTAATTTCTATAATAACATTTATTTATTATAATATTATTGCTAATTGTAGACATTATATATATATATATATATATACACATGCATACATACATACATATATACACATTTATGCCCAATACCAGGACAAGAAGCAATACGCACAAACTAGAACACAAGAGGTTCTGACTAAACATATGGATTCATTCTTTACTGAGTGGGTGACTGAGCACTGGCACAGGTTGCCCAGAAATATTGTGGAGTCTTCCTCCTTGTTGATCTTTAGAAGCCATCTGGACATGGTCCTTGGCAACTTGCTCTGTGTGGTCCCTGCCTGAGCAGGGGATTTGGACCAGATGACTTCCAGAGGTCCCTTATAACCTCAACAGTTCTGTGATTCCATGAATATGATATAATATATGTAACATATAATAACATACAGATACTATTTATCTATTTTTATAGTATATTTTTACATATTGCATCTTATATATTAAGTTATATCCATTATATGTATCTATATATCCATCTCATTAATATCATTAGATACATTATTAATATATAATATTATATAATATTTGATATCAATGTGATTGATATATAGGAACAATAACATTAAAATATAATAGTGAGACATTTCACAATGAAAAATGTCTTCCTCACTGAAAGAACAGAGATCCTGATGAACGCTAGCTTTGCCTTTTCATGACATAATTTCTCATTTGTTATTTAACAAACAGCAAGAGCAAAATAATTTCTACATAAAAAGCACAAATGTTTTCAGTAAATAGCCAGCTAACACCAATACAGCTTATTACTCTGCAAGAAAGTAAAAGCTAGGATCAGATCCATCCACATCCTGTATGATCTTGCTTTCTTACTGCTGTAAAAACCTACAATCTAAGATTTCATCTCTATCTTTTTTTCCCTTCTCTTTTGTAATGTTAAGGGAGAAAACCTTGGGGGGAAAATGAACTGCTGCAATTTAAACACATGCACTGAAAATGACAAAAATATTCTCTGGGAGTAATCAGTCAGGATTATATATTTCCCTGGTTTGCCAAGGGAGGCTGACTTGAAGCCAAACTGGCTCCTGTTGAGCTACAATTTACAATTAATGCTCACTTCATTTATCACCGCTTAGGCAGGGATCTAGGAAAAGGAAATATCATTTCAAGCAGTGCAATTGTGGGCAGGAGGGAGAGCAAATTAAGGATAGTGAGGGAAGAATGGTTCTTAAATCTAACAAAATGACATAGAGAAAGGGGATTTGAGTGGAAGAGGACTCTGAAAGATGCATTTATGTTGAATATTAAGCTTAACCTAAGCTCTCTGAAACAGTTTGTAGTTGTAACCTGTTACTTACTCAGTATGCCAAATTGAAAGACTTTGAGAAACTTCAAATTAGTCTTGATTTTGTATCCTCTAATTTGAGTATTATACTTGTCTCTCTGCTTAATTCTGTTTTATACTACTTACCATTTATTTCCTGATTAAATGAAACAATCTTAGGCATATGTTTTTCTCCTTTTTTCATGAACAGCAAGTCAAATTTATAATAAGTGGGAAACAAGCAGAAAGTTATTAATGGCTATTACTTTGTGCATTACTGAGTGGTCGCACTCAAAGAGTCAAGGGACAGTATTGGGACCAACATTTTTTAACATATTTGTCAGCAACATGAGCAGTGGGATCAAGTGCTACCTCAACAAGTTTGCCGATGACATCAAGCTGTGTAGTGCAGTCGATTTGCTGGAGGGAAGGGTTGCCATCCAGAGGGACCTGGACAGGCTAGAGAGGTTGGCCCCTGCAAACCATGAAGTTCAACAAGGCCAAGTACCAGGCCCCACGCCCAGGCTGGGGCAGTCCCAAGCAACAAATACAGGCTGGGCGGAGAATAGATTAAGAGCAGCCCTGAAGGACTCAGTGGTGTTGATGAGAAGCTCAGCATGAGCCAGCAAGATGTGCTTGCAGCCTAGAAAACCGACTGTATCTTGGGCTGCATCAAAAGAAGTGTGGCCAGCAGGTTGAGGGAGGTGATTCTCCCCTTCTACTCTGCTCTTTGGAGACCCCACTGTTTGGCTCTGTGACCCTCAACATAAGAAGGACATAGATGTATTAGAATGAGTTGAGAGGAGGGCCATGAGGATCATGGGCCATGAAGGTGGAGCACTTTTCCTATGAAGATAGGCTGAGGGAGTTTGGCTTGTTCAGCCATGAGAAGGCTCCAGTGGCCTTCCAGTGGCCTAAAGGGTGCCTCCAGGAAAGCTGGAGAGGGGCTCTTTATCGTGATAGGATGAAGAGTAATGGTTTTAAAGTAAAAGAGGGTAGGTTTAGATTAGAAATTCAAAAGAAATTCTTTCCTATGGGGGTGGTGAGGCAGTGGAACAGGTGGCCCAGAGAAGCAGTGGATGCCCTGCCCCATCCCTGGGGGTGTTCAAGGCCAGGTTAAATGGGGCTTTGGGCAGCCTGGTTTAATGAGAAGTGTCCCTCTCCATAGCAGGGAGGTTGGCACTAGATGATCTTCAATGTCCCTTCCAACCCAAACCATTTTATGATTCTATGGGTTTTATTTTAAATATACATTTTTTTTTTTTCATATTTCTAGGTATTTCAGCTCCCAGACACAGTGAGATAATTCATGAAAGGTGCAAACCATTAAAATACTTCAAACAAATCAGAAGGTGACAGTGGAAAAAAAAATAAAAAAAAAATCAAGAGCTTCTTATATCCTAGAAAGAAGTTACTTGAATATAGGTATTAGTAATATTCACATCATTTTAATGAAGTTATATATGCAACTGAATATACTTATAGGAATCTTTATAATGCGCAGCACAAAATTAATCTGAATATTAAAAAAAAAAAAAAAAAAAAAAAAACACAAAACCAAAACAAACACAATTTCAAGTGGATAGGTTCAGATATAGATGTGCATTCATAAATCAATGGCACATTCTCATTTGTAGCACTACTTTTCTTTGCAGTAAATGTTGTTCTAAACTCTGTACAGTGGAACACTGAACAATTTCTGCTGTCTAATTATTTACCCCTATCAAATAAAAATTGACCCTGTGCAATAATATCTATTGCCTTATTTGCTATGAACCATAAATTCATCTGCAGGATGTGAATGTAGTAGGAAAAGGATGCACTTGAAGTAAGGAATGTATTGAAACTGTTAACTCAATTTTCATGCTAGATATGAGCTACATAACATAGAAAAAATCATCCCACTTGCTTTGGGCCATAGTGATCAATGAAACTGTAAAGTTGTGTTATAAAACATTAAATTTGAATAAACTATGGAGCAGATAAATGAATGTTCATATACAACTGGGCATGTTAAATATAAATAAATATATAGATAGTATTGGTATTTACCTACAAAGTATGATTAGCCACACACAAGTCTTCTTGGGTAAAAGGTAAAAAATACCCAAAGTTTTGTTCGAAGGTTAAGGCAAACAAAATTCTGAAATCCTTAACATTTTGTTCATGTCTAGGATTTGTCTAGGGTGATAGGTCAACATTTTATTATACATATTACATTATTAGCTGTTCATATTACAGGACAGCTTTGGAGTAAGTGGAGTCCTGTTGCCATAGAAGGACATATGCTCACAAATACTAGAAATATGTCTAAACACTGTACGAAATTTCTAAAATGTGTTACTATGTTCTATGTCACATATGTCATTTTATAGAGGTAAAATGCTTAATTCTATGCTTGTTTAATCAAAGGTCTGTTGATTGTTTGCATAGCATTTTGGAGAGAGGCACTTGAGAGTTTATTTTTTTAACAAAGATAAACCCAACTACATTCATACCCTTTTCATGGCTAGGTAATCTCAGCTAGTGCAAGCAACTTTTCAAGCATACTGTTTTACTTTGTCAATTTAAATCCATATTTAGCTGCCCAGTACTCTCTTTTACTCAGATTCTTAAAGTAATTTTTAAAACAAGGCTATTTTTAGACATACACTTATGTGTTGCTATTTGTTGTTGTTATTGTTTGTTTGTTTGTTTTTCAGTTGTTATACCAGTTCATTCCCTCCCATAGACAGAATTCTGTGTGTGTATTATATAATGTTGCTTACACAGGAATACAGCATAATGGTATACCTAGTGTATAGGTAGTGGTATACACTACTTATACATAGTGGTATACCTTCACTTATATAAAGTTAAAGAGCTAGGCTACACTTCTGTTTGAATTCAAATGTTAGAACATGACAAGCTGCATCAAGAAAACATGATTAGATAACATAAATGTAAGAAGTGCTGAAAATACATTTTCATTAACCTTTCTTAAGTTACTTTGATGAAGACTTAGCATAGCTTCAGTGGCTAATTTGACAGTGTAATAACGATTTCATTGATAAGATTAACATGGAAAGATCACAGCATCACAGAATGTCTGAGATTGGAATGGACTTCCTAAAATCATTGAGTCCAGTCCTTTCTCAGATAGGGTCCTCTAGAGCAGGTTACCCAGGATTGTGTCTGGCTGGTTTTGAATATCTCCGCAGATTGAGACTCCACAGCCTTCTGGGCAATTTGTTCAATCCCATGGGAAAAAATAAATAAATAAACATATATGTTTTCCTATGTTCAGATAGAATTTCATGTGTTTTAATTTGTGCATATTGGCTCTCACATCTTCTTTTGCTGGGCTTGTTCCAGGGCTTCCATGTCTCTCTTGTAGTGTGGAGCCCAGAAATGGACCCAGCTCTCAGATGTTTCTCTCAAGTGCTGAGATGAGGGGAAGGACCTTCTCCATTGCTCTGCTGGACTCCATACTACCTGATGTTATACAGCATGGGCTGGATTTAATGGCATCAGGTGACTTACATTAATATTAGGAAAGTATCTTTAAGTAGTGACAGGTGACTGAACTGCTGAATATAACCTTTTATTTAGTGTCATTTTAAATAAATGAAGTGCTCATTCTTGTAACTTGTGCCTTATGGAGTGGCTCTTGCAAACAGAATAACTCTGATGACTAAGCACTACCTCCAGCAAGCAGTGATAAAAGATTTGCAACTTCAAAAGTGGTGAGTTTTGAGAACTTTTTTTTCAGAAGTCATTCTTTTTCACTTTCACGTAGCAGTAAAACAGATGAGATGAGATAAACTATATCAGCTAATATTGCCTGTTGCAGAAAAGGTAGTTGTTGACAAAGTATTGCAGAGACCTGTTCTGTGCTTCTTAAGTTCTGTCTTACCGTGATTTACAAGATACCAAAGGTGTTGATGACCACATCATACAGTAAATGTCTCTGAGTTTATGAGCTTCTTTGGGAGAAGTAGTGTGGATTTAATTGGGTTTAGCAATACAATATTATTTGTTGTTATTATTTTGGGCCATTAAAATCATCAATGAAAAATCTGACTGAAAATTAAAAGAAGAAAAGGAATTTTATTCACTCATGGTGGCAAAATGAATTGAATGTCATAGAATCATAGAATCATAGAATCATAGAATATCCTGAGTTGGAAGGGACCCTTAAGGATCATCAAGTCCAACTCTTGACACCGCACAGGTCTACCCAAAAGTTCAGACCATGTGCCTAAGTTCACAGTCCAATCTCTTCTTAAATTCAGACAGGCTCAGTGCAGTGACCACTTCCCTGGGGAGCCTGTTCCAGTGTGCAACCACCCTCTCTGTGAAGAACCCCCTCCTGACGTCCAGCCTAAATTTCCCCTGCCTCAGCTTAAACCCGTTCCCGCGGGTCCTGTCACTAGTCTTAATGGAGAAAAGGTCTCCTGCCTCTTGACAACCCCTTACGAGGAAGTTGTAGACTGTGATGAGGTCTCCCCTCAGCCTCCTCTTCTCCAGGCTGAACAGGCCCAGTGACCTCAGCCGTTCCTCGTACGTCTTCCCCTCCAGGCCTTTCACCATCTTCGTAGCCCTCCTCTGGACACTTTCCAACAGTTTCATGTCCTTTTTATACTGTGGTGCCCAGAACTGCACACAGTACTCGAGGTGAGGCCGCACCAGCGTAGAGTAGAGCGGGACAATCACCTCCCTTGACCTACTAGCGATGCCGTGCTTGATGCACCCCAGGACACGATTGGCCCTCCTGGCTGCCAGGGCACACTGCTGGCTCATATTCAACTTGCTGTCTACCACGACCCCCAGATCCCTCTCTTCTAGGCTGCTCTCCAGCGTCTCATCGCCCAGTCTGTACATGCAGCCAGGGTTTCCCCGTCCCAGGTGCAGGACCCGGCACTTGCTCTTATTGAACTTCATGCGGTTGGTGATCGCCCAGCTCTCCAACCTGTCCAGATCCCTCTGCAAGGCCTTTACGCCCTCATTTGAGTCCACAACTCCTCCAAGTTTGGTGTCATCAGCAAACTTGCTCAAAATACCCTCTATTCCTACATCCAGATCGTTTATAAAAATATTGAAAAGTACCGGCCCTAAAATGGAGCCTTGAGGGACCCCACTGGTGACCGCCCGCCAGCCTGACGCAGCCCCATTTACCATAACCCTTTGGGCCCTGCCCGTTAGCCAATTGCTCACCCATCGTATGATGTTTTTATTTAGCTGTATGGTGGACATTTTGTCCAGTAGGATCCTATGGGAAACCGTGTCAAAAGCCTTGCTGAAGTCCAAAAAAATCACATCAGCTGGTTTCCCTTGGTCCACCATACGGGTGATCTTATCATAAAAGGAAATCAGGTTAGTTAGGCAGGACCTACCCTTCACAAACCCATGCTGGCTGGGACCAATGACTGCTTTGTCCCCCAGGTGCGCCTCAGTAAGTCCAAGAACCAACTTCTCCATGATTTTACCAGGCACTGACGTGAGACTGACAGGCCTGTAATTGCTAGGGTCTTCTTTCTGACCCTTCTTGAAAATTGGCACAACATTTGCCAGCTTCCAGTCTACCGGGACCTCTCCAAATTCCCAGGATCGTTGAAAAATAATTGATAGAGGTTCCGCGATGACATCCGCCAGCTCTTTCAGCACCCGGGGATGAATCCCATCCGGACCCATGGACTTGTAGGGATCCAGGTGGAGTAGCAAATCCCGCACACGTTCAGGGTCAGTTGGGAGTTTGTCATCCCCACCGTCCCGGTCCTCCAGCTCAGGGCACCCTGGGTCCCGAAGCCCATCATCGGCATTGAAGACAGAGGCAAAGAAGGCGTTAAGCGTCTCTGCTTTGCCTACGTCATCGTCTGTGAGGAGACCTTCCCTATCAAGGAGCGGCCCTATGTATTCTTTAGTTCTCCTTTTTCCATTTACATATCTAAAAAAAACCTTTTTATTTTCTCTCACAGACACAGCCAGCTTCAACTCTAGCTGTGCTTTGGCCACTCGAACTTTCTCCCTGCAAACACAAACAGCATCCCTGTATTCTTTCCATGACGCCTGGCCCTCCTTCCAGTAGCGAAACACTCTCTGTTTCCGCCTAATCTCCATTAGAACATTCCTGGTCAGCCACGCCGGCCTCCTGCCCCGCCTGCCTGACTTGCGATATTTTGGAATTGCCTTATCTTGTGCTTCTAGGAGGCATCGCTTAAAGAGTGACCAGCACTGGTGGACATCGAGGCCTTCAAGAGCAGTTTCCCAGGGGACCTTACTGACTAGTTCCCTGAGCAGCCTGAAGTCCGCTTTCCCCATATCTAGGGATGAGGTTTTGGTGGCACTTTTCCTTCTGTCACCATAAATTTTGAACTCAACCACTTCATGGTCGCTATGACCGAGGCGGCCACCAATCACCACATCTCCCACCAGACCCTCTCTGTTTTCTAGCAACAGGTCTAGGAGGGCACCTTTCCTAGTTGGCTCCGTTAGCACCTGTACCAAGAAGTTATCATCTAGGTGCTTCATGAACCTCCTGGACTTGCTCGTGTCAGCCGTGTGGCACTCCCAGTTAACGTCTGGCAAGTTGAAGTCCCCCATAAGGACAAGGGGAGTTAATCTCGAGGCCTCTCTTAGTTCTGTAAAGAATAATTTATCGGCGCTATCGTCCTGGCCAGGCGGTCTGTAATAGACTCCCACAACGACATCCCCTTTATTCGTTCGTCCCTTGATCCTTACCCAGAGGCTCTCAACTTTGCCATCGCCGACCTGAAGTTCCACACAGTCCAGCCCCTGCTTCACATACATCGCCACCCCACCACCTCGCCTACCCTGCCTGTCCCTCCTGAAGAGCCTGTAACTATCTATCGCAACACCCCAGTAACAGGACTCATCCCACCAGGTTTCGCTTATGCCGATGATGTCGTAGTTGCGGGACTGGGCCAGGACTTCTAGCTCATCTATTTTATTCCTCATACTGCGTGCGTTTGTGTAAAAGCATTTCAAGTGCGTCTCCTTACACTCAGCACCTTGTGGATCTGACCAAAGGACCCCACTGGCACACAGCCCCTCTGATTCTAGCGTACCATCCCTTAGGTCTTCACCGGCGCGCCTGGTTTTAGCCCCTTCCCCCTTCGACTCTAGTTTAAAGCCCTATGTGTCTGAATCGGTGAAGAAATGTCTTCATGCTTATGCAGAAGACAGAGCAGTTTATAAAGTCATGTAATATGTTAACTTCTGTTTTGCTCTAGAGGAATTGTTCCTTGCCTCCAGCTCCTGAATTTACTACAGCTGCCAAACACTTTCAGTCTTCTTATTTTCAGTCCCAACACAGAAGAAATTCCATAGTGCTGGCAGATCAGATTTCACACCAATATTTTGTTGGTCTGTTTGCCAATGTCTTATAAAAAATGTAATTACAGGTGAGACAATTGGAAGTTGATGCTACTTTACACTTGCCTTCTGTCTAGGCAACTAATATAATAAAAGTGTTATGAGATATGAAATCTGCCCAGCTTTAATCTTATTTTCTTTTCAGTTCAACTGGTGAATTGTGGAAGGCTCCAGCTGATGTTGAGGCTACTGACAATCAACTTCTTTAGCACAAAGCCAACAGATTTAGTACTATTAATTTCATAATCAATGCAGCTAATGGACTACAATGTCCTCTGAAGGAAGCAGTTTTTATCACAAACCTCTTACAAAGGACAGCTGCAGAGGCTCTGCAGTTAATCTTAGTATTATAGGACCATAGAATCACAGAATGGTTTGGGTTGGAAGGGACCCTTAAGGAACGTGTAGTTCCAATCCCTATTCCATGGGCAGGGACATCTGCTAGCACCATACAACCTGGCCTTGAACATTTCCAGGGATGTTGCATCCACAGCTTCTCTGGGCTTCATCCTCTGCCTCATCACCCTCGTAGGAAAGAATTTCTTCCTTCTAATCTCATTTAGTTTAAAGACATTAAAAGGTCATTTAAAGCATTGGCCTTAGCATTTCGTTCTTACTCCTCCTGTTGTTGTTGCAAGGACCTATAGTGATCGAGTCAAAATTTCTCTATAAAAACACAGTAAATCTATTCCCCTAGAAAAATATAATTTTTCATAAACAATTTCAGAGAATCACAGAATGTTTTTGAGGTTGGAAGGAACCTCTGGAGGTCATCTGGTCCAATGCCCCCTGCTCAAGTATGTCCATTTACATTCCTGTGGTGTTCCAGGACCCTGTCCAGGTGGCTTTTGAAGATCTCCAAAGAGGGAGACTTCGCAGCCTCTGTAGGCAACCTGTGCTCTGTCACCCTCACAATGAGAAAGTGTTCCCTGATGTTCAGAAGAACCCTCTTGTGCCTCAGTGTCTGCCTATTACCTCTCATTTCGTCAGTGGGTGCCACTGTAAAGAACCTGGCACCATCCTCTTTGCAGCATCCCTTCAAGAATTTAAATACACTAACAAGTTCCCCCGTCAGCCTTCTCTTCACAAGGCTGAACAGTTCCAGCTCTCTCAGCCTTTCCTCATAGAAGAGATCCATCAAGCTCCCCATGCTTTATATGTTATCTGCATTATACACAAATAAATATGTATTAGCATATTTTGGTAGCTGGAGTGAATCTTTCACAATAAGACACATAGATACAGCATAATACTCCTATAACAGACATCTAAGGCCTCTGTTAAAAGCTGTAATGTAAGAAAACAGCCTCTAGTATAATTTAACTATGTTTTTTGTCTTTCTATTGCACTTTGAAAATTATTTCAGGTGCATATATATGTAAAGGTTCAATTATAACAGCTTAAGGTGTATGGGAGATGAACTACTATGGAGAGAAGTAAAAAATGAAAGCACTTCCCATGGTTACTTCAAGACTACTTGATAGTTTTATACTGATTTTATTCAAAGGTAAAAGAAAAAAATAACTTTCTTCTAACCACAAGGTACTACAAAAAGTTATGACAGGCAAAGAAGACTACAATATTTTTTAAAACCTTTCATTGTGGTATGAATAAATTTCATTACTGTTAGTGTCGAAATGCTGTGCAGGGTAAGAATATTTTCCTGTTTTCCTCTCTGATTTCCCTGTTGAACATTTGCAGATAATGGACTAATGGACTAATGCACATCTCTATAATTCTTAAATTTTTTATCAGTGGCTCTGGATGTGACGTGCTCACTTGGAGATAGTTGACTACTTCAAAGAGTAGAATGACATAGCACGGAATAGCACAGAATAGCACGGAATAGCACGGAATGGAATGGCACGGAATGGAATGGAATGGAATGGAATGGAATGGAATGGAATGGAATAAGACACGACAGAATAGAGTAGAATAGAGCAGAGCAGAGCAGAGTAACTCCAGTTAGAAAACACCCAAAAAGATTATTGAGTTTGTCAGACTATTTTGGGGCTGATATTCTTAATATCATTAAGAATATTATCTGAACACCTCTTAAACATGTACAAGATTGAGCATCAACCACATCTCTAGCAAATCTGTTTCAGTGTCTAACTACCCTCTTGATAAAGAGATTTTTCCTTAAGTCTAGTTTTAACCAGCTCCTGATGCAGCTTTAAGCTATTCCCATGTGAGCTGTCACTAGATACCAGGGAGAAAGGATAAGCACCTCCACTCCTTATCCAAAGGATAAGCACTTTCCACTTCCCCTTCTCAGGAAAACACGAAGAGCAACCCCTCAACCTCCTTTTCTCCGTGTCTTCAGCCACTCCTTACAGGGTGTGCCCTCCAGCCCTTTTACCAGCTTTGTTGCTCTCCTCTGGATGCATTCAAGCACCTTAACGCCCTTTTTATATTATTGAGCTCAGAACTCCACACAAGGTGAGGCCACACTAATGCTAACTACAGTGGAAAAATCACTTCTATTGGTTGGCTATGCTGTGCTTAATGCACCCCAGAGTATGATTTGCCCTCTAGTCCTCCAGGGCACACTTCTGACTTGTGTTGAGCCTGCTGTCAACCACCTGTGAATCACTTTCTTCAAGGCTGCTCTCCATCCACTTGTCTCCCAGTCTATACCTGTGTCTGGCATTACTCTGTCCCAGGTGCAGAATCCAGCTTTTGTTCTTGTTAAATTTTGTGCTGTTGCTGATAGCCTAATTCTCTAATCTATGTAGATACATGTACAATCTATGTAGATCCCTCTGCAAAACCTCTCATCCCTCAGGGAAATCAACAGCACATTCCAGTTTAGAACTACCAGCAAAATCAGTAAAGATGCATTCAACTCCTGCCTCCAAATCATTGATAAAAATATTATCCAGAGCTGGTATCAAGTTTGAGCCTTGGGGAACGCTTCTAGTGAACATCCACCAGCCTGATACAGTCTCATTCATGACAACCGTTTGACTTCAATCATTTCTTCATTTGCATAAACCCGTTCATCTCATAGCTGGACAATTTGCCCAGAAGGATCAAAAATATCAAAAGAAGGATCAAAAGAAGGATCAAACTACCAAAAGGCTTGCTAAAATCCAGAAGAACTAAATCCACTGCCTTCCTTCATCCACTAATTGGGTGAACTTAGAGAGAAAGATATTGAATTAGTGAAAGAGGAATTTACTTTCATGAACCCATGTTTGCTGGGCTCGATGATTGCATTATCCTTTAAGTGCCTTTCAATAACACCGAGGATAATCTTCTCCATAATTTTTCCAGACACTTAAGTTAAACTCATAGGTCTATAATTTCCAGGGTCTTCTCCTGTGTCCTTCTTGTAAACTGGGATAACACTGGCTAGTTTCCAGTCAGTAGGGACCTCCCCAGACTCCCCAGACCTTTATTAAGTAATTGAGAAAGGTCCTATTAACTCCCTTGGTACCCAAGAATGAATTACATCAGGCCAAGTAGATTTATAAACATTTGACTGATACAACTGATTCCTTATGATTGTGATGGCAACAAATGGAAATTGTCCCCCCACTCATGGTCTTCTAACTTGCAGGATTTGACTACCCAAGGCCTGTCGCGAACATTAAAGGCAGGCAAAAAAACAAAAACAAAAACAAAAAAACACCAAATGCCTCTGGCCTTTCATCACCCCTAGTTATCAAGTGACCAGCTTCAGCCAGTAATAGTCCAATATTTTCCCTGAACCTCATTAGAAGTGTTTAAAGTGTTTTTTTTTTTTTTTTTTTTTTTTTCTTTTTACAAGCATTCAGTGTCCAATGCAGTAGTAGTAATTGCATTGAGAGATGATTACAAAGTTTGTTTTACATTTTGCAATACTTCTTAAATTAAAGAAATAATTTATGTAACTCTATATACACAGAAAATGATCAAAAGACAGATATGAATTATTGAGCTATAATATAATTCTTGTATTCTGTTGATTCTATAACCCACAAGAATAATGTTCAGTTTATGCAGGCACCAGGATCTTGACATGAAATTGCTGACTCAGAGCTGAACAACTATTTTACTCAGAGCATGAAATGTATGTTCAGAAATGTGTGTCCAGGATTTATTATGCTCAATTTAATCTACAACACTCTTGCTCCTGCATTTCCCTCAATTCTTTGACTTTCCCAAAAACTCAAATTGTAAAAAAATATGTTTGCACCTCACCTATTACTATATGAGTTTGGACAATGCCCAAATGCTTCTCCAGTGTTTTCCTTTCCAGCAGCAAATGTATGTCAATTTGATCTTGAGGGCTGAAAAGGAAACTTTTTCAGTTTTGGAATTGCACAGTCACGTTGAGTTCCAGAATCCAAATTATTTAACTATGCAATAAACTTGGAGATGGGAAGCAGAACCTGGTTTATAGGGTGAATGTGACCAAAAATTGCTTTTATCAAGCAGTTCTTCTACCTAACATTGCAACTATTCTGACAATCCTGGGTTGTTACTGTCAGTTGTAAATTAACACTCTATTCTGAATTTTTGTTGAAGCCACACTCAATCAAGGGATAAAAGCGAGGACCATAGTAGAAGACCTAAGAAGGACCATACCAACACCACTCTTTTAATAAAGTCCTGCTGAATAATGTCACATCTGTTCTGTTCTATTCTATTCTTTTCCAATCCTTAATCTACTTCTGTGCTGCTTATAACAATTCATGCCCACACTGCTCAGATTTTAAATCTCAAAATATCTTTTCATGATATGTACATGATCTTTTTTTCTTTTACCTGTCTTTCCTATACAGTAATGGGGCAGCAGCAAGGAGGAAGTATGAGGAGCTAAATTTGCTTCTACCTCCCCTTTTCAGTTATGCTTTTCTTACTTTCTCCGGTGGTAGGAAGTGCTAGGAACACCACATTTTCTTTTAATCAATGGCTCTTCAGGGCTTCCTTCAGCACATGACTGGCAGCATGATTTCGTATATTCACCATAGTAGGTGGCATTTGTCCTACTTTGAAGAAAATCATAATACATGTACTTAGTAAAAAAGATCACATTTTGCTTATGAAGTGACAAGGAGCTCCATTTTGTAGATACTAAATGCAAGTTTGTGATTTGGGATGTAGAGAAGGGTGAGAATTGAAGGAATGTGGAAGAGAAAAAAAAAAGTATCTCTTATCAAGGAAACTGCAGCTATCTGTACAGTGAAGTACAACTACTGATAATCATTCATATTTAAGATGAAAAGATGGAAATAATGAAAATGGCAGAAATAAACTGTTTTGCAATGCTTTCTGTTTAAATTACTGTGTATTCAATGCTACTTGCCTGGTTAAAAAATTATTGGAAGCTCTCAGGGCCCGCTCAGTCGTCCAGAACAGCTGAAGAGCTGTTGGAAAGCAAGTATTTCCCCTGAGTGTATGCTCTACAAGATGAGGAAACACTGAACAGACGAAGTGTGGAAAGGAAACTATTTTGATGATGGCAGTTATTAATGATACCTTTGACTGTGTCAGGCATTCAAATACCACTACAATGAGCAATAAGTGGCTTAGAACAGCGGAAGTGTGAGGGAAAACATTGGGCTGCTCTTGGGATGAATCAGGAAGGGTTCATGGGTTAGAAATTAAGAACAATCGGAAAAGGAAGAGAAAACAAAACTTAGGAAAAGAGCCCTTCTTCAAAGATATGGCAATGTTTTCCAAAGAGTACGGCCAGATCATATTTCCCTTCTAACTTTTCATAATAACGGTCATCCCTATATTTATTCCATCCCTATACCAGCAAGAATTTCCCATTCTCTCTGACTAGCTCTCAGTGTTAAAGACCGTTCTTTCCTCAGTTACTTAAGGGACCTTAAAATACAAAATTAGGGAAAGAAGGGGAAGAAAATCAATAGCTTGGAAAAGGGTACCAGATTCAAACCATTTGTCTTATAACCTACAGTTTAAGAAAAAAATATAGGAAAGAAAAAGAGTCAAATCATCCTGGATTTCCTCCTTCACTGATATTGTGAATCATTTCTAGCACCTTATGCACTTTTCTTGGGTTGAACTTGGCTATTAAAATATGGGGTTAGGAAATTTAGTGTTGCTGTGAAATTTAGTGGTAAAACAAGTCCCATGAATAACATGAACAGCCTATACTATTGAATAAGCACAAAACTAAACATGTACTTCATTCAACTCAGCTCTTCTGTGATAGTAGGGGGTACATTACCAAAAAGTGTCTCACAACATGAGCAAACAATTACTTCTCATACAGTAAATATCCTCACATTGTAAATGAAACATTGCTCTCTAGCTGGAGATTACTCCTTTAGGCTAAGAATAAACAAAGAAACATTTTTTTTAATAAAAAAAAATAAAAAGTCACATTATTTTATAGTTGCTTCCATTAGTCATTACCCCACAGCAACTCCTAAGTGCTATTTTGTTACAGATGTCCTGGCTAGAGTAAATCCTATCATATCTTCTCAATTTCTAAATTGGTACTGGTATCAGTTCATTGTATAAAGCTTCTAGCTGAGTACAGACCCATTGTTTTGAGCACTTTTCCTCAGTTATACTTCTATGTTTCATATGTAAATTAGTGTAGTAATACAGATAAATGCTGATTTATGCTGAACTGCAATTTATAGTGTTCTTTGTAATGGTTTATTCCAAAACTAAATTCCTTAATAACAGGGATGCACAGGGATGCTACAAGAGTTCTTTGCACACACTGTCAGATCTCTTAATTCTTACCCTGCCATTTATGGATTTAAAGCCATATTGATACTATTTTCAGTCTATTTGTAAGAAATTCAACACTGACTTCTGCATGGAAGGCATATACCACAGAATTATGTTTTATTATAATTCACTTAGTTGTTACTTGATTCCTCAGAATTCAGATGCTATTTATAGCATTCTGTGGCTAATTTTCAAGACCATCTTTGAGGTTGTTAATTTTTGAAAAAAAATAGTCTAAGCCTTTGAGTTCCTTAGTTAAGGTAACAAAGATCAGATTAAAAAGTGTATGAAAATTATGCTGTGAAAGACTGTTGGTAAAGTTTGCATAGCAAAGTTTGCATAGCAAACTTTGAAGAAAATAAGAAAATATATATTTTCATAAACCTTGGCTATTAAAGAAAATTACATACGATGAACATGCTTTTGATATGTTGATACTCAGAGCAATATTTAAACATAAAATAAAAAACACAATATTTATGACACTAATGGAAAAGAATTGCATTTTTCAAATTCTTGATAACAGCATCTTTCATCTTCAGGAAGACTCTCCTCTTTTCTCAGTCAACTAAGCTGAAACACAGAGGATTTCTTGTTATTTTCTCAGATGTAGACCGTTAGTAGAAGTGATATGGGTGTGTGCTTAAAGTACAGGACTGAGACTCCTCGTATCAGAGTTCTTTTCCCTCTTCCTCTCTGCAGTTTTTGGTAAATCACTTATTCCACTTTGTCTCACTATGCACCTCTATATAATGTTTACAGTAGCGCAGCACTCTGAACAGATCCACTGCATAGCATCAAATCCTTTTTCAGTGAAAGGACACTACAGAAATTTTAATGAAAGAAACTCTCACAAAGCACTTGGTCAAGTTCGGCACACTATGAATAAGAAGACTGGTATAAAACCCAGAATAACTCTATCTCATTGGACATCACAATTATTTGAATCAAAACATTTCAAAGATTTTCATACTGAAGTTAACGTCTGAAACCTAATGTCACACACACACAGAAAGCCCAGTTGCAGCTTAGTCTGACTTACAGTTTGCATTTTTCGAATGAGAACAAACACATCTGTAAATGTCATGAAATTAAGTTAGAGCCAATATTCAGGAGTTTTGAATGGAAAAACTAAATACCTTATACAATCTTGCTTAATACAGACGTGATAAGTACTACCAAATGTACTTTTGTAAAAATGATTTTTATGATAGAAGAAGGCCTCATAGAGAACAACTGCAAGAGACAGATAGAACTGCATGCATGATAAGAAATGAAAAAGGTCTATAAGACCAAACTGGAATAGTTTTGTTTGCTTCTTTGTTTGTTGCTAATGGTTTTTGGTTGTAGCTTTTTTTTTTTTTTTTGGTGAGGTGTATTCATTTAAATTATTATTACGGTCTATTTGAAGCAATGTTGAGTCATTGTTTAATTTCTGACTAATTAGTGTAGTATGGTATATGTGGAATACTGTACAGAACTTTGTTAAGATTATTTTGAAAGTTGCCCTCTTTACTTCCTGTTTAACCATCTCTTTACTTCCTGTTTAACCATTTAGCCATTACCAGGAAATAAATATTTTTAAATGAAAAGACATGAGCACTGAGAGCTTAACAAAACAGACAGCATGCAGCTCTTGAAATAACACCTCTTTCTCTAAATAGTATGCATAATTTAAGCAGAATTTTACATATTTAACAAACACTAAAAATAGTTAAAAATTTTAAAGATTTTTATTTTTAAAGACTTCTATTAGTTTCTGTATTTCAAACAATTCAACAGGAATTGTGAATAGGTAAATTTTTATACCTTGCAGAATAAATTCACATGTAACGTAGATCTAGATCATCTAGGTTCCTCGAAAAAGAGTTCTTGGAAAGAAAACGTTGAGATAATTTTTACTTATTGTTATTTTTAGCTGACCAGTTTACTCATGCTCAGCCTTGAATGTATGCTAGTGTGTTTCTAAAATGTTTAACACATTTTCAGAACCAGAGAGAGACAGAAAACAAATACATTAATTTATTCTCTACAGCTAGAGCAGTTTATCATCTTCTGTTCTAGTCCAAACATGGTAGTTCCTACCTGCATCTAAAATACTACAGGGTAGCATTTAAAAATAATTATTCCTTCTTGTTATAATATTTTCACATGTGAAAAAGTTATCATATATAACTGTGATGCTGTACTAGGAGATTAAAATTCATACCTACAATGGTCCAGGACCAAAAGAGAGCCACAATGTTTGACGTACATCAATACAGTTCTTCAAACACCAAACCAGTAACATTTACAATCTTTGTCTGTAAACTTCATATAACTAGTCATATTGTTCTAAAAATAAATAAGTAAATAAATAAAAATAGAAAAAAGAGCTATCTACACATGAAATTTAAAAATTATTTAAGAAAATAGAAAACATCAGAACAAATCACGATCTTTCTTAGGTCTTGGTAACTCCATCTGATGATAGAATGCATACATTTAAAAATCTGCCTCCAATTGTAAAAAAAATTTTGAAAGATTCCTGAGAGCTTTTTGCAGACCACCTACAGAAACATTCCCACTGACAGAAATTATCTGCAGACAACTGGAAATCATTTTTATCTTTCTCCAGTATTTAAAAAATCTTACATTCGTCTAGTCTCCAGATCTACAAGAGTTTTTCCAGAGTTTCTCAAGATTAGTGTAAGTGAAAGAAAGAGGAATGTTGATAGACAAAATCTCTATTTTTGCTATATCACACAGAATCACAGAATTTCTAGGTTGGAAAAGACCTCAAGATCATCGAGTCCAACCTCTGACCTAACACTAACAGTCCCCACTAATCCCTAAGCTCTACATCTAAACGTCTTTTAAAGACTGCCAGGGATGATGACTCCACCACTTCCCTGGGCAGCCTGTTCCAATGTCTTAACAACCCCTTCAGTAAAAAAGTTCTTCCTAAAATATCAAATTGATCATTTAGCTCCTACCTGTATTGGACAAAATCTGGCCCTGATTTCTCTTACACTGATTTTACTCCACTTTATTACAATTTTACTTCTCCCAGATCTCACAGAACAACTCACAGCTCTTCACAAAAGAGCAAAATCACATTTGGTGATATCTGCTTACTTCAGAACTTACATTTTGAGTAAGAGATGCATATTATTACTTGTTCAATATAAGGACATACTCACTAAGACAATTTAAATCGAATGTTATATGATGACAATGATGATGATGATGATTGATTAGCTTCGGGGCTTAAATATTCTAAGTATGATGGCATTTAACAAAAAAAAGAAGACTGCCCTGCTGGAGGAAAGGAAAATTCTCAGGTTTTAGGTTTTATGAAATGGACACTGGTTTGTCCATTGTGGAAATGAACTCATCAAACAGGACTGAAAAAGAAATCCTGAGAAGCAGATCAGATAACTGACTAACATAACTGAATTTCATCTCTTTAAGCACAGACATTCAACCCCTTGATGCTTTTTAAAAAGAAATTCTTATGGGAATGATGACAAAGTTCTCCTCTTCCTGTCAGATTAAAATTACTCTATCATCTTAGAAGAACTGCTGTCTCCTCAACCTCCCTCTTTCATGTTTTATCCTTCATTTCTCTGTCTTGTAGCTCCTATATCTCAGCAGGCCAGTGTCACTAACCGCAGTACTTAAAGAAAGGAGACAAAGAACCAGCAGGATGGAGAAAATATATTGCATTGGAAAATCAGCATGTTGTCATTTAAAAGAAACAGGCAAAGCCAAGGGTTTTGTATGAATACCATCAAATTCAGTACAAAGGAGGGGATAAAAATAACCTGTCTTTGCTCAGTGTTTTCTCCTGCCTTGAAATAAAAACTTGCAGTGAAGTCATGAGATGTGAAGGTTGTCTGAGGTCAAGTACAATTACTTCTGCTGCACAAGGATCTTGTTGGTATTAGCATGACATCACCATACTGGACAGAAGGAACAGGTCAGAAACAATCCATGTATATGAAAAGAATGAGCTGCTAGAAGACAGACACTGAGCATACAGCACTGCAACCTGCAACCCTGCAGTGCAGGAGCTAGTGTCTCCTCTGAAACTTTTTGTAGATTCTAAAGTCATTAGAGAAAAAAAAAAAAAAAAAAAAAAAAAAAAAAAAGTATTGCTCAGAGGAACACTCCAGACTCCTTCTATGCTAAACTGGTACTTTATCCACCAGACTGAGTCCTATCTCTGTTTTCTTTACTGAACACAACAGAAGTAGAAAGTGTCTCCATTCACAACAGGGTAACTCTTCACTAGTATTTATAGTGTTTGTTCAGATGGTAGGCAACAACTGTTCAAATTCCTTTGAATTTCCCAGTTTTAAAAGAAAAGATAGGGCTTTCCTTTTCTTTTTTAAAGAAGACCATAGACTCTTGTCTTTAGGACTGGGATATTCAAACTCTGTCTTGAATGGGAAAGGAGTTTCTCCTAGCAGCCCATCATGGGGATTGAAGATAGGTCTTTTCTATGTGGTTACTAGCAGGTATTCCAAACATGTACAACAAGATTGGCCTTTAGCCTAGGCTACTAGGCTACATCTCTTCCCTTGGTTGGTAATCTAGGAAAGAGTTGAGTCATTGTGCAGTGCTAGAAAAGATACTTGAATACTTCATGTCTCAGAAAGCATGCATGAGGAAACTAGCAACATGTTCAGTAATTTTCAGTGAGAAAGCAAGAAAGTAAGGTTATAAATGGAAAAAGAAAGGTAAGGAATTTTTTCAGTATTCATTTCTTTTGTTATAACAGCACAGTGAGTATTGCTATAGATCTTAAATAAATACCAAAACACGAAAGCTTAGTTGAAACAAGTGAGATAAGATTATAAAAAGAAAGGGGTCATTATACATTACAAACTGTATCGGATTCTACTACTAAAATCATTCTGAATGAGAACTTAAAAGCATAGATACTATTTCTCTATAAGCATGCTTTCACACTTGTCTGTTTCAAGTTCAAAAGTCATGTTACAGAGAAAAGATTAAGATGAGTTAAGTATAAAATATGGTTCTTTGCAATAAAAGTGCCATTTGAATTGGGAATTTGCCTATTCCTCTAAGCTTTTGTTACAGAAAAAGTCTCCCTTTACTTATATTTCACTCTAGGGTTAGACATGGAGGTTGGTTCTGTTAGTTCTCATTCTACTGTCACTTCCATTGTCACAGTGCCATGCAGATACTTTGAAACTGCAGAAACAAAGCCCACAACAGATACGTGACCTGGTCTATACTAGGTACTCTAGTGGCATAACTAAACGGCTCTGCATATCTAATCTGGTACACGTGCAGACTCTGCCAGTATGGCAGATCCCCAAAATGCTATTAGAGATTCCAGTTCGTAAAAATCACTTAGCATTTTAATGCATACTCTATTATGATTTCTATGCAGTAGTAACAACTAACATTGCATATGCAGAAGCATAAAATACATGACCGTAAAATTAAATTACCAAAGGCTTTCGTTTTTCATGTTACAATGCATCAATCCGTTTTAAAGACCTTTGTTATTACATCTGAGAGTTTTTTGGTATATTGAGTGGAATGTATCAGCATTTTCACAAAATCACAGAAACACAAAACCACAGAACCACAGCATGCCCGAGGCTGGCCAGCACTTCCGCAGATCTCCCAGACCCACTCTGCTCAGAATAGGGCCAGCTGCAGCAGACGACTCAAGACAACAAGGATGGCACGACAATCACCAAGAACAGAGACTCCAAATCCTCCCTGGACAACCTGTGCCAGTGTTTGACCACCCTTTCAGTAAAAAATAAACAAAACAAAACAAAACAAAATAAAATATGTTTAAATTTATGTAGAATTTCCTATGTTCTGATTTGTCCCCATTACCTCTTGTGTGTCACTGGGCACCACTGAAAAGAATCTGGATCCATCTTCTTTTCACTCCTACACTCCATATGTTATTAATATACAGTGATGATGTGACCCTGACCCTTCTTCTCCTCTTGAATTAGAAATTCTTCCCAATGCTGTTCAGGAAGCTGTAGGAATTCACTCACAACACCTCCTACCCCTATAGTAGGATGGGGGGAAAGAATTGAAAAAGAATTGAAATAAAGGTGTAAAAACTTGTGGATTAAGATAAGGATGGTTTAAAAGAAATGAAGAAAAGGAAGGAAGGAAGGAAGGAAGGAAGGAAGGAAGGAAGGAAGGAAGGAAGGAAGGAAGGAAGGAAGGAAGGGAGGGAGGGAGGGAGGGAGGGAGGGAGGGAGGGAGGGAGGGAGGGAGGGAGGGAGGGAGGGAGGGAGGGAGGGAGGGAGGGAGGGAGGGAGGGAAGAAGGGAGGGAGGGAGGGAATGAGGAGGGAGGAGTAAGTGATGTGCAATACAGTTGCTCACTATCAGTCAACCAATACCTAGCCAGTCCCCAGGCTCCATATTGGCCAGCTCCACCCACAAAGCACATGAAAATAGGATGAGGCAAATATATAGTTCTGATGCGTGATAAAAAAAAAAATAAGTAAAAGAGGAAATTATCCCTCTGTGGAGTTTCCTACTTTGGTTTTGGTAACAATTCAGCTTATTTCAAGTTCTGGGAAAGGTTTAGAGGGCCTGGATTTTGAAAGAATCCAAACTAAAATTTCAGAGCCTTGTCTATACCTTTATTGATAGAGATGGTGTTTTCACATCTTATTACTTCTTGAAGATGACTTTTGTAAACTGAAATGAGTTTGTATGTGGGTACGACTAACTGAAGATGAAAATTGTACTCCCATTGTTTAGTAGTTCTATACACTGAAATATAATATTGTAGCACTACCCAAAATTTTTACCAGCAAGTTGCAACTCCTAGTTTTGTTGCTGGCTACTATTGTTATTAATTAATGTAAATCTACTCACAGTTCTATTTCTCATACCAGTCCACCACTTGATAGATAATTGCATTTACTATATACATTAGAGTAGAACAGTCTAGCACAGCACTGGGAAAACAGTCAGCGCTTATCCCCACAGCATGCTATGACATTATTTAGCTTGTTTTATTTGACTCACATTTCCTTTGTACAGTGGACAACTTGATGATTCTGTTTCATGCACACTTTCCCAATAAATCACAAGTTGTACAGTCCTCCTAATCTTATTGTCCTAAGTATGAAAATGTATCTATCAACAGAGAGCAAGCAAGCTGTCAGAATTGCCTGCTTCCTGCGTGTCCCATTGCCAAGGAAGCTTTTCACAGGAAAGACGGCATGCAGAGTAATACATAAGAATAACGCATCCTTGGGCTTTCCCTTTTAATACAGTCTATGAACATTACCAGTCATTTGCTCTGATAGTTACAGAAATACTGGTTTAGGGAAGAGCACGCTGCCTGTCTTTCTCTTTTTGATTCTGGCCAGGCCCCTCTTGTGGAACGAAGCAAAAGAGAATTCCCAATAGTGTAGAGAAATGAATGGAGGTATTGTTCTCACAGAGGCCTGAATACCTCTGAAATATATCAGAGAATTAGCATGTCATTTTTTTCTGCTTCCTCCTTAAAGTGTTTTGAAATGACTAATACGTTACCAAGAAGCGGCTTCTTACATCTCCTGCAGACTAATTCCCCAGGGCACCCATTATGTCGGCAGCCTAAAATGATCAGTTAACAGGGCGTGTTAGCGGCAGTGAGGGGGTGAGCAAAGCACCGAGAGAAGAGAAAGCAGTGTTTCTGTGGCTTGCCTCCCTCCTCTTTTAGTAGCATGTCAAACATAATTATGGCCCTGTCATCTGCACCTACGAGACAGGATTTTAGTTATGATATCTTGCCTGGCATGCGGCTGCTGTTGACAGGCCCCTGTGACCCTGTTGCAAGCAGCCTGACTCTGCAGATGACAGGACCCTGGCCTGGATGCAAGAATTAACCTTCCCCAGCAGAAAGGACTCTGCTAAAGGAAGAAGATAAAATGCTAGGGAAAGTTAGGTCACCCTGTGGCCCTGTTGGTTCTAGATAAGCTGTTGTTAGGGACTTTGAACCTTGTATGTGATCTGCTTAGAAAATGGCTGCTGCCTGTGAACTAGGTCATGTCGTGAGTTACCAGGTTAGCCATCCTTGTGCTGCCCACATCCTCCTACCCTGTTCTGTAAATTGTTCTGTGGAATGCTCCAGTAAATAAGATGCCAGGCAGATGAAAGTTTTTCCCAGGAGCATAAGCAGGCCATAGCGGTAAAGCTGTAACCATGAGTTACATTGCTTACACAGAGTGGAAGAAGGATCATATGTTAATGGGGAGATGTGATGTTTAAAGAAAAATGTTGCATTTCTCTCTCCCCATCAAAACTAATTATCAGGCAGCAAAAGGACTGAAAAAAAAATCATCACAATTTTAAAATGCTCATGTGCCTTCTGGAAAGAAAGAAAGAAAAAAAGTTAACATATTTGCACTAAAAAATGCTATTTTTTCACAGTGCCCTGCTACGGTTACCATTGTTTTTTTAAACTAAGCAATACATTCATTTAGATGAGTTAGACTCCAATGCCTTGAAAGAAAAGTATTTTCAACCTTGAACATTGTGTTTTGGGGTTAGAGAACAAATTCATCTCTTAATTAAGCAGGAACCCCTCTGAGTTTAAAGAGAATAAGTGATTTTGCAAGTCACACACTTAAGCGTGGAAAAAACTTGCTTTTAAAATGCCCTGGTGTTTGTCTTGTTTTTACCGATGGCATGTGTATTTCTGACAAGAAGCTGGCAGTAAAGCAATACGAATTTGATTCAATCACTTTACAAAACTATCTTCTGAACATAAGAGACTTGCAGGGACCAAGTATCATCTGAAGAGCTACATTCCAGAAGTCCTGCTTGAAACAGTGATCTGCAGATTTACAACACACCCTAAACTGAGGAAAAACAGAATCCTACTGGAATGGCTGAGACCTAGAATTACACACAAGGTCATGAAAACATACCTGATAGAAAGCTTCAAGCTACACTTGAAATTCTTACAGCTCGGCTCAGGTCAGTATAAGAAGCAGCTGGAACATCAGATAATGGATAGTTAAAGCTGGATGAGATCAGCAGCACGTTCTGAGCTAATGTTTCAAGCTTATCTGAGCTAGATAGCTCTCCCTGGAGAAGCTATTGACACTAATTCATGGAAGTTTGGGAACCACAGACAGAAGTGGGACAGATTTTCTTTGGCATGTTCATTATGTAGGAGTATAAAATACCAAAAATAAGTCTTACAGAGAGGCATGTGATGGCACAGCATGAGTTAGAAAAACCCACAAAAGCTCCCAAGAGTCAAGCCATGAGCTGACTGTGCGGGTGATCCTGAAGAAGAAACAATAACTACTTTATACAGTGCTATCATTTGTTCTTTACATGCTGTGATATACAGGAAAATAATTCAGTCATGGTTTAGAATTTATCAAACAAGAATGAGTAAGATTATCTTGTATATTGCTCTGTTTCTAAAATCAAATTTAGTATATTATTCAAAAGACTTCATATGTCATAAGAACTTCAATCCTTCCTACACAGAGCTTTAAATATGTTATTAGATTAATTATTATATTAATATTTTAATAAATAAATGCAGTAATTCTAAAGGTAATTTAGGCAAAGTCAATCCACATGTTACTGTCATTGCAAGGGTAAATCTCACACTGCAATTAAATGAAAAAAATATTTATGTGGTCATTTTGAAACATTATGCGGTTTATGACAATGGGAACCTGATAATCCTAGCATTCTCATAAGAAAATATAATAAATATTAATAAGATTAGAGCACTCAGGGAGATGGATATGCTAATGTGCTTGTTACAGGTGAAATAGCCAAATGCTTGCAACTGAATTACAAACCCTACATGAACGGCAACGAGTCATGAGGAGTCTCAGTAGCCCATGTCTTTGAAACTGCCCTTCTATACATGGAAAAGCCTAAGGCCAGTAAAAGCCTAAGGCCAGTAAAACACATGAGCTGAGTCTTGGAAGGCAGAGTCCCTGGAAACAGGAAACTTCCAGTTAATATAAGAATCTGTAAACTACAGAAGTAAACTCAAAAGTCAGAGGACGACAGGGTCAGCAGAGTGGCTAAAATTATAGAACCTATAAAATATAGGAAATATGGAGGATTACACATCTGTAATAAAGAGGCAGACAAGGTGGTCCAGTGTGAACACCATGAAAAATCGTAGCAGTTTAGAAGATCCTGGACTGACATCAAACAGGCTTTCTATTTGTGGACAAAACCAGTCTTCACTACAGATAGACGTGTTTATCTCCTTTCTTCCTGGTTACATAAGTGAGCAAAAACAGGCTCTTTAAGGAAGAGGTACCTGCTGATCCACAGAAGCTTCCGTCCAATACAGCTGTCCATGAAGTAACATGTTTTCAAGCACTAAGAACTGGTGGACTGCAAAAATGAAGAGATTAACTTGATAAACCAAGTACGTAAGTCCTCATGCATCTGTTTTATCTTTACAGACTGGAATGCTTGCTCTGGTTTTAACAGTCTTGCACATAATCCACACATTGGCCTCACAGAAGGATCAGTGTCCTCTGGTAATTTCCCACCTGCTTCCTGCACCCTGGAGGATCCAGCATTCTTTGAAACAGCTAATTAGTTCTGAAAGAAACATCATCCCCACTACGAGAGCTTCTATTTCTTAGAATCTTCTCTTACCTGAAATGCATATAAAATTCTATACAGAAGATCTGCAAATACGTTTTGAGGATGGTCTGACCTCTCAGACCTATAGTTGCAATTTGGTATGCATGCAGCAAAGAACACATTTGGCACTGCTGTTCTTTGCAACTCATGATATTTACAAGAGCATCAACATTTTGTGAAGGCAAGATGAGAAATTTAAATTGATGGTATATAGTCCCAAGTTAAAAAAGAAAAACAACAACAACACAAAAACAACAAAGCAAATTAAAGAAAAACAACAACAACAAACCTTAACAACAACAATAACCATAGGATGTTTTGCCATAGGGCTTAATACACCAAATACTATTTTTATTATTGAAGTACTTTCCTAATCTTCAGTAAGGTTTTTGATTGAATAACACGATGTGAGTGTTTATAATCCAGATGTTTTTTGCTGGATGCACAATAACATTTTAATATGTATATAAGGTAATATAAGTTTCCATGTATAAGCAAGTGCCCTGAAGCTGAGTGCTCTGTGCTCAGATCATGAGTGTAAAACAGCTTAAAGAACACACAATAGGGCACAAATTACCAGGTTACCAGTCTCCAGTATTCAGTATTGAAATAAAGCCCTTGCTTTTTCAGAGGTAACCAAATCACCTAAGTATAGCCAATCACATGCCTTAGCTTTCATTTATTTCCAAAACACACACTGAAAGTTCACTACAAAATAACACAGACTAATAACAAATCAAACACTGTGCAGATGTTTAGTAATCATGGGCCAATAGTACCTGTTACTGGAAAAAATGCTTTTGAAGTAGTATAATACAGTTCTGCAGATACTTTTTTTTTTTTTCTCCCATATAACATCAGTGAAAAACAGTTCTGATACTAACAGTGGAGGAATTAAAAATGTGAGAACAGTGAAAAGTTTCATTTAATGTAAGACTTTGAAACCAGATGTTAGGAGGAGAAAAATTAATACAGTTGAAAACACTTGTTAGCTTTGTTCCAGGCAATAAAAATGAAAAGATTTAGCCATAGGTAAACTACGAAAAACTATGAGTAAATAAATCAGATGATTTGATTGTTAGAATAGGCAATAAAGAAGACTGACTAAATAAGCATTATATACTTCCTCCAACAGTCAAAATGCAGCCAAAATAGCTATGTTCTCTAGCACTTTGAAATAGAATTTCCTTAATGAAAGTAAACATAATGGTAAATTCTTTGCCTTGATTTCTGTATGTTCAAGATTTTTTGTTGATCTTGTTTGTTTGTTTGTTTGTTTGTTTTATTCTTTGAGAATATGCAGATTCTATGTTACACATAGTGGTATCTGAAGATTCAAAAGTGTCAAACTTTCTCCCATAGTTTTAACTTTTCACTATGAAATAACACTATGCTGAAATAACATCAATAATTTTTCCAATCTCAGCATTCTTAACTTTCATATTAATGATTCCAAAGTACTGCTAGCATTAACAGTGGTATATATCTTAAAACAAGTCATTTACAAGCTTCATAGTTTAGGTCATAGGCATAGAAAAAGCATTTAGCTTAGCATGTCCTTGCTCAAGAAGAAATGCAGGATGAATAATTAATTTTTATACATGCATGCAAAATTAATTTGATAATAGGTTCTGGTCCACTTAGACAATTCATAGTGATTATTCTGTAGGGATTGGATGAGTTAAATTTACTAAGGATTAGGGCTATGCATTACCTGATTTCCTTGCTATGTTTTAAGGGAGTCATTGTTAGACAAACTGCATCCCAACCCTATCTCTCTCCTGTTGCTGCCTAAAAGCACTAGAATGTAATATCGCATAAGAATAAATCTTCATTGGTTTGGATGGGCAGGTGTGGAAAGAAAAAAATCGGGAAGTGTTAATTGATAAGAAAGTTGTACTCATACATCAGTTCTTTCCGCTTGGTTTCTTTCATTGGTTTATACTCATAACTACTTGCTAGGACTGTCTTGCTCTTATTTCTCTTCTTGACATGCATAATATATAAGCCTGTGAAATGTGAATAGCTTGAGGCATCTCTTTATTTTGCACAATGTTATTTTTTTTAATGTCTATCTTTTTCTTCACGTGTTACCTTTGAAGTTCCTATCATGTGTTTCTTGCTGCCATCTTTCAAAACTCCAGCCATCAACGATAAATCTGGAAAACTAGTGAGCCACTATTCAGTTCATAGAGGATGCCACTGTCATGTAAGATAAAAATTATCTAAATACAAGAAGTTATCATAAATGTAGTATCTTATTAGTTTTCCTAGGTGATAAATGCGTATCTTTTTAGGTTACAGTTTATTACTGTCTTGTTTTCACTTGCTATCTATGCAATCCTTACATCACTGGGTCAGTCTCTTACAAACCCACTGAATTAAAGAGATTACATATATATAAGAAGCAGCCTGCAGGGATAGAGTTTATTATTTAATATAATAATAATATTAAACCAATTATTATTGTTATTATTATTATTAAATAATTATTAAATAACAATTATTATTTAATATAAAGCTGAAATTAATAAATTATACATATCATAAATTCTTTGAAAGCCTTGAAAATCAAAATTACTTCAGTAATTTCAGTCAGTGTTATTAAAGGAGTCTATCTGGGCCATAGTGTAGTATAGAAGAACTATCTTTGTACGGATTGCTGTCAACTAACAGCAGTTTGACAGACAATTTATTGCCAGCTGAACAGAATGAAGACAGTAATACTCTGACCTGCCATCACCTGACCATGAGCGGTTTGTACCTGTTGTGTGAGATGTTTTATCCTTCGTGACTGAATCTTTCTGTAAATCTTTCTTGGATAAGCAAGAACAGGACCATTACCTGACTAGGTATTTAACCATAAGTCTGCTTATCCATTAACTGAGTAATCCATGTAAGTGAGAATCTAGCACTTTGGGTTTTTCTAGAGCATGGGTGCTGAGTCAAGACTGATTTAACACTGCCTGTTCTGATGCTGGGAAAGCCACACCTTTCACTGCCCATTGTTGAGAATTATATTGAGAATTGTACATTATCCATGAGACTCAATATCCAAATTAGCATCAAAACCTTTAAAGAAAAATAATTTAACATTTATAATGTTCCAAAATATGAAACTTACATATGAAGAAGTATGCTAACCAGCACTCTTTAGCTTTCATTGTCCACTATGGTATATAGTCACTTGTTAGAGATAGGATGTCAAAAATAAGCTTAAATAGCCTGACTTTAGTGGATTTAAGACAGCTCCTAAATATTATTTAAACAGAGTGTTTCACATTTAATAAGAAACACATTTTACTTCCCTAAGACACAAAAAGAATAAAAAATAAAAGGTCTTAAGTAGAACAGCAGAATCTCTCCATTTTACCTACACACAGCTTGCTAACAGAGAGCTGAAAATAGCTAAAGCTGAGAGGGAAAAAAAATGAAGAGTATTTTAACAGTGAAGTAAAACCACAACTAATGACTTCAGGAGACAGGAGCTAGGTGGACAAGCAAAGCATAACAGTTTTAAATATATGATATTTGGCTTCACCTCCCAAGTAAGAGGGCTGGCATTGATTCAAAAAGGCTGGTCTGCATGCTTGTGCCTCTGAGAGGGACCACACTGCCTGATGGAAACAACCACAGAAGCCACAGCGAGTGCATAGCTTTCCAAAGGCAACAAAAAGGCAACCAGACTGGCAATTATATTGTGCCAGTGCTTCATCTTGGTGAAGAGAAGGTAGGCATCTGAAATGGCTTATCTGTCCACAGGAGAGATATGCCTGGCAGCCAGCACATGGGACAAAGTAAGGTAACCACCAGATAACAGAGAGCACAGGAAACATTTTGAACGCAGATGACCTTCTCCCCTAACACCAATATAATAAACAAAATAGGAGGTTTACACTTACTTCTACATCTTGAACACAGTATTTTTACAGTGTTCATTGAAACCTAAGACAGATGTGTGAAGCATCCTTGAATCTGAAACGTTAGTCAGGGTATGGATTTTTATATCTATTTAGCCTATATCCTGGAAGCTATTTTGCCATACATGCAATCCACTTTTCATTTTACTGCTTGCCAAACAATTCATATTTTAAACATTTTCCCTTGTGCCATGTGATAAACTGTGCTGTAGGCCGGATTTCTTTGTTGCAGGTATCTCTGGAGCCTACAGGCACTGTGGCTTCCATAAACATCTGTTTTAAAATACTGCTTTTTCTATTGCAGTATGTGTTTTCCTATTCTTCTGCTAGCTTGCCTTTACAGTCCAATAATTTAAGAAAGAAAATGAACAACTGTTGATGAAACAAATGGTTAAAAAGGACCAAGGTTTTTTATATCTTAACATTTATGAAAACTGGAAGTTTATCCAAACTTAATTGGTCATCATTAATATACTTTTTGTATCAAAGAATACGGAAATGACAAGTTCTTGAGCAGTGCAAAAAAATGGATTTGCTGCATTAGTAGATCCAGAGTTTAAATTACAAAGTAAATGTTTCAGAAGATGATACTAAGAAGAAGAAGATATGTAGTGTGGTCTTAACAAGCTTAAAGCAAAACACATTACCACTAGCAGCACAAAGCCTATCCTTAATTCAATTTCATTCATCTCCTTGAACATACTCATAGCAAAGCTTATGGGCTAGGTAATTGGTTAGTAAGGCCACCTGGCCTGAAAATTGGTTGAACTGCCATGCTTAGAAGGTTGTGATCAGCATCACAATGTCTAGCCAGAGGCCAATCTGCAGCACAGTTCCCAGTGGGTAGATACCATAGGCAACAGAATGTGCACCCGGCCAAATTGCAGGTGATACAAAACCAGCAGGAGTGGCTGATGCACCAGATGGGCATGCTGGGGAAATGAGCCTACAGGAACTTCATGAAGTTCAACAAAGGGAAATACCAAGCCCTACCCCTGGGGAGCAAAAAACCCATGCAGCAGCACAGGTTGGAGGCTGAACAGTTGGAAAGTCAGAAAATGACCTGGGGATCCTGCTGGATACCATGTTGATAATGAACCAGCAAAGTGTCCTTGTGGGGCAAAAAATTCCAACAGCTTTCTGAGCAGCAATAGGCAGTGTTGTTAGCAGGTCAAGGAGGTGATTCTTTCTTCTTCGCGCTGGTGAGTTACACCTAGCTATTGATTCCAGTGCTGGGACTTCCAGTAGAGGAGAGGCATGGATGTACTGGAGCAAGTAGAGCAAAGAGCCATGAAGATGATGAAGAGCTTGGAGCTGCTGTCATAAAAAGAGAAGAGCAGGTGAGCTAGGAGTGGTTAGCCTCTAGAAGAGAAGGCACAGAGTGATCCTATCATATTACGTGTGTGTGTGGAAAGAGGAGCCAAAGGGATCTTCCATACCATATGACAGCATGCTGACCATCAACTGGGTGGAGCTGGCCAAGGTGGAGCTCCCATTGCTTGGGAGGTATTGGTTGACTGATAGTGAGCAACTGTATTGTGCATCTCTTACTTTTGGTTTCTTTCTTTCTTTCTCTCTTTTTCTCTTTCTCTTTCTTTCCTTCTTTCCTTCCTTCTTTCCTCCTTTCTTTTCTTCCTTTTCTTCCTTTCTTTTAAAACATTCTTATCTCAATCCACAAGTTTTTGCACCTTTATTTTCAATTTGTTCTCCCCATCTTACTGCAGGTGGTAGGAGGTGTTGTGAGTGACCGGATGGCTGTTTTGCTGCCTGCCAGGTTAAACTACAACAAAGACCTGCAGAGGTGCTGTCTAGGCTCAGCTTTGCTGTGGTTCTGTGGTTCCGTGAAGAGACCCATCAATAAACATTACTCTGTCTCTCTTTTTCTGACTGATGCCAAACAAAGAATTGTGCAGTTCTTATTTATTACATGAAAACTAGATCTATGTCCAGATTTTCTTCATACCTCCAGTTACCATCAGGGCAAATACCATCTAGGGAAGATTCGTGTACATAACTATTAACACAAGTTCAATATAGCTTTCATCTTTATTAAATATGCATGGAATCTGATGAATATAATATATTCTGTTTCAAGTTAAGACATTCTTTATCTTTTTCAAGAAAGTTGAAATATAATTGTGAACAGAGCTGCATGAAAATGTTGCAGGAGTATATTCCATAAGTAGGCAAATATACTCCAGGAAGATTGCAGCCTGTACGTATTTAATTGCTTCTGCCATGCAGTGGTAATATTTATCTGCATGTACCAGTCAGATCTCTAAAGAATAAATTTTCACTCGTGATACCTTTGTGAATAAGCCCTCATCCTAAATGATATACTTACTAACAGTTTTTTCTACTTCACCCTTCACAATGTCCTCTTCATATGGATACCCATATCCCATTCTCCCCTTCAAAGTTAGATCTTCAGTTGGCTTTAAAAGATGAAGAGCAACAACACATGGTTTTTACCAGTTTTTGTAACTTCACCTATATTTTTGGATCACTACTGCATTGAAGAAACTTGATTTTCTTATTTCCAGAAAATCCAGACTCTTTGAGAAGAAAACTAAACATGAGTCCAAACACAAAAAATATTGTCCTAATGCTGTGCAGCTAAAAACTAAGTATCTCAAAGGCACTAGTCACCTTTGAAAGTAACAATGCAATCATTTTTCCCTCTGACCAAAAGAAAAGCCTACCGGTAGGACCTACTTTATTCACTACAAATCACTTTCTTCACTGTCTAGATTGTCATATGTGACAATCTTATGAGCATACCAAGAATAGAAAATGCATTCAGAAATTTTGTTTCCTATGGCTAAAATTCCCATGCCCATCATTGCAAAACTGTGGAAGACATAAAATACAACAGTAGAAGCAGGCTGGAGTTGCAAGGCCATCAGGCTGGGCTTCAGTATCGTATTAAATCATTACTTGGTAAAAACACATGATTTTTCGCTTTTAAAACTGAGATAGAAAGTGGATGTCATTTTGAAATTCAGAGTTAGTCAGATAAATGGCTATTTGAGTTCAAAGGAATGGTAAGACATATATATTTTTGTTAGAGAATTTGATTTGAAGTCAGATGTAAGCTGGAAAAGCTATATGTAATTTGTGATTCAATGACAGTTTTAGAATCAGGGCCAGGATTTTCTGAAGGGGTAGAAACGGAGGAGGCAGTAAGAATGCTCAAACAATCAATTACTATAGACATGTACAACAGCATTTCTGTTACAGAGAGGTGGTAAATTCAAACCCAAGAATGGTTCTGCAGAACAAACTCAGCTCACTTTGTTTGGCTTAAGCCAAAACACAATGATGGATCGTCAGCTAGGGAATGTGATTAATGTAAAGAAAGTCAAAATAGGGAAAACACGTGCCTTTTTAAGCTTTAACACATAAATAGGAAATACAAAGTATATGCTTCTTCTACTGAAATATATCCAATACTTAACTTTTGTATTAAATTCTTGTACTGTAGTTACTCTCACCTGACTAATTCTATTAATCATACATTTGTGCATTTGCCTTAGGGACTGCTGGAGCTCTGCAAAACCCAAACACAATTTGGCCATACTATTATTCAAAAAAGGAAATTGTCTGATTACTCCTGACAAATTTTTTTCAGTATTCTTTTCTTCCCCCATAAAGTTAACAGAAGTACTTAATATATTCAAGGGATATTTTTTTAAAAGCTAGTTTAAACTATTGAAATCACATGCTTCATCACCAATTGATTGCTGTGCAACCAGGCAGTCCTGATTGCACATAAGTAATAGGTATCGGTGGCCAAAGCTTTTCTCTATGGCTTGATTATTTGGTTGTTTTTAAAATGAATTTAAATCGGTGATCCACATTTCAGATATTTAGCTCTGTCATTATATGAAGTCTGTTCTTGGTTCCTAGTGTAAATGCATCCACTTTACCACATTGTACAGGACCTCCTTTTAGGCCTTTTGTTTTTCTAAATATCTTTATCACTATGACTGCATAGTTGAAAGAAACGGCGTTTTTGTCATGTTTTACCAATCAGGTTTTACATAACAGATCCACAAAGTTAATCTGATTATAGTTTATGTTCTCATTTAAAAATTGGAAATAAACGTGTATAGACTCTAATATAGACTCTAAATTAGTGTAAGTACAGCTCTGCATGTGTTTGGGGGAAGGGGAAGCGGGGGGAGGGGAGGGGGAGGAAGAGATACGGTACACAAAGAGTATGAAACAGCACCCCTTAGTGTCCAGTTGGACAAGTAGCACCAAAAGCACTAAAAAGGGAAAAAAAAAAAAAAAAAAAAAAGTATTTAGTGAAGCCTGTGGAACCAGATTTCATTTAAAATCAACACTATCATGGAAAAAATACAGTAGGAAGACGTGTACTTTAAAAAGTAAAGAATACTGCTCTGTTATATAGAAAAATAAAGTAAATATTATAGACTATATAACAGGTGGTAGTATCAAAGGCAAATGTAAAAGATTCTTAAGGGACATTGTACTGGGTCTGGCTGGAATGTTAACTTTCCCGGCAGCAGCCCATTCAGTGCCGTACTCTGTACTTGTAGCTGGAACAGCAGTGTTATCACACCAGTGTTGTGTCTACTGCTGAGCAGCAGTGGCACAGCATTGGGCCTTTCTCTAACCCTCCTAGGGGGTGGGCAAAAAGTGAGGAGAGAAATATCACTAGGGCAGCTGACCTAAACCAATCAAAGGGATATTCCATACCATGTGGTGTCACACTCAGCAATAAAAGGTGGAAACAGGAAGAAGAGGGGAGGGGTGGGCTCTCGTTGAGAAGACGTTGGTCCTCCTCTCGAACACCGGCTGCATGCGTTGAGGCCTTGCTTCAAGGACGTGGTCAATCATCGCTCATTTGTGGGAAGTAGAGAGTAATTTCTTTCCTCTGCACTTCCATATAGCTTTCATTTATTTTGTTTGTTTGTTTTCCTCCCTTTTTCCCCTTTTCCCTTTTACTTCCCCTTAGTTAAATTGTTTAGTTCATGGTAGTCTTTATTTAATTATTATAATTATTTCCCTTTAATTAAATTATCCTTATCTCAACCCGTGAGTTGTTCTTTGCTTTACTTCTCCCCCTCCTCATCTAAAGGAGGGGGAGTGAGAGAGCGGTTGTGGGGTTTAGCTGCCCAGCACGGTAAAACCACCACAGACATAGATGATGGCAAGGTTTATTTGCTTTTAATTAAAGCTAACATGAAAGAAAAATTCTCTAGGACAAGGTCTACCTTTTTCTGGACTACTTTCCAAAGAGAGAAAGCCTGTATCTAGTAGATTGGTAGCAAAACAAAACAAAACAAAACAAACAAACAAACAAACAAAAAAACCCCACATCCAAATCTAAGTATCATGACCATCTAGTACAATGCAGTTCTGAATTGTGGTCCACCTTTGGAAAGCACTGCAATATCAATTTATAGGAAATTAAAATCATATATATGTACATATACCAAAAGACTGAGAATAGTCATTCAAACTTTTCACGTGACCCAAAGAAATACAGATTCAGAGTTTCAATACACCTCAAAACCCCTTCTGGCATAGGGAAGAAAACAAACAAAGAACAACAGCAACAACAACAAACACACCACCACGAAAACCAAATTATTTCCTCTCAAACTCAAAATGAGAGCTACTGCAAAATATCAGACATGCTCTAGCTTTTTGCTTGCTTAAGCAAGACAATGCTTCCATAGCATCTCTGCTTTAAAAGCAATGCCATAATGTATCTAGCTTTCTTTTTCTTTTTTTTTTCTTTTTTTTTTCTTTTTCTTTTTCTTTTTCTTTTTCTTTTTCTTTTTCTTTTTCTTTTTCTTTTTCTTTTTCTTTTTCTTTTTCTTTTTCTTTTTCTTTTTCTTTTTCTTTTTCTTTTTCTTTTTCTTTTTCTTTTTCTTTTTCTTTTTCTTTTTCTTTTTCTTTTTCTTTTTCTTTTTCTTTTTCATCCTAAAGCATACAAATCTTGTAATCTCTCTAGACCAATGAAAGAACTTTCATCTGAAGCACATCACGAGCACTATTATTTAATCTCATGTATGTGTTATGATGTCTGAACTCCAGTGGTTTGATATGGACTCTTTAGAGAATTATCTCAATATTTCAAGCAGACATACAAACATGCTTTGTCTCCCTGGAATCTACAGCTAGGTGAGATGTTTATACATCCCACATAGAAATGTTGTGTTGTGCCTGCAGTTATTATGAGTGGAAGAAGAAAGTGGTTCCTCCAGAAATGTCTTTCATTGCTGAGCTCGTGATTAGATGCTATAGCTCAGATAAAATGATTACAGTCTGATGAACATGCAGAATTATTTTTCCCATTTCAAGGCAGGTCTTCCAGATTTACAAATTGATTCAGTGAGAATCAAAGACAAAATTTGTTGACAGAAATTTTCACATACATTATTAATGCTGGATTTTTGCCAAATTCATTTTTACATTAATATTGTCCTCCCTTTTTTACAAACTATTAGATAAACAGGAAATGTCCTAAACACCCAAGAAAAAAAAAAATACAGAAATTAATTTCCTACCTTTTTTTTTTTTTTTTTACATTTTACCGTATCCTCTCTCTAAGCACTTTACTGCCTGAAAGTTTAATAGTTAAGTGATAAATGATTACTTTACAAGAAATAAACACACAAATTAAAACAAATACTTTCTTTTCTTCTTATCATCAATATTCAATTCCAAAGGCACTAGTGAAAGATATGTACAATTGAATAAGTCTTAAAGCAACATTATAGATGATTAAAAAAATAATAAAGCTGGAATTTTCCCTTTCCATGGGAGAAATTATAAAATGTTCTAACTACCTTAAGAATTACAGGGCTTGAACCAAAGCTCATTGCAGTTAGGTATCCAAAGTGTTTTTTGTATCAGGCTAAAAGAAAATATAATCTTGTAACACTCAAATGTATCTAAGTCACCTCCTAGGTGAAAGTTTTCATTTAATTGGTCTTGTGGATAAAATGTTGATCCTGAATGAAATTCTTCCTGTTGTAATATTCATGTTACAGTCATTCTTTCAGCATAACACCTATAAAAAGGTTTTGTTTTACTAATACTATACAAAATCTTTATCTAGTTAAAATGCATGAGAAAAATCTTTTCAGATTGAACCTCTCAAGTACTGTAGTTCCCCTAAATATGGAAGAGGTGAGAACTAATTTGACTACTGCCAGGTACTTTACAGTGGTCTATTTTTTGTGGAATCAAAGCACAAATTCAAGTTGTATCTAGAATGTGTAAGTTTAGCCTACTTTATGCAAATTCTCTTGTCCTTTGATTGCAAAATGGATATTGATATTTTTCTTTAATGATTTCTTGGCATACATGTTCATGGAAAAATATCCTAAATAGTTAATTTAAAATGTATATATATTTCAGTAGCTTTTCAAAACAACTGTAAATTTAGTACTGTGTATGGTGTTTTTGCTACCTTATAAATCTTATTTATTGAATAGATAAATCTTGAAAACAATCGAGAAAGCAGCCTGAAAATCAAGCACCTACAGCAAACCACCAACTGATTCCCATCGTCTCAGCAAGTTTATACAACTTCTACCAGAAGTAAATACCTCAAGTGTAATCCAAGCACTTAAAAATTGGATGACACAAGATCTACCTCCTAGTTCTTGCCACAATAAGATATGTTTAGAGATAGGATGAAGTTGTCAAAGTTTTATCTGGATTCAAGCTTCTTTTAAGCCTGGGGAACCATTACAATGCATGCTTCTGAATTTTGCCTCAGTTTATTTGATTTCTCGTCATTTTGAAACAATGGTGTATAAGGGTTGAAAAGGACTAGCAAGAGCATGCCTTGAGATGTTAGGAAGTGACAATGAATTCTTTTCATGGTTCTTGCAAAGAATACATCAGTACTTTTTGCAAGACATGTAGAAAATTACTGCAGCATGTGTGATTTGTATTGCTTTCTTACATTTGCAAAAGGGTAACTTTACACTTTCTTAAAATGTATTGTTCACTAAGTGTTTTTCTGACCCTAGTAAAATATACTGTTCTGATAATACTGCCCCTTAAGGAAATCACAATGGATGAAAGTATACAAGTGTCATCAAAAAGCTGGCAGTGCAATCAATAAGATGTGAAATACTGTCTTTTTGTGCCTGAGGGTTTTTACGGTCTCACGCAATCACCAATGCTAGAAAGTATGCCTTATCTGAAGCAGTTTTATTCCCTATATCTTCTGGAAACATTTACATGAAAAATTGTTGGATAGTCTCACGGTGTAACTGAGGCAGCTAAGCACCACACAGCTGTTCACTCACTCATCCCACGGTGGGACAGGCTAGATTGGAAAAAAAGTTAAACTCATGGTTTGAGATACAGACAGCTTATTAGACAGAAAAGGAAGGGATAACAACAACAACAACAAAACAACAAAAACAACGACAACAGTAATAAAAGAATCTACAAAGCAAACAATTCAAACAAACAAAAATCAAAGAAAAACCATCACCAAAACTATCTTAAAATCTATTTGTATAAAGTTGGGCAAGTAAAAGAGTTAAAATCCAATACTTAAAGTCTCTATTTAAACAAGCTATGTTCCTCAGCATCAGGATCTCATTTCTTAAACCTCTCTTCTTCATTTGTAATGCTTCTCACAAAGAGTTTAATCCTCCAGAAGAGCTACAGCACACCTCTAGTTTCCATTTCTGCTTGCACAGCGAGAATGAGAACAAGAAATATGATCATCCTCTTACCTTTCAGGTAACTCCTTTAAAAGAGGAAAACAAAAGAAAATCCATCCTGCACTATATGTCAATACTTTCTATACATTAAGACTGCCTGTATTATCAAGACTAGTCTTTCATCTGGTGAAAAAATCTGCTCCAGCATGCCAGTGATCAAAATTATTACTTCATCACAGTTTCCAGTGCTTAATTTCAAGAGGATTTATTGATACTGCTCTAGCCTTTCTGCTCTTTGTGAACAGTGGAAGAGGTGCTTGTGGACTTCATACCCACATGAAGTTTCACAAGTCCCTTAACTATGATTCGCCTTTGAGTTTACTCAGCTGTTTGCTCCTTTTTAGAAAGCAATGAGAAATAGAGAAGAAAAATGTGTTCCACATTTGTCACACGTTACTTAGCAGGACACTACCACAGGGGCTATTATACCCTGTGTGCATGGCCTATATCAGAAGTGACTGAATCAGCCACCAATCATCTCCTGGAACTGAGCCCTGTGCAGGAATGCAGAGTGTTGGCAGGTGGGTATGAAAATGCTTGAATTGCTGCAGTTCATATTGCATCTGTTTCATGGATAAGCAGTCTGCTTTAAATGTTCTGTCTGTCAATCTGGCACCTGTCACATATATTAAACTTACCTTATATATGCCAACATAAGTCTTGCTAATCCTTACTGATATGTTGTTAATACCATGTCCTCACTCTGAGTTCTCTTTTAATTCATGATCTTTAAAGCTATATGAAAATTTTCAAAAGGAAAAATTCCAAAGCAAACAAACAAGCAAATAAACATAGAATAATAATGTTTATGGTGCTTAACTAGCCATATAATTGAAGCAGAAAGTAAATCCATCCAAATCCACCTTTTCAATTGCTAAGTCACTAAGAACTAAGTGACTGAAGGGCGTGACTCTCACATCTGAAAAACATCTTAGCAGCTAAAGTCCCCATTTACCGTTGGGACTTTAGACCCACTGGGGGATCTTTGTCTCTAAAGTTCCTGGACTAATTTTTAAGTAAGAATTGGATTCTCAGAGTATTTATAGCCTTATGATTATTTCTAGCTTCTAGACTTTGAGCCAATTTTCTGTAAAAGCTGCATTTTCAAAACTGATGACTGACTTTGAGTGTCCAACTTTAAATGTGATGAAAAAAAGCCCTGACTTACAATGATATTTTATCTTCTCCTGAACTTTGGTCATTTGAGAATTGTCACTGTAGGAGTGTAAATAACCCTACTCCCTTTCTTATATTCTGATCTTGAAAGCTGCAAGATTGACAGCATTGAAAGAACTGTCAGGGACATACATGTACCTTTCATCAGTGGAAAAGTCAGGAAATTTTGAAAAGGTAAATGTGTTAGTCCTGTTTTAAATGCCAGATTGCTCACTCTTTACCTGTAATTGAGATGGTTATAAAACTTAAAGTTGAGCTGAATCAAGTGTATATTTGTCTTTGAAAAATGAGGGATGTGCACTACCTGTGGAAAAAAAAATAAAATTTTTTTTGCTCTCCAGCTTTTACTAAAAATTAAAGAAAAGGTGTATGCACCCGCATTGCTTGCTTCCATGTTGTTCAAGTACAGTAAAAACAATTTTGGCACAGGCAGACCACATGTTTCCTTCAGCCAATATCAGAATAAAAGTGCCACAGCCCAGCAAGTAAAGTAGCTTAGCACAAGGCATTGCCCACATGTCTGTGTATTGTTGCACAGTGCTCAAACGAGGGCTGTGTTATTTCAGTGTGCTCTTCCCACTCCTCTGTCCTACTTTTGCATAACATTAATTTCTGGCGTGCAAGAAACATCAGCCTATTGCCTAAAATGCCCTATCCAAAAATAAACTGCCTTCAATTGATCTTCTTCAGTATTCTCAGCAGATGGCAAAAGAGGTTCATACTGAATAGAATGAACTTCCTAAAGCTGAGCACATCAGCACCAGAATCCAATTAGCCTAAAGGAAAACACCACATCTCTTATTAAAAACAAACAAACAAACAACAAAAAAAAAAAAACACAGAAACATACTCTTTCCATAATTTTACAGTAATCAGAACCTTAAAATAAAAAATTAAAACTAAACTTTCTGCTTTCTCCTGACAGCCCTTCTTCTTTGGAGCAATTTTTGCTAGTCTTAACTGATTTCATTTTCACTGAGAATTTAGGGAAATACTACAAGTGCATCATCTACACAACTGCTTGTATGAGTTATGTTTTCTGAGTCTGTGACACTTTCAGTGTTTTTCCTGTGTGCTTTTTTCCTCAAGACAGTGACCTAATTTACAGCTAATTGCAATCCAGTAAAGAAAGAAATAGGCAGCAAGAATTGCTTACATTGATGCCAGTACTCTGTATAAACCTCTGTACTCATATTGACATTTTGCCTCCCCAACACCTGTGAATGGACAGTCATCACCAGCTGCTGTTTAAAATAAACAAAGAAACAAACAAAAACCCCACCTGAATTACTTTGTGTGACATGAATTCTCTACCAAATGGTATCAGCAGAATTAGGCCCCAAATCTTTAAGAACAACAATAACTGCAAAAGCTGGGAAATGTGAGGGCAAAAATCAGAGGACAGATTTTCTGGAGCAGGGATTCTTGCTATTTTTCTTTCTTAACACTTAAAGTGATTATAGGATTCTAATTAAAGATCTTGCATTGTCCTACCATAACATCACAAAGTAGATGCTTTCTATGATACCCAGTGCTCTAATAGATAATGATTTTATGCAAGGTCAATACATACATTTTAAGTGAAGTTGCAAGAAAAATTCACCAGATGGCTCTATGGCACTATGTGCCTGGGACGGAAGGCTGATCACACGTCCAGGGCATTCTGTGCAAACATAGTTGGAATATTTATCTGGACAAGTACTATTACATCTTCTTGTCTTAGGTTTGTTACCGTGAGCAGAATAAAGAGATTGGCACAGAAAAATGCAGATAATAATATTAAATTCAGAACTTTGACAATGAAGCAAAATGAAATAAACCTGAGTCAAGATAGGCCAGAACAGATACCCAGGACATGTTGAATCAGATTTTAAGATGTGATTCTTGACTTATGCCTTGGGTGCTACATACTTGTAAGAGAATTAAATCTGAATTATCTACTGTATTATATGAGAATGAAGTACTCATTCATGGACAGGAGGAAATGGATATTCAATATTCCATGCTATTCCGGGTATTTTTTGGCATCTTTGTGTCTTATTCTCAGTTTGCTGTACAAAGTTTAACTTCTTAAGGAAAGAAATGCTCAAGTCTTAACAAAGACTTTGTGGGCCTTACTGAGGTTTTTGAATGAGTTCAGCTTTTCATTTGGAAGAGTAAGGAATGAGAAAATTTAGAGCTGTATTTTTGCCAGGATTAGCACATTTTATAAAGCAATAGCGACAAATGCAACCTGGCATGGCTGATATGGGAGGTAAGGGATAGGAATATACAATGAGGTTCACTCATTCACACCAGGCAAAATGATGACAATGGATCTGCTTCCAAGAGACACAGCCAGGAGTGAGGAGTTGTTGATGGTACAGTGAGGAATTGCAGAACAGGGCAAATAGAGGGCAAAGAATCCTCTCCAGCTGTCCCAACCAGACCTTACAAATTCCCATTTCACTGAAAGTTTCAACTGAGTGGAAACATTACTTTGAAAAGGAAATAGTTCTATGACATCTTTTGTGTTTTTAAGCAAATCAAAGTACACAATCTTTTTTCAAAGAACATAACCTAATATGTCCGTTGTATTTTTTTTAATTATTCAGAGAAACCTAGATAGAGAGTCAGCAGGGTCAAAAAAATACTAACAGTTAGAAATACCTAAAGTGAAATAATATTTGCTTAATAGATATCAAACTAATGTAAGCACAAGAAAGAAATCAGAAGAACTTCACAATTACATGAATTAGAGAAAGAACTATATGCCAACAAGACTCTGACTCTACTGCTATTTTTGTAGTAGAAAGTGAGGCCAAGGTGTAGTTTACTCTCTACTTTTTTAAACAACAGATCCTTTACTAATCACTGAAAAAGAAGCTGAAACTTTTCCCTTTCAAGCCCTCTCTGTAAAATAATTACACATAGTTAAAGCCAGATAGAGTACTACAAAAATATTTCATAATATGTAAAGCCTCTGTAGAAAGCATAAAGAATGTTGCCGAAATTAAAGTACCTTAAAATCAACAAGAAGCATTAATACCTGCACAAAATTTCTAGTATTTTATGGTACTTCTATTACAACATAAAAATAATAGCAAAATGTTTTTTTCTGAGGTACTCACATATAAAAATTAATAGTTTAATTTCAGAAAAATTATCATGGTACGGAGTGATCAAAATTTATGCTGTCAACTGGATTTTTCAGCTACTTTTCAACCATTAAAAAGTAGACATGCACCTGATGCCTCATGTCTCTCCTTGCTCCATTTCAAACCATTAATAGTTGATTAATCCCTGTAGTAAAGCAGAATTATTGACTGTAACCAAAATGGTAGAGTCATAAAAATGGAAAAGAATAAAAGATGTCTTCCAGTGTTCTTGCCTTTGTCATATGAAAAAATTCTAATATTAACATTTTTTACAGCCCTGCTTCTAATATATTCATATCACTGTCATAGGTTTCATAGACTTACTGGGCATATAAACTACTTCATTGTCCTTATATTTTCCTTGATATCCAACTTGGATCTTCCCTGCTAGAATTGAAATTCACTCTATCTTTCTTATGGAGACAAAGGACAAATTACTGTTTCTGTTTCTACAGTAGTTATTTTCTATAGTAGTGCTTATCTTATATACCAAAAATAGTTGGATGAAGTTTCTCTGAGTGAATAAAAGTACATTTAAATTTGTATGCATCCTTTAATTCAGCACTTGAGAAAACGACAGGGATGAGCAAGAGAATATAATGAGGCTATTTCTTTTGTTTCCCTCTTGCATTAATTTTAAATCCTCTCAGATATACTTTGAAAGTCTTCCTAACAGAGACAATATAATCTCCCATTTACTTGCTGTAATTAATCTTTTATTCAATAATTAAATGTAAGAACAAGGCTCAGTTTTTTTTTTTTTTTTTTTCTGATTCAGCTACTATATATATAAATATTTTGAAACTGTTATTCTTGAGTCATCCTGACTAATACAGTTATTAGATACCGAGAGTAAAACATAAGACGTGTCCCATTAACTTCACTATTTTGGAGGAGAATGGATATCATTACAATGCCAGTACAACACAAGAGAAATGACAAACAGCAGGCTCTGATTGGGAAAAGGATCTCTCTGGAAATGTTATTTTCTCACAGTTCTAAAAATCATCATGTTCAGCTCCTGCCACCATTACAACAGGACACCTTACATTGACAAGATTTTATCAATTCAGTTGTATTATTTAGAGCCATCCAAGTATTCTACTTTCTTTCTCATAAGGAAAAAATGATGTGACTAATGGCCTCCTGAGTCAGACAAATGCATGTCTGAATCCAACTACTTTTTCATTTTGCTTCATAATTACAGTGAGTGCAAAATACTCTATGAAGTAATTGAGGGGAGTCAGCTGACAGATGCAAGCTAGAATTTATGGCAAAGAAACTCTATTCCCATCTTTTTGACAGAAGAAAGAAGAGAATAAGGCATGGCTAGGTAAGAAGAGTAAAAGAACTATCAGGGGTCCAGAAGATGAAATGAATAGACAATTTTCTGTCCAGTATCATGTTACTTTTCCACATAATTTCTCATTTATATTTTGTCTGCTAGCAAAGAACAGCTGTTTAAGAAGTTTCTTTAAAGAGTTTTCCTGACTACTTGTTTTACTGTTACTTGAGAAGAAAATATTGAAGCTCTGAATTTGGTTCAGCACAGAACTATAAAATGTGTATTTCTGGACAACGTTGTCTATGCTCCTCAGGTAATGCACAAATCTACCATTGCTGTGAAGAGAGACACGCATCAACTGGGTGAAATTGCACAAAATAACCACTCTGAACAGGGCTATAGGCAGTCAGCCCATGGAGACCTATATCATACTACAGGCTGCTTGATCAGTGACCTACACAGGCCTCAGGGAGTTCTGTACTATCAAGTCCCACCTAACTCAATTGCAAGCATGAGATGTGACCATGAGGTCTTGCTCTTAAAGCAGAAGGCAATCCAGATAACCACATTTCTTCCATCAAAGAACTCAGACGGAATTTTGGGAAGATTCCTGTAGTATTTTTTAAGTGCTTAATTCCTCCAGTAATGATCATGACTTTCTAAAAATATTAGGTAGCTAAGGAAATGAACATCTTGCCTTATTTGTGTTCCTTCTACCACAAGCTTTAGAGTTTTCCTAATGACCAGCTGTCATTAAGCATCCTGACACGAATGGCAGTAACACAGTGAAAGGCAACCAAAGCAAACAAAAATGAAATTCCCAAGCAGCTATTTAGAAGGAGAATGATAAAAGTTGGTAGAAAGAAAAAGCAAGGATTAATGTGTTAAATAATTCTCTTTTGTGAGACTGGTTAAATGAAAATACCTAAAAGATCATGCAGTCTCTCTGTTAATCATGTGTGAAAGGTGCCAAGACAGAAGACCCATGCTACAACAACATTATATTCTGCCAATTGCCTAACAGCAGCAGGAGAAGGATTCTATTCTAAACCACTGTCATTGATCTAAAATAAATCTAGAGTAATTAATATGACTAATGAAAACTTACACACACTCCGTAGTATATTTTGAGACCAGTCCCACTCTTAATTGGAGATCAAAATCCACACACCACTGATCAGAAGAGAGGACAACTGTGCATTTCAGTACACAGTTCTCATTCAAACACTACACAGAATGAAGCAACAAATACCTATAGCTGACAAATCTTCTCCTCTCCTTTTCCACCTTCTGTAAATGGAGATAGCAGCGAATAGTATAAATATTATGAAAGAAGTGGAAGAATCAAGACAGGCAAGTGTTAATATGTCAGTCTGGAGACAACTGGCACTAAAAATTGGTGGATTCTCTGAAAGCTCCATAGGTTTAGCAGAACTTCACATTCTGAAGAGCTGTCAGACTTCACCATGAGCACACTTCAGTTTCCATCACCCGTGATAGAAATTAAATTTCTCTCAGCATTCAGCCATCATAATATATATGGTATCACTCAAATAAGATGATCATGCTCTGTGAAAATCTTATTTCTTGTTTTAACAGTAATCCATGTTGCTTTAATGAGAAAGTGAAAATCTAGCAGAAAACTAGGAAACCCAATGGCAACCTCTAGCTGGGAGTATTGATTAACAATAAGGGAATATTTGAATAAATGCCTGTAGCATTATGTGTGAAACCTAATAACAAAGCAGGATGCAAGACCCTATGAATTATATTCCTCATTGCAGCATATCACCACTGTGACACATGATGTCTAAACTTACAATGTTTTCATCTCTGCTTAAAATGGTGATGCAGCCACAAATCATAGGAACTGTTGATAAATGGGGAATGCAGTTGAGGCATTTCTCATGCGCGAATGTACGATCTCAGTCATGAGAAAAATCTGTCTATTAGAAAATTAAAATCTCACTTCTGGCTATGGCAAGGGACAGATCTAATGGGAGGAGGGAGAGGGGGGAAATATTTTGGAAATTGTTCAACATTTACTCTGTGTCTGAAGAAAAGGAGGAGAGAAAAGATGGAAAAAGCAGAGAGGAAAAGTTCTTGCTTTTAGAGGAATACCTATTCCATGCAGTAATGTCACAGTCAGGTGAACCCAATATGTTGTTGCTGTATGGCTGGACTAATTACACAACCTGCAACTGCAGAAAATGAAGCTTTTCTTTCTAGTAGCTCTAGGGGCTCACCTGTCAGAGGCATATGTTGATGTTGCTAATGCTCAGAAACTGATGTACATTATCTGCAGACATATGTGTCAAATCTCTTTACATTTCATACTCTTTTTTTCTTTGTCAGGAAGAAAACATTACAACTGTAAGACAATTACACTTGGTAAATCTGGTAGAAAATTGCAGTAAATGAAGTTTATGTTCCTTATTGCTCAAAGCAATATTCTTGCTCACACAAAAATTCTTGCCAGTGAAACTATTCCAGTTTCTACTGATTTAGTCCCTAAAAAAGAAAAATAGAAGTGACTTACAGATTAGCACTGACTAAAAATACGGGCAATATGATTTTGAGGGAGGATTCAACCAGTGGCCCAATGAACAGTGACAGAAACAATATGGTTAGCAAGCTGAAAATTGCACAGACTGGGTTTTCCTCCCACTTTTGCCACTAGCTCACAATGTGAGGAGGAGTAAGTCACATCATGATGTAGTTCCATCACTGTGAAGTGTTCTGAGGTCTGCAGATGAAAGGCTGTATGCTAATGATTATTATTCATCACATCCATCCAGCAGACGCATCTGAAGAGGTTTCTTCAGAGCCTCAGGCAGCAATGGGAACTTTCCAACCCAGTGAGAAAAGCCAGGTGGCAGTAACATCACCTGCTTTGCTGCAGGCTGAATCCCTCTAGGAAATCATACACTTGTTTCTCCAGACCTTTCCCTATCTCTGAAGTGTTAAAACATAGGTTAGCTAATAATCAGTACAGCTCCCCCCAAATTCTACCAGTTTAATAGTGAAGTCCTGTTAATCTAGACTTTGGAAAAAGTCCTATCAGACATGAGCACTGATGAAATTCTACCTGCAAAAATGAATTTTAAAAGTGCTGTTTATATTTTAATTATTTTTATTGTGTTATTTTTTATTTTTTATTGTAGGTTGGCAATCTGTATTAAGGGCTGAGTGAAAGAGTTGGAGTGAAAGAACAGCTAAATTCACCTATAAGTGGGACAGATACGTATCTCAGCCTTACCATTCTCTTCTCTGTCAGAAGGTTTTTATTACTTATTGATGCAACTGTATGTTCTAACTGGGAATTTAGTGTTGGCCTGGTTTTACTTGCTTGTTTCAAAGATGACAGCACAGTTTCCTGGGTTTGACTGAGTTGCCAATGGTGTGTGGTCAGCTGAGTTCAGGAGTAAAAACTGACAAGCAGAAATATTGTTCACACCTTCCTCAAAACGAACACATAATCAGATACGATTTAGTTGAACTTGCTTAACAGAAAAGGTTCCCTGACAGATGAGATAAAATCCTTTAGTTAGTTTGTTAGTTTGTTCGTTTGTTTTTAACATTTATTTACTTATTAATAATTCAAGTAGATGATACATGACTGTTCCTTCTGGTCTTGTTGTAGGGGCAGAGTATAACATGCATTGCTTGTTCAAAAAATTATTGTACAATGTGTTTCTCCAGCTTTACAAGTACTATTAAGTTATCTCCAGAAAAAAAAAAAAAATCACATTAAGTTGGTGCTCTGTTATTGAAAGTTTTAAAATTCTAATTAGCACAGATTTAATTTCTCTATCAGGATATATCAGTCATTGGTAAGGCAATTATTGAGATTTGAATATAATCTTGTTTGAGAAAAATCCTTAGGTAATGTATAGAATTAGCAATTAGTGTTATTTTAAAACTTAAGCATAGATATTAATTTCTCATCAGAACTCTGAACACATACTTGTATGGAGTTAATACTTGTGACATTAAGCTAATTCTAATAAGAAAAAAAAATATTTAAGAAAATGAATATTTATTGATTTGATATTTGCCACCAGTTTATGCAAGTCTATCTAGCACTATCTGATAAAAAGTAGCAAAACAATACTTATTGTGAAGATATTTAGTATATATATAATTTTGCAGAAAGATATCTCCTTTTATTTTATTGAAGAAGCATGAAGAACTCCTGTGCACCACAGTTTAGGAAATCATGTCCCTTTCCTTGTTCTAGTGCTGGCACTTGCAATTACTGACCCTACAATAATTCTCTAGGCAAGACAAAGTCTGTCCATCAGAACTGCCTGAGTCATCTTACCCTAGGCTCAGGAGAGCCCTGTGTTGTCCAGGGAGAGTGTAGCTGACATCATTTGCTAGTGCAGCATGGTTTGTGAGATCTCAGAAACCCATACTTAGATTAGTGCAAACTCTCCATCAGAATTGCTTTCTCCCATAGAAGTGTTAGGATTTAGTCAGCTGTAAATCAGGACAGAATAAATTTCACCTTAGTAAAATAAGTTGATGTAAAGAAAAAAAAAAAGGTAATTTTTGCTCAAAATCAAATGCCAGTAGGAATAACTCAGTTAAGGAGGGAAAGAAAGGTGAGGTTACCATAATGTCTACTTAGCAACTTCATTCCTTCATTCCTCATGAACAAAATGAGCATAAAAGAACAAGAAAAAATCCAGGATTGCTTCAAATCAGAATAGAGTTAACTGTATTTGTTTTCCCCATCCAAAAAAATCCACAGCAGTGGTGGCATACAATGAAGCTACAATAAGGTCAAAGAAAAAGGGTAAAACAATACACTACTGTCTGGAGACATTTTTACTCATGGTGTTCACTTCTCACTTGTAGCAAATTAGTGAGACATAACTGAAAGAACTGTCAATCTGTGGCTTTTACAGAACATCATGACTTCTATTAATATAGTACTTCAGGTAATTTACTTGTCAGGATGTGACAGGAGCATTCAGAAAGCCTACAACATCACACTGTAAAAATGCTATACAAAATTAATCAACATAACTGGGTTGCCTGACAATATCTACGACACTTTATGGCAAGCAGCATTTGACTGGATTTCTTTTACAGATCTTGATGCTCCTCCCACTACCAGACAAGTCAGTGGCCTAAGCAGTATTGTGTTTCTTTCAAAGGAGCTCTTCTAGCCACTTCTGCCAATAGCTATACTAATGAGGACAGACTGAAAATTACCCTCTGGAACCAGTATTAGCAGTGATGATGACAGACCTTGAAAGGCAGCAGGGAGGAGCAGAATGAATAGTATGGAGTGGTGGAAAGGAATTCCTCTCTCTGGTATTCAGAAAGTGCCAGTCATCGGAATATCTGCCTAGAAATAAAACATCAGCCACAAAAGCAACTCATGTCATGACTGTCTGATGCAAAGCCAGACACCTAATGCACTAGGCTTTGCAGACAGTTTGTCAGGAAGGCAAAGAACCACAGGACCAAAAAAGGGAACTGGAGCAGAATAGAAATTTCTAATGCTGTTATTTAAGATTCACATTCAACAAAAGTCATTATTTACTAACCCTCAAAATCATCACTCATTGATGACTCTCATAATATCTGTAACACTTGGCAAAGTATTATTCTAAGTTTATAGCTGTAAATGCTAAAATTCTTGAGTGGAAAGATTAAACATGCTTGAACTTTTTTTTTTTTTTTTGTGGGAATTGTAGCTAAATAAATAAATAAATAAATAAATAAATAAAGGTGGTATTTACAGCTTTTTATCATCAAGTTTAAGGGCTAAATGAGGAAGAAGATAAAATCAGTATCCCACATCAGTAGAAAACTGATGTTTCCAGTCCAGCCTGCAGCACAAGGACTAGAGGGGAAAATATTTTCCCTGTCTTCTTGTGGTTTAACTTGAATTAGCATGAATTAGCAGAAAGGTGGTATTAATTAATCAACACCCAGGCTGAACAGTTAAACAGCACTCAACTTGTTCAGTACTTCCTAAACTTGCAACAACCTCAGTGAATTCCCAGCAGAAAAAAAGGCTTAGCAAAAGTAGAAATGCCCATTTTGTGTAGAAAACAGCATATATGATATTATATATGTTATATATGTACATCTGCAATCCTTTAACATTGTCAACATTGTCTTTTTCTTTATCACATTTCTAAAGGAATATGGACAACCTGAAGACATACTGGTTTTTAGATATCTCAGTTCCAACCCTACTAGTTCTCTGTTTAAGTGAGGATGACCTGGTTTCTAGTACCATCTATCTTTTTCTGTCTTGGTGAATTCTTGGAACTGAATGAAGGCTGAATACTGACATATCTTCTTTTCATGGTAGTGATAGTCCATACTAACACTTTCCCATGTGGTTTCTTTCATGACAAATAGCAGCTTTTCAGCCCAACCCATGGACTTTCTGTGAGTAAAGAAAGATTTAACTTGGTCTTTTTCTGCTACCTGAGTTCCTCCTCAGGAGATCAACCTGGGAAGAAGAAAACTCAAAACACTTTGTTTAAACATCTGTTTTTTCTGCCTATTCCAGATCCCTAAAAGTTATCTCACTGCTTACTGCAGAGATTCTTATGGAACAAGCTTGTAATGCAGTGAAATAGGGAGACACCGAAAAACAGCTTTTCCTCTAGACTCTATCAGGTAATGGAAATGAAAGCTCTCACCCCTATCACCTCCCCCTTTTTCTTAAGGTGGTGTTGTTGTTGTTGCTTTGTTTTGTGTTGTTTTGCTGTAGGCAGGTGGGGGAAACATGACCTTTAATCATCCATAAAATGCCAATATTGTTTCCTTCTCCTTGGTATTTTTGTGCCTTTTTGTTGCATAATTCTGCTGATGAACTCTACTTATTGAAACTGTTTCCTCCTATCACCCAGTGCAGCTACATCATTTTCATAATTGTTGCTTTTCCCCTTAATAGGTTTATCTGTGGAAATTATTAGCAAGAACTCATGTAAAGAGAAAAAGATACATATTTTGTCCTCTGGAAACATTAGCACGCAGGAAACAGACCTGCCAATTTCAATATTTGTTATTTCAGGAAAAGGAAAAAGGTGGCAACTTTTCCATAGTCCACCCTTGGACTAATGATATAGGCTAAGTTGGCGTTGTCAGCACAACCAGAATTTCCACTACCCATTGTTTTCTTTACAAGTTGTCCTGAGATGAGACTTTAACGAGGAAAGAGGCCTTTCCACATTTTCTGATGCAGAATCCAGTGAAAACAAAGCAAAGCAAACTACCCCCGACCTTCACTGAAACCAGAACTATTTCCTATTTCATTGCCACTTCACAGTGGGTGTGTCACTGGATGCTTTTGAGCAGTGCTAGCAGTTACACAGAGCAGAGCTGTGGCTGGTGGCACCCCAGGGAAAATAGCAATGAATCCTTTCACTTGCAACTCTGTGAGGATAGCGCAACCACAACAGGAGGACAAACACACAGTCCTGCTACCTCCAGCTATGGCACACCTCAATCTGTTGCACTTTCTGAGAGAATTATACCTACTGGCTTTCCTTTACTTCAGACTTACAGCTCAGAGGAATTCTCCGCTGGGCATAAATGTGATTCATGAAGAACAGAACGGTGGCTTGGACATGAGAAATGTAGCATTTTAGGGCAGTCACTTTTAAAAATGAATATTTATTTATTTATTATTAGAAAAAAAAAAAGACACAAAGGTGTCTGAGGAACTAAGTGGAATTAGAAATTTTTAAAAAGGAGTAGGAAATTTTAGGGTAATCCTCCCACATGCACATGTGTACAGCCAGTTTCGTTATCTCAACAGTGTTTTGTTTTGTGTTTATGAATAATCAGCCAGGGACACACCTGAATAAGGTAAACTGCCTTTGTGTTCTTCTTCAGCTGTAAAATGATGCAGATGCTTTTCTCCATTTGTGTATGTCTGGAAAGATTAAAAACCATATAAGCAGGATGATCTCACTCCAAACTTAGTACAAAGCAGCTCTGAGCAGTCTTTTCTGTGACACCAACGGGTTGCTATGGCTTAAACCAGCTGATCAGTAATATTACCATTGTAGCAAACAGTGAAGCATATCCAGTATGTTTGCCATGCCAACCTATTAATAAATTATTTCCTATAACTGTTTTAACCGAGAGTAAAAGACCTCCTTTTAAAAGAGTACGTTTCTTTCTTGAATTCTGATCCAGTCCAGAAGCTGGGCAAAGTGAGAGAATACAGCAATGTAGATAGAAGCCTCTTCACTGTGGAATTTTTACCTCTGGTAAAATCTTTCAGTGCATTTATTCCCCAGTGCAATGACTTTGTCAGTACATCTGACACTCAGTTATATCTGGAAACTATTTCAGTGGTCAAATTTTACTTTATTATCTAAGCCACATGTAGATGATCTTTCAAACAATATAGTTGATGTAGTTGATATATTCAAGAATCAAAAAGGTTTTACTGTAACAAAATCATAGAATCATAGAGTGCTTTGGGATGGGAGGGGCCTTAAAAATCATTTAGTTCCAAACCTCCCTGCCCTGGGAAGGGACACCTTCCACCAGACCAGGTTGCTCAAAGCTCCATACAGCTTGGCCTTGAACACCTCCAGGGATGGGACATTCACAGCTTCCCTGGGCAACCTGTTTCAGTGCCTTACCACCCTCTGAGTAAATAATTTTCTCCATATACCTAATCTAAATCTACCCTTGTTCAATTTAAACACCCTTTTTTGCTTTTGTAAATACTTCTTCAGCTTCCTTGTAGACCCCAATTAGGTACTGGAAGGCTGCTATAAACTCATAGAATCACAGAACAGTTTGGATTGGAAAGGACTTTAAAGATCATCTCGTTCCAACCCCTCTGCCATGGGCAAGGATATCATCTACTGGATCAAGGTTGTCAGGGTCCAATCCAATCTGACTTTGAACAGGCTCTCCCTGGAGCCTTCTCCTCTCCAGGCTGAAGAACTCCAATTCCCTCAGCCTGTCTTCACAGGAGAGGTGCTCCAACCCTCTAATCATCTTCGGTGCTCTCCTCAACTCACTTCAACAGGTCCATGTCCTTCTTACATATATACTGGGTGCCTCAGAGCTGAATGCAGCTACCCTAGGTAAAGTCTCAGGAGGGAGGAGTAGATGGGAAGAATCACCTCCCTTGACCTGCTGTGACTACACTACCTGCTGTTACCACCTGTTACCACACTTTTTTTTTTTTTTTTTTTTTTTGATGCAGCCCAGGATATGGTTGTCTTTCTGGGCTGCAGACACATTTTGATGACTCATGGTGAGCATTGGTAACATTCAGTTACCTATGCAGAGCACACAGTTAGCTACAAAAAAAAAAAAAAACAACTAAACAATAAAAGGCCTAAATTATCATTTGCAGATGTCTGAATGCGCATATGTCTTACCTAAGCTAACATGCTGAATGTGTTTCTTTCTCTTCATGCTTCCAGCTCTGTTTGGCCTATTCTAATGCTTGTCATAATATTATCAGGTACATGATATTAGCAAAACTTTTTTGTTGTTTTTGTTTGTTTGTTTGTTTGTTTTCTTTAGTATCAAGACATCATCACCTTATATTTCATTACACTGAAGACCTAATTATTAGATCAAGTCCGATTTTTTCCCATAAACTTGAGCTACTTCCAGCACTCCAGAGTATCACTGCAGAATGATTTAAATAAATTAACTTACGTTTTGTCTTTTAACTTTAACTTCTGTTGAGACATTTGCACTGTACAGATCGAAGCACTCTGAGTAATGAATGGTCACTTGTTCTTGTAAGTTCATTGTTAAAAGTGAAACTCATTGGTATTTTAAAATTATGCGACTTAGTAAAATGTCTATTTTGGTTATTTGGTTAGCAAATGTCTATTGGTGTTGTTAGAATTACACATGAAGAGAATGATTTCCCATTATGTTGTATATAGTATTGGTGATAAAAGGGAGGAGTAAGTATAAACAAAATTTTAAGAACATTTGTCATGTTGTATTTAGTAAGGCATCTAATTTACTTTTCAAACTAACAAGGTAATCTTCTAGCTTTGCAAGCTTCTAAAGAGCAAGTTCTCTCTGCTACTGTTTGTTCTGAACATGAGTGATGTAAACATGAGTTTCAGGTGTCATTAGCACAGGACAAGCTGTTCAGCTGCCTACATGTATAATAGGGAAAGGTCTCCTTTACATACACTCTTTCCTGTATAATCAACCTAGTATATTTTATAATGTATACTGTAGCCTTTTCTGGTCTGAGGTAACCCAGTCATGATGTCACAAATTCAAGTGGTAAGCAGGAAATCATTGTGTTCTTCCTCTTCCCCTCTAGACACTTCATCATCTTCATAGTCCTCTCTTGGATGTGCTATTATAGTTTTATGTCTTTCTTATATTGTGATGTCCTAAACTACACACAGTTCTCAAGGTGAGGCCACACCAGCACAGAGTAGAGCAGGACAATCCTTTCCCTTGACTGAATAACTGTGCTGTGACTGATACACCCCAGGGCAGGGTACAGTTGACCCTTCTGGCTGCCAGGGCACCCCGTTGGTTTATGTTCAACTTGTTATTGACCAATTGACCAAAGGCCCCAGATCCCTTTCCATAGGCAGCTCTTCCTGGCAAAGGTCTGCAGCTTGAGACATTAGTGGAACCATTTTGGACAGCACACTTGAATGTGCTGTTCTATAGCATCTACTGTGTGAGTGACTTATCAGGCTTGCATGGATAACCTTAAAACCAAAAACACATTTAATAAGTCTATTTACCCAAAGTATGCCTCACTTTCAAATGAACAAAACTAATATTTACCAAAAAATGAATAATTCACACTATTGATAATGACTTGCTTAGATTTTCACCTATAGCTCCACAAAGTGATTATAGATTATTTTAATGTAGATAAAAAGTTATTCACTATGAGAGATGTTGTGATGTCTACAGAAATCAGCAAAAAGAGAAGACTCCTTTTACCAACAAGATCAGTCTCATATTTTTCTTGATATTCTTTCACATCCACATAGTTATTTTTCAGTCAAGGGTTATGACAAACATACTAATTCTCCACTAAAATGTAAATCAGCTTTTACTATGGGTACAGAATTAAAGAATCACAGAATGGTCAAGATTGGAAGAGACCTCTGAATATCATCTAGTCCAACCGCCCTGCTGAGGAGGATCACCTAGAGTACATTGTGCAGGGTGCCATCCATGCCGGTTTTGAATATCTACAGAAGACGACTCCACAACCTCTCTGGGCAACCTGTTTCAGTGCTTAGTCACCCTCACAGTAAAGAAGTGCCCCCTCATGTTCAGACAGAATCTCCTCTGCTTCAGTTTGAGCCTGTTGCCTCCTGTCCTCTCGCTGTGCAAACTGAAAAGACACTAGCTTCATCCTCTCAACACCCTCCCCTCAAATATTTATACACATTGATAAGGTCTCCCCTCAGTTTTCTCTTTTACAGGCTAAGTGGGCCCAGTTCACTCAGCCTATTCTTGTATGACAGGTGCTCCAGCCTTCTCATCATCTTCATAGCCCTCCTCTAGACTCATTCCAGTAGTCCTATGTCCCTCTTGTACTGGAGAGCCCATAACTGGACACAATACTCCAGCTGTGGCCTCCCCAGAGCTGAGTAGAGGGGAAGAATCACCTCCCTTGACATGCTGGCAACACTCTTCCAATTACACCTCAGGACACTGCTGGCCTTCTTGGCTCCAAGGGCACTTTGCTGGCTTGTAGTCAGTCTGCTGTCCACCAGGACTCCCAGGTCCCTCTCTGCAGAAATGCTCTCCAGCAGGTCAGCCCCCAGCCTGTACTGGTGCTTGGGGTTATTCCTCTCTAGATACAGGACCCTGCACTTACCGTTGTTGAACTTCACAAGATTCCTCCCGGCCTAACCCTCCAGCCTGTTGAGGTCCCTCTGAGTGGCAGAATTACTTATGTGCACACAGCTAAGAGCAAACAGCATATCTTTTCCATATGACCTTAAACACGAGAAAGTACTTTGAAATAAACGCTAAAGAATTAGGTATTATAATTTAAAGATGTTAGAAGAGAACTAAAGAGAACTAAATAACTAAAAGTCACATTTTCAAGGCCTAGTTTAATTTCTGTCTTCAACCTCATTCCATATATGAATGGAAAACAGAAACACACATTGTTGTTATTATTATTATTATTATTATTATTATTATTATTATTAAATACCTTAGTTGATTTGGGGTGGAAGTTATGATATATAAGACAGTCAACATTTTAATTTTGTTGAATAGAGTTTTTGTTCTTTTATGTGCAGAGTATTTGTCAATTCCTTTTGCTTACATCTAAATATTTAATTCTGCCAGTAAACAGCTCTTCACCATCACCATAAACTTCCACAGTAAATCAATAAATCAGCAAAACAAAGTGATCAGTGGAACTAGATATTTAGCTTTGCAAAGATAACATGCTAAAGAATTTTTCATCCTTTTTGATAGGGGAGAAATTTCACATAGATCTGAAGGTACACAGATGTTCTTCCTTGTAAAATCTAGATCACATACAAAGAAAAATGGATAAAGAATAAAAATAACACTTTTCTTTCAAATTTTATATATATATATATATATATATATATATATATATATATTTAAATATCAATTCTAATCTACTTTAAAATGCACTGAAAACCCTGGCAAGTCTCACAGTCCTTTGGTCCCTTCAAACCATCTGTCAGCCCTAGCCATAGTGTTTGTTGTTTGAAGATTTCGAAGTGTATACAGATTAGACTGACACGGCCCTTAACAACTTAAGGGAGGAACCAGTGGTCTGAAGGAAAGAATGAATGAATGAATGAATAAACAAACAAACAAACAAACAAACAAACAAACACACTCTCTGCTCAAAAAAAAGCCCTCTCTGCTCTAAGCCAGGTTTTGACTTATCTGTCAGTTTTGGTCCAAGCTGATGTTACTTCAAAAGGCATGAGAGTGCAGAAACAGTGGCTTGGACTGCAGTTGACTTTAGAGATTTTAGGATCCAGTACTGAATAACATTTTCCAAAAATAAAATATAAATGGATTAAAATGAAGTCATAAAATTATATATTCCAACTTTTATACATCCCTTTGCAATATACTGATAAAATGTGCTCTAGAAGAGGTAGGCTTTAAACAACCAACTATTGTTTAATTGTGTTTCAGTTTAATTTAAAAATCTCTGTTCTATCTGTGAAACAACATGAAAGATTATTAAATGATGACTGCTTGCCTCAGGTGCTAAGCAAAGTTGGCTTGTTGCCCAAGTGCTGAGCTCAAGGTGAGTCACGCTTTTTCTTGTATTGTTATGCAGAGCCTCGATATATCTAAAATCTACTTTCGATTTATGAATTCCTCTGGCTGTTGATTCCACTCATATTTCTGATTTTTATTTTTATTTTTTTATCACTACTGAGTTTTTTTTATCACATGCACAGCAGTATTTTAAAACAATGTGTCATAAAAACACACTGATTTAAGTAAATCTAATAAATACATAATCCCTGACACTTGCTACTAAACACCAATAGCACTTTTAAAACTAGACATTTTTGCAGTATCTCTTGTTTTGGGGAGAAGAACAAGCCTGGGAACAGGATACTGCGGGGAAGGTCACTTTGGATTCCTGTTGAATCCCCATGCTGCCTGATCAACAAGAAGAGCTTGAACACCAGTTACCATAGTCCAACAAGACACCATCACCTCTTAGGTGACTGGAAAGGAGAAAGTTCTTTCTCTGTGTCTTCCTTTATGAAGTAGCTCCTCCCTGCTTTAAGCAAGTAAATATTTCTTTTTACAGGAAAAGTGAAAAGGATCTTGCAATAGGATAGCTCTGTAAGATAAGTAGAAAGCAAGCAGAAGCAATAAATCATGTCCAATTCTATATGGGAAGGTCATGTAGCATTTCCCTGTTCTTGTAAGTGTACTTTTTTTTTTTTTTTTGACAAGATGAAACCAATCCAAGAAGAGAGATGAAAAACTTAATCTGAAATACTGCAAAAATTGCTGACTAGTCAGTCCCCAGAAACGTGGGAGCAAGCAGGTGTCTCAGGTAGGTGATCCAGGGGAAAGAAGATCTCTCTTCTTGTGTCCAATGCTTTTGCAACCTCTCAGAATCTATTTTGTAGACTGATAAAGAGGTATTCACAATAACTTTCATCTGTGTCATCCAGGCACAGCAGCTGTTTAGCTATGAAAAAAAAAATAAATTAAAGATCTGCATGGGCTTCTGTGTTTTTTACCACCAAGGGTTTTGCAGAGCCAGGTGGTACTCAGCAGCTGCTGGGACCTGCCTTGCAGGCTTTGCCCATTCTGATCACTAGAAAAAGCAGTAAGATCTGTTCCATGTTACTTTTGCTTTTGAAAAGTACCTGAATCTGTGTGATTCTTGCAAAACTCTCTTGAAAAGTGTTTATTCTAAGGACAGAAATGTTTCTCTCACTTCTCATCACAAAGACTTCTGTCTTAGGCACAGAGGTTATTCAGAATAGTCTCAGTTATTATAATTAATATAAGTCTGAAAAAAAATGGTACAGAGGGAAAAAAAAAAAAAAAAGGACAGCCTTCTTGCTGACATCAGGGAAGGAAGACTGTCATATTAAAGAATCCAGTAAGTTCAATTTGCATCATATAGTCTAAGGTTGCAATCCAAAACACATCATGCATTTCAAAAGAGCTGTAGGAGAATGTTCATTAAATGCAAAATGAAAAATTTATATATTTGTAAAATGCTGGGAGTCCTAACTGGCAATCTGTAATGAAAATAAAAGATGACAATAACATTTGTGGTTAAATGGGTTAATGCAATTCCCTAATTAAATAAAGTGCCATAGAATTCCCTTCAGATAAGCAGCTGTTAATTAAGTGGGATACTGTCATTTTATTTTTTACTTCCCATAATTATTATGCTACTTCCCATAATTCCAATCATTTCCAAATACTGGTAACAGTGAACACTGAATGTTGATACATGGTCATGCTCAATAACACTTGGCAATTTGATGAGATAACTTACGACAGAACGCAGAATAAAATGCTTCATGTAACTGGAAATTACATAGATAGAATAATAGATACCATGACTGGAATCTGACCAGAATGCAATGGCTATCTCTCCAGTTGAATAAGTGAAGTCAGTTCTTCAATTTCCAGCTGTGAACACATGATCACTCTTTCTCCATCTCTGCAACAAACATGTTGGCTTGTAGCTTTGTGCTTCTTGGCCTGCAGGTGCACCATGAGCATGTAAATAAGATTTTCAAAACACCAATATACAGAGAAATTTCTATTTTGTACTGGATGTAACTAGTATGGAGTTATCTTTCTTCACAGCAGCTCATATGGTGCTGTGCTTTATATTTGAGGTTAAAACAGTGCTAAAAATGCACTGATATTTTGGCTATTGCTGAGTGGTGCCTACACAGCATCAAGGTTTTCTTTCCATCACCTTCAAAGACCAGTAGGCTGCAGGTGGGCAGCTGGAGTGGGAAGTGACATTGTCAGACAACTGAACTAAACTGAACAAAGGGGTATTTCACACCATTTCACTATTGTGTTTAGGAGTAAAAGCTGGGGTAAAAGGAGAGGATGCAGGGACATTCATGCTTATGGTGTTTGCCTACTGAAAAAGAAAATAAAAACCTATGTGTGCTGAGACCCCACTTTCCAGGAAGTGTCTAAATATCTGCCTGCCAATGAGCAGTAGTAGTGAATAAATTCCTCTTCATTTTTGTTTTGCTTCTGCATACAGCTTTTATGTTTCCTCTTATTATTCATTTTTTAAATCTCAACCCATGATTTTATTTTTATTTTTATTTTATTTTATTTTATTTTTTTGGCATGTCCTGTTGAGGATGGGAATTGTGAGAGTAGCTAAGTAGGGGTCTAACAACCAGCAGAGGTCAATACACCAAAATGAGAAGGAGCATGAATTTATGTCTGTAGTGGGTTTACGTGGCAAGGTTTTGGTAGCAGGGAGCCATAGGGGTGGTTTCTGTGAGAAAGATCTAGAAGCTGCCCCATGTTTGGGAAGGGCCCCATTGTTTTCCAGATCCGAGCCAATAAGCGATGTTGTTTTGCGCCTCTGTGAGAGCATATTTAAGACAGGGAAAAAACGCTGCAGCCGGGAGAGTCAAGGGAGTGAGAGAACAGCCTTGCACCAAGGTCAGTGTAGAAGGAGGGGGAGATGTGCTCCAGGCGCCGGAGCAGAAGTCCCCTGAGGCCTGTGGTGAGGACCATGGTGAAGCAGGATGTCCCCCTGCAGCCCATGGAGTACCACGGTGGAGCTGGGTTCCACGCTGCAGCCCGTGGAGGAGACCACGGTGGAGCAGGTGGCCCTGCACCAACGGAGGCTGCCGCCTGTGGAAGACCCCTGCCGGAGCAGATTCTGGGCCGGACCTGTAGCCTGTGGAGAGGAGCCCACGCAGGAGCAGGTGACCTGGCAGGAGCTGCTGCCCGTAGGGGAGCCAGGTTGGAGCAGTTTTCTCCTGAGGGATGGACCCCGTGGTACGGACCCATATCTGGAGCAGTTCTGGAAGAGCTGCTGCCTGTGGGAAGCCCACGCCGGATCAGTTCATCAAGGACTGCATCCCGTGGGTGGGACCCCACAGCACAGGGGACGAGAGTGACCGAGAAGGAGCGGCAGAGAAGAAGTGCTGTAGACTGACCATAACCCCCATTCCCCGTTCCCCTGCGCCGCTCGGGGGGAGGAGGTGGAAAAGGGTAGATGGGGGGGAAGGTGCTTTTGTTTTTTTTTTCCTTTGTTTTCTCACTTCTCTCGCTTGTTAGTTGTAGGCAATAAATCTTACTATCTCCTTATGCCGAGTCTGTTTTGCCCGTTACAATAATTATTGCGTGATTTTCTCGTCCTTATCTCAATCCTTGAGCCCTTTTCACATATTTTCTCCCCATTCCTCTTTGAGGAGGGGGAGTGAGAGAGCGGCTGTGGTGGAGCTCGGCTGCCCACTCGAGCGGAACCATGACAATGTCATATAATGCCAAAAATCCCACCATAGTCGGTGGGCTTTCCATCTTCAAAATTCTTTCTACTTAGTCATTGCCTGTATCATTTCCATATGTTCTGATAACCATATATTGAAATATTCCCATTCTTCATCCTCTAACATGTAAATATGCAAATTTTGTAAGAGCTCAAACATGTAAGCCTAGTTAAAATGTTTGAGAAAAACCTCTGAAACTCCCACAACAAAGAAAGGTTAATGATATGCAGAAAACAAGGCAAAATAAATTAGGTACATGCATAACACAAAACTAGCTTTTAAATGTGAACAAGAGCAGTGACTCACACAGTTCAGGTAAGAAGTAGAGCTGATGGAAAAGTAGGCCCTTATCCTCTTCCTCACTCCAGAAAATAAAGCCTATTATCCTAAAATAAAGCCTGAGCATAACTTAAATGTTCCATACGTCAACATTCAGGCTAGGTTTACTGGTCTGATATTCAGTAAATGCTACATTTAAATTATTTTCATGTCTTTTTCTTTTTTTTTTTTTTTTTCCCCACATTAGCTCCATATTTAGCTCCATATTATGGCAATACACATACACGCTCTATACACAAAAGATATTTTACTTCCATTCTACCACAGTTATTATCTAAAATGTAATTGTAAAAATAGACTTAATCTCTGGTTTTATACTAGCTAGGGTCAAATTTGGATTTCAAAAACTATTATCAGGACAACCTGAAATAACGCATTTTGATTTCCAAATTTTTGATTTGTGTCTCAAAAGTAGTACAATTTTTATTTAAAAAATTTTTATTTTAACTCACATAATTGGTATAGTCAGCTTTGTTACCGGGCATTCTTCCTGGCCTCAGGATTGTCCCTGTCGTCTTCTGGTTCAATCTGCACCTAAAACTTTTCTTTACTAATCAACCCTGAGGACACACCTGGAGTAGTGTCCAGTTCTGGTCTCTCCAGTACAAGAGAGAACTGGACATACTGGAAAGAGTCCAATGGAGGGCTACCAATACAAGCAAGGGACTGTAGCATCTCTCTTGTGAGGAAAGAATGAGAGATTTGGCACTTTCAGAAGACAAGGCACAGGGCGTATCTTATAAATAAAGTGTGTATAAATAAATACCTGAGGGCAGAGTGCAAAGAATATGAAGTCATATTCTTTGCAATGGTGTCCAATAACAGGGCAAGATGCAATGGGCCCAAACTGTAACACAAGATGTTCTGTCTAAATAGCAGGAAGCACTATTGTGTGAGGGACAGAATACTGGCACAGGTTGCCCAGAGAGATTGATGAGTCTCCCTCCTTGGAGATCTTTAAAAGCCATCTGGACGTGGTCCTGGGCAACCTGCTCTGAGCACCTCTGGTTGAGCAGGGTGGTTGGACCAGAGGTTCAACTGGGTTTGGACCAACCTTTCCAACCTTAGCCATTCTGTGATTCTGCGATATCAGTAATATGTTCAGGAATAATTAGCTTCCTCTGTCAGTCAATACTGATAATTGCCCCAGCTCTTGAGAAATAAATGACTCTCCATGCCTGCAGTTACAAGCCTTTGTCAGTAAAGTAGCTCCAATCTCTTTTCAAAACAACACAGCTGTATATAAAAAGAATAATGTAAGTCTGAAGACCAATACTACATTTTAAATGCAGTGTTCATTAATTTTTATTCCAATTTAACAGAAAGTAAGCTAAACTGCATCATCTAACTAAATATACAATATAGAAGAAAGTGTCAGCTGTCAGAAAACAATGTATGCATATATTCAAATAATTTCCTGCACAGTAATACATATACAATGTTGGAACAATGAGTTAGTCCTGATGCAAATCCTCAGTTTATCTATTGCCAACTACTTAGAAATGGTCAAACACTGGTGAGTGAAGAAAAAGGAGCATCCTAACTCAGAAAAGTAAAGAGACATGTATGCCCTTGTAGCCAAGAAATTAAACAGGATTATTACATCATGGCAGTAAGAGACTTTATGCAAAAACATATTAGAAGCAGAAGTATTGCCAGCTATTAAAAATTACATTTTCTTAGGAACAAAACTAAGAGTTGGGCATTATAGGCATTTTATTTGGATTTATGATTTCAGTAAAAACAATTTTAGATCAATGAAAGCAATGTCAGATGCTTAGATCAATGATCTACAAAAGCAAAGATATAATATTTGTATACTGTTCATCAAATGTGTACAAACCACCGGAGCAGTTTCAGAGCACTAATGAATTATACCAGTACAGCTACAATCCAAATCTAATTTGATGGCTAAGACCTCCTTTAGTAAAAATATCATCTATAGAAAATAGAGAGATTAATTTAGAGGCAAAGACATGTCTTAAGATATATGCTGCTCTCTCCTTTAATCAGAACACCACTTTCAACAGTAAATTAAATCACAATAACCCTTCTGCAGATAGCAATTCCTCATGCTAAAAAGATTTCATACAGATATGTTCTTTTGCAAATTTGATGTGATATTTTCCTTTTTGTACAACTTTTCTCCTAGCAAAATATATATATTTTTTTTCTCACAAATACAGAACAACTTTACTATATCGTACTTTTTGTGACAGGAGGAGGATATGTTATGATCAATTCAGTAAGTAGAGCTCCTGAGTTTTCTGGGGTTAAAATCAAAAAATATTTCCAATTAGCATACGGAATGTGTGCTAATGTGTGCTTAAGGGAATGAAAAGTTTAACCAAGAAGAAGAAACAAGTTAATGCAAGAGAAATTACATGATCTGATATTGTACTATACCAGACTTCAACTTGTAAGTAGCTATAATTGTAGCTTTAAATAACAAAAGGAGAAGATAAGACTGTATTCTCATTATCCTAACCCTGTGTTTTCTGTTTTCAAAACATGTTACAAAGCACCTACAAAAGACTTACAGGGAATGGGGAAAAAAAAAAAAAAAAAGGAGAGTCTTCAGTGCACAAAAGTTCTTCTTATGTCTCAGCTTGTTTCAGGCTCTGCATCAAAGTAAAACGTTTTGTAGGACAGCCATGAATAAATAAGCTATTTATTTATTTATTTATTTATTTTTAATCTAAACAATCAATTTAAAATTGTTTCACATCCTGCAACTTGTAAGCACTTTTATTTATTGCTTAGCAATATCCCAAATCATGTCCCATGATTTTCAAAAGCTGACATTAGTTCCCTGCAGGTAAAGCATACCAAACAGTAGACAGAAATACCAATTGTGCTGTAGCTAATAAAAGTCAAAGTATATTCTGATTAAGAAGTCGGGATGACTCATAGTATAATCTGCAGTATTTCTAAATGATGGGATTAAATGTGTGTAAGATTTTCAGAGCAAGACATATGTAGAGATTTCAGCCCTAGAGGAGGTTACCAGAGCCAATAACTCTATGATTTAGCAAGCAGATTTCCACGTTTTTCATTCTGCTTAGAGCTCTTCTCACTAACTTTTGAAGATGTAGTATGTGTTTTTTTGTAAGCACTTTGTAACTTCCATTAGCTTTTGGTAACTACCAGAATAATGCTTCTTTGTTGGAAACTGTTCTTGCTAATTATCCTTTTAAGCTAACATTCTTTGCTGTACAGTTAGTTTTCAGCTGTGTTGTGTTCATGGGAGAATAAAATTACAGAGTGAAAAAAAGTTGTGGTACAGCTGCACTAAAAATTATTTTTCCAGTCCATAAAATTCAAAACAGACTTGAGAAGGAAAACAATTTTATTTTGCTTTCAGTAGGTTGTTGAAATTCACTTCAATCAAAAATGAAATTCTAAGCTGGCTTGAGGGAACCAAGACTTGTTCTCATATAATAGCCATTACTCATTTATTGGAAACAAGGTTCAGAAATCTCAAACTAACATCAGACTGGCCTAGTATACTGCAATTCACAAGTGGTTTAATTTGGTGTCAAATTAAATGAACATCTTTGCTTAGAATAAAAAGTAAGTTAAAATTTTGCCTTTTTGAATTAGAAAAAATAAATAATTAATATGTGTGATTTTCAATATAATGTTATAATCATAACAGAGGAAAAACAAACAAGCAAACAAACAAACAAAAAACAGTATTTACATTTCTGATGGTGGGAACATCAGAACTTCTGTTCTCTCATATTGTCTTGAGCTATCCTATTTGACTTGGGGGATGTGTTTGGAGTGACAAGACTTCCTTAGGATTTTTGCCAGAAGGAAGTTTGGAGGATATGAATCAAGAAACATCTGACCAATCTGATCCTAGTAACACTGAAGTCAGTGTACATTTTGAAAAATTACATTACAGTCTTTTGACAAGTGATGGGAAGAGCGTTTGAAGGAATTTATGACCACTGCAGTTAACAAGAATATTTGTTTCCTCTTCACACAAGCCTAAATCTGTTTCTAGCGGTAGCAGTAGATGGATGCTAGCACCATGAAAGTCTGAAAACACAAGGTTTGGGAAAACTTCTTTAAGAACTTATATTTTTATTAACATTTATTGTTTATGATTTAGTATTTATAGGAGTTTAGGTTTAGTTAGATCACATTAGACTAGTTCATTTATGGGTTAGAAAATAGAAATTCTGTTCTTAGCTCTGTCTGACCCAGAAGTGCCTTTCACCTCCCTGTATCGCTGTTCCTCTTCGTGATTTATTTGGATCTTCAGCTCTCTGAGGCAAGGACAGTCTTCGATTTCTGTGCATGTATACACGTGTTAGTACAGAGCTGTTTCAGACTCAGATGAAGTGTTTAGAGTAATGTTATATCTTTACAGATATGACTGTAACCAGAAACTTAACTGAATTTCTTATTAATTTCATAGTTTTTACAAATTCACAAATCCTCCTTATTTCCACTAGTGGTTGGGCATTTTATTGATTGTTCCCACAAAACATGGTTAGGAATTTCACAGGGAAGCAACCTGCCTCCTTTTAACAGTCTCTCCAAAAACATAAACGTTATAATAAACCTTCCTTGTTCTCCAGAAATACAAACACAATCTGTAGATGGATATAAATGCCAAATATTCTACATTGGATAGAGAAAAAGATGGCAAGGAAAAAGTCTGGTCTCAGACAAGTGTTACAGAACTGTGGGTAAACGTTAGCAGGTATGTCAAATGTATCAACGTCTATTTGATAAGAACTTCAAGGTAAAGGCACATTGCCCATATTGAGAAGTCTGCAAATTGTTTCAGGTAATATCTGTGTTCATGCTATCCCTGACAAAAAATGTGAAATAAACACCATACTTAAAAGTACTTTTTAAGCATAAGCACAGCAAAAGTTCCTATACAAAGTTGCACACAAACGACACCAGAAGACCCTAAAATTGCCAAAGCTATTTTTTTTTTTTTTTTTTCTGTCAACATACCACTCCATTGGCCACTGAAACTTTAGAAAGCAGGGACCTTATAAGGTGGAGAGGGAGCATTGCATTGCTATTCTGATCTAGGGCTCTTACACCTATGGCTTTGGAAAAAAGAGGAAAAAAAAATGAAAAAAAGTTACTTTAACTTGCAATGAGGACAGATATATTTAATGAGGAGTATAAAATGCAAGTCTTAAAAGATGAAGTTACAGAAACAACACACAAAACAAAACCAACTACCCAAATGAAAAAACAAAAACAAAAACAAAAGCAAGCATCATGTTATTGGTTTTCCTTTTTTGTCCCCACTCTGTCTCAGGCTTTATTCAGATTTGGATCTTCAGTGTACTAAATGGTGTAAAATTACTTGGAAAAAATGGTCCAGCTACAGATACTCCATTTTGCTTAAAAGCCCAGAACTGGAACAGTGTTTGAAATTTACAAGAGAAAAAATCACATATGGAGGAAAGCTAGACTAACTTGAAAGAGAAAGAGTAGTTACAAAAGACATGTATGGCAAACAATGTTGCTTGTATATAATGTTTTAAGTGTTGTTTAGCCCCGGCAGGCAGCTCAGCCCCACACAGCCACGCACTCACTCTCCCCAGTTGGGGTGTAGGACAGAACCAGAAAGGTAAAAATGCGAGAACTCATGGGTTGAGATAAGGACAGTTCACCAGGCAAAACAAAAGCTGCATGTGCAAGCAAAGCCAAACAAGGAATTCATTCACCACTTCCCACAGACAGGCAGGCATTCAGCCACTTCCATGAAAGCAGGTCTCAGCAAGTAGAATGGCTTTTTGGGAAGACAAACGCCATCACTCTGAACTTCTCCCCTTTCTTCCTTCCTTACCCCAGCTGTTATTGCTGAACATGACACCACATGGTGTGGGACACCCCTTTGGCCAGCCTGGGCCAGCTGGCCTGGCTGTTTCCCCTCCCAGGTCCTCCTGGAGCACCCCCAGGCTCCTCGCTGGCTGGGCAGCACAAGGAGCTGAAAAGGCCTTGGCTCTGTGTGAGCACTGCTATGCAGCAACTAAAGCATTGTGGTGAAGATAGTGGCATGTTATCAAAAATCCAAAACACAGCATTGCAGGAGCCTCTACACAGAAAATTAACTCTGTGCCAGCCAAAAACATGACACTAGCTCATGCTCATCACAAGCCTAGTCTCTCACTATTATAGGGTCTTTGAACTTCTTAGCAACAGTTAGAAATTGTTGTTTGTCTCATAATTATTTGATCTGCAGACACACCATTTGATCTGAACACAGACAAATTTTCATGGCATAAGCCATTTTAACATGTCAATTTAGGGAAAGGATCACAACAATAGCAAAAACAAACCTTAGTTTTGTACCACATAAGTACAGCATTCTCAAAGTGTGAAATTTGGTTATAAAGACAGTCCTTGGTCTTGATGTCCTCATTTGGAAAGAAAACAAATGTGAATTACCATTAATATAATGTGCACCAGAGTTGACCTCCACACAAACATCCAATGCAGCACTGAGAGAAAAACACTTCATATACTAGGATCAATTTCAATTCCCGTTGTTGAATACTCTGAAATTAATACCTAAGTATTAAAGGATGCAAGGAAACATCAGGGCTTGAAAGTATCATGGCATTCTGACCCTTCCTAAACCTATCATATTACGTTACTTAACAATTTTTTCAATCTCAACTATAATAATTATTATTTTTAACAAGAGGATTTAAAATGTATAAAACATGTCTAGGCACTTTATTCTATATATAAAAGCCAAAGTCACTCCCCACAATTAACCGTGAAAAACTTAACTTCATTTGTATAGACAGATACATTAAACTGTATAAGAAAATCAATTAGCACACCAAAAATGGAGTAGAAATGCATTAAGCTGCATTTACATGCATGTTTAAAGTGCATGTAAGTAAATTATATATGAAACCAAACATTTCCCAAACTACTTTTAGCTCACAAAACAAAATGATCATATATCTCAGATAAGGAATTCAGCTTAGAATTCAACCGATTACTTCACAATAAGCACTTAAAATATTTTTTTCCTTCAGCCATTTCACTGATTCAAATCATGGAATCACAGAACCATTTAGGTTGGAAAAGACCTTCAGGATCATTAGGTCCAACCATGTCCCTTAGTACCACATACACGCTTTTCTTAAATACAACCAGGGATGGTGACTCCACCACTTCTGCACTGTGTGTTTCAACTCTTGACCACCCTCTCCATGCAGAAATTCTTAGTGACCAAACTAAGCCTCCTCTGACACAATTTGAGACCATTTTATCATTTCCTATCACTTGTCACCTGAGAAAAACCTGACACCCTCCTCACTGCTACCTCCTTTCAGGTAGCTGTAGAGAGTAATTAGGTGTCCCCTTAGTATCCTTTTCTCCAGACTGAACGAACAAGTTCCATAACCATGAGTGTGACTGAGTTTTCTAGTGCCTTCACCAGCTTTGCTTCTCTTCTCTGCACAGGGTCAAGCAACTCAATGCCCTTCCTGTAGTTAAGTTGCTGTTGCTTTTCCATCATTATTTATTTGTTTGTTTGTTTGTTTGTTTCTTATTTATAAATCTTTCACAGAATCACAGAATCACAGAATTTTCTAGGTTGGAAGAGACCTCAAGGTCATCGAGTCCAACCTCTGACCTAACGCTAACAGCCCTCCACTAAACCATATCCCTAAGCTCTACATCTAAACGTCTTTTGAAGACTTCCAGGGATGGTGACTCCATCACTTCCCTGGGCAGCCTGTTCCAGTGCCTCACAACCCTTTCAGTGAAGAAGTTCTTCCTAACATCTAACCTAAAACTCCCCTGGCTCAACTTAAGCCCATTCCCCCTCGTCCTGTCACCAGGCACGTGGGAGAACAGGCCAACCCCCACCTCGCTACAGCCTCCTTTAAGGTACCTGTAGAGAGCAATAAGGTCACCCCTGAGCCTCCTCTTCTCCAGGCTGAACAAGCCCAGCTCCCTCAGCCGCTCCTCGTAGGACTTGTTCTCCAGGCCCCTCACCAGCTTCGTCGCCCTTCTCTGCACCCGCTCAAGCACCTCGATGTCCTTCTTGTAGCGAGGGGCCCAAAACTTTTATAGCAAAAAGCATTCAAAAGTTACTTTTTCTTGACTGTTTACATCCTTCCCCATAGAAAAAAATCTACATCAGCTCACGGGTGGGCTCTGTAGACCACATAATATCCACCTGAGGCAAACCCATTTATTTACAGAAATGTAAAGCATTTAAAGGTTTAAAGGTGTTTGGGCTGTGGTATGATATAACAGTAATATAACACATTGAAACTCGTTAGAGAATTAAACAAGCTAAGAAATAATCAGGAATAGCCACTGCAAACTGTTCAGTCTTGTCTTAGTATATCTCTAACTAGAAAACCTAAGAAGGTAGAAAGCTACCTGTTCAAATCGGTGCCATAATTTTTGATAGTTAGAAACATGTTATCAAGTTGTCTATCTTGGAGAAATTTCCTGCCATGCAACTTCTAGAATGAACACACCCATTACAAAATACAGATTTGTAATCAGAAAAATGTACACTTGTTTTACCATGTTTAGAAGCCAAAGCCAACATGTAGAAAATATTTCTTTAAACTGAATCCAAAATGCATATTTAGACATTTCAACAAGCAACCTGTGAAGCAAGTCAAAAATTCTGTATCACCCCTATATCACTTTTTCAAAAATTTAGGAGAAAAAAAATTGTTTCAGTGATAGACACAGATAGCCTTAGAGGTCATAGAAAAATAGCTCTGTTAGGGTGGAAGATGAACCAAAATTTGTCTGCAACTTCTGCCTGCCACAGAACTCCTTTCAGCACTTGATTGGTGGCTGAAATAGTTGTGGGTGATAGGAAAACCAGTGAACTCATATGTGAACTCATATGAAGGCCAATGGCAATGGTACTACACAAAAAGGAACTATCCTATTCTTAGGGTTCCAACAGCAGACAGAGTAATTCAACTGCTGCATTACATCACAGGCTGTTGATTAGAAAGAATATTCCCATTAAAGAAAGAACTTTTTTGGAAAGAATATTCCCATTGTCAGCATAAGCTAAGTGAAGAAGTAGGTGAGGATAATTTAAAGAGAAACATACTATGTAAAATTATTTAAAAATCTTTCATGGAAAGTGACATATTTTTAAACAGGACTTTCAATGCAAATACAGTAAAATATTAAGCATAGTATGTGGCGTTCGAATTGTGACAATACTCTTTTACCTTACTTGGAGTTGGATTTCAAAACAAGTCCTCCAACATATCATAGTCTGAAAGGTTGCATTTTAAGTACTGCCATCAGTTGGATAATGACCTTTCCCCAAACAACCTGCAAGTTATTTGTAATTATAAAATACAAAATACTTCCAGCTTGCCAAGTTCCTGAGAATATTCCTTGCATGCTGTTTTATTTCTTCACCATGTAAGTTAATGTAGTAATACAGGCTCTTGACAACTTATTAGAAAATTGGATAGGTCAACTGATAGTTAATCAGCTGTGTATTTGTAAACAGAGATTCTCTCACCTCCTCCCCAAAAATTAAAACATTGTTTTCATTATTTTGTAGCTTACTATGAGCACATGGTTATGGATCATTTCTAAATAAAGCCTGTAACAACATTTGAAAAAAAAAATAATATTATGATCAAATATTCTGTATTATGTAGTTGAGAAAGAAAGAAAACAAATTCAAGTCTCTAAAGCCAAAGCCAAAAGGACAAGATAACTTATCCAAGTACAATGAATGTTGGAGAAAGCGAGAGAAGGGAAGGGAAGGGAAGGGAAGGGAAGGGAAGGGAAGGGAAGGGAAGGGAAGGGAAGGGAAGGGAAGGGAAGGGAAGGGAAGGGAAGGGAAGGGAAGGGAAGGGAAGGGAAGGGAAGGGAAGGGAAGGGAAGGGAAGGGAAGGGAAGGGAAGGGAAGGGAAGGGAAGGGAAGGGAAGGGAAGGGAAGGGAAGGGAAGGGAAGGGAAGGGAAGGGAAAACTGTGATTACAGAACATTCATCTGAAGAACAAAAGTAGGAACTGAGGTGTTCCTTATGAAACTGACCAAAACTAAACAACTGTCAGTGCTAAACATTCTCTTAATATTAATGACTGGGAGATGTGGGGAAACAATATTAAGAGCCTGCCTTACCACACCTTGAGGAAAGAAGGAACTTGGACCATCAAGAAAGGAGTGTGCTTTAAAGAAACTTTGATTTATTTTCACCTGTGAAAGGACTTTTTAAAAAATCCTGTCTCTGCACATAAAAAACAGACTTTTCAGTTTCACATTGTAAGAGTCACATTTCGTGGTGTTTGGTTTGGTGATTCAACTGGCACCCAATCTGATAAAAGAGAGAGAAATGGGATGTCCATGGAAAAAGATACAACTTGATGAATTCATAGGAAATTTTCCTTTGTTAAGGATTCTTTAAGTTGAAGGAGTGTCATGTGAGGGAAGGTACTTTTTGAATGTAAGTGCACAGCACTTCCACACAGCATTTTGTTTGTTTGTTTTTGTTTTGTGTGTGTGTGTGTTTGTTTTATTTTGTTTGTTTTGTTTTCTCCTTTTCCCCTTTCCATTTTTCCTTTAGTTAAATTATTTATTATTAATAATTTTCCATTAAAATTGTTTTTCCTTTGATTAAATTATCCTTATCTCAACCAATATGTTTTTTCTTTCCTTTTCTTCTTTCTCTTCTCTTCTGAGGAGGGGGAGTGAGAGAGCAGTTGTAGTGGAGTTCAGCTGCCTAGCAAGGTAAAACCACGACAACAGCACAAAGAACAAAGCTGCTAGTGTTTTCGATGTTCTTTCCATATAAAGCTGTGTATTGGGTAATTTAGAAGTCATGCCACCTTTTCCTTCACTCACTCTGCAATTACTCTAGTCTCTAAGAGCAGGTGGAGAGTTCTCCATCTGCACTCCATCTGCAATGTCTTCACAAAAAGACACATTCAAGGAGCGATTCTTATTAATTACTACATGGTGAAGACACAGTTGCACAAGCACGTGCATGTTCTTCAAAACTGCACATTCAAGTTCCATCAGGATTCGTTTATCTGGGCTGTCTTCTGAGCTGCAGATTGCAAATATAATAGCATTCTCTGCTGATTTTTAAAATCAATACCAAAGGGTCTGATTTCATCAATTATCATGTTCACACTCCTTTACCACCAGCCTAATCATTAGGCACATTTACACAATATTCATTGTTCTTTACCTAGGTATTCCCCCAGGATATTGACCACCTTTTGGAATTTCATGGTTTGTACGTTAGATTTGCATAAATTCTCCAGAAAGTATCAAGGAATTTCCCCTATCTTTTACTTAACTAATTTAAAACTAGGCTCAGTCAAACATTTGACAGTATACTGAATAAAGCACAAAAGAATTTAATTTCCTGCTGTGCAACTGAAAGTGATAAGATAATCTAATGCAGCATCTCCCTGTCCAATATTCATAGTTGCTCAATCACTAGTGATTAAAAAAAATCTCACTTTATGGCAGCTGTTTCTCAGAATCGCTCAGTTCCCCTCCCCCCTTTATTTCTTCTTTTTGACATTATGACTCCTCATTTCTCAGCTTGATGACACATTTTTAAATACTTTTTTAAACAGCAGTATATTTTACTGTATCTATCTTCATTGATCTCCATTATTACTAAGTTATATATCTGTAAAGCACTCAGCTCCTCTGCAGCACAGAGGGCAACTCACACCATATATCATTTCACACAGTCTGTTATGACATTGAGTTTCTTTTGAGAGAAAAACAAAGAAAAAGATTCCTGGAGTAAGATTTTCACCCGTAACCCTTAATGAATACGTAACAGCAACAAGCAGACAGCAAATCAGTACCTGGAAGTCTGACTTATTTGCACAGAAAGACTTTGCAAATGCATGTGTTTTTTGTATTTTTTTTTTTAAATAAAAAACAAAGAAGAAAAACACAGATAATAAAATGACAGTTAAAAAAAAAACAACAACCTAGTATCACATGACCTTTGCAAAAGAAATCTAGTGTTAAATGGACTTGTGATACAGTTCAGAAACTTTGAAAAAAAAAAAAAACACAAAACAAACAAGAAACAAAACTAAACTAAACTAAACTAAACCATCATTTTCTCTTTTTTTTTTTTAAAAGATTACCATAAACCTTTTTTGGACCCACTGCTGGCCAGAGCTGAGCCAGTGAACAATGCTTGATGGGTCTCTGGGAGAACAGATTTAAGAAAGGGAATGAAACTGCTGTGCACAGCAGCTGGGAGAGAGGAGTAAGAGAACCAGCCCTGCAGACCCCCCAGTCAGTGCAGAAGGGGGGCAGAAGGGGCTTCAGGCACCAGAGCTCAAGTTCCCCTGCAGCCTGTGGAGAGGCCCATGGTGGGGCAGGCTGTCCCTCTGCAGCCCATTGGTACAACAGTGAAGCAGATCTCTACGCTGCAGCCCATGGAGGAGCATGTGATCTGGTGGGAGCTGCCACCTGTGGGGAGCAGTTTGCTGAAGTATGAAGTATGAAGTATGGACCACATGTTATGGACCCATACTGGAGTGGTTCTTGAAGAGCTGTTGCCTTTGGGAAGCTCACCATTGTTCTGAAAACACAAGGGATAAACACTATAATGACATGGAACATTTGACACACATGTCCTTCAGCTGCCTGTGCTACGAAAGCACATGAAAGAAATAAGCAATTGACAACTTAAAAATAGATAAAGAATAGTGAGGAATAAAAGTGCTGACACAGATGGGAGCCAAGATTCAAAGGATTGTATAAAACCATAGCATGGATATGGAAGTAGGAAACATGCACTTGTGCAAAGATCCTGGGCAGCACAACAGGTAGGATAAAATTTCTGATGAATGAGAAAACCAGACTTTTTAGGCATGGACAAACCCCTAAAACTAGAGCTTTCTGCATTGGGGACCTACAATCATGACTAAAGCTGCTGAGAATTATCATCTATGCTCAAGAATAAAAGCAAGGATGTTTGAATATTGTAGAACAACATGGTGTATCAATGACATCCAACTGCCTTTTCTCACCTTCAGGTCACCAACATAACTTTCATCAATGAACATTATCCTGGAATATTTCTTTTTGCTAAAATTTTCTCAACTTGCTTTAAATAGTTTACCCACAAAGCTCACTTGGTCATGACAGCTTTTAAAAGAAGAAGAAGGGACAGAATTTTTTAAAAAGGAGATTACCTCAGATCAAATTTTTTTTAGGTAGGTACAATCAAGAATTTGTTTTGGATACCGAGTCCTGCAGTGTTACTGGAGGAACTGGTATTAGTAGGATTTGTGTCACTACAGGAGACTGTCTTTCCAGACATGGATAGTTACTAACAACAGGATACTGAGATTTCTGGTTACAGCAACTCAGAAAGTTCTTCACCAATGAGTCACTAAACCTGTAAGAGGAAGTGTCATTTTAAATCTGACAATTTAGATACAGAGTTATAAAACTTGTTATAGATAATAGCCTTATGAGAAAACAGACAATTGTGACCTTCCCACTAAGCTTTGTGAAGAAAATTTGAAGACCTTCATCAGCCTATAACAAATAAATAGAACAATGTGAATAAATCCAATGAAAAAGTACATGAAAAAATACTAAAGAAAAAAAATAGGGCGGTTATACAGTAAGAGGTCAATTGTGGTGAATGAAAATTAATGTAGAACTAAGAAAAGCTTAAAAAAAAAAAAAGACAAAACCTATTTTAGATTCATGTATATGGGAACAGTGGTATAAAACACTGGTGTAAAATTCTCTGCTAGAATTCCAGTTCTACAGTTTTTCTCTTATATGATGAAGTTCTTTCTCATAAGCACTTTCTCAGTCCTTAGCTGCAGTGTAGGTAGTATAGACCCCCGAAATCAATGGGTTCTCATTCTTGCTACTTCCTCCTTCCCCACACATGCCCTTTTGTATATGTACCATGTTTCTTCATTCTTCTTGAGATTCTCTTCAGATGTGAGATGACATCATCTTTATGTGTCTTTTTCCTAGAACTTAAGTCCAGAGAGTGAAATATAGCTGAGTGGAAAGCTTTTACTTTGATTTTTTTTTTCCATTATTGCCTATCACAATCTGCTGATTTACCTTCTGTACCTGATTTTGGTTTATTGAAAGGATTTTGGAAATTGAGTCATTGAAATGCAGTGTAGTAATGAGATTTAATGTTGTCTTTAATATTTGATGCATATGCTTTGAAGTTCATTTTATAACAGAAAAAGTAACCAAGCCACAAAAAGACAAGCTACAATAAGTATTTTTGGTATTTTAGGCATTTATAGGCATTTTTGGCAGTGCAATCAAAATCATGTTTAATGAATGTTTCACAATAAGGAACAATATGTTCATAACCATACATTTGTATAGAGTTTCAGAAGAGAATAAGACAGTTTCTATTTTTTGCAGAATTTTGGTAGTAAAAGTCAAAGACTTTCCACTTCCTCAAACATATCTCTTATTCAGAACAATGTCAATATGATAATGCTCTGTAGCCTTTATGAACAAATAGGCAATATATTTTGCTGCAGGCCTTGATGAAGGCAGTACAAGATGTACCAGTGATGCCAGTGATGCCTTTCAGCTAAAACAATATCAAAGATCCACAACATCTAACAAAACTACAACAAAACTACAACACAACAAAAACTACAACACAACAAAACTACAACAAAACTACAACACAACAAAACTACAACAAAACTACTTCTAAAAGAATGACAACGCAAACAAAAGCAAAAATTGTCTATACATTTTACACTGAAATCATATAATTTCTAGTTAGTTAATGAGGGCAAAAATATTGCAGGTGACCATTCCTTACAGATATGTGAGGTCATTTTCCATTTCACATTTTTACACGTTTTTTAAAAAGATTATTATTATTATTATATATTTTTTATGAGGGGAGAGTGGAGACAGTAGAGAGGATGCTATAGTATTCATAATGGTAAGTTTCAAGCCATCTATGTATTGCTTATTGCAATAGACATATGCTTTTAGAATCTTTGTGGAATTTAGAATTTGCTTCATGAGAGATTTGCTTCATGAGATTTGCTTCATTGCTCTTAACTGCCTACTATCATCTTTTTTTCCTGGCTGAAAGATAAGTACACTTATAGTTTATCTGAAAATATAAAATAAGGGTAGATAATTATAACACTTATATTTACATTACATTTGTGTCTAGCAATATAAAGAATTTCTTCTCCATATAAATTTACATCTATAGAGATACTTAGAAACAAATACATTTATATTTATGCTTATAAAATATTAGGTTAATCATTAGGAAATTTGAAAGCTACTCTGCTCTTCGTAAATTTAGTATAACAAACATTACGTTTATGAAGAACAATAAAATCAATGAACAAGGTAAGAATAATGTTCAGCATTCATTTATTTATGTTACATTTCTCAAAGAAATATTCATGGCTAAGCAGGTAGCTAGAAATACTCCTAACTTTTGTCCTTTTGTATTAAAAATCAAAGGAAAGCATATTTCTGTTTGTTTAAACAGAAGGCTATTAACTCACAACCCTATGGTAGATTTTCTTTGTGGAACAGAAGATATGAACCATAGCTATCAAATTAAATTTAAATTTGATACTGGGAAAATGTGTTTCAGATGTCAGCACTATATCTTTAATTAAGAGCAATGGCACATCTTCCCCCTTGGCACAACTTCTTGTTTATAAGAAACAGTCCTTACTCACAAAGCAAAATGCAATGAAAGGCTTGAGCATATGCAACTATTTTCTGCACATCTGAGATCCTTTGCAGCCCAATGTGTATTTTGTATTAATTATGTAAGGCAATTCATTGTAATTTAGTGTGCTCTGATATAGCCTACAGATTACATTCTACAGTAGAAGTATTACTGTCAAAGATCTCAATACCAGAATTAAAGCCAGTATTCTTAGCCTTATTATTCACAATAAATTTTAAAGCAAATCAAAGTCAAAAAGCTGAGCCAAGCTGGGGCCAGCCACTGCTGTCAGCATCAAGGAAGGCATCAAGGAAGGGGCAGCACCCTGGTTGCCATGGCCCTGAGAGCTGTAGAGTCTTTCCTTCTTTGTGCTCAGACCATGTCATGATTACTGCCCTGAATGCAAGAAAAAATTTGAAAAACTGGCTGGAGTGGAGGGGAGGCACCAAGGTGGTGGTGCTGGAGGCATTGCCCTTTGAAGTAAGGTTTAGCTGTGAGAAGGGGTGGCTGTGGAGGCACCCAGAAGCAGCCCTGGCACCATCAGGAGGAGATGCAGCCAGGCTCTGCCCAGGGGGCATGGTGGGGGGGGGGTGGGAGGCAGGGCACAGGCTGAGGCACAACGGGCTCAGGCTGGAGACGAGGAGAAGCCGTTTCCCTACCAGGACAGCCTGACTGTGGAGCCAAGGCCCAGGCAGGTCAGGCCTTTGTGGCCTGGAGGTTTCGTGTCCTAGCTGGGTAAAGCCCTGAGCAGCCTGGCCTGAGCCCAGTCTGAGCCTGCTCTGGACCGGGGCTGGGCTGCAGGGCCCTGACAGATGGTGGGAGCATGTGGGTCTCTGACTGTTGTGAGCAAGCAGTAGTTAAATGTGCTTTGGTTTGGTTTATAGCACCTAGGATTAGGGTGATCCTACCTCTATATATCTTTCCTAAGAAAGGAAAGATCCACTATCCACTATCTTCATGCAGCAGAATTTGCCTCTATGCTAGTTTCTGCTCCAAAGACTCACATGCTAGTCTGTGGGGTTTGTACTACCAGAATCAACTGCCTCTCTTCATTGAATCCTTAATACCTTTCCATTTATTAAATTCATGATTTTTTCATTATTTTCTGATACAAAGTACATTCCAGTACATTCCCTCTTTCCAACACCTTCCTAATCTCCAAACTCTTCTTATTATTTCCCTTGTATACCTAGTTTCTTAATGCCTAAATAACATTGAAAAGACTGAGAAAAACATATAAAGTAAAGACTGAGAAGATCACAGAATCGTAGAATTGAAGGGGTTGGAAGGGACCATGATGGTGCCAAAGAGACCTGAACATGATATCTATTGGTAATGTGTTCATAACTACAGCGTCAAGTGAATGGAAATTGCAGCAACTGTGAACTATCATAAAGTTGATTTTACACTCATGAAACAGACTATAAGGATTTAGAATATAATTATATATATTTATTTTGTTTTTTTCTTAAGTGCATTGAATTTTGGTTTATTTTCCTTCTGCTCTAAATTGTGCGAAGTCAGTGGAGCTTGCTAAAGGGATTTTTTTCCCTTCTGTACTCCAAAGTGGTTACAAAGGATACAGTGTGACTTAATTTTGCTAACATTATTTTGCATAGTTTTCAATGGACATTTACTTAAGCATACAGAGATACTGAAGGAAAATAAATGAGTGAACCATATCTGTACACGATAATAACAGGAATTTACAGTTGTATGTTGAAATGTGGATTTGGTTTCATCAAGGCCAACCAAACACATTTGTTAACACAATTAAAACAGTTCTTTGGAAGAAAAAAAAAAAAAAGTCTGCAAAAGTCAGCAAATATGTGTTTCTATACTGTAAATGCATTATTTAAATAGAAGCAATTTAAATCAAAATGCAGATCTGTTTTCTGAAGTTCAAAAAAGACTGTACTTTTCTCTAAGCTTAGCAGACTCTCAGTTCAGAGAAAGAGTACATGGAGCAGATACCTGCCCAATACATACAACATTGTCTTCACACTTTTTCTTTCTCTTTGTTGCTCCTTTGAAACTGTTTTCAGAACTGGTTGCTCCTTTTGAAATTGGCAGACCACTAACTCATCTGGTTGGACTATGAAGCCATGAAAATCAAGTGGTTTTTGAATTTGTTGCTGAAGAGTCATTCAGTAGTACTGAATGTACCATTCATCTAAGTCCGAGTTCAGGTCTCAGCCTTCCACCATCTTAAGACAATGAAGTCGAACAGGCTGATTGTGGGGATGGGAGAAAAGGGAATGGAGAAATAAAAAGTTCACAGGGCTGCCTCTGGAATAATCACTTCCATATTTTCTTCTTGGTAGGTTAAAACCAAAGACAGAAAAAATTGTAGAAAGATATATCAAGCTCTGTGGAGCCAATCTCACTATACACCAGCCACTATAGTATCTAAACGGACACAGAACACTTAGTATCTCTTGCAGGTTCTTAGTTATATTTCTTAATATATTTAAAAAATAATCTATTTGAGTGCTTTATGTCCATATACAGAACCCAGAGTGTTTCAAGGCTATTAATGTAAAAAGCTGAAAAATATTCATAGAATCAAAGAATCCTAGAATGGTTTGAATTGCAAGAGACCTTAAAGATCATCTCATTCCAACCCATATCTCCCACCAGACCAGGTTGCCCAAGGTCCCATATAACCTGGCCTTGAACACTTCCAGGGATGGGGCATCCAGAGCTTCTCTGGGCAACCTGTTCCGGTGCCTCACCACCCGCATCAGTGAAGAATTTCCTCCTAGATTTAGATTTCCTCTAATCTAAATCTACCCTGTTTTAGTTTAAAGCCATTACCCTTTGTTCTGTCACTATACTCCCTGACAAAGAGTATACTCCCCAGGTTTACTGTAGGCCATTTTTAGGTGTTGGAAGGCAACTACTATAACATATTTGCTGGAGCCTTCTATTCTCCAAGCTGAATGACCCCAGCTCCTTCAGACTGTCTTCACAGGAGAGGTGCTCTAGCCCCTTGATTATCTTTGTGGCCCTCCTCTGGATTCATTCTAACACTTCCATATTTCTACATTCTACTTAATCACAGTTCTGATTTAAGTCATACAGAACTGAAAGGAAAAAAAATACATATATATATAAAAGTTCAATGCAGATAACAGAAATGGTCAGCAATGCATGCAGGAATAAGTCATATCAATTGAGTGCCTTTCTTGAAACAGAAAACCATAATGAGAAACATAATAAGAAATATAATTCCTATCCCATGGGAAAAAATGTAAAAGTTTTTCTAATAACCTCACTATCTTCTGGTTCTAATGAAATTTTATTCCTGTCTTCAATATAAATACATATAATAATAAATACATAACATAGTACATGCATACTAAAATAAGAAAATTGTTCCACTGCCCATACTGTTCCACCTGAGAAGGAGGGAAGTATCATTGCTACTGAAAGTGTTTAGTAACAATGAGAGAGCAAAAACCTACATAGAACAAAAATAAACTTCCCATTCAAATGGCAATCTCTCTGTAGTATGATAAAAAACTAATACCCTTTGGATAAGACAATATAGGCATAAATGTCTGTACAAGATGATATTCCAAAAATTCAATACAATTAATTTGAAAACACACTGAAACAACACTGTGTAGCAGAAAAAGTATTACTGTGGGTTACCATTTAAAGGCTAGATATTATGCATCCTATATCTTGCAGCAGATTTTTTTTTGACAAATCCACAGTTTACCACAAATCTCTTGCTGCTTTGTTTCTCAAATGTCTGCAACAAATCTGGTATGATCAGACTGACAAATATATTGTTATAAGGCATAATGGAGTACAGCCAACATATTTGGATACAGGCCTGCACTACTGATCTGAAAGCTACAAGGAGGGGAGAGAAGTTATGGAGAGCATACAAGAATAAAATTGAAGCTGATTTGAATGTAATCTTCAAATAAGGATTTAATAAGACAATTATGGAATGTTAATTAAAGTGTCAACAGATTAAGCATATTCATCATGATTTAACCACTCCATATGTGGCAACGGATTATCAAAAGCACACTGTGCTTTCACATATGGCACTGCAGTTGATAAGCAATAAAGAATTTATTCAGAGACTGTGGTCATCCACTCACAGCTTTTAAAGTAATTAACATTCAAAATCAAGCTATTAGAAGCAGAGCAAATGCCTCAAAACTGTTCTGCAAGAAGTCAGTTTATTCTGAAAATGTACTGGCTTTAGCCAGGTTTACAAACCCTCTTGCTGCTTTTTTATTCTCTAGATGGATATACACAAGTTTAGCCTACAGGTATGTTTGTGCAAAGAATACCACCGTTGTAAACATTATGGCAACCATAAGAGAAGGATCACATTACCTACCCATGAAACAAGCTATTTAAAATACAGCCATGCTGAAGATTTATAACTAAGAAGGTTATGGAAAGTTGATCTGTGAGAGAAAAAAAAAAAAAAAAGTCTGTGCGAAAGAAGAGAGGAAGGGAGGATGGGAGGAAGGGAGGAAGGGAGGAAGGGAGGAAGGGAGGGAGGAAGGGAGGAAGGGAGGAAGGGAGGAAGGGAGGAAGGGAGGAAGGGAGGAAGGAAGGAAAGGTCTTAGGGAGAGGGAAACAGATTTTCTGGCACAAGGAGTGAAGATGTGATCCAAGCCTTCTGACCCTTGTTGCAAAATATATACCCACCTATCTGTGCTTTTTGTTGATACTGAAACTGAAAGTGCCCATAATTCAGGAGCAAGAGTTTTCAAAACCGTTTATCAGTGTTCTAGAACAGAGGCAACTCAATAAGCCACACCAGGATACACTCACAGTCATGACAGCAAGGAAGTATGCAGGCATACAGACTTACTTTTAAGTCAGAAAACTAATTTTTAACTCAGAACTCTGCCAGTAATTTTACAGAAGTATCATTTTTCTAGGAATAATGCCCTGGCATAGCTTAGTGTGACCCAAAAAGGAAAAAGTTGAAGCACCTCTCATGTTCTCTAATCCCTCCAATATACTACCTCTCCCTTAGATAGTCAAAGTTCCCTCCACTGCATTCTCCAGCCCTCATCCTCAGGAGGTAGCCTGAGTCCATGTAAACAGGGAGTGGAAACAAACAGGGAATGGCAACAACAGGGAATGGAAACAAATTGTCCCCTTGCCATTTGCAGTGAGTGACCAAGAGAGAAGTGCCACAGTTACAGTCTCTACTGGCTGTTAGAGACAGTGTTGAGCCTAAAGTAATTATACCTGTATTCTGTGCAGCAAAGAAGGCTCTATACAATTTGGAAGCAAGAGAAGCATTCCTGAAAAGCTTCTAGTCAGAAAGCATCACAGGCCATTTTTCAGAAGTCTCATTATAATTGCTAGAAAATCAGCACTGAATGAATTAGCTCTAACTTGTTCCTCCACTCGGTTTCAGAAAACTTACCAGTAAGAATTTGCTAAAATGTCTACATTGCTTCAGAGTTCTGAGACTTGTATTAAAAATGTGGCATCTAGATAGGCCTATACATATATATAAAGGTGCATGTGCCTAAATCTATGCAAGTAAACAGCAACTAGCTATATGTGGCATAAATATATAAGCACATACGAAGAAAGTAAGAAAGCTATTAGAACTTCAAAGTTATATTAACCTAACACAGATATATGAAAGCATGAAAAGCACTAACTTGCAAGCATATAAAGCTATGCAACCACATTTTATTACTAGTACAATAGCTTAAAAATTATAAAAGAGAAAATCGGGAAATATTTACTTAGCAGGAGAAAGATTTATTTATTTATTTTAGTCAGGGAGGCAAGCTAAGTCCCCCCTCCTCCTTCAAAAAATTGAACATTTCCCTCCAAAACATTTGAGTAAGCTATTTGTTTCATCATCACTGGCTGATAAAAGATTATAGATTCTTAGCTAGAGAAAGAAGTTTGGAATACCTCAAGACAGCATCCTGTCTTCCTTGCGAGAGATCTTTTACATTATTCTTTCATTTACTTACTTGATGCTTGCCATATACCCATTGTACCTTAATTAATAAATTGCATTAAAATGACTAAACAAAATCTGTTAATAATATGAAAAAGAGGCACTACTTATTTTAATAAAGACCTTACAAAACAGTGATGTTGAATGTCTACTTTGAAAAGTTTGAACTGTACATATTTTAAGTGTAATAACTGTTCTTAACTGATTTTCTTCATGAACTATTTACACTATATTTCCAATTTACAGTTCCATAAGACCTTTATTAAAATGTACAGAAGCAAGACACATACAGAAGCAAGAGTTGCACACATAAAGAATATCCCCATATGTTATTAGTGCAAAATAAGCTGCTACTTATTTGAATTCCCTAGAGTGGAAACAGTGTCATGAAGAAGAATTTCCAGAACTTCACTGAAGCAAACAAAATAGCTACTTAATCTGATGGAAACTAGGGAATTTTTCAGTTGTTAGGAACAGGTATTGGGAACAGTCCTTAATAAATTTAAGCTCTGTTTATGTACTGTGGTAGACCAAACAGTGTTCTGTATCATTACACAAACAATGGCTTAGCTGTTTTTCAATTTTTCATTTTCCTACTGTAGGCAAGACTAATAACTCAGTCTTTCTAAAAACAGCTTCTTTTCCTCCTATGTCAACTCCAGCACTAGATGCAGTCACAGGACACTTTTGGCAGCTGTGGAACCTGGATTCCAAGCTTTGGGATGCCAAATTCAAAATGCCATTTTTGAATGGATTTTTTTTTTTTTTTTTCCGAGCAGTTGTGTCTTGATTGGCTTTCTAACAGAAAAAGAAAAAAAAAATAGGAACAGTAAGAGGTCCAAACCATTTAATGGTCATGCTTCTATCTTTAAAGCTTTTAAAAAATATCATTAAGAGGAAATCAGAAGAATGGACAAAGAAGAGCATTAGGACCCTTTGCAATCTAAATACTGAGATTCAGAACTGAGGAATGTAGGAAATGCCAATGGTTCATCCTATTTTTGTTTTTGATTATCCACACACCTCTAAGTATATTTAATACATGATTAAAAAAATAAATAAAACTTTAAGATGCAAACCTTGATAAACTTTTTAATCTGGAAGAAATAACTAACATTTTTATAAAGTAATTATAGACTGAAAAACATTTCAAAAAAGCTGTGAGAGGAAAAGATTTACACTGAAAAATATCAGTGTTCAAAATGGTAAGTGGATAAGGAGCAGCTATGAGCATGGGTTGAACCATGAGGCAGAAATTTAACAAAATATATTTTTAAGACTACTGAGATATATGAACTTGACAATTATCAGTTGTGATAAAAGAGGTGAGAAATATGATGTTACTCAGTAAAATAAGAACACAATTTACCAGCCAGTGGCCAAGTGACTTTCTGAAGTGCTGAATCAAATGAACCGGATTAGATCCAAAATCACATTATCTGCAGTCAGGTTTACGTTTCACTGAAAAACCTGAACAAGCTTCTTTCATTTCTAAAGAGATTATATTCTCCTACAACAGTGATAGTTAAACAGTAGCCTAGGTCGTGTTGATCTAACAAAACCGATTGGTTATGGCATGAAAGCAAGGTTCACAACCATGTTCTATCACACCAAGCATCTGCTACAGGTGACCTGTGAGAAGTCTGTGACCTAATTGTTTCCCACTGCTTTCCTTACAGCCACAGAGAATGTACCAGTTTGAGTTGGGATCTTTCTCTGAAGGTATTATATTTCCTGGTCAGAAAATGCTTAAAGAGTTCCTAATATCAGACTGCAAGTAGCAGTCTGAGTTCATGTAGCTCTTCCATACACCCCAAAATATTGAGCTTGATTTCATTGCTTTGTTTGGAGAGACTCATGATTTGTTAATAATTGGGTTGGGAGCAGCAAATATAAGGCTCTCTTGATTTCACATGGGAGATCTGTCCTCTACAGAGTAAATACAAAATAGAGATAGTGAGAGAGGAGCCCTTCTTTTCACCAAATAATATTTCTTTATTCATCATGTCAGTACAGGACAGGCTCTGTAATTCCTGCAGACTGGTGAAGATTTCTCCAGCCCCAAGGAGCTCATAACAGGATTCTGCAGCATGGTTTTATAACTGCTTAGAAAAATGTGATCTTGAACTGAGCACTTTGGAAATTCCTTACTTAACAAGCATACTGTACCTCTACACATCAATTATTTCAGACTGCAAAGGAAAAACAACAATAAAAACCATGGCTCAGAAAATAAAGAATAAATATTTTTTTTCTATTTAAATGCAGAAACTTATGCCCTCCTTCTAAAATGTATGAGCAACACACTTCATATCAAATATTACACAGAAAGCAAAACCAAAACCAAACAAATAACAAAAACCAGCCTCAAGGTTAGACACTTGTCTTTGGTTGTCATTACTGAATGCAGGGTTTGCTATCATTCTCAATTAACAATATGAAATTTTAAAATAATTTCCTAGTGATTCAGGCTTACATGGCAAGGTTTTGGCAGCCAGGGGAGATGCAGGGGTGGCCTCTATGAGCAGAGCCCTGCAGCTGCTCCATGTCAGACAACAGCCAGCTCCTGACGGCTCCAAAAGGAACCCGCTGCTGGCCAGAGCTGAGCCAGGGAGTGACACTGGTTGGGCCTCTGGGAGAGCAGATTGAAGGAATGGAAAAGCACTGCTGCAAAACAGCAGTTGGGAGAGAGAAGAGTGAGAAGCAGCCCTGTAGACACCAAGGTCAGTGGAGCAGGAGGGCAGGAGGTGCCACAGGCACGCAGCAGCAGTTCCCCTGCAGCCGGTGGAGAGGCCCCTGGTGGAGCAGGCTGTCCCCCTGCAGCCCATGGGTCCCATGTGGAGCAGATCTCCACACAGGTGGAACCCATGCTGGAGCAGGAAAAGAGAGGGAGGACAAAGCTGTGGTACAGATGAAGCGTTACAGATTGACCATAACTGCAATTCCCCATTCCACTGCACCACTTGGGGAGGAAGTAGAAGAGGGTGGTTGGGTAGAAGGCGTTTTTATTTTTCTTTAGCTCTCATTGCTGTAATTCAATAGCAATAGGCAATAAATTATAGCAATCTCCTGTACACTGAGACTGCTTTGCTGATGACAGCAATTGGTGAAGGATCTCCCTGCCCTTGTCTCAACCCATGAGATATTTTTATTTTTGACATATTTTCTCCCCCTGTTCTTTTGAGGAGAGGGAGTGAGAGAGTGGAGTGTTAGCTGCCCATTTGTGTGAAACCAGCATCGCCATCATAACAATAACTTCTAAAATGGTGGAAGGCTTCTTAAATCCCAAATAGTATTATCACTGACATTCAGGAACATATCACAGCATAGACAGGAACTTTTTATGTTGTATTCTCCTAAAATTGTAGGAAAATAATCTTTAGGGTGTTATTTAAAATAGGTATCCCCTTAACCTTAAGTTTTGTTTCCACTAAATATTCTGAATTCTTTTGGTCTTCTAATTTTTAATTTATTTTTCCATAGTTCTTAAATTATTTTTATTATTTTTTGCAGAAAAAATATAAGAAACAAATCCAACAGAATTTAGGAATCACAAGTTTCGCATCTCAGTTGCTGCCTTTAAATAATTTTGTTGGTGTAATTCACAGTTACTGGATATGCAAAGGAAAGAAAATGATAAAAATATAAATCTTCCTCTGCTTCTGGTAAATTTTTATCCCTAAAGTTAATAAAGGTAGAGCAAGGATGTGGAAACAAGTGGGAAGAAAAAGAATCTTTGACATAATTTTTGAAGAGTGAAGACACACTGTTCAGATGGTAACTTCTAAATGTGGGCCATTCCCAGAGAATTTTCCCAGAAAGCATCAGATCAGCTCATGCCATCATCAGAGAAAAATACAAGGAGTAAAGACTTTTGTAACTGTTAATTAAGATTCTCACTGCACAACTTAAACTGTGTGCTCACTGATTTTGAAAATTTGCAAACAGAAGCCTAACCTATGTTTGTCACAGGACTCCTACAAATAACTGAAGTGGGAGATCCAGGGGGAAGTGTAATAAAATAATAACTTTTTTTTTTTTTTTTTTGGATACAGTTTTGATACATTTTTCTCTGTAGCTCATTTGTTAGAAAAACATCTCTGCGGCAGATTTTCTTATTAGATATGTGGTGATCACAGTGCAAAATTACAGGGGGAAATAAAAAAAGGATTAATCCTGTGAATTGACATATTGGTCCTATAGATATGGCCTGTGCTGTCTGTCCTGGAAAACTACATTCTATATTACTGCATCTGCAACAACGGATTTTGTGTTGCAGACACTTTGTAGCATTTTTTCTGGTATGCAGTCTTCATTCTTGAAGATGCCTTACCTGCTATCTTCCACTCAATAGACAGAGGTGCTGAGCACTCATAATTGCATATGAAGTCAAAATTTTTCCACTTGGTTTCTATTTAATGTGAAGTGAATTGAATAAAATAGGACCTTGTGACTCAGACAGACACCTCATGTATGTGCTTTTGATGTTAATGTCTGTGAGCCTTTGAGTCTATATCTGTAAAATCAGAATGATGTCCTGTATAGGTTACAGAAATTTATGAAGGTAAATTCACTAGTATTTCAGAAATGGGTATTTAAATTAAATACTAGAGAAATGCTTTTCTTGAAATCAATGCCTATCTTTGAAATGCATAGCACACAATAAACAAGTCGTGAGACCACACATACAATCAAAATGTGTGAGACAATATACAGAAGAGTTACTTCAAGGTATTCCATATTACCTATTCCTGACTGAATCAGTCATGCAGTGGAAACAGTATGTGCTTCCGTAGTTAAAGCTATGTCAAAGAAATTAGGTTGCAGTACAAGTCCCCCAGGTCATACTTAAATGAAGACTGCAATGTTACATTTTCTACACAATATTCTTTTAACATGGTTATGTTTTCATACATACATGTCCTCACAGAAAGAAGGTCATGGGTATGATACAGCATCTTTGTGAAATTAAAAAGTAAAAGACCACTATGCGGAAGTAAAATCTATGAATCATTTTCAGATTACTTTTTGCTTAGGTGAATGTAATGAAGATACACTTATAAATAGGCAGAAGACTGGCACAAAGCCAGCACAATTCAGAAAACAACAAATCAGTTCACTGTTACTGACACAACTGCAATAAAATACTGCTTGGTCCTCCTGACCACAGGGAATGAATGGTTTCTATGAATAACAATTTCAGCCATACCCCTTGAAGAGTGGATGGATGTAGCGAAAGACCAGCACTCTCTGTTCAGTGAATCTTTATTTTAGTCTTGGCAGTCAATCACTTGCTTGATGCAATTCTTAACTGCCATAAAATTACCCACAGTGAAAGAAAAAAGTGTTGGTTTTGCCTGATCTGAAAACTCTTTTAGAGGAAAGCACTAAGCGCTAAGGATAGCTTGTCAGAGACAAGATGGATTAACACAAACACAGTGGATCGCTTAATGCCTTCACTTCTTTTGTTAACTGGATTCTTTGACCCGAGCAACAAGACTTATCAAAAGACTTCCACCCCATCCTTCTGAAGCATCCTATACATGCTTCCACCAATGATAATTGGCTAACATTCACTCTTGAAAGAAAGGTAACTTCAGGCACTGCCCTCTAAGGCTATGAGAAAAAAGTTGATTTAAAAGGAAGTGAGCATGGCTGTGCCCACATTTAATTATTCTAGAGTCACTTTTATTTTCCTGTTCTATAGAGTCTTTATTTTGAATATTAATCCTTAAAATACATCAGCAGTACATGGAAATATCAGAAGCTAATGCACCACTATTTCTGTTATACTACGGTGTGTTGGACACCATAAAATTTCAACCGTTGAAAGTGAAAAGAACTATACATTTACTTCAGTTTAAAGTTAGCTGGCTTGCTTTATTTCGTATTAAAGCAGGATTACGTTTATGACTCTCGGCTTCTTTACTTCCATATTCTTCTCTTATGCGACATCAGAGAATTAGCTGCTTAACAGACATTCTGAAATTCTTCAGACTTCAAAACAAACATCTTGTCAGACATGCACAGAAGAGAGTGAAAATTGCATTTGTATAAAATATGTCTTTTTAAAGACATATTTCTTAAAGGCCTGTTTCTTAAATAATCTAAGAATTGAACTATACTCATTTAAAATTTAATAACAAATAAAATCCCTTTGGATGTGCAAATCAAATAACAGTAGCAAATTAGACTGCAAAAATTCTGAGTAAGAAACATTTTCCTAAGAAAGCTATAGACCAATCTGTGCTTCTTTTGGAAAATAATCTCTCCTTAAAAGAATGAAAACTCAAATGCATCTAGCAACCACCCTATGAACATATCTTTATTTATATGGAATTTCCAATATTTTTAGGGCAACATTTCTAATCAGTAAATAAAATTTGTAATTTTCTGTAAGTTGATAGAGCACCCAATATATCTGCAAAAATTTGTATTCTTGCAGGTATTTCTGTTAAAATTTTTAGAATAATAGAGTCCTACCGGATCTTCTGTTTTGTGGTTATTCAGCAAATCAGACAGGAAGTCATCATGAAGGCTTTCTCTCCGAATCAATGTAAATTCACGCAGAAAAACCGCTCCTTGGTTTTGGTCTCCACAAACCTATTAAAAAAATGATATTAGGAAGAGATATTTCAATTCTACCATAGATACAGTGTCCAAATAAATAAGGCTGGAATACTGAAATGTCCATTAATGGTCATTTGCCTTCCATTATTAAACTCATTCTAACCAGTTGCCATTGACATTAATGAAAACTGATGCATGCATTGAAAGAAAGCCAGTAAGTTAATAACGGCAATTTAAAAGAGATTCTGTTTATAAAATACATGTATGTTGCTATTTCTTACTTTTAACTAAGGCCTATAAAGCGATTAAAACATACAATTTCTTTTCTGAAGTGAATTTAAATATTTTGAGAGAATAATATTTAGAATGTACTTTTTATTTTTGGAGCAATTTATATTTGTTCATCAGATTGATCATATTGTCCTAATAAAATAGAGCTAAAAATTTCTGATAGCCAGAAAAACAAACAAACAAACAAAAAACCACCTTATATGTAAATACAATGGATAGCAAACTTAAATACGCATGTGCATTAAAAATCATTTAAATTTACTTCACACCTTCTGTTTCTGAGTTTAGCAAGATATATAAGCTATTGGAGAAGGAGTTTGTTTCTTCAATAAGTATCTAAACAATATCTATCAAAATGTCATAGGTACTATTAAGGCATTGTTACAGTATTTTCTGAAAATGAATGCAAATAAATGCACATCATTCTTCATGTTCCCCATCTCCTTTATTTCTTAGGTTATCCAAGCCAAAGACATAAGAATGGCTTTTTTATTTTATTTTTAGATAATATAAATGCTGGAAACTGAAATTAAAGCACCTAGGGCTTTTTCCATATTAATGGAAGATCTTGCTTTTCATGAAACTGAACATAAAAAAATTCTACTGCAGGTGAAATATCCATAAAGTCTATTAATGACCAAAATAGGAATTATCAAGAGGAGTTTTTTCAACATCTCACAACACAACTGGAAGGTGAATCAGCTTGAAAGAATAATCAGTTTTATTAAAATGGGCAAGTAATAATGTTTTGTATTTTAGCATTTGACAGTAGAGAGTGCAACTCTGGTATGAATTACCCAAATGTAATGGTCATATTTTATATATATGAAATACTGATTTATCTTCTGGTAATACAATATTGATATATAATTACAAGGCAACAGTGGAATTTCTGGATACCTTTTTCTCTGTTTCTTCATTTGAAGAACAAGATCCTATAATCTGGAATGACTAATATGCCATTTCCTCATGTTTTTTAAGATAAGCACTAGGGCTGCATTACTGAATTTATTTTGCTGAGAAAAAAGGCCATGCTCTGCTGCTTTTATTATTACTATTCCTTGTGTTCATCCTTTTGCAAAGCCAGATGCCATATGTATCCTGGTTCTAGTTATCCTAGCTGAGAAGTTCAGAGAGAAAGAAGGGTCTGGGAGTACTGCAAATATGATGTGTCCAGAGGGAGGGAGAATGAAGTATAGATTTGCAAGTCAGTTTGTATTGCCATTTAAGAGGAGGCAGTCCTCCATGCCATCTGGGAAGTGAGATCAGAGCTCCTGGAAAGTTAGTGCAGCTACTGGGGTGACTATAAGGAGATAAACTAATAAAATTGAAGTGGGGGTAGCAATCTCATTTTGAAGAGGGTAATGGGAAGCAATAATAAATAAGTAAATAAATAAATTTCTGTAAAAGAGAATTTTGTGACTCTGGGGCATTAAAATTCATATCTTGCCGACAACATTGAGAGATACACCCGCTAATAATACTATCATATTATTGAGTTATGTTGATGAATAATCCTCTGCAATTTCAGAAAAAGATACATGTACGTGTCCAAAGGAAAATAAAGCCCTGATACTGACACATATTTTTTCTTAATTAAAATTATGGACAAATCATTATTTTATAAACAAAAAGTGTCCCCGAAACAGTTGACTTTTCATAACAAATAACCACATAACCACAGGAGTGGCAAAAAAATGTTCATCAATAACAGTTGTTTTTTTTTTTTTTTATAAGAGGAAATCTGTATTTTCATTATCCTTAAAAGTAGCAGTCCCTATTTGTGATTTTAAGTGGTGAAGATAAGTAAATTTGATGGTGAATTTATGATTAGCTAAAGTTTCTCATGATTTTGTGTTCCTAATTTCAGAAATCAGATGATGAACTGTAAAAAAAAAAATGCTTCCTCACCAATGACGCACCTTTCTGCTTTGCTTATTTTTAAACAAACTCAGAATATTCAAAATCTTTTCCCTCTAAAATCAGCCAGCTTCTATTTTTCACAATTTCTAAATAGTTTTCAAAAATAAACCCAACCTACTTCAGGACCACATTGTCTTCCTAAATTATCAATAGCTACAATCAATACTGTGTAAAGAATGTGTTTGTGGTATCAAAAATATCAATAAAATATCTCTAAACTTTACAATTTTTATCATACCAATATTAATGCTTTCATAGCTTATAGTTACATGCCAAGGAAGTGGATGCCAGAGGCACTACACAGGAAGAATACATAGAAAAAGAGTAGAATAAAGACAATGGGAAACTGAGGTTGAAAGAAGATGAAAAAACAAAGGAAACAGTAATGAAAACATGAATATATATATTTTTTTGCTCAGCAAAACATAATGATAAGGTCTTGAAAAAAAGGAGACAACTGAGAAGCATGCAGCCATCTAAAATATTTTTTCTCTTCTTAATTTATAACAAATGGGTTTCCCCTTTGAACAGCAGTTCCTCCTGGGTGCACTGTGTAATTGTAACCTATGCATCTGCTGATGAAACTTAGACCTAGCAGAGGATGGTCTAAGAGAACTTATTGAGAGAACAGAAATCAATCCATTTAACATAAATGCCAGTAAATTGGACTAATATCCAGAAAGACTGTTTTCCATTTTTCAAGCTTCCTTAAGGCCTTCTCTTCCTTAAGGTTACATATATATTGCCATTTCATTCTCTTGGGAAAACCGTTATTATTGTAACACATCCCATCTCTGTTCCTTCAGTTTATGGGCAGAATAGCTTAGAAACCAGTCCTCAAATATAAAGCAACTTCCTAAGCACTGAGCAAACCACGCAAAAAAAATAGCCTGGCAGAAATCTGTCACTTAGATGACTGAAGTCAGCATCTGCAATAGTATGTGGCTAGTCAACAACCTGCAAACTTTGCAGATGAGGTTTTACTAATGCATACATGAAGATAACAACATAGCACCAAAATTTAACAGCATCAGGAAGATATGTGCGTAATCAGATGCCCAACTATCCTTACAAAGACCTTCTGAAATTGAAAAGGAAACCAGCAAAATTCTAATCAATAATCTTTTTATCCTTTTTAGTTCAGTTGCTATCACTCTTGGATCAGTCTAAAGAATGAATTGCTACATTAGACCCAATGGTGTTAGTCCAGGATGAATCTTTGAAAAGTCAGACATGGAATAAGAAAACACAGAAGAGGATAAAATAGAATAAGAGAATGAAAGATTTTACACAAGCGTGAGGGTGAAAAGATACATCCCAAACAACATAGGCAAGACCTCAAGGAACCAGCTGCTCAGCCACAGCTTTTATTTTGGATTCTCAAAGCCCAAATAACACAGAAAATTATTACCAGCATTAAAAAATTAGGAAAAAAAAAATAACATTCAACAAACTTAACAAATCGGGTTATTTAAGCCTACTTTTTTTTTTTTTTTTTTTTTTTTCTTCCGAAGGCAACCTTTATGGGTTAGATTCCCAGCTTTCCTTGGCTTGGATAGTTGGTTGCTACTTCTTGTCTTTCAACTTTTATATCTTATTGCTTTAATCCTCTGCTTGCTACTTTTTTTATAAATGGGAGAAAGGCTCATCAAAATTTAAAAGTGAGGTCAATTCTAAACTACCATTTTTTCAGTACTGCAATGTCTTTTTCTAACATTTGAAAATACAATTCCATGTCCTGGGAAACATATGACAGAAACAAACAAACAAAAAAAATCTTTAGTCCTTTTGAAATTAAATTTGTCTTGAGACCTGAACATCAACAGTATTGTTTTCTGGTTCCAGCCTTTCCAAACTCTGAAGATTTTATTGTTTCTGAATTAACAGTCTCTTAGGAAACTAGCTACTGTTTGTAATGTTTTTGTAGGTTTAGAATTTTTAAAGAGGTTCTTATTTGAAGTCTGTGAAGGTACTCACAAAGTACCTCAAAATACAAACCCAAATAGCAAATTATTTCCCAAGGGAATCTTTTATTCAATGGTGAAATGTTCCCAGCAGAAATCTTTTTGCTTGTCTTGAAATATATTTAATCTTTTTTCTTTCCTCCCCTTCCTTCTACAGAAACTGAATTCATGATTATCTTAATGGTAATGCCCTGACTTCTTTTTAAAGCTCTGTGAAGGAAATGTGGCTTTGTGCTAATTATTTTCAGTTCTTAAACAGCCACAATAGAAGAGTGGTTAATGTATTCATTGAAAGAATTATTTAAGCTCCATTTCAGTCTCTCATTATAAATGAACAAAAGAAACAAAAAGTGATTTGCACTCAAGAATTACAGCATGAAGTGTCCCTCAAACACCACCACCAGCTACTAACATCTTGGACAGACATTAGCAACGATGGGGATAAATTTGTAAAGCATGCACACGCCTACACTTGACCCGCAGTGTACCAACAAGAGAGAAAGCCAATATGGCCCCATTAAATGGAGTGGCAAAAATGCAGAATGTACAAAAATACACCAATTCTCTTGCTGCCAAGCAACCTTGGCCAAAAAAAAATAAAATAAAATAAATGTTGGGAAAGTTGGGCAGAGGCAGGGGGAAGAGGAGAGGAGGAGGAAAGAAAAAGAAAAAAAAGAAAAAAACAAGGAAAGAAAAGGGAAAGGAAAAGTCAAGGAGAAGAGAAGAGAAGAGAAGAGAAGAGAAGAGAAGAGAAGAGAAGAGAAGAGAAGAGAAGAGAAGAGAAGAGAAGAGAAGAGAAGAGAAGAGAAGAGAAGAGAAGAGAAGAGAAGAGAAGAGAAGAGAAGAGAAGAGAAGAGAAGAGAAGAGAAGAGAAGAGAAGAGAAGAGAAGAGAAGAGAAGAGAAGAGAAGAAGAGCAGACTGAGTAAAAAAAAAAAAAAAAAAAAAAAAAAGTCAAGTCACAAAGGAGCAAACGAATCAAAAATAGACAACTCCTTTTATATCCTGCTGATTAGAACTTTCTAGAAGTAGTTACCAGAAATGCACAGGGGCAAGAAAGTGTAATGAACAAGAGCAGGGATTTTATTAAGGAACATTATTTAGTTTCATATTTAATGGATAGTTAGGAGATATTTGGATAGATTTCGGTATGACTTCTGTTCCTCAAACAAGTTACTAAAAAAATAAATATAAAATCCAAACTGTGGTTTAAGCTGTATTCTGTTTGAATTCAAGACAGATTGAATATTCCTTTAGAAGTTCCTCCCCGAGTCTTCTTCTTGTGAGGTTGAACAGGTCCAGCTCTCTCAGCCTTTCCTCATAGAAGAGATATATTGTGTTCTTCATGCTTTATGTTATATGATATCTGTATTATTCACATTGTCTTTCACTATGAGATATATATATACAGATTAAAACTCATATTAACCTCTAATGCCCCTGTTAGAAGCTTTAATGTAAAACAAACAAACAAACAAAAACAAAAACAAACAAAAACAAACAACAACAACAAAAAAACAATGACAACAAAACAAAACAAAACCAGCCACTACTGTGATTTAACTATGTTTTTTTTCTCCTACTGTTGTATTGGTAAAATTATTTCAGGTCCAATTCTATCATCTGAATATGTATGGAAGATGAGACTGGGTAAAGTACATCTGTTCAGGTATTTATATATTTTGATGAAATTCCCCTTGAGACATTTCTTCTCTAGGCTAAACATTTCCCACTCTCTCAGCCTTTCTTCACAGGAGAGGTTCTCCATTCCCTTAATCATTTTTGTGGTCTTTTGTTGGACTCTCTACAGCATGTCCATGTCTTTCTTGTACCAGGGGCCCAGAACTGGCCACAGCACTCCATATTTGGCCTGACTATTTCTGAACAGAAAGGAAAGATCACCTCCCTTAACTTACCGGAAACACTACCCAATGCAGCCCAGATACTTTAACAGCAAAGGCACACTAATGGCTCATGTTCAACTCGGCATATACCAGGACTCCAAGGTCCTTTTCTGCAAAGCTGCTTTCAAGCTGTGTGGCCCCTAGCATACCCTGGTGCCTGGAATTGTTCTTCCCAGTGCAGAACTTTGGACTTCCTCTTAAGGAACTTGGTGAGGTTCCTGTCAACCCATATATTTCCAGCCTATTGAGGTTCCCCTGGTTAGCAGCATGAGCCACTGCTATATCACAGAATCACAGATTCACAGAATTTCTAGGTTGGAAGAGACCTCAAGATCATTGAATCCAACCTCTGACCTAACACTAACAGTCCCCACTAAACCATATCCCTAAGCTCTACATCTAAATGTCTTTTAAAGACCTCCAGGGATGCCGACTCCACCACTTCCCTGGGCAGTCTGTTCCAAAGCCTAACAACCCTTTCGGTAAAGAAGTTCTTCCTAAGATCCAACCTAAAACTCCCCTGGCTCAACTTAAGCCCATTTCCCCTCGTCCTGTCACCAGGCACATGGGAGAACAGACCAACCCCTACCTCACTACAGCCTCCTTTAAGGTATCTGTAGAGAGCAATAAGGTCACCCCTGAGCCTCCTTTTCTCCAGGCTGAACAAGCCCAGCTCCCTCAGCCGCTCCTCGTAGGACTTGTTCTCCAGGCCCCTCACCAGCTTCGTCACCCTTCTCTGCACCCGCTCAAGCACCTCCATGTCCTTCTTGTAGTGAGGGGCCCAAAACTGAACACAGTACTCGAGGTGCGGCCTCACCAGAGCTGAGTACAGGGGGACGATCACCTCCCTAGCCCTGCTGGTCACACTGTTTCTGATACAAGCCAGGATGCCGTTGGCCTTCTTGGCCACCTGAGCACACTGCTGGCTCATATTCAGCCGACTATCCACCATCACTCCCAGGTCCTTCTCTGCCTGGCAGCTCTCCAACCACTCATCTCCCAGCCTGTAGCTCTGCTTGGGGTTGTTGCGCCCCAGGTGCAGGACCCGGCACTTGGCCTTGTTGAACTTCATGCAGTTGACCTCAGCCCATCGGTGCAGCCTATCCAGATCCTCCTGCAGAGCTTTCCTACCCTCAAGCAGATCGACACACGCGCATAGCTTGGTGTCATCTGCAAACTTACTGAGGGTGCACTCAATGCCCTCATCCAGATCATCGATATTAAAGAGCACCGGCCCCAGCACCGAGCCCTGGGGAATGCCACTAGTGACCGGCCTCCAACTGGACGTGACTCCATTCACCACGACTCTTTGGGCCCAGCTATCCAGCCAGTTTCTAACCCAACGAAGCGTGCGCCAGTCCAAGCCAAGAGCAGCCAGTTTCTTGAGGAGAATGCTGTGGGAGACGGTGTCAAAAGCCTTGCTGAAGTCAAGGTAGACCATGTCCACAGCCTTTCCCTCGTCCACCTAGCGCGTCACTTTGTCATAGAAGGAGATCAGGTTCGTCAAGCAGGATCTGCCTTTCATAAACCCATGTTGACTGGGCCTGATCGCCTGCTTGCCCTGCAAGTGCCTCGTGATGACTCTCAAGAGAATCTGCTTCATGAGCTTCCCTGGCACTGAGGTCAAACTGACAGGCCTGTAGTTTCCCGGGTCTGCCCTCTGGCCCTTCTTGTAGATGGGCGTCACATTTGCTAGCCGCCAGTCAACTGGGACCTCCCCCGATCGCCAGGACTGCTGATAAATGATGGATAGTGGCTTGGCCAGCTCCTCTGCCAGTTCTCTCAGTACCCTTGGGTGGATCCCATCCGGCCCCATCGACTTGTGCACATCCAAGTGCTATACCAGGTCACCAACCAGTTCTTCGTGGATAGTGAGGGCCACATCCTGCTCCCCATCCCCTTCCACCAGCTCAGGGTACTGAGTATCCAGAGAACAACCGGTATTGCCGCTAAAGACTGAGGCGAAGAAGGCATTAAGCACCTCCCCCTTTTCCTCATCTCTTGTAACTAAGTTTCCCCCCGCATCCAGTAAAGGATGGAGATTCTCCTTAGTCCTCCTTTTTGTGTTGATATATTTATAAAAACGTTTTTTGTTATCTTTAACAGCAGTAGCCAGATTGAGCTCCAGATGAGCTTTGGCCTTTCTAATTTTGTCCCTGCACAGCCTCGCAACATCCTTATAGTCCTCCCTAGTGGCCTGCCCACTTTTCCAAAGATTATAAACCCTCTTTTTTCTCCTAAGATCAAGCCACAATTCTCTGTTGAGCCAGGCTGGTCTTCTTCCCCGCCAGCTCGTCTTTGGGCACGTGGGGACAGACCGTTCCTGCGCCATTAAGATTTCCCTCTTGAAGAGCGCCCAGCCTTCCTGGACCCCTCTGCCCTTCAGAACCGCCTCCCAAGGGACTCCACCAACCAGTGTCCTGAGCAGCTCAAAGTCAGCCCTCCGAAAGTCCAATACAGCGGTTTTACTGGTCCCCTTCCTGGCCTCGCCAAGAATAGTGAACTCCACCATTTCGTGGTCACTCTGCCCAAGACAGCTCCCGACAATCACATCCTCCACCAGTCCTTCTCTATACGTGAAGAGAAGGTCTAGCGGGGCGCCACCCCTGGTAGGTTCACTAACCAGCTGCGTCAGGAAGCTCTCTTCCACGCTCTCCAGAAACCTCCTAGACTGCTTTCTCAAGGCTGTGTTGTGCTTCCAGGATATGTCAGGGAAGTTGAAGTCCCCCATGAGTCCAAGCGCTGAAGATTTCGCAACTTCTGTCAGTTGCCTGTAGAACTCCTCATCCGTCTCCTCATCCTGGTTCAGCGGTCTATAGCAGACCCCGACCAGGACACTGGCCTTGTTGTCCCTGCCGATCCTAACCTAAAGGGACTCGACTTTGTCATTCCCAGCCTCGAGTTCTACAACATCGAAAGATTCTTTAATATAGAGAGCCACACCACCACCCCTTCTGTGCTGCCTGTCCCTTCTGAAGAGCCTATAGCCAGTCATTGCAGCACTCCAGTCATGAGAGTGGTCCCACCACGTCTCCGTGATGGCGACCAAGTCGTAGCCTGCCTGCTGCACGATGGCTTCCAGCTCCTCCTGTTTGTTACCCATGCTGTGTGCACTGGTGTAGATGCACTTCAGCTGGGCCATTGCCTTATCCCCTGGCCTTGCTATTGTTCCCCCTGGCACAGCCCCAACAATCCTTGCTTCAGCCCCATCCCCCTTCTTACCTAGTTTAAAGCCCTCTCAATGAGCCCTGCCAGCTCCTGGCCCAGGATCCTTTTTCCCCTAAAAGATAGGGATCCGTCTGCGGCCATCAGGCTGGGTGCTGAGTAAAGTGCCCCATGGTCAAAAAAAAACAAGATTTCTGCGTTGGCACCAGCTCCTGAGCCACGTGTTTAACAGGTGGGCTTTCTGTGTCCTGTCTGTACCCCTCCCTGCCACCGTAGGGATGGATGGAAACACCACCTGCACTTCCGCTCCATCCACTAACCATCCCAGGACCCTAAAGTCTTGTTTGATAGCCTTCAGGCTTCTCTCTTCAATGTCATCACTACCTGCCTGGACTATCAAAAGAGGATAATAGTCAGAGGGACGTACCAGGTTGGGAAGCCTCCTGGCAATAGTATCAGGCTTCATTATTTTCCACTTTTAACTAATGTAAGATAAAGTTGCCTTTCTCTTACAAGGAGAATTGTAAATTGTAATGAGGTGGGGATTTACACAGAAACTTCATCAATATAAGCTTATGTAGAAGAGTGATCATGGTAAATCATTTCAGTCTAAATGGAAAATTAAGGCATGATATTGAAATTAATAGGTACTCTAGAGTTCTATTGACCTGTTCTATTTTATTTCTATATATTATTACCTTCCATTACTCCGTTCTCACACATTAAGTACTGGAGTTTTTCTTCCTTCTTAAAGTTGTTCATACTTCGTGCAACAAGGTGCTCAATCTATTGGCATTTGCTTCTGTATATTTGACTGTCATATTAGAGACAAAAACTAATTTAATTTCAATATAGTAGCAAGGAATTGGAAAAAGCAAGCAAGCAAACAAACAAACAAACAAAAAACAGTTATTTTATTGACACATTAAGTAATTTTGGCACACTCCTTTCTTAATATCAGATGGAGCTTTTTCTGGAAAAGCTTCTCCACATGAGAACGAGTGCCAAAATAACAAAACCAGCAAAATTAATTAAAAAGTGTAGCTCAAAATTGGGCCTGTAAAAAAATGTAATTGTGTACCTTGTTGGTGACTGGACTAAATAGTTCTGGAAATTCCTATTGGTTCTATTTTCTTATGTAGGAAAACTGATTCCCACAGCAGAAAAATATGTATATATCTTTCAACACCTATTCTGAAGCACCTCCTTCTTCTGATAAGTGTACCTCTGCATGCACACCACATTTATTTGAGAAAAAGAAAAAAAAAAAAAATACAATCTGTCTTTTACTGGACATAAGGCCTTGAAATTCCCTCAGTTCAGTCCTATTTTTTTTCCACTTCAAGCAAAAGATTTAGTCAGACACAAGCAGGGATCACTTCAAATGTACTGTTTATTATATGTTACTTTCCTTTTATTATTAATTTTGAAGACTAGGAACTAAACTCAGGAAACATTTTGGCAAATTTCTGAAAGGGATTATTTAAGCATAGTTGTCTAAAAAATCTTGGCATGCTACAGGCAGCATATGCATATTAATAGTACCTCCTTATAATCCCTAAAATGTGTTTCTATGAACTATTTTTATCTAAACTACAGCAGGAATTTACAGGATATCTTGAACCAGGGAAATCATCACTTAACTCATCTCAGATAATCGTAATTCCTATCTACTGTATGTATTTTCTCAGCTATTAAACATTCTCAGCCATCTGTGAGCACTATTCCAGGATTTAGCAGAACTAAAGAGGTCTCTCGTCCTATAATTTTAATTTTACAGAATGGGAAATGTGATCACTAGAGTATATTTGTATTATTGAAATAATGGAAGAAACAGGTGTTTTCCAATAACAACTCTGTTCCCAGTTGCACTGTTCCATTAAACGGATTTCCCTACTTTTCTCTTTCCTGACAGTGACCCAGCTCCAGAACTATTATATTTATTCATATGACAGCAGGAAAAGTTTTAAAGATTGTTCAACAGTTTGCTTAATGTTTTGTTCTTGGGAAAATGGATCCCTTCAGTTTTATTTAAATCATTGTTATCTTTATTACCACAGCACTTACATAATTTATACACCACTATGTGTGGATAAAAAGGGAGTAACTAACAGTCATTGGTTTGATGAACTTTTTATGGGCTTGTAAATTGCTTCAGAAAAATGAATGTGTGCCTCCACCTACAAAAAGCTTCATATTTCTAAAACCAAAACCACAAATGATTTTGAAGTTACTAAGATATTTGGTTTCCTGTTTTTCCCATCAGTTTCATTTCTCCCAGGAGAGAAAAGTGCTAAAACTCCATTAAGACAGACCAACTGTACTTACAGCCTTTCCAGAGCAAGAAGGGGCAGGAAATACTAGCAGTCATACAGTCATTTTTCAAGCAATTCCCTGCTAAATTGTGCAGATATTCTCTGGTGACTCAGACAAAAATTGTGATAAATGTAGAAATCTTTAAGAGATTTATTCAAATCAAATCTAGAAATCAAATCTTCCAAGATTTTCTCTTTACCAATGGAGGTAGCATCTAGACAAGTCTCCTTAAATGAGGATGATGCAACAGTTTGTAGAATTAATATCCTAGATAAAATATGTACAGAAGTTGCATCTATTTTATCTTCAGCAATACTTTAATTTTCATTTTAGAATAGGCTAATTAAATTTAATTATTCTCCCAAGCACCAAGTGATAAGACAAGGGAAAATGATTTCAGGCTTCACTAGGGGAGGCTAAGGTTGGATATTAGGAGAAATTTCTTTACTGAAAGGCATTGGAACATGTTTCCCAGGGAAGTGGTTGAGGCACCAGCCCTGCAGGTCTTCAAGAAACATGTAGATGTAGAACTTAGTAGCATGGTTTAATGGTGGTCTTGTCAGTATTAGGTTAAAGATTGGACTAGATGATCTTTTCTAACTTGAATGATTCTATGATTCTATGAATTGGTTCCTGTATAAAACTGGCAACTATCATACAGAAGCCTGTTATGAGTATGGTTGAATAAGTACAAACCAAAGATAATATAAACTAAAACCCCTTATTTTATTTCAAGCTATCACCTATCACATTTTAATTAATTTTAAGCATATTTGAATTAAAAATAAATAAATAAATTGACCCATGGATTTATTTCTCTTACTTCCCATACTTAATTTGCAAGTAAAATACTGCCGAAATAAATAAAGATATGAAGTCACGGAAGTTGTTACTACTAGATAATTTTTTATAAATGCCCAATTTGTACTAATTTTCTAAAGTAAGATAGGTGGATGAATCTTGATATATCAACTGTACTTCAAAAGTGAAGTATAAATTTTTAAGTACTTGCCTCACTTTTATTGTGAGATGACATAGACACAACTTTTATTAGCTGTCTTTCAAATAACATTCAGATGTGGTGGTTTACAGTATACTCATGAATTTTCAAAGCCTCTTTTTTTTTTGTTTTGTTTTGTTTTATTACAAAATCATAAATATTTTTGTGGGAGAAAAGTTGGATTCAAACTTAAAAGCACTTTTACTAACATTAAAAAATTATCCGTATAAAGTATTTTTTGCAAAATTATATATTAGTAACTTGGATTAGACCACCACTGATATGTGACTATCCTGTCTGCTTAGATCATCTTTTGTCCTTCATATCTAGCTAGTGCACTGATGGTGAGAATTTTTGAGAGACCTTGCTTCTGATTAAAATTTTTTGCTCTGGAGAATTTCTTCACTTCTTTAATGAAAGTATACATGTATTACTTCAGATTACATGTGATTGTGGGGAAATGCCACTCAAAAATAGCTTGACTTTTCATCAGCTTTACTCTTAGTGTACTGAATAACATTGTATTCACAGAGAATTTTTGCTGATCTTCCATCCAACAGCAAGGCATTGTTTAGCTCATTTTTATTTGATCACTCATTCTATTTCTAATCTGAAAGTTCTAACTGAAGGCAGCCTAACTGATCACATCATAGAACTAGATCTCAAATCAGTTAAGACAGAGAAAGGAAGCATTTGCTCACTACAGTGCACATCACTCCATTTGAAAGCTGAAGTATAAAACGATGATGATAAGAAACAGAGGCATGCAGTCATCTTTTAATAAGAACCAAAAGGATGTCATGCAAGAGGAATGGGAATTTGTCTTCAGCACTTTCCCTCAAGCATTCAGCATGAAGAGGGTTATCTTTTTAGGTAATATGCTATCCTAGTAGCATGGAAGGAAAAAATGCAAAACAAAAAAAGCACTGTTGCCAAAAGGACAACACAATTCCAAAACAACAAGGAGATACTTGTAATAATCCATCCTCTTTTCCCTGAATTTCTGCCATGGGGATCTCAAACACTGGGTCTCCTAGGAGAAAGAGATGCCAACTGTGCTCCTCTTAAGCAGACCCTAGCTGTTTATTCATGAAGTGTCAATGAAAGGCTGCCTGTTAGCTGCATCCCTCCGGCTGGCTGTCTGCAGTGGTGGGTGGTGACTAGTGGGATGATGTAACCCAAAGTGGCCATCAACAGTAGGTCATGGTTCATCTGCTTCCACTAAGGAATTGCAGCTGTGCAATCTTAAGCCTTTACTTGGGAGAAGATTGGCCACATGAATGAAAGCATCCTGTAGCTGTTACTTCTACCTTCCCCAAAGAAAGACACAGGAAAGGAGATTACAGAGAATTACAGTGGGTCACTGGTATGGCTTATATCCAGCCTCAGTGAGAGAAGGGACATTAAACAAAAGTAATCCCCAGGTAGTAAGAAATGTAGGTGAAAATTTAAGAAATATAAATATTAAATCAAGAAAAATGTTTGAAAATTAAAAAAATTAAAAAATTAAAAAAGTTCAAATCTTCCAGCCTCCTAGTACCAGTCTATTTTCTGAGCAGTGATACAAAAAGGTCACATTGTAAAATCAAGCATAATGTCTGCAAAAAGAGACATTAGTCTTTCTGAAGGGAGGGTTTGCAACTCAAAAATAAATAAATAAATGAATGAATGAATGAATGAATGAATCACAAATAACTTGAAAAGGCACCAGAAAAATAAAGTCAGGAAACTGCTGGTTAGCTCCCCTCATTTCATAGGGAAGCTAGGGATTTTCTTATTTCAATGCTTACCTGTTGTTTCTCATTCTCCTGACGGACATTCTAGAAAAGATCAAACTGAAGTTGCGTTGTGTCATGTTTTGTTTTGTTTTGTTTTAGTTTAAAAATAAACTAAGGAAAATTAGGAAAAGTCAATTACATTTGAAAGGAAAATAAAAACTCCTCTTTTCTTCACCCTAGGTCTAACCCCTCCTTTTCTTTCTTTTCTCCTTCTGACTGTGAAACAGTCTTTCTCTTACACTTTTTCTCCCTCACTCTGAAGGTTAAAAGAATGATGATTCTTTATACAATATAAACACCTATGTCTCTTGTTTCTCTAATCCTCTTAGAAGAGTTCTAGGAGGCCTAAACTCTTATCTTCAAGTTTAATGTTTTCCATGCCCTTTCAGTTCATCTGGAAATGGAATAGAAAGCTGTTCTAAAACCCAAGACTGATAATAACTTTTCAAAAGTTAGCAACTGGTATTTTTAACTCTTCTCCAATAGTGTAATAGCTTTAATGGCTTCACCAAATTCTAGCTCAATTGTATACTTCATCATAAAGCAAAGTTCCTCACCATCATGCAGAAAAGGTTAAACTGAGTTTCCACAAGAAGTAGTTAGTGTAGCTAATGAGAAATTTCTTGAGAATCATATTAAGGTAGAAAATAAAAACTCATAAGTGAGTAAAAGCATTTGGTAGGGATACCCATATGCTTTGAACTTAATGAAAAGATCTGCAGACCTGTCCCTTGACACTTAGAAGTATTTTTTGAGAAGTGTTTTGCCATTGCCTTTTAATTGTTTTACACTTCAAAATATTTTAAATATTTAATACTCATTACAAAAAAAAAAAAAAGTATACAAATATTGCAAATTTATTTGATGTAAGTTTCTAATCACACAAATATAGAAATTCCAAGGACAAATATAGGCTGAATTGAGAATGAATTGTGGTCAATCCTGAGGAGAAGGACCAGGGGTTGATGAGAAGGTCATCATGGGCTGATAATGTGTACTTGCAGTCCAGAAGGCCAACCACATTCTGGGCTGCATCAGAAGAAGCCAGACCAGCAGGCCTAAGGAGGTGATTTTCCCTCCCTATTCTGTTCTCGTAAGATCTCACTGTATTGCATTCAGATCTGGGGCCCCCAGCATAAGAAAGATGTGGACATACTAGAATAACATGCCAGAAGGATGTGCTGCCATTCAGTGAAACTTGGACAGGCTGGAAAGTTGGGCAGAAAGAAACCAGATGAGATTTAACAAAAGCAAGTGTCTTGCACCTGGGAAGGAACAACCACAGGCTGTGCGATGACCTTGTTAGGGAGATAGGGTTGTTAGGCTTTGGAATGGGCTACCCAGGGAAGTGGTTAATTCACCATCCCTGGAGGTCTTTTAAAAAACGTTTACATTTAGAGTTTAGTGGTAAGGTTTAGTGGAGGACTTGTTGGTGTTAGATCAGAGGTTGGACTCAGTGATCTTGGAGGTCTCTTCCAACCTAGATGATTCTGTGAAGTGTAGAGTCCTGCACCTGGAAAGGAACAACTGCATCAGTACAGGCTGGGGGATGACCTGCTGGAGAGGAGCTCCGAGGAGACGGACCTGGGGGTCCTGGTTGATGACAGGTTGACCATGAGCCAGCAGTGTGCCCTGGTGGCCAAGAGGGCCAATGGGATCCTGGAGAGCATTAAAAGGAGCGTGGCCAGCAGGTCAAGGGAGGTGATCCTCCCCCTCTACTCTGCCCTGGTCAGGCCTCACCTGCAGTACTGTGTCCAGTTCTGGGCTCCCTGGTACAAAAAACACAGGGGTCTCCTAGAAAGAGTCCAGTGGAGGGCTACAAAGATGTTACGGGGCCTGGAGCACCTTCCCTATGAGGAAAGGCTGAGAGACCTGGGTCTGCTCAGCCTGGAGAAAAGAAGGGGATCTTATCAATGCTTATAAATACCTGAGGCGTGGTAGACAAAGGGATTTGGCCAACCTCTTGTCAGTGGTTTGTCAGGACAGCACAAGGGGCAATGGCCACAAGGTGGAGCACAGGAAGTTCCGCGCCAACATGCAAAAGAACTTCTTCACGGTGAGGGTAATGGAGCACTGGAACAGGCTGCCCAGGGAGGTTGTGGAGTCTCCTTCTCTGGAGATATTCAAGGCCCATCTGGACACATACCTGTGCAACCTGCTCTAGGAAACCTGCTTTGACAGGGACGTTGGACCCGATGATCTCTCGAGGTCCCTTCCAACCCCTACAATTCTGTGATTCTGTGATTATGTGAAAATGTGTGACAACGGAAACTGCTATTGAAAGCTGCAAAGAGGTTTTGATCAGCTGGGAGCATCTTTCCATCTGGATTTTTGATGCATCGTGCATTTTATATCTGAAAGCTTTTGTGCATCTTTTGCTTCTTTTAAAGTTAATGCCTACAAGGAGTGCTACATTTTACTATGGGTTATGATAAATGAGAAAGAGTTGAAAGTAAAATTACCTTTTAGAATTATGGATCAAGGTATGTTTCCTGGACTATAAAATGAGCCAAAAAAAAAACAGAAAGGACAAATTTTCCAGTAGTTTCTGACTTGGAGGGAGCTGATTTCAAATTCCTTGAAGACATGCAGGCCCAGAGGCAGGCATTTGGGAGCTTACTGAGATGCTCTTTTGTTCTCTGCTTTGTCTGCGTCTATTCAGACTCTCAGCTGCTGATTTCTGTCTCTGTCTATGCCTCAACCTGAAATACAAACAGTAATCTTCAAGTAGTTTCGAGTAGCTGGGGCCATGAAGATGACCAAAAGGACTGGAGCACCTCCCTTATGAAGACAGTCTGAGGGAGTTGTTTTTTTTTTTTTTTTTTTTTTTTTGTTTGTTTGTTTGTTTGTTTGTTTGTTTGTTTTTTCTTCAGCCTGGAGAAGAGAATGCTCTGGGGAGACCTTACAGCAGCTTTCTAGTACCTAAAGGAGGCCTACAGGAAAGCTGGGGAGGGACTCTGTCAGTAAGTGTAATGATAAGACAAGGTTTAGTGATTTGGAACTAAAAGAGCGTAGATTTAGATTAGATACTTGGAAGAAATTCTTTAATTTGGTGGTGAGGCACTGGAATGGGTTGCCCAGAGAGGCTGTGGATGCCCCACCCCTGGAAGTGTTCAAGGCCATGTTTGATGGGACCTTGGGCAACTTGGTCTGGTGGGAGGTGTCTTTGCCCATGGAAGTGGGGGTTCAAACTATATGATCTTTATGATCCCTTCCAATCCAGACCATTCTATGATTCTATGATTACTACAGGCAAAACTACTTACTGGAATGGATAGTTGATAGAAACTAATTATGTGTAAATTCTTTCAAAAATGATCAGCTGACAAAAAATACAGTAGAAAGACAGATAATTTTGAAGATACAACAGAGCTTCACTGAAAATGAGATTTCAGAAACCTGCACAACAGAAGAGTATTGTAGAAAGAGCTACAGAAATTAGCTAGTGGCTGAGATATAAGGATGAAATTCAAGTTTGCCCTATAATCTTGGTCTAGTTTAGTATCAGGGCTGTGTCTGTGGGTGAACCCAGTGAAGTAATTAGTTTTTGTCATGGTACAGAATCTCCCCAGACGGTCATCTGCATAGACAAGAAAATGGACTGATGTGGAACAGTGACTTAACCAGATATAAGGTGATTCACTGAAATCCAGGCCATCTTCAGAACAAAGTATTTGTCTATGTGGTCCAGGTATGCTTCAGGTCAGAATTTTAGACTGTATTGAAGATATCTCCTGAGAGCCGGTCAGTGTGCAAGATTGTATATTTCAATGTGTTGATTGACATCACCCATCCTTCCTGATTCTCCCTTAGGCAATTTGTATGCAAACTGAAACAAATCATGAATATGACAGCAATAAATATTCAGTAGAAACTCTTCCCACAGATGCAGATGTGGTCATGTACAGCATCTTTTGTACACAGCATGTATGGTTAAGAGGCATTTGCTGTGTAATCCAAGATAATCAGTAATGAAGTATGATATGTGTGCTGGAGTGGTCAGGCAGGACCATGAGCCATCCGCATATGAAAACTGAATGAATTAGTTTAGAGATTTTCAACTGATCCTGTCACAGATCCTGTCACCACTGCAAGACCCTTTCACTACAGATTCCAATCTCTATCTGGACAGTAACCAATCATCCCATCTGTGGGATTTCACACTATTACTACTACATGCCAATATGACAAAAATCAGGACTTTTTCTTAAGCCAACTTTCTGCCCGTGAGTGTCTGTGCAATAGTGGATTGTTACCTAGAAAAAGTGACCACTGAAGTATGAAGCTACAATCATTGGTATACAAGAAATTTGCTTCTGAAGAACAGAGATACATGAAACATATTACATAAATATGCATATATATTTGCAGAAGAAAGGGAGATATATGACTATCAATTCAGTAATAACAACAAAAAAAAAAAAGAGGTAGATAACCCTGGTGCCTTTACAAAGAGAATCTGTGCTTGTCACCAAAGAGAACAGAGAAAGAGTATCCGTCTATTTGTCAAAAGAATACTACAAGTGCACATTCAATGCTGGAAAGTATCCTAAACTGGTGGTGTCGGGAGACTGTCATTCATCAGCCTAAGTTATCTCTGAGAAATATCTTTCTGGGCAAATTATAAATCTGCCATGTTGGGGAAGAAATTTCATAGAAACTACAATATCATTTGGATATGGGCAATGACCTTAATACTACTGATTGTCGTGGTTCCGCTCGAGTGGGCAGCCGAGCTCCACCACAGCCGCTCTCTCACTCCCCCTCCTCAAAGAGGAATGGGGAGAAAATATGTGAAAAGGGCTCAAGGATTGAGATAAGGACGAGAAAATCACGCAGTAATTATTGTAACGGGCAAAACAGGCTCGGCATAAGGAGATAGTAAGATTTATTGCCTATTACTAACAAGCGAGAGAAGTGAGAAACCAAAGGAAAAAGCAAACCAAAAGCACCTTCCCCCCCATCCACCCTCTTTCACCTCCTCCCCCTGAGCAGCGCAGGGGAACGGGGGAATGGGGGTTATGGTCAGTCTACAGCACTTCTTCTCTGCCGCTCCTTCTCGGTCACTCTCGTCCCCTGTGCTGTGGGGTCCCACCCACGGGATGCAGTCCTTGATGAACTGATCTGGCGTGGGCTTCCCACAGGCAGCAGCTCTTCCAGAACTGCTCCAGATATGGGTCCGTACCACGGGGTCCATCCCTCAGGAGAAAACTGCTCCAACCTGGCTCCCCTACGGGCAGCAGCTCCTGCCAGGTCACCTGCTCCTGCGTGGGCTCCTCTCCACGGGCTACAGGTCCGGCCCAGAATCTGCTCCGGCAGGGGTCTTCCACAGGCGGCAGCCTCCGTTGGTGCAGGGCCACCTGCTCCACCGTGGTCTCCTCCACGGGCTGCAGCATGGAACCCTGCTCCACTGTGGTACTCCATGGGCTGCAGGGGGACATCCTGCTTCACCATGGTCCTCACCACAGGCCGCAGGGGACTTCTGCTCCGGCGCCTGGAGCACCTCTTCCCCTCCTTCTACACTGACCTTGGCACGTGCAGGCTGTTTCTCACTCCTGGCTGCTGTGTGGCGCAGCGTTTTTTCCCTGTCTTAAATATGCTCTCAAAGAGGCGCAAAACAACATTGCTTATTGGCTCAGCTCTGAAAACAATGGGGCCCTTCCCAAACATGGGGCAGCTTCTAGATCTTTCTCACAGAAACCACCCCTATGGCTCCCTGCTACCAAAACCTTGCCACGTAAACCCACTACACTGATGCAAAAGCAAGGAAAATTTCTAATGAAGCTCTAAATCAACTAACAGAAAAAGAAGCTATCATAGACCCAGTTTTGGAAAGAGGGAGTGAAATAACAGAAAATATAGTTGGATGAAGTCCCCGTGTAATTATATATATATATATATATATATATATATTTATATATTTATATATATATATATAAAAACATGGAAAGGTAAAAAATAAGATAGTACAAAGGCTTAAATTTCCGAAGTCAAAACTACATAAAAGCCCTACCAGGAACATGGATTGGACCTTTGGACCCTGAGGAAGAAATTTTAAAAGGTGGGAAAATGATAGAAAGTATACTTCATGAAACTGGAATAAAATAAAAAGACAGCAAATTGCAGTCGTCCCCCACCCCCCACCAAAAAAAAAAAAAAAAAAAAAAAAAAAAATTAAAAAAAAGAGATGTGATATAAATTTTAAACAATGTAAGTTACACTGACCATGTGGGCAAAAGCATAGAATGAGTATTGTAAAGTGAGAATGTGTAAATGTAACTGACATAACAAGTGTTGAAAAGTAACTCAAAAATTTATAGTATTTGAGTTGTAGGGGAATGTGAGGAAGGGAAGAAACAGTAAATATGCTACATGTGAAGATAAGAACAAACTCTTATTTATCACATCACTACTGGCATTTAATTATCTTACTGCAACAAATTGAAAACAGGGTGGAACAGGACAACAATAGTTGGCTTCTTAAGGCCTTGTATTGAATATTTTGTGATATTGCATTCAGAACTACAAGATAAAAAGCAAAATGTGGTGATGGCACACAAGGAAACATTATATGACCATGAGAACCAACACAACAGAGGAGGAATGGCAGTGGGCAGTATGAAGTGAAAGTCACATGTAGGCATCCTATTCCACGATATTCACAGAATAAAACCATATTTATGAGAACTTCAGAGACTCTACAGAGACAGGAGCTAATACAGAACCCTAGACTTCTTATCCTGGAAATCCTTCAAAGCTCAAGAGCTTTAAATCAGCCCCAAGAAGCCTAAAAAACTACAGAAATGCTGAAAAAAAAAAAAAAAAAAAAAAAAAAAAAAAAAAAAGAGGTTTGTTTTCATTTAACTTTTCAATTTATTTATTTATTTATTTATTTATTTATTTATTTATTTATTTTTTACTCTGAGGCAATTGTTTTCTCCCAGTTCAATTTGCAAGCACCTTATGGCAAAAACTAGGGCTGGAAAAAATATTTAATTCCATATTATTTTAACTTATAAAATGCATTTTGCTGTAGTTTGCTATATACTTTTCAGAGACCTAAACTTCTGATTAACTCTATACTTGGTACAGGCAATAATACTGTATATAAAACGTTTATGTAGAAAAGAGAAGAGCCACATTTGAAATCCTTCTTTGTCAGTTTGACACCTTTCCTATCCAAGTTACATGGCAACTTCAGCTCATGGTATTGCTTCGTTCTCAACTCATTTTTGTCTCTCATTTATTCAATAGTCTTCTATCACCTCATGTCTTTCTGCAAGTAGAAACAAAAGGGTCTCCTACTCTCCAGCAGTTTTCACTATTTTTCAGGCCTGATAAATCTCATGAAAAATTGTAGAGCTCTCAACACCTGAAAGCCTGATATATTGGTTGCAGCATGCAAAAGTACCCTCAGCACAGGTTCCTGGTAGATGATTGTGACTGCTTAGTGTATAAACTCACAGTACAGGGAAAGTTTGTGGCACTCCTTTGGTGACTGAGTGAAGTGCTGGCTGAAAATTTGGGGTATATAACTTAGTTCTTTTCCAGAAATCAGTATAATCTCCTGTCTCTTTCTTGGCCTTCCTTAGACGGATAAAAATCCCCTCAGAGAGAGAGGTAGATTTTTTTTTTGTAAAAATAACTGTATGAGGAGCTCAGTTTTTACCAGGAACCACTCACAGTTACTGAAAAGAGTAGGAAGTAATACTTCTTTTGTTTTAAGGCAATGTTTCATACAATTGAATGCAGAAATAACAATTATGTGACAATTTTAAAGAAAGGCCAATATATATAAACATAGTGAAAGTTACAGAGTAAAACTATAATTTCTGCACAAAAATTTCATTGCTAAAATGTTCTAGAAAATTTCATTGAAAGTAAAACCTACAGCAACACCACTTAGTCTTTCTGTTTAGGAGAAAAGAAAGATGACATGCTGCTAAACAGGATATCCCGTTCTATGATGTAATGAAAATTACTTCACTTCATTTAACTAAGATTAACAATGTAAGCAAGGTGTCTCTTGTCCAGCCAAATTTAACATGATTTATGAGAATACGCTGTCATCTCAAAGAGGCAAAAATATTTTAGAACCCAAATGCATATTTTGTACATATACAAGAGGAAAACAAAACAATCCATCTTCTGAAAAGAATTTTTTGAGCAGACTGTGTAAGACCTCCCCTCTTTTTCCTACAAAACTGTCTTTTGTGAAATAAATAGAATGAATGATTTATTCATCAGTTTTTAGTTTAAGCCACCATCTTTTCATGTTGTATACTTTTTCCTGTAAAGTTAAAGAAGCTTTACATGATAACGTCCTAAATTTAACATGACAAAAGTAAAAATGAAGAGTTATAAAACTGCAAATACCAGAAAATTACAATACTCATTTTTTTCCCCACATATAACAGGATTTATAAAAGGTTTTAATATTGTTAGGCCTGACTGAAAATTTGAATTTCAACTTTTACATATTTACCTTTACCTGCAACAAATGCTGGCAAGCAAACAGCACGGTCTCGGACAATAAATAAATAAATAAATCTATAAAGTCAAATTGCAAGCCAAACACAACAAAAAAGTCTGTTCATGTACATCTTTTTTTTTTTTTTTTCTTTTTTTCTTTTTCTTTTTTTTTTTTTTCTTTCAGTTTTACAAACTAAATTACTTTTGCTGGATTTGTTCTGTGTCTTTGGAATCTTGTGATGCAAAGCAGGTGACAGGTACACAATGAACACTGAGCAGGTTTCAAATGTATTTCTGACACAGAGGGCATCTCTCATTGTTGACCTGACCCCCTCTCTTCCTCTAATGCTGTTTCAGCAGCTGACCTGTGTTCCCAGCCCCCACCATTTGGTTGATGCCTTTTGCAGACAGCCATGGAGGCCTTCTCAAGTTGAGGTTGGGAGGCCACATGAAAGCCTTCTGGTCTGAGGGCGCCATCCATGCTGAGTGTCCAGCTCAGTCGTTTGTGCTACTAAAAGCCCTGCTTTCTTCTTGTTGCTTTCAACGTATTGAACAGGGCTCCAGAAACAGCACGTTTCCTCCTGGCTGCTTCCTGCTAATAATCTGAAGACTGCCAAAGTAGCTTGAACCTCTCCCCTCTCCACACCCAATCCCTTGGTCACTAACCTTCCCAGTGCTGACAGCAATGACTCTCTGAAAAAGAATGACAAAATCCAAACCATCTTTCTGTACACATGGAATGGCTTGCCAGGAATTCAATCTGTGGCAAAAACCAGCCCTTCTGAGCCTACTGTTATTTTTAAGAGCCTTTTGATTATTGGGCATATTACGATTTTACACTCTGCAATGAGAAAAAAAAAAAAAAAAAAAAAAAAAAAAAAAAAAAAAAGCTAGCAACAAATCTCCAAGTTTGTTCAATTTGCCCTCAGTTTCCCTAGTCCTTTCTCCCCTGCACACCCACACACATTTTATATCCTTATTACATCAGAGAATGCTGTCTCAATGATGTAGTACAGTATAGTACAGTACATCTGGTGGCTTAGGTAATAAATCACAGGGCTGTTTTCCTAAGCTTTTAAATAAAATTGTTTTATCATCTGCTTCTTCCTACTAACAACTCCATAGGTTGAAACAGCTTGCTTGGCTTTGCAAGCTTTCCCACTAGCTCACCAGGCCTGGCGCAAAAAAAAATCACAGCTGTGCCATATGCTTGATGGCGTTAACAATGAGTCCCCAGTTACACGATGAAATTTCATTTTGCACTCCTTTAGTCTCCACTCCCCACATTCTGCAAGGATGACAGACAGTTTGGGAGACAAGCCCTGCCCCCTTGTCTGGCAACAGAGGTATTAGTGAACAATAAAAACCAACCTTCCTACTTGGGAACTCCCAACATCTTTTCAAAACATAGCTATAACAAACTCAAACCTTTAGCTTCATTTTCACCTTCCCCACCCCACTCCTGCCCCACATCAAGCCAGCCTTGTGAATTACAAGCACAATACTCATTCATGTAGATTTAACTACTCAGTTGGTGAAATTGTGCAAATATGAGAGACATTTATAAATGTCTCTCATATAAATCATTTAATGTCTCTCATATAAATCATTTATAAATGTCTCTCTAATGTCCATTTGCTTAGATGGTAGAGTACTTTGGAATTTCAGGCCACTTCTCTCAATGGTGTGTTAAAACACTTTTTTTTTTTTTTTTTTTAATTTATTCAAACTCTCATTCTACTATTTCCTGCAATTTTGTCAGGTCAGCATGTTATTTGATTGCCTAAAATCCTATAGATGCTGCAAGCCAAGTAAGGGAAACACAGAGCAGCAGCTTCCGCTGAAGCCCAAGCAGTGTCAGCTGACAGCTGTGTAACCAAGAAATCTGCCATGAGTTATATGGATGTGTTTATACCCTACTGTTCCTTCAGATTATCCTACAGAGGATAATCTCCTTGCAGAGGAGTTAATGGCCCAGAATTTCAGAATAAAATCAATTAAATATATATATATATATTTAGTTGTCATTATACCAATGTGTTTTGAAGATTAAATGTATAGGTTCAAGCACCAACTTGAAAAATGTCAGTGTGCTGAAGATAGATGGTATTAGCTCAAAGTTTCAAGGCATTTAATTTAGCAGTCACTACAGCATTTAAAATTAGCAGTGTTCCAATTTGTCGAGTTCTCTTCCCTCCATCATTTAACAATACTGATCAGTAACATATTAGGTAAATAATAAAGAAGTCCTCAATCTGGTGATTCATGTACATGCTAATTCCATTGCATATGAGATATACCAAACCACTAGGTACATACAATTAGCAAAGAGTAAAATATTACATTTATTTATTAATTTCTTACCAAAATAATCATACAGGTACATTTTTTTTTCCTTTGTAATGCTAGGACCATATCTATCTTCCAGAATGGTGATACTCTCTTCAGTATCTCAGTTCAATATTCAGTTCAAGACATAGGTTCCTATTATGCTGAAAACAGATGTATAAGAAGCTCTGTGTTATATGGCAGATCTCACTTAAGTATCTAGTAGCAGAGAATTTGTAAGTCTTCAGAAGAAATTAGAATAGCCAACAGGTTCCTAAAGCTTCTTTAAGGCTTCGTGTAGAAGCAATCAGAGTTGCTTAAACAGAGTTCATATTCGGAAGATCATCTTCAAACTAGAGAGAACTGAGATCTAAAGCCACATTTTCAGAGACTGTAAAACTACACATTTCACCCATTGTGATTTCAGTGTTTGTACGTGGTCAGAAGTCTAGCTTAGGGAGACTAATGTACCACCTCTCACTGTCTGGTGACAGGTCAACTAATCTCATTGCTAATATTGTAATATTGTAATATGCCAAGCCACTCAGCTTTGAGTCAGTTAAAAGCACATGAATCAAAGATAAGCAATCCCAGCTAAAACAACATTACATATGGAACCTAACATGTTCTCCTTCACAGTGAATATACACATAAAAATGTAAGAACAACTATACTATGGCAGACAAAATCCTGTTGTTCAGCTGGTAATCTAAAACAGTAACCACCAACAGCCATTTAGGGAAGAGTCAAGATAGGATAGACATCCTTGTCTGAACATATAACCCTAGCTGTGTAAGTTTCTGAGACCTCTTTTTTAAGCTCACGGTATAGCTAATTATTAGTATAGTCATATGACCTTATTCATTATACATTTAATATTTCACAAATTTATGGTGATTATGTGAGAGAAACAGATTCAAAACTCTAGTAACACCAAAGGAATTTATGAAAGATTACTTATTTTTTACTAAAAGAAGGTAGCATTGAGTGGTAACGGTGATTTTGCTTGTAATCATCTCACATTAGAATTATGAGCTATTCATTAACAGAAAAGACACTGCTAAGAAAAAAATATAACTGATTTTTAAAAGGTCACCCTTAATACATGGCTGCATTAGTACTACCACAAAAACAAGAGAGGAATGCGTTCAAGACTTTGGAAGATATTTTGTTTTTGTTTTTTAAAACAGTAGCTAAGCAGCAGGCAAGGACTATTTATTCTTCCCCACTTTGCAAGACTCTTGATCATCTAATGCTAAATCTATGCCATCTAATTATCACTGTGCAGAAGGATGCAGACTTTAACCCCAAAATACAGTCATGGCAATTTCTGCAGCTCTCCCTGTTAGCATGGTTTGTACTATAGCTAGAAGGTAGCCTGTAATAACTTGCTGTTCATCTCTTTCTTTTATCTGAATATTAAATACATTAAAACAAGAGGAATATATTTGATTCTTCAGTTGAAAGTAATCCATTTCATTTGAACCTGAAACTATTACACATTGAAATATACTGTTTTCAGAAGCCCCGTCTATTCCTAAGTGTTGAGTGCTGGATCAAATCATCATGTCCCCATTATGTGATTAAATCAGCCCCTGACCATGCTGTTTCTAAGTTTGTCTCTGTTTTTGACTTCTGTGGCTCCAGAGTATCCCCCTTCACCCCCATTAAAGGCAAGCACAGATTAAGAGTTGGCTGCTTTGCCTTTTTATACATACCACTTGGATCATGAATAATGAGGGGCATTTTATGTAGGGGTGTTCCTAACAACAGGACCCTGTCCAACTGCCATGTGTCTGTTAACTGAATGTTAAAACAAGGTAGGTTAATGTTAGACAAGTGTCCTTGGAAAGTTATTAACACAAGAGACTGTTTATTGCTAAAACATTCTTAAGCAAAAATAGAAATATATTAAACACTGTGTCCTAGGTTTCCAATGCACATCTCCAAAGAGAGTGTTTTAATCATTTTGCACTGTCTTTGTTCTCAATAATAGCTGCTAACAGGTCCAATAACCTCTCGTTCTTTCATTCCAGCTTCAATAAGAACAGCAAATAAGAGCATTACAACACCAAAATAATGTTCCAAGGTTTTCCAAGTTTATGAGATTTCTCAAATTATCAGTATTTATAAGTCTATTAGTTTTAAAAGCAACTTAGTTCTAGCAACTAATTAAATTATTATCTGGAGCAGGCAAGAAAGTTTCCCAGGGAATGACTTGATCAAAATGCCAGTGAAGTACTGGTAAAATCATATCACTGCTTTCCACTATTGTGACAAAAGGAGGTGAAGGTGAGGATTAAAAAAAGTGTGTTGGGGAGTAATAACAATTAATTGGGACAAAAACAATTGAGACTAAACTTGCATTTCCTAATTTCCCCTTCTTACGGCTGTAGCTCACAAGTTCTTAAACTGAGTGGATGAAGCCAAGGTAAATACACTGAGCTGAACATGACATGCACATTATTTCACATAAAGTGAAATTTCTAATTATCATTTTTTATATTCCATATTATATCCCTGCATTAGGAAGCAATTAAGAAATTAATGTCATCTTGTGCTCACAAACACTGCTATTTTCAGTTCTACGTTTACAAATCTTATAAAAATTATGAGAAAAATGCGAGGAAAGCACACACAATTTTCTGAAGATTAAGGACTGCTCACCAGAGTTTATCATTATCCACAGACCTGACAGGCATGTCCTCCATGCCCTCCTCCAGATCACTGAGAGAGAGATCAAACAGAAAAGGTCCCAGTACAGATCCTGTTGAATACCCCTTTGTTACTGTCATCCAGACAGAGTCTGATATACGGCTATCCAGTGTTTCACTCACTCATCCACCCAAGTTTAATTGTCCTAATATACAAGAGTATTGCAGTAGATGGTGCCCAAAGCTTTGCACTCTAGGAGATAAGAGAAAATTGAAGCGCATCCATCTGAAAGCTCTAAATAAGTGCATATCATTACTGCCGTTTAATTGTTTCTTCATTGGTCCTGTTCTTTCTCACTTTTAAAGAAGAAAGAGCTGTATGTATTTACTTTGACCACAGAAAAGAACAGCTGAAATCACATTTTCACAGAATCACAGAATTGTAGGGGTTGGAAGGGACCTCGAGAGATCATCGGGTCCAACGTCCCTGTCAAAGCAGGTTTCCTAGAGCAGGTTGCACAGGTATGTGTCCAGATGGGCCTTGAATATCTCCAGAGAAGGAGACTCCACAACCTCCCTGGGCAGCCTGTTCCAGTGCTCCATTACCCTCACCGTGAAGAAGTTCTTTTGCATGTTGGCGCGGAACTTCCTGTGCTCCACCTTGTGGCCATTGCCCCTTGTGCTGTCCTGACAAACCACTGACAAGAGGTTGGCCAAATCCCTTTGTCTACCACGCCTCAGGTATTTATAAGCATTGATAAGATCCCCTTCTTTTCTCCAGGCTGAGCAGACCCAGGTCTCTCAGCCTTTCCTCATAGGGAAGGTGCTCCAGGCCCCGTAACATCTTTGTAGCCCTCCACTGGACTCTTTCTAGGAGACCCCTGTGTTTTTTGTACCAGGGAGCCCAGAACTGGACACAGTACTGCAGGTGAGGCCTGACCAGGGCAGAGTAGAGGGGGAGGATCACCTCCCTTGACCTGCTGGCCACGCTCCTTTTAATGCTCTCCAGGATCCCATTGGCCCTCTTGGCCACCAGGGCACACTGCTGGCTCATGGTCAACCTGTCATCAACCAGGACCCCCAGGTCCGTCTCCTCGGAGCTCCTCTCCAGCAGGTCATCCCCCAGCCTGTACTGATGCAGTTGTTCCTTTCCAGGTGCTGGACTCTACACTTGCTCCTAGTAAACCTCATTTAGTTTCTTCCTGACCATTTCTCCAGCCGGTCCAGGTCTTGCTGAATGCCAGCACAGACCTTTGATGTGTCAGCCACTCCTCCCAGCTTTGTGTCTGTCGTGGTTTAACCCGGCCAGCAGCTAAACACCACGCAGCCATTCGCTCACCCTCCCCCCTCCCTCTCTGGGATGGGGGAGAGAAACTGAAAGTGAAGCCCATGAGTTGAGATAAAGACAGTTTAATAAGACAGGAAAATAATAATAACAATAACAATAACAACAACAACAATAATAATAACAATAACAATAACTACAACAATAATAATAATAACAACAATGATGATAATAGTACTACTACTAATAATGTGTACAAACAAGTGATGCACAATGCAATTGCTCACCACCCATTGACTGATGCCCAGCCTAACCCCGAGCAGTCCGCCCCCCCCCCCCCCTCTGGCTAGCCACCCCTATATATTGTTCAGCATGACCCCAGATGGTATGGAATACCCCTTTGGCTAGCTTGGGTCACCTGTCCTGGGTCTGTCCCCTCCCAGCTCTTGCTGCACACCCAGCCTGCCCATTGGTAGGACAGAGCAAGAAGCTGAGACGTCCTTGGCTTGGTCTAAGCACTGCTCTGCAACAATTAAAACATCAGCATGTTATCAGCACTCTTCTCATCCTAATCCAAAACATAGCATTCTACCAGCTACTAGGAAGAAAATTAACTCTGTTCTAACTGAAACCAGGACAGTGTCGCATCCCTGACAACACTTCTGTACCCCTTCCAAGAGGCCAGGCCCTTTTTCCACATTTCATAAACCTTCCTCTTCCTTTTGATCTTGTCAATGAGCTCCTTGCTCATCCATGCAGGTTTCCTGCCCCCCTTCCCTGATTTCCTGGTCTTAGGGATGCACCGATACTGAAATCACCTCTTGCAGTACTTTTCTGCACTGCATTTTATATAATGAAAATGATCTCGATTTATTATCTATCAAAGACATGCCTTAAATACTATTAAGTATGAACACATGAGCCAGCATAAAAACTTCTTGATCTACTAATGCAGCTAAATTCATTTTCCATGTGTAAAATCAAAATTATTTTCCAAAACAAGAGGCTACATTTGTATTCTGAAAAGGACCGTTGAGCTCAAGGTCAAACTTGGATTTAAAGAAAAAATAAATAAAATCAGGAATCAATTACATAGACTTCTTTTGCTTTCTGTGTGCACAGAAGTATAATGCTTTAACAAGTTATTACACTGAGAAAATTCAGCTCTTTCATGAAAATTGAACTATTTTTTATATGTACTTATTACGGAGAAAAAGGTTAGTTTAGGCTTCATTCCAGCTTAATCCTTGCAATTGCTTTTAAACACCCAGCAACGTGAGTTTCAATTAGTATTAGATGTAGGAATGTTGTTTTTGTAATAGACACACCTGTTTGCCATGAAACAGGTTGAAACTAAAACCTGTTTTACATATGCTACTAAATAATGATTTCATGATAATTTCATGTAGTCTTCATTCCTCTCTCTTTATCATTCTTTATTGATGAGATTTAAAAAAAAAAAAAAAAAAAAAAAAAATTTTTTTGAAATTGAGATTTGTAACTACAAAAAAGAAAAAAAAAGACAACAAACAAACAAACAACAACAACAAAACAACTGTGTGCTCTAAGCTCATTCTGTATTGATATTTCAGTGGTATAGCATCTTCTTGCTCCAAGAGGCTGCCTGATGGAAAATGTCTGGATGGTTTCCAGGGCTTCAAAATTGAGTCAAGTAAGCTTTAGTGTATAATTTTATCACCTTGACACCAGTTTAAAATGCCATTGAAATAATGCAAAAAGTATATCAGATAAAGCTTCATGAATATCCAGAACTCCTGTTGAAATTTAAAAATAAAGATAGTAAAGGAAAAAGTTCTAATGTCTTTAAACAGAAAAAAATCTGCTCGGCGGTTTCCAACATTACAAAACCAAAGTTTGGTCAACTATTAGACATCTTCCTTTTTACTGAACACCTGAAATTTTAAACATTATCCTTAAAACAAAATCTTTCCCAATGCCACCAATTCTATCAACACAAATTGATTTTAGAAATTATACCAGGTCACTTCTCTTTTAAACCAGGTAAAACCTGCAGGAAGTTTCTTAAAGACCAATTTATTCAATATTTACTAGTGTTTTGTTTTGTTTTTCCCTCCTCTTATTAATACAATAATTCATGCTTATGCAGCATTGTTCTTCCTGAAGTGTTCCAAAAACTGTTAGGGATGATTGTGTCGTTTTGTCCAGCAGTGTCTCTTTTACCAAATACGAAGTAGTGTAGGGAAATTTTCCTCTGGTCGGTGATTTATAAATAAATGTTTTAATTATCTCAAACTTTTTTTGCTAGTTACTGTTTTTGCTGGGATATCTTTAATGTAATTGAACTGTTATATGACCAAACTGAGATATTGTTCTTTGAATAAGAAATTTACAATGATAAAAAAGACTCAAACTGAAAAATTCAGAGGAGACTGAGCTTCAATGAACCATGTTTATTGTGTGGACTTGCCAAAAACAGACCAAGAAATTTTGTGACATACTTCAATTTCTCCTCTGACTGACTTGGTATGTTATTCTACAAGACTGACAGACTCCAGCTCATTACAGGGAATAAATCTGGGCTAGAGAGAATGCAGCATTGAACTTTGAACTTACTGAAGATGAAATATTTCCCTAAAATAATTTTAGTTTTCTAAAGTACTGGCTTTAACCAAACTAAAGTGTGTTGTCCTCTGTTTTAAAACACAGAAGCAAGTGCAAGAAATATACCTAAGTATATCTAATCCAAACAATATAAAGAGTGAAACCATAGCTCATGAGGCTGGTTACTGTACTACATCCTTTATTTCCCACAGTGCTTTTTCACTTTGGACAAACCATAGTCTGTGCGATCATAGTATAAGAAATATAATAAATTTGATGAACAGACATCAAATTACATCTGTAATGATGAACAGACATCATTAAATTTGGCTATATGTTACCAAGTTCAGCAAAAGCAGACAATGAGTAAAATCAATCTAAAATATTTTGCTGCAGTACATACCCTGAACTGAGACATTCCACTTCTAACATTCAGAGAATGTTAAAAGAATGATCCTGTATGATTAGCAGCTGTGAGAACCTAAGGCAAGACATATGACAATGTCTCTCCCAATGTCATCATAGAATATTGATTACATATTATTTATAATATTATTTATAATATTTTATTGATGTATATAACTGGTCTCACTGGAGACTTAAAAAAAAAACACACAAAAACATAACAAAACAAAACACTTACTTCAAAAGAATATTCTAGACTAATCTTTCTCATAATTGATTGTTCTTCAGAACAGTGTAAAGCAAATATTTTCCTCAAGCTTCTATTTGTTAAAAAGAAGGAAAATAACAACAACAAACACTTCAATTTATAGCCAAACATTTTTCTTTTTTTCTTTTTTTTTTTCTTTTGTGAAGAACTAAAACTTCACCTTTTTATATTAATCAAATTCTTACAAAATAAAAGGCCATTTTTTCTACACAACCTGAGTGATTTTAATGTAAAAAAGAAGGAATTCAGCCTAATGAATACATGTAACTTTTTCTTCAACATTTTTAGGAAATTTCTGAATCTTGTCTAGTGACAAGATAATATGGTTTCAAGTCTACTGAAGAAGTAAGAAACATGAACAATACTTGTCAAAATATATGATATATTTTATATGGTATATAATCCTTACCATATATAACTTGCAAAATGGATAATACTAGACTTAAGAGTGTGTCTCTCTTCCATACTTGTGTTCCCATTCTTGATCTCTGCAATGACATTTGCCATCTTTTTTTCACTTTTGTAGGAAAAAATATCACAAGAAGATTCAATATTTCTCAAAGAAAGGTTACTACTTGACAAAATAAAGACTGACAAACATCTAGATATAACGGAAAGAAAGCCTTAAAAATTGACAGGTAAGAAACACTGTGCTCTCTTCCTATAAGCATACACATGGGCTTCTCTCTTCAGCCTTTTAACCACTATTCCAGGAAAGTGAGGAGTGAAAAGCCTCACAGCTTTTCACTGTGGATTTTTTTTTATCTCTCCCACCATTTTTTCTTTCTTTTTTTTTTTTTTTATATCTCATTATACATATAGTATTCATCACCAGTTGAAGAAATTGCCAGTTGAACAAATAACCACAAAGATTTCTTCATAGCCTGTTCTTTAGAAAATTTGGGCAGATGCTGGTACCATAAAACAAAGCAACACAGTGTCAGGCAGTGAAGTTCTACATCTGTGCAAAGTCACATCTCTCTGCTAAATTAATTTTTTTTTTTTTTTCCCCCAAAATTCTTTTGAGGTGGTCTAGACTTTGCAAACAAACAACTTACTGTGCTTTCCCTTTTGAGACTGTGGGTGATGTAAAAGATGGAAAAAAAAAAAAAAAAAAAAAAAGCTTGCACTGCTTCTCTAAACTTATTTCCTCTTTTTTTTTTTTTTTTTTTTTTTAATGCAAACCCTAACATTCTGTTTTCACTCAAAATAGGTACTACAAATACCGAGCTAAAATGAGTATTGCCAAAGCATGGCATTATATTTTTAGTTAGGACAGTTTAATTTTACAAATTTTTAACTTTATAAGAAAATTAAAATACATAGATCCTTTAATTTGCATGCATGTACATGCATATATATTTGAATGTTTAATATATGAAATTGCTATACATTTCTATAAACTCTACCATTTCCATAGAGTCTTTTCTACAGCTGTCCTAAGTTATCCTAATGGTACTATCAAATTGTCATTATATTATCTGATGGTTATAGGCTTAGAGGTTGCTCACTTACATTAGACACAACTTGTAAATTTAAAGTGTGCCACAAATATGACTCTTTATTCTGCACTGACTCAGTGAACTTTTTTTATAAAATATGTTAAATTTTAGTACAGTCAAAATTGAAAAAAAAAAAAGTTCAAAATTTCTGTTGTGAATTGTCATCTAAGAGCCATCTGTATTTTCAAATCTACATCACAGTTGTACTCTTATGGATAGCATACTTCAATGAAATACTACAATATAAAAAAGCAATCAATGTAGTGACCAGCATCATATTCAGTAATAGATTACTAATTTTCACCCTGTAACTACTAGCATGAAATATACAATGTTACCCTGAAAGTGATTCTACTAAAAGTTTGGAGTATTATTTCCATTATTGGAAAGAGATATTCATTTTGCAGAGAAGGATTTGCCTTTTAAAATATAAGGAGTTTATGAGCTGATGGATGACTGCAACTGTAATTAAAATTTCAGAATCCATAAGGTATCCTGCATCACACAAAATGTGTGGCATTTTAAGAGGACTGAATTTACGGTTCAATCCTACATAAAGTATTGTGCTTATTCCTTGAAGAAATATGGAGAATTTCGGGATATTTGTAAGATTTTAGAACATATAGAACTGAATGGCCAACTCCTGATGAACTTAAAGTTTTACTTTAGTTATTGTCTTATTGGCAATGGAAAAACAAACAAACAAACAAACAAACAAGAAAAAACGGGGAAGAGGGGGGGGAGGGGGGGGGAGGGGGAAGGGAGAGTAATTTTTCTCACCATGACTTATTTCTTAAGAGCCAAGCATTTTCTCTGTGCCATTTGTATACTGTATATGGTCAGCCACAGCAGTTAAGAGCCCACAACCTGCCATTCACACAACTATCTCTACAACCACAGTTACCACTACGTATGAATATTCACCAACAATCCTCACTTACGCATTCTCAAAAATACCAATGCAAACCCTATTGGTCAGTTTTTAAAATGGCTCAGCTGCGAAGCTAATGTCAGTTATGATTCAGCCCTAATTTTGCCTGTCAACAGTCTTGTTCAGCTTCCCAGATATTCCAGTTTGTTGCCAAGACCATTTTGTAAATGAAATCTCTCTTTTGAAAATCACCATATGAATATGTCAACAGGTCATGAAATATTTTCATTACAAACCTTAAAGAAAATCTAAGCTCTAAAGCAACAGCTAGAAAAATGTCTATTTCATTAGGCATGAGTGTGAAATCTTGCTGGAAAACATTTACTTTGGCAACTCCCTGTTCTGTTGGTGGCCCAAAAGTATCCTGACTAGACTATCCTGGTGGGAGGCAGCACCAACCTTGGTGAGGAAGCTGTAGCAGATGAGCTAATCATTACAAGGATCACCACAGAGCATGATTTTTCACTATTCAAACACCTAAGCAGCTGCAATGTCTGACAGAAAGAGGAATTCAGATGTTACTTCAAAGCAAAAAGTTGAAAACTTGTATTAAGGTATTAACATATTTATCCAAGGAACAAAAAGAATCTTTTTTTTTTTTTTTTTTTTTTTTTTTTTTTTCTCCTGATGTTAATAGTGGGAATATATGTTAGGTCATTTATTGGGGTCAAGGTTCTTTCACCTTTCAGTCTCATCATAACCTTTTGAAGTTCTGCATTCATTTTACCTAAGATCCTTCAGTTATCAGTTAGGCCTAGTTTGCATCTATTTGTAATCTCTCTACATCTCCTACAGTGGACAAAAGCTGTGGTTTTAATGCTGAAAAACATGTTCAAGTCAATTATTTGAGTAGAATCATAGAATGAAAAACATATTCAAGTCAATTATTTGAGTAAAGTAAACAAAGAGACTTTTTCCCAAATAGGTAGGACCTATTATATGAGCGTAGGACCGATCATGTGCATTTGCACAGGTGCAAGGAAAGGAATCAGCTATATGCCCTAGCCCATGAAATAGAAGAAGAAAGGCTTTCAAAGTCACACTACCGGCTTTGAACACTTTCCACAGAGAAAATTTTCTCACTGTCATCATCATCTCACCTGCTCAAAACTCAAAAAAATCATGCATAGAAAAAAAGTGAAGTCTGCTGGTTAAGAGGCCTCTCTAGAGCTGTACAAAAGGAAGACACCTACAGAATCATGTCATAACTGTGCACATCCAAGGAGCACTTCACCTCCCTGAAATTCAGAGGATTTTAATACTAAAACTGAGTTTTAAGATTTGTGAATTTAATATCCTTTAATGTCATGCATGACTGCATTTGAGATAGACTTTTTCTTAGATAAATGCAATAAATTCCAAAAATATTATTTGTCCAAAGAAGAAATCTCTAACAATGAAGTGCACACAGCTGAGTGTCAAGACACTTAAGTTCTGCCAGAGATTTTCTGTACACTCCATCCCCACCAAAAAGAAACATTTGTATTTTTTGTGAACTTCATGTTAATGTGATGTCTCTGAAGTATCCAAATTCTTCAAATACACTATGAATTAAAAAAGCCTACCACATGCTTCCTTTAGAAAATAAATAAATAAATAAATAAATAAATCACAAAAAATAATAGTGAAAAGTTCTCTGTTTTAGCTCTTTGTGAGTGTTTTTACTGAAAAACCATTGTAAGAAGCTCTTTGCAAAGAAGCCCATATACATAGATCAAAATTTTAAAAAACATGATTTGAGAGATTTTTTTTTGAGTTTTGGCAAGGTTTGTTTATATCAAATAAATCAAATGCATTACTAAACAAAACAATCTGGCAAAGTGTGAAATACGATTCCTTTCACTCTCTGTAGCAAATCACTATGCTACCAAAAGGATTAAATCATTTTACATTGAAATTGAGAAATAAAAGACAGCTTTCCTTCTTCTTTGAGATGAGCCTGGAGAGTTTCTTCCACATGCAAATGTGAAATTACATAACTGCTGGCCAGGGTATGTAAACTACCATTATAAACAACCGTTGTGCCAGTGGATTGGCAGATTGCCGTTGTAACTCCCATCTACAGGAAAGGCTCCAGAGTGAATCCTGCAGACTACAAAGTAAGCCTCACTGCTGCCATCACTGAGAACATGATGATAATCTCTCTTTCAAAAAGAAAGAAAGAAAAATGAAAAAAAAATAAAGAAAGAAAATGAAGAAAGAAAAAAAAAAAAAGAGAGAAAGAAATGATTACTCAACACATAGAGGGATCAATAGTTTTGCTGAGAAAGCATCAGTGCATCTTCTGTAAAGGGAAATCTTGCCCCATTAACTTTTTGAAAATGCACAAAGGTACATTTGGCAAGGCTTCACATGAAAAGTTGTAAGGAAATTCTATTGTTGTGGGATTGGAGAAAACACCCTTTTAGCAATAGGGAGCCAGTTAAAGCAGAGGAAACAAAAGAAAGGGCTTAGATGCCATTTTCAGCATGAAAAAATGTCAAAAGCAGGGTACATTTCTCATGGGTAGGTGCTGTGATCAGCTTTATTTCACCTCTTTTTCCATTAATCAGAGAGGAGAGGTGGCTGTGAAACCTTCAGGCTTGCATCTGACCTTCCTTTTCATGGAACTGTAAGGAACTCTAGGAGGGTCTCAGAGATGTGGTTGCAACTGCAACTTGCAGTTTTAACTCAGGAGTGAGATCTCAGTGTCAGCTTTGGCAGGTCTCTGAAATCATCAGTTTAGTGCACAGGGGCATCTGAGAAGCTAAGAAAACAGAAAGGTCACTGAGACAGAAGACATCAGATTGTTTTAACAAACACTCATGCTCCCACATCTGTATGTCATTCCAGTGTTTGCATCTCATGTGGAAAGTAGACTGTAGCTTATCAGATGCTATGGTGTTAAGTAGAAGTACTTACTCCAAGTAAGGACCACTTGGTGTAAGCAGAAGGAGATCAGGTTAAAGCATATTGATCCACATCCACTGCCATGGAAAATCTGTAAGCAGCTCCTTAAGAGAAGGAAGCAGAGATGTCGTCTCTCACTTTGGAGGAGAAAAAGGTGATAGGACTAAAGGCAATCTCCTGAAAAGATATTTGGTTTTGCCTTTGCTAGAGGTAGAATACTGTTAGTGGATGGAGCTGGTATTAGTCTAACCCTGCAGAGCATTTAGTCTCTTGTATGTTTTTTCTAAGTCAATATAGACTGTAAGGAGGATACTAACTCTACTGACTATGCTTCTTACACACTAGCTCCCAGACCAAATGCACTCAACAGAGTTATTTCAAGACACAAACAGTTAGGCTGAAAGTGTAAGGGAATTCTAAGACTCCTCCCTGAAAGGCAATTTCTTCCTGAAATTCTTTCTGTTATTCCTAAACACATAGTATTCAATAATGAAGTACTTTTTCCCTGTAGTGAATACCTTTTTCCACAGCAACAATTACTCAGTTTAATTCACTTATTTACATTTCTTGTGCAGTGTGGGAGAATTCCAAAATCTTTGTGCTAGATACAGAGAAATTTATATTTATAAGTACTTTGTGCCTGAGTGTCATCATGAGGCACTTGCAGGACAAGAATCACAGAATCACAGAATTTCTAGGTTGGAAGAGACCTCAAGATCATCGAGTCCAACCTCTGACCTAACACTAGCAGTCCCCAATAAACCATATCCCTAAGCTCTACATCTAAACGTCTTTTGAAGACTTCCAGGGATGGTGACTCCACCACTTCCCTGGGCAGCCTGTTCCAATGCCTCACAACCCTTTCAGTAATGAAGTTCTTCCTAACATCTAACCTAAAACTCCCCTGAGTCAACTTAAGCCCATTCCCCCTCGTCCTGTCACCAGGCACGTGGGAGAACAGACCAACCCCCACCTCGCTACAGCCTCCCTTGAGGTACCTATAGAGAGCGATAAGGTCGCCCCTGAGCCTCCTCTTCTCCAGGCTGAACAAGCCCAGCTCCCTCAGCCGCTCCTCGTAGGACTTGTTCTCCAGGCCCCTCACCAGCTTCATCGCCCTTCTCTGCACCTGCTCAAGCACCTCCATGTCCTTCTTGTAGCGAGGGGCCCAAAACTGAACACAGTACTCGAGGTGCGGCCTCACCAGAGCTGAGTACAGGGGGACAATCACCTCCCTTGCCCTGCTGGTCACACTGTTCCTGATACAAGCCAGGATGCCGTTGGCCTTCTTGGCCACCTGAGCACACTGCTGGCTCATATTCAGCCGACTATCGACCAATACTCCCAGGTCCTTCTCTGCCTGGCAGCTCTCCAACCACTCATCTCCCAGCCTGTAGCTCTGCTTGGGGTTATTGCGCCCCAGGTGCAGGACCCGGCACTTGGCCTTGTTGAACTTCATGCAGTTGACCTCAGCCCATTGGTGCAGCCTATCCAGATCCTCCTGCAGAGCTTTCCTACCCTCAAGCAGATCGACACAGTCACCATGGGTTTATGAAAGGCAGATCCTGCTTGACGAACCTGATCTCCTTCTATGACAAAGTGACGTGCTTAGTGGATGAGGAAAAGGCTGTGGATGTGGTCTACCTTGACTTCAATAAGGCTTTTGACACCATTTCCCACAGCATTCTCCTCAAGAAACTGGCTGCTCTTGGCTTGGACTGGCGTACGCTTCATTGGATTAGAAACTGGCTGGGTAGCCAAGCCCCAGACTCGTGGTGAACTGAGTTAAATCCAGTTGGAGGCCAGTCACTAGTGGAGTCCCCCAGGGCTCAGTACTGGAGCCAGTTCTCTGTAATATCTTTATCGATGATCTGGATAAGGGGATCGAGTGCATCCTCAATAAGTTTGCAGACAACACCAAGTTAGGTGTGTGTGTCGATCTGCTGGAGGGCAGGAAGGCTCTTCAAGAGGATCTGGATAGGCTGGGCTGATGGGCTGATGCCAACTGTATGAGGTTTAACAAGGCCAGCCAAGTTGCACCTGGGGCGCAACAACCCCAAGCAGCACTACAGGCTGGGAGATGACTTGTTAGAAAGCTGCCTGGCAGAGAAGGACCTGGGAGTATTGGTCGATAGTCGGCTGAATTCAAGCGAGCAGTGTGCTCAGGCAGCCAAGGCCAACAGTATCCTGGCATCCTGGCTTGCATAAGAAACAGTGTGGCCAGCAGGTCTAGGGAAGTGATTGTCCCCCTTAACTCGGCTCTGGTGAGGCCGCATCTCGACTAATGTGTTCAGTTTTGGGCCCCTCCCTACAAGAAGGACATCGAGGTGCTCAAGCAAGTCCAGAAGGGCAATGAAGCTGGTGAGGGGTCTGGAGAACAAGTCTTAGGAGGAGTGGATGAAGGAGCTGGGATTGTTCAGCCTGGAAAAGAGGAGGCTCAAGGGTGACCTTATTGCACTCTACAGGAAACTTAGAAATCTCTATTGAGTCTTTGTGTCTTTTAATGCACTAATATCCAGGCTGTGTACCTGTGTATTTTATGCATGCTATCTTGCTTTTGCAGACAGTGAATTTATCACTGGCAATCTAAAGAACCTGTGTACCTGTTGCTCTCATAAATTGCACTTAATTGCATTGTTCTTAACCATGATAGTTCCCATTGGATGTGTCTAGACTGAGGGCATGACACATTATTAGTGAATCCATGACTGTGATAGTTCAGTACTCTGAACCTGACCAGACCCATAATGGTTAATTGGCTACACCCCTTAATGTGACACATGCAGGGACACCTTCCACTAGACCAGGTTGCCCAAAGCCCCACCCAACCTTACCTTGAACACTTCCAGGGATGGGGCATCCACAGCTTCTCTGGGCAACCTGTTCCAGTGCCTCATCAGCCTCTAAGTGAAAATTTTCCTCCTCATCCTAATCTAAATCTACCCTGTTTTACTTCTGTGCTGGGTTTATATGGCAAAGTTTTGGCAGTGTGGGGCTGCAGGAGTGGCTTCTGTGAGAAGAGTCCAGAAGTTGCCTCATGTCAGACCAGAGCCAGTTCCAGATGACTCCAAAAGGGACCTGTTGTTAGCCAGAGCCAACACAATAAGCAATGTCGTTTGCACTTTTATGAGAGCAGATTTAAATAAGGGAAAAATAGACTGCTGCTGAACAGCAGTAAAGAGGGTGAAGAGTGAGAACCAGCCCTGCAGCCCCCAAGTCAGTGCAGAAGGAGGGCAGGAGGTGCCTCAGGCATGCAGCAGCAGTTACCCTGCGGCCTGTGGAGAGGCCCCTGGTGGAGCAGGCTGTCCCCCTGCAGCCCATGGGTCCCACATGGAGCAGATCTCCACACTGCAGCCAGTGGAGGAGCCCCCGGTGGAGCAGGTGGATGTGACCTGGAGGAGGCTGCGGCCCATGGAGAGCCCCCGCAGGAGCAGGCCCCAGGCCGGAGCTGCAGTCTGTGGAGAGGAGCCCACGCAGGAGCAGGGGGCATGGGGGGAGCTGCCGCCCACCCATGGCGGACTTGTGCTGGAGCAGTTTGCTCCTGGGGGATGGATGGACACCATGGTACAGAGCCATGTGGGAGCAGTGCTTGAAGAGCTGCTGCCTGTGGGCAGCTCCTGCAGGCTCAGTTCATGAAGGATGGCATCTCATGGGAGGGACCCCATGTGGAGCAGGGGCAGAGAGTGATCATGAAGGAGTGATTGAGATGAAGCTTTAGGGGCTGACCACAACCCTCATTCATCCTCCTCTGCAACACTTGGGAGAAGGACGTAGAAGAGGGTGGAGGGGGGTGGAAGTTGTTTTCAGTTTGCTTTTAGTTTCTTACTGCTTTACCTTGTTAGTAATAGTCAATAAATTACTTTAATCTCCCTGTGCTGAGTCTGTTTTGCCCATGATGATAACTGCTGAGTGATTTCCCTGTTCTTATCTCAACCCTTGAGCCCTTTTCATTGTATTTTCTCCCCCTTTCCCCTTGAGGAGGGAAAGTGAGAGTGATTGTGATGGAGTTCAGCTGCCTATCTGGATAAAACTGTCACAAATTCAAAACCATTCTTCCTTGTCCTATGCCTACACTCCCTGACATAGTCCCTCTCCTCCTTTCCTGTAGGCCCCCTTTAGGCACTGGAAGTCTGCTATAAGGTGACTCCAGAGCCTTCTCTTCTCCAGGGTGCACAACCCCAACTCCCTAAGCCTGTCTTCATAAGAGAGGTGCTCCAGCCCTTTTGATCATCCTTTGAACCTGCTCCAACAGGTTCATATCCTTATGTTGGGAGCCCCAGAACTAGAGTTCCCTAGGAGAGCTGAATGCAATACTTCAGGACCCAAAAAGGACTAAAACTCAGTATCTTCTTGCTCCTGTCATGGTTTCAGCTGGAATAGAGTTGGTTTTCCTTCTAGTAGTTGATATGGTGCAGTGTTTCAGATTTAGGATGAGAATAATGCTGATAACACACATATGTTTTAGTTGCTGCAGTGAGTGCTCACAGAGAGCCAAGGCCTTTTCAGCTCCTTGTGCTGCCCAGCCAGTGAGGAGGCTAAGGGTGCACCAGGAGCTGGGAGGGGACACAGCCAGGACAGCTGGCCCAGGCTGGCCAAAGGGAGGGATGTTCTATACCACATAACATCATACTGAAAAATTAATATGGAGTTGGGGGGTCAGGGGGCTTGGGAACAGGCTGGGCCTTCATCAGCAGGTGGTTATCAATTGCATTGTGCATCACCTACTTTGTACATTCTGTTATTATTATTAATATTACCATTATCATTATTAGTATTATTTCTCTTCCTTTTCTATCCTATTAAAGTGTCTTTATCTCAACACATGAGTTTTTACTGTTTTTTCCTTCCATTTTTATCCCCCATCCCACTGTGGGTGTGGGGGCCAGGGTGAAATCTACAAACTGCTGTGTGACACTTAGCTGTCTGCCAGGTTAAACCACAACAGCCCCTTACTGGTACTTTTATTTTTAGGTGTCAGAATCAGATAGAGCTACTTTTCATGGAGAAGCATCCTATCTACCCAAGAATTGAGAGGAACTGCAAGTAATTTCTCCCTATAATTTGGCCGCCCAAATTCACACAGAAATCTGCCCATAAAAGAGACTTAAAACCTTTATTTTAAAATACTTCACCTATTTCTTGGGCACAAGGCCAATAAGTGAAATACTGTAAGAAGTAAAACATGTCTGTTTAACAGGAAACTTTTTATACTAAACAATAAAGGATAGTAAGGTTTTGGGGAGAGTTTTGCATTAAAAGTTCACATTAATACTTAAAATCACTCACACTTGCCGGCACACTCAGGTCTTCATTATGTATTATACAACTTTACCATATTGATGTAATGCATGTCACAAGCATATGTTTCAGAGACAGTTTTATGGATGAACCAGCTGGGCAATTGCTGAGGACCCCAGAGGCCAGAAGGAACTTCACGTGGACAAGTTAATTAGCAGTACAGATCATATAATGTATGGGTGGGACCAGGGAGGTGACCATGCATCAGCCTGTCTGGAGCCTTGGTGTATACAAAGACTATTACTATTCTCTTGCCCTCTTCCTCATCCATATTAGAGCAGCTGTGTTGCTACTGTAAACAGAAAAAACATTCAACATAAATTTTACAAACATACTACAATGGTTAGTCTGCTGGAAATAATTAGGACTTGCTGAAAAACAAAAGGAAAGATTGCTAACACACTAATTGCAGATTAGTGCTCTACAGCATCAAAACAGACAGCTGGAAGGCTTTACCAACACTGGTATCATAGTTTGTGACGAACCCTGGATAATTCTGCTTAAAGATTTCACTTGACTAATGAAGGCAATTTTTACAAATATGATTGTATTAGGGATTATACACCATAGTATTTACAATTCAGGAGGATCTATGTATTTCAGAAATATATGCATTTTTATTACAGATTAGTTTTTTTTTCCTCAATCAGAAATATATATAATTTAGTTTACCATGAAGACTGCTACTTCTTTGAAAAGGGTTTTGAAAAGCTGAATAACTAGAGAATGATTCAAAGTCAGTTTATGCATGAAAACATATTCTTTTATGTCCTTTCATATTCTTTTATCTTTTATCAGGACCCAAGAATTAGTGCAAAAAATACACTCTCAAACTCCTTGCACTTTCTTGTTGATCTTGGTGATCCTATTTTTTATAAGTGGTCATGAATGAATGACTTGCAACATATCACAATATAAAATTTTTAAAATTCTTTCACTATAATATACCTGTAGGAATTTTTTCCCAGAATTGTCAAATAATTAATAGTACTTTGGAGCACCATTAAATAAAAGCCAGAAGTAGACCTGTTAACTGATTCTGAAGTTCGAGAACATTTTATAAACTGAGAGTAACAGAAGGCAGAAGACACATGAAGGACTTAATTAAATATCAAATTTGGGACTGACTCAGTCTCTCTCTTAAAAAAAAAATAAATAAATACAGATGCTAAACATGAAAATCCAAATCATTCAACAACCCTGAGGATCTTACTGTGATGTTCACTCCTATCTGACTGATATTTATGCCCTCCATGTTTTTCTTGTCCTTGCAAGAACAACTTTTTAAATACAGAAAAACTCCACCTTCCTAGTTTTGCACAGGTTAAACATGATAATTTAATGTTGTGTCTGACTGATTCATGATGTACCGCCATGTTCAGATGATTTTCCACAGGTGTAGACAAGATGATCCTGTCCACTCCATTTGCATGCACTCCAAATGCATGCATATGATGTTGTGAGCATTCCAGAGGTGGTGTTTCCCAATTAGACATTTCAGAAGAAACTTTTAACAAAAAACATCTGCAAAGACTTTAACAAATACGTTTACTGGGTAGATGGTTTCCAAATAAGATTAAGACCCAGACTATTTCAAAAGCCACACCTGTATTTTAGCCTCTGCAAATATAATTCCTGCTGATAAGAGAAGTCTTTTGCACATGAAAAAGTTGTGCTTTAAATATTCATTAATAGGAAGATTTTATAAAGGTCATGGGTGGAGGGATAGATACACAGGCAGATTTCCTGCACTAAATGTTTGGCATCTTGGAAATTCAATCTGTATATGAAACTTAGAATCAATAATTCATTGGACTACCATGAAGAAAAATGTAAATTTGTATGAAGATAATGTCTATAACATTTTTAGTTTGGGCTTGGTATAGTTTCAGTTAGGATAGAGTTAATTTTCCTCCTACTAGCTTGTAAGGTGCCATGTTTTGGATTAGGATGAAAAGAGTGCTGATAACATGCTGATGTTTTAGTTGTTGCAGAGCAGTGCTTACACCAAGCCGAGGACTTTTCAGCTTCTCACTCAGTCTTGCCAGCGGACAGGCTAGGGATACAACAGGAGCTGGGAGGGGAAAAACCCAGGACAGCTGACCTAAACTGGCCAAAGGGGTATTCCATACCATCTGGGGTCATGCTGAACAATATATATGGGTGGCTAGCTGAGTTGGGGGGGCTGGCTGCTTGGGGATAGGCTGGGCATCGGTCAGCAGGTGACGAGCAATTGCATTGTGCATCACTTGTTCCGTACACATTATTATAATTATAATTATAATTAATATTATATTATTATATAATATACTATATATATAATATATATATTATAATATTATATAATTATATATTTTTTTTCCCTGTTTTAATAAACCGTCTTTATCTCAACCCACAGGCTTCACTTTCCCATTGAAAGAGGAAACAGAAATATGTGAAAGAGAAATATGTGCAAGAGGAACCAGAAATAGCTGAAACAGGAACCAGAAATACTTTAGGTAGTTGTTATCCTGATGGCAAAATATTGACCGATCTGTTTAAATTTCTGTCATGCTTTTTACCTCCTTGAGAATTAAGATATTTGTTTTTCTGCAATGTCTCTGAAACACTTGTTCAGCTGTATGGTGTAGAAGTAATTCTTTTGCCAGAGGACACCATTTGGGGGATAAATATTATGGTCCTACAATTAGAATAGTCCAATGAAGTCACTTAAGTCATCATTTTTCTTAATTTTTATTTTTAGGAAAAAAATTGTAATAATAAATAACATATAATAAACAATAATATATAATAATAATAGACAATAATATATAATATATAATGGATAAATAACATACAATGATGATAATAATAATGAATAATAAATAATGATTAATAAATAATGTATAATCCCTGCCCTGACAACCTGTGTAGCCTTAAAATCTCATCTTTCAAAACATATCAAAGAGTAAGTCTTCAATATCAGTATTATTATCTTGAAAACTGAAAAATTCTCAGACCAGGAAGCAGACATTCATATCCTCCCAGCACTCAACCCACAGGAATCCATCACCAAAGGAGGGGAGGGACATGAGCTGTTCCCAATGTTATTCCCAATGAATTTATGGACTCTGCTTATGGACTCTGAATGGCTTTCTTAGATTAATAAGACTCTTGTGTACCCATAAGTTACCCTAGGGCTTCAATTTAATCTGAGAGCTTGAGATTTGTGACCAACTTCTATATCTGTTCTCAAACTGTGCTCAGTTTGAGAAAGGAGTAGAATTTTCCCATATACTCCAAGGAATGCAAATATACCCATAAAATATATGACAAATGGAAAATAATAAGCTACCTAAACAGAATCTTAGGCAGTAGACAGACAGCAGTGATTTACAGGGGAAATCCCATTTAACATTGATTAAATGAGAAACACTTATGGAAATCATTGAGGTATGTATAGACAATAGAAGCAAACTGCACCACACATGTAACCTTCATCTGCAGTGACACATTTAAAGTGTTCAAAATCACATTAGCTTTTTGTTTGTTTGTTTGTTTTAATTAGTATCATTATTATTGTTTTGCCTGGACTGACAGCTGTGCCTGGTTGGTGAATAGATGAATTGTTGTGATATTCCTTTTCTGTATCTGGATATACTAAGAAAATGAAAGCTAGTTTGGGCACTTCAAAAACAAAGAACTGGCAGAGGAGCTGGCCAAGCCACTGTCCATCATTTATCAGCAGTCCTGGCGATCGGGGGAGGTCCCAGTTGACTGGCGGCTAGCAAATGTGACGCCCATCTACAAGAAGGGCCAGAGGGCAGACCCGGGAAACTACAGGCCTGTCAGTTTGACCTCAGTGCCAGGGAAGCTCATGGAGCAGATCCTCCTGAGAGTCATCACGAGGCACTTGCAGGGCCAGCAGGTGATCAGGCCCAGTCAACATGGGTTTATGAAAGCCAGATCCTGCTTGACGAACCTGATCTCCTTCTATGACAAAGTGACGCGCTGGGTGGACGAGGGAAAGGCTGTGGACGTGGTCTACCTTGACTTCAGCAAGGCTTTTGACACCGTCTCCCACAGCATTCTCCTCAAGAAACTGGCTGCTCTTGGCTTGGACTGGCGCACGCTTCATTGGGTTAGAAACTGGCTGGATAGCTGGGCCCAAAGAGTCGTGGTGAATGGAGCCAAGTCCAGTTGGAGGACAGTCACTAGTGGCATTCCCCAGGGCTCGGTGCTGGGGCCGGTCCTCTTTAATACCTTCATCGATGATCTGGACGAGGGCATTGAGTGCACCCTCAGTAAGTTTGCAGATGACACCAAGTTAGGTGCGTGTGTCGATCTGCTTGAGGGTAGGAAAGCTCTGCAGGAGGATCTGGATAGGCTGCACCGATGGGCTGAGGTCAACTGCATGAAGTTCAACAAGGCCAAGTGCCGGGTCCTGCACCTGGGGCGCAATAACCCCAAGCAGAGCTACAGGCTGGGAGATGAGTGGTTGGAGAGCTGCCAGGCAGAGAAGGACCTGGGAGTATTGGTCGATAGTCGGCTGAATATGAGCCAGCAGTGTGCTCAGGTGGCCAAGAAGGCCAACGGCATCCTGGCTTGTATCAGGAACAGTGTGACCAGCAGGGCAAGGGAGGTGATTGTCCCCCTGTACTCAGCTCTGGTGAGGCCGCACCTCGAGTACTGTGTTCAGTTTTGGGCCCCTCGCTACAAGAAGGACATGGAGGTGCTTGAGCGGGTGCAGAGAAGGGCGACGAAGCTGGTGAGGGGCCTGGAGAACAAGTCCTACGAGGAGCGGCTGAGGGAGCTGGGCTTGTTCAGCCTGGAGAAGAGGAGGCTCAGGGGCGACCTTATCGCTCTCTATAGGTACCTCAAGGGAGGCTGTAGCGAGGTGGGGGTTGGTCTGTTCTCCCACGTGCCTGGTGACAGGACGAGGGGGAATGGGCTTAAGTTGACTCAGGGGAGTTTTAGGTTAGATGTTAGGAAGAACTTCATTACTGAAAGGGTTGTGAGGCATTGGAACAGGCTGCCCAGGGAAGTGGTGGAGTCACCTTCCCTGGAAGTCTTCAAAAGACGTTTAGATGTAGAGCTTAGGGATATGGTTTATTGGGGACTGCTAGTGTTAGGTCAGAGGTTGGACTCGATGATCTTGAGGTCTCTTCCAACCTAGAAATTCTGTGATTCTGTGATTCTGTAAAGCACCCCTTCTTGAAGTGCCAGGTACAGAACTTGCAGTGATAAAAATTGTTTCTCTTATACCTTAGATTTTTAAAGCACTGCAAATTTCTCCATGTTGTATTTCTTATGCCTTTATCAACGTTGCCAGTCCACTGATTATTGCCATATGTTAATGCTGTATGGTTCATCTTAGTATGATTTAGAACAGGCTGATCTTTGCTTTATATCAGGTGTGTGCCTCTACTCTAATTTTTTCAACATCTTTTCCAGTGCCTCGCAAAAATCTGATAGAAGTTGTCACTGGGGTTCATTGCCTTTTACCATCTTTTGTTGTCACATCCTTTCACAGCATGAACTTCCACTTTCTTTGTGGAGTCTTAAGGGAAAGCACATTAGCTGAATAGAGGCTATTCATTGAATATTATTTATCCACCTCTCCTTCTGCACAGGAATCTGACATTTTTATTTCCCTTAGTGGAGGCCCAAGATTGCCACTATGGACAGTACTATGTAACCTACTGAATGCTTCGCATTTCCTCTTTCACTACTATTTTGGAAGCTAAGATCAGAGTGAAACCACACACAAATAATAATGTTGTAAAAGAGCTTATATAGCTATTTCTAAATTTGCTTGTAACTGTTCAGTTCATTGTGGCTTCAATTGCAGTAACATCATCCTTCCTTTTAGAATTATTTTATACCTGCCCTCCTGCCATGGTTTTGACTGCAACAGTGTTAATTTTCTTCACAAAGGCTTCTATTATGCTGCATTTTGGATTTTTGATGAAAATAGTGATAATACCACACAGATGTTCGTAGTTGCTGCAAAGCAGCGCTCACACAGGGCCAAGGCATTTTCAGCTCCTTGTGCTGCCCTACCAGCAAGGAGCCTGGGGGGTGCTCCAGGAAGACCTGGGAGGCGACACAGCCAGGCCAGCTGGCCCAAGCTGGCCAAACGGGTGTCCCACACCATGTGGTGTCACAGTCTGCAATAACAGCTGTGGTAAAGAAGAAAGAAAGGGAGTGGGAGGTGCTTGTTTTCAGAGTGAAGCCATTTGCCTTCCCAAGAAGCCTTTACACATGCTGAGCCCTGCTTTCCTGCAAGTGGCTGAAAACCTTCCTGCCAGTGGGAAGCAGCGAATGAATTTCTTGCTTGCGTTTGCTTGTATGCACAGCTTTTGCTTTACCTAGTGTACTGTCCTCATCTGATCCCATGAGTTCCCACAATTTCACCTCCCCAATTCTCTCCCCCATCCCACCCTGGTAGAGTAAGCAAGTGTCTGAATGGGTCTAGGGCTAAACCACAACACCTCCAGTATGAATATTATTCTTTCATTTTATCATTTTTTTTTTTCATTTTATCATTTTGATAGCTGTTATTTTCCTGACTTGCCCTTTCTAGCTCTCCATGAGCTTCTTTGTCAAATCACCCCAAAAATGTTTCTGCAGATTTCAGCATTATATTAGGGCAGTCAAAGAACAGAAATCCACAGTACTAAGTACAAGGCAAAGTCTGCAGAAAAGATTCTTGCTTTATCAGATAGGCTTAATTTATTCACCCTTATAGCAGCACTGATCAAAATAAGGAGGACATAGGTCAGCTTGTACATTTCTGTCTAGCCATAGCTGAGCAAAAAGTTTTTTGTTTATTTGTTTTTATTATTATTATTTTTAGAGCCTGTTTATCTCTGTCTTATGTCACTTCCTTATATATAGGAATAATAAATACTTAAAATTGGTTTATTACCACAGTTAGGCCAAAGTTGTAAAGGAGAGAGAGGGTTAGCACCTTGAACAGCTCTAGGATGATAATCAGTTACCTTTAAAATCCACTGAATTAGTCAACAGATTTACTGTCAAGAATGAATGAAAACCTGAATTATACCTGTTTGCCAGAAGGCATCTGAACATGTTGACAGTAGAGCTCACTAGGTTCAGTGCCAGCTCACTGGCACATTAAATCAGCTATGCAACTGTCAAGCTTAATTGAATTTATCTATGTGTTTTAGAAATAATGAAGGTGGTCAGAGAAGCATCTGTCTCACTGTGTATAATCTGCCTGAAGAAAGGAAAATGAGGCCATGAAACTCAAACATATTGTCTTCTTCTGAGAAGTAAATGGCCAATTATCAGTCAACTTCTGTTCTAAGAAAGTGACCTCTCTGTCCCAGGCTTTTTTCTTTTCAACAAATACAACTCCAGCCAGAGCTACTGTACTGAAATCAGATAATCAACTTGAATAGCAAAACCAATTAAATGCCATCCATATCTAGAGATTCTTTGAACCTTAAACATAAGACTAAATTTAAGGTGATTATGCAAGTTTTCCTGATGTTATTTCTGCTGAGAAACATGAGATTAAAGCCAGATCTGACTTCATCACCCACCTGTAACTTAAAGGGTATATATAATGTTGTTTAGGTTCATTCAACTACTAATGAAAATACAACCTGATTTCTCATAAATAAAGCACAGATTTGTCACAGTTTTAGCTGATAGTTAAGTTTACTATAAATTCTTCACATTTTAACGTTATATAAAAAATGACAGATTGGCACAGAATTTCATTTTTTCAGGGCAAGGAGGAACAACCATTTTGTTAATGGAATATCTGAAAATATTTAGCTGTGGGAAAAATGTACCTCAACATTTTCTGTGTTCATTTTAAAAGGCTTACAATATATCAAAGGTAAAAATACTAATAATAATTAAAGTAAAACAAAGCAGATTCTGCAACCCTTAAAATTAAACAGTACTTATATAAATTAATCAGTAGACATGCAAAGAGCAACCTTACATGCCCCAACAATTTGCAAAGGTTTTGTTTCTTCCCCCCCGAAGAAAACAAACAAACAAACAAACAAGAAAAAACAGCCACCCTCCCTCCCCCCCCCCCCCAAGAAAAAAAAAAGTAGAAAAGGAGAGAGAGGAAACTGCAGAGCATGTTAATTTCCTAATGTTTCTTTTTCTTGCCGTTGGAAGTATAGCTATTTTAACATGAAAACAAATTAATGAAAAGTAGCAACAACTGACAGAGAAACCAAGGAGAACCTCATGTTATTTTTTAATAGCCTTTCCTTACTAAATTCCAAGTTGAAGAGCAAGAAACAAACAAACAAACAAACAAAACAAAACAAACAAACAAACAAAAAGCTGCTTACATGACTTCAAATCATTTATCCTTAGGGCAGAACCAGATCTATATTCACACTCAGTCTGGTCTGGAAACCAGGGAGCACACTGACAGCCTGACAATTTACAATTTTAGTTATTTCAGGCGCCTTCATTTCGTGTATCAGCTGCTGTATAAATATACTTCAAGTCACGTAAGCAAGTTTAAAAATTCTGCTGACTTTCTAATATATTAGATAGGTTGCTGCTGGCATAAACCTCTGTGAACCTTGGCACATACAAACTAGACTCTGAATGTGCATAGAACTCGCAGACGGATAAAGATTGTGTTTTTACATGACTCAAAAGGCATTTAAAGAGCTTTTGACCACATGAAACTGAGAAAGTCTCACAGTAGACACTGGGAACTTCTCTAAGAACCTCAATAGGCTTTAAATCTGTTACTAGGCAACTAATAGCCAAGTAGAAAAAAATGTTATTTTTCTACTTTTAAATTTCCAGCAAGATTAATAAAAGGTTCAGAAAACAATCACAAGTATTTAACAGTGCTTTCCAGCCATGAATTAGCTTGCTTTATCATTTGATAACATAACAACTTTCACAGTTCCTAGTTTTATGTATGTCCTACAATATCCTGGTTTTGCTTTCTTTAATCACTTTTTTTTTTTTTTTTTCCAGACAGTATGAGATGAGCTTAATTTTAATTATTGAGATGTCCCCTTTTCCCCAGGTATTCTAAGTACTTTATGTAAGCAGGAAAATTATAATTAGCTGCTAGTGAAAATTAATATTATTCTGATCAATTATCAAGGTATTCAGTAGACTATTGTACTAGCTCTTGTCTTCCTGTCATTTAGAAAAGCAGCCTTTCTGCAGGCTTCTGCACTAACATGACAACTGTTTAAAAATAAATAAATAAATAAATATTCTAGAGCAAACACTTAACACCAAAAACTTTATGGCAAAATTCTTCACCTAGTTCATCTTTCCAATAAAATTCAGCCATCCCACTACTACTTTTTTTTTTTTTTTTTTTTTTTTTTTTTTTTTTTTTCCACCATTCCTGTCCTGCATTTACGCCACAAATGCCCAATAGCGCAACTAGTTGACAAGTGAACCACATGCTGCCCAGTACTGGAGACATTCTGCTAAGAGGACTGCATTTAGTGCCCAGTCATAGTATTCAGCTAGTGGGTTTGATTTTCAGCTGTGAGGCCTAAAATTTTTCAGAAGAGAATTAGAATGAGGATACACGTTTTCCTTGTAATTTAGAACAGCCTGTTCTATGGCAGCCCAGTTTACATCAAACAACACACTGCACATTAAGTGGAAAGAAAACTCATAAACCCATTATAAGCACATGTTGGAAGTTATTGGAAAATGTGAGGAGACCTTAAAGGAACTATGTACAGTCTAGCAGAATAAAATTAACTGGGGAATTTCCTATATTTTTAGGTTTTATACCAGTAGCTGACAGACTAGAAAAGTCTCACGCCAACCAGGAAAGCTAGTAAAAGAATAGGACCAATGAAGACTATTAGGAATACAATCTAAGGGACTGTTCCACTATTACCTTCTTAAAAACAGGTTAGTTCATGACATTTACTTTACTACTTTATCTTATTTCTACGAATTCAAAATTCATCATTTTGATATAAATTGTTCTCTCTGTTAATAGAGATTATCTACATAGAAAAAAATATAAATGTCTTAAATCTAAAACTAAAATATAAAATTTAAATCTAAAGTTCAAATTCAGATATTCTATGATTCTATGTTTCTAAATTCTGATATATATATATATGGAGATATTTTTATATTTTTTTTTCTGAGATGGTTAGATCAGTAGTTCACATACCAATCAAGTTAATAGGCACTGCAGGAGCATAAGCAGAATTATTATTATGCAGAAGCATAATAATGCTCTATTTTTCTCTATTACTTTCCTAAACATTCAGCATTTTTCACTGGTGCTAGGTATTACCATTTCCATAGAATATCTTATGTCAATTAATATTCGTGGGTTATGTTCCTTCACTTACAAAATTCGGTGAGATTAGAAGAGATTAGATATCTCTTATTAGAAGAGATTAGAAGAGATTAGATATCTCTTCTACCACAAAAAAGTCACTTCAGATTGACCCACATTTCATTTAAATTACCATTTTAGTGTTCATCCTTTCATTAGTTTCATGTGTTATTCTTTCAGCTCTTCATGTTGGCTTCTGTCTGATATAACTTAATACAGGCAACATATTTGATTGCCTAAAAAACACCTGGAGCGAGTTCTGGGAGCACAGTTCTGGACTCACCAGTACAAGACAGAGATGAAGCTATTGGGAAAAAAAAAAAAAAAAGGAAAAAAAAAAAAAGGCCACAAACATAGTTAATGGACTGGAACATCTCTCCTGTGAGAAAAGATGCAGAGAGTAGGGACTGTTCAGCCTGGGGAAGAGAAGTCTCAGGAGAGATCTCATCAATGAGTACAAATGCCACAAGGCAGGATGCGATGCAAAGAGGTTGGAGGCAGGCTCTGTCCAGTGGTGCTCAGTGACAGGACAACAGGCAATGGACACATATTGAAACACTGAAGGTTCCCTCTGAATATCAGGAAACACTTTTTACAGTGAGGGTGACAGAGCACTGGCATAAGTTTCCCAGAGAGCTTGTGGAGCCTCCCTCCTCGGAGACAAATATTCAAAAGCTGCCTGTATATGGTCCTGCACAACCAGATGTAGGTGGTCCTGTTTGAGTAGGGGAGTAGGACCAGATGACTTCCAGAGATCCCTTCCAACCTCAGTCATTCTAATTCTGTGATATCAACCAAATTTTCTGTATCCATATACTTGGATAGCAAGTGAAGTTCTTTCAAAGAACTTCAACAGGTTTCAGAGGCAAAGTATTTTATTCATTTCAGGCTATTTTACAATAAAGGAAGGATTTTTAAACTAATTTAGGGTCTACAGTTCTTTAAAGTTCTAGAAAATTGTTTTTAAAGATCCACGATAACACATTTTAGAAAGCAACTACTTCATACATTAACACCTTCCCAAAAGAATTCCACAAGTTCTGCAAGCTAGCCAAGTTAATTGGCTAAACAAAAGACTTAATTTTTTCCCCTAAAACATATGATCCTTCTTTTTAAAATACCCTAATAAAAATAATAATGAAAACCTCTATACAGTCCTAAAATCATAACTCATTAAACAGATTAGAAAACAAACCAATTTAAAATTTGCCAACCGACATCCCTTTTTTCTCCTTTTTTTTTTCTCAGTTTTTATTACAGATTATATATACAGACTTGGGACGATTTATAATGATCTAAGATTCCCTTGTATCAGTTCCAGAGTACTAAGTGAATGATTCTCAAGAGGAAGCTTGAATTGAACATCTGCAAACTGCTGCAAAAATAGCATATACTAGAAGAAGCTCTGAGAAATTTAGCTCTGAGGAACTTTAAAAAACACAAATAGTTTGCATGGGTTGTGTGTGGTTTCACCACTTGAGAGAAATGAAGTCTGTATAACTTCTCACAGAGCTTTCAGAAATTCTCCTTTAAGTACATGCTGTCATTTGGAGATGTGGTTATGACTTGCAGTTTCTCATTTCCAAACCCATCTTATGACTTCCCACATCACCTCTCTTAAGAAAATTTTGTGGATGTGCAACTTCTATCACCTTCTCTCTCCATGACAGACAGATTGGCTAGACAGCTCCTTTACAAGCCTGTCACACATGAAGACTAACTAAATAATCAGGTCAATTGTTTATAAGAAAATGCACATTTTCATGAAAAGTTGCCTTCTGCAGTGTGTTGTAATATATCAGCAAACCTGACTGTAAAGCAGTAGCTCCAGTTCTAGGCTACTGATCAATACAAGACTGTTCTTTGCTTGTAGATAGAAACCAAATTAGAAAAAGGTCATTTGATTTTGTTTGTGTCATATTTTGTATGAATGCAGAATTACTAACTCCCTTGAGAAAAAGCAAAATAATCTTGACTGTATGTTTAAGTTCACAGCCTAGATCAGCCAAACCCACCAAATTTCATGCAGCGAAAATGCTCTTATTTCCACACTGAATACTAGGTAAAAGAAATGTGAAGGCACAAAACTCATGTGTGCACAGAGTTAACTCTGCAAGCATTCAATTAAAAGTGTCAGAGCTCCTGATAAATTTTAGCCAACTAAGTATTTATTTCAACCTCACAAAAGTATTGTTCTGTCACAGGCACCTCAACAGATTTATGCCCTTTTCCCTTCTTACACACTAATTCTCTGGTAAAACAGTGAACAGGAATTTTAGTATTTTGCCTCTCACTCCAGTGTTCAAGGTACTTCAAGCACAGCATTGCTAGCTGGCTGAGTAAAGGAATTGGCCCACTCTGCTCTGCACTGGTGCAGCCTCACCTTGAGCACTGTGCAGTTTTGGGCAGCACAGTATAAGACAGACATAAAACTATTAGAGAGTGTCCAAAGGAGGGCTGCAAAGTTGGTGAAGGGTCTAGAAGAGGAGATATATAAGGAACAGTTGAGGTCCCTTGATTCGCTCAGCCTATGGAAGAGGAGAATGAGGGGAGGCCTCATAGTGGCCTACAACTTCCACAGGAGGGGAGCAAAGAGACAAGGTGCTATCTCTGATTTCTAGGGACAGCTTGGAGCGGCAACAAGGGAGGGTCAGATTGGGGTTATGAAAAGGTTCTTCACCAAGACAGTGAAGAGGCACTGGGACAGGCTCCCCAGGGCAGTGGTCACAGCACTGAGCCTGCCTGAAGAAGTGTTTGGACAACACTCTCAGACATAGGGTCTGATTTTGGGGTGGTCCTGTGTGGACCTAGTAGTTGGACTTGGTCCTTCTGGGTCCATTCCAGCTCAGGATATTATATGATTCTATCATTCTACTAGACCAGACTTCGAATACAAAGGACTCAACAATGTCCTTTGAAAATATTACAATATTCAAAGGGTCATAATGTCTCACATTTTCACCAGATTTTGAAAGAAAGACATGAATATGAAACAGAGAAGTAGGATGGAAGGAGCAATTGTGCAAAAATAAATAAATAAAATAATTATTTATTTAAGGAATCCCCAGCCCAAACAGCCACAGCTGTAGAAAATGGATCACATGGTTGACAGTGACCATATTTCAACAATATGAGGGGAATTACAGGTATTTTACCAGTTAAGTCAGAATAAAGTGATTGGAAAGTAGTATAAAAAGTCTGGATTTCTAAACACTATGGAACAATTTCTATAGAAAGGTATTGATGAAGAAACTGATATCACTTGCATCTGTACTGGCCTCTCTCTAAGTATTCATGGTATTTATTCCAGGGATGAGGATGAGATTGCATAGGTATTCCAAATAAGTGAAATAAGTGATGTATAATCTGTCCCATTTGCAATAGCAATAAATAAATAAATAATTATCCCAACCACTGCAAGCACCTAAATGCTGATGACAAAGAGGGGTCTAAATCTTAGTTGTATTAATACAAGATAAATATCTAAATGTAATAGAAGTCGCAGTCTTAATGCAAGCATTTATGTTTGCAGAGAGTAAATGTTAAATGTTATCTTACTTAACTTTATTTTCTTTTAAATATAAGGATAAGATGGTGTAAAATCATCTTTTATACTACTTTATGTGATATTAATGTTTCAGACATCAGTCTGGGAGATCCATTCACTGCTACCACTTTCTTTATCTTTTGATTATGAAATATGCAATAAATTAAACTCATTTTTGAATGACCCCTTATTTTCTACAGATGCAATTTAACACAGTCTAACAAATTTCATTCCACATTTTGCATAGCACAGTATTTAAAACAGACAACCCCAGTTTTTATATATAACATAGAATCATAGAGTCATAAAATCATTAAGATTGGAAAAGACCTCCAAGATCAACTGATCCAACCATCCCCCTACCACCACACTAGGATGGATAACAACACGGACTTTTCCCAAACGATATTTACTGAAGTAAAAATTTAATGTCAGAATTTTCTCATTTGGGTTTATTTTGTATGTGTGTGTGTAGGGAAATAGGGATTTTTAAAAAATTTTTTTAGAGGTTTTTGGTTTTTACCTAATAGAATTACAGTAACAGTATTGAAAATGTCATAATAATAATTATATGTGGGGGATAAAAATTCACTGTGGAAAAGTAGGTTAAATAATCTACTAGTGTAAAGTATAAACCCAACCTCACATAAATTAAAACCACCTTTAAACAGAGAAAAGAAAAAAGAAGAAAAAATGAGGGGGGAGGAGGGGAGGAGGCAATAAAATAAAAAATAAAATAAAATAAAATAAAATAAAATAAAATAAAATAAAATAAAATAAAATAAAATAAAATAAAATAAAATAAAATAAAATAAATAAAAGAGAGAGATAAATAACAAAAGGATGGTTTTCCTTAACAAAAGAACAGTTTTCTTTTGACAAATGGCATTGAACAATAAAGGTCAAACTTTCAAAAGTAATAAGGTTTTTGCTTGAAATATGTCCTTTCCTGCAGATCCAATTTCCTTCACATCAGTTTCTTTATTAGAGTATTTGCTGCACAGTTCTGCAGTACCTTCCTATTCTAAACCTGGATAATCTTATTTAATACACCACATATGTTAACAGGGAATGAAAGATGATCTTTTAATGGCAACAACTACAACAACATTAAAAAGAATGGCAGGTTTAAAAGTAACTTTCAGGTCCTTTAAGAAAGAAGTTTCAAAAAATAAAATAAAATAAAACAAAAATCCTTAAATCCTTCATGTAAAACTGGGCATGAGCAAAAGTCAGAAAAGCATGGGTCCATATCCAAATTGCTTTGAGGTTCAGCAGCAGTCAGTTCACATCTGCTTTGAAAGTGTCAACAGCATTGTTACTCAGCTGGGGATAACTTTCTGTTCTTAAAGGTGGTTCAAAGCAGAAAGATATGAAGTAATCACAAAAGCAGGGGATGTTTAAAGAGCAATAACCAGAAAGTTGGACCACCTCTACCTTCTTGTTAAATACCCCAAACTCATTTTCCCCCAAATGAGACATTTACAAGTCAAGGAATAGAAGATACTCTAGGAAATTAACCTAAGGCAAAACTGAATTATTTCCTGTTATTTCAAGTGAATATAAGATTTTGGCCTTTCTTGCAGTGTTTTTGCTTGTAGCAAAATTGGGATGTAATTACATGATGAACATGCAGACATATTCAAAATTGATTACTCTTCTCCTGACAAGGTGATAAAAGGAGATGTTTCAAATCTCTGGGTTAAATATACATCCCTGAGGCTTAGAACAGAAAAGGTGGCACCAGCCAGCCCTTAGAGCACCAGACTGTCCTCCCCTTGTTCTTCTGGTGGTACAGAGAGCATTAGAATTTTACAGTAAATTAACCCCTCCTTTGTAGGTCCAAAAGAGCTTATATTTAAAGGATTTGCCTGTCATAAAATCATAACATGAGAAGTATTTAATTATTCAGCTATGTCATTTCTATAATACCATAAGAATTTACATCTCCGTAGCAAATTCCCATGCCGCTGGAGCTCCCCTTTCACAGATGAACAATTAGCATTGAGGAAGCTGTATGTCCCTCCAGATGTGTTAGGAAAACAGCAGAAAATATACCCTTGTCTGTGACCTTCAGGGGCTTGCTTGGCTAGCATCTAACAGACATGATAAAGTATTCACTCAACTTCCTCTGTTTTGAACAGCAGAAAGGGATGCACGAGTGGACGAAGACCACTTTGCTTATCACAGAGATTATTGTACAAAGAAGAGATATGCTGAAAGTGTTTCTTTCCAAAGTTGATAATAAGCACTATTTTCTGTAAAACAGAATAGGACTTCAAATAACTACTGAGAAAGATCATGCTGTGTTTCACAGAGAAAGCGTGTTCATAGGGAGAATAGATAAGTGAGTGCACCCTGCATGATTCAGCATCTTTCCTTTTGAGGGTTAACTGGGAAATTAATTTGCATAGAGTTCCTTCTCCAGCTGTTAAAAAACACGTTTTGAAATATTCTTCCCTATGCCACCAAAGGATCAAGACTCTCCAAATATATTTAATAGTATTTTTTCTCTGATGCCAATGCCTGCTGCAGAAATTGTTTGAAACCAATCATAAAGGCTGTTTGAGTTTCACTCATGAAACTCAAAACCAGCTAAGCATAGCCATAAGATTCTCCCATTAAATGTAGTAACCTCTATACCCTGTAGCAGTTTAAGCCAAAGGCCGAAAGTCTTTAACCTAAGTCTCCCTAGTGCAACACACAGCTTCTTTTAACTGCTAAAGAGAGAGAAGGCCCAAAAGTACAGGAAATAATAAAGGAAACCAGTGTAACTACTCACATGAGTAGAAAGAGTGAATGGAAGTAGTCTATATACACAGTTATTGTCCTCAGAAGACAAATATTACTAATTTATTCTGACAAGAAAGAACTGAGCTGATTTTCTTATGCTGAATAAGAGTATTCATGAGCAGATCTTCACAAATGATGAGCAAAGAAAAATGTTATAAATATGTCAGTTAGCTTTTTAGAACCACACCAAAATTGCTATTTCCCAATATTTTTATTTTTATTTTTCAATAAGAATGATACAGTATGTGGTAGCATAACAGCATAACTAGACCAACCACCATTCAAAACCTCATCTGAAATTTCTTAACATTAATAAAGTCACAAATGGCATGTAAAATCATGGAAACTATTCAGATATGCTTGTAATTGGTTACAAACATATCTGCAGTTAAATTAGGATCTACAGATCTGCCTGTTGAAAGAAATGTGGCAGTCAGTTCACTTTTCTCCTCATTTCTCTTTACCTTTAAGAAAACAAAGTTTTGTATCTAGCTGTGCAGTCCCAAGAACAATATAGGATACAGGATCAATATAGTTACTTTTATTTTTTTATTTTTATTATTTTTTTTTTTTTTTTACAGCTTGCCTAGCGTACAATGGAACAGGGTATTTTTCCAGATGCAGATCAAGCATGTGGTGTTTGTACACACTATTTAACTCATTTCATTTTTATAAAAGTTATCAAAATTTTGAATTACAAGGAAACATACAAAAGCAACGGCAGCAAACAAAAAGAAGAATTATTATTATTAATAATAATAATTACAACCACGAGGTAAACAAATAGCCAAAACCCAGGAGATACAATAGCAGAAGTGTATGTGAATAGTTTGGTTTTGCCTTTCTGAACCTGGACAGAAATTAGAGTACAGCCTGGCTCAACAACAGCCAAACAATCCTCCTAACAGCAAGAGGCATGTTGTAAAAGAGGACTTTATGTTATGCAAAAGCCAGGTTTTTCAGCAAAACAGCTTTTAAACAAGAGCAAATGCTGGAGAGAATTCCAAAGTATCTTTTCTCTACTAGTCTGAACAACTTTAAAAAATATTAAGACAGTTTTAATTTAAAATAGCAATATGCATTTTCCAACAAAATCTTTATATATATATATATATATATATATATATATATATATATATATATATATAACAGGGGAAATGAAATAAAGTCACTCACCTTCCTGATTTTCTATGAGGGATACACATGCACTCTAGGTAAAATGACCAAGCAAGATTACAGACAAGTATACCACATTAAAATACACTGATGGCTACAGAACACGGTTACAGTTTTCCCATTCTATGCATAAAATACATCAGAAAATTAATTACAAAGCAGCACTCAGAAACAACTTATAGTCTTCTTAAAACATGTCCTTAGAGCTAGTTAATAATGTGACATCCTGCCAGCCTCTCCAGTGGTATTAAAGCAGTGGAAACAATGAGTGGTCTTTGAAGATTTGGCCCAGAAGTTCTACAGTAATACCTCCATTGAAAAACTTCCTATTAAAATATGCTCTGCCATACATCGCACGTTAACCCTGCAACTGAGTTGAGAAAACTTCTGCTTGCAAAGAAGTGTGATGTTTCTCTTCCCTGGGCAAATCTTATATTAATGTGTGGTTGATAACATTCACTTTATCAGTTTTCCTGAGCTAAAGTACAAATCACAGAATCACGGACTTGAAGGGGTTGGATGGGACCTTGAAAGATCATCAGGTTCAACCCCCCTGCCAAAGCAGGTTCATTAGAGCAGGCTGCCCAGGTAGGCATCCAGACGGGACTTGAATATGTCCAGAGAAGTTCTTTCACATGTTGGTGCGGAACTTCCTGTGCTCCACCTTGTGGCCATTACCCCTTGTTCTGTCCCCACAAACCACTGACAAGAGGTTGGCCAAATCCCTTTGTCTACCACACCTCAGATATTCATACACATTGAGGAGATCCCCTCTCAGTCTTCTTTTCTCCAGGCTGAACAGACCCAGGTCTCTCAGCCTTTCCTCATAGGAAAGATGCTCCAGGGCCCGTATAATCTTTGTGGCCCTCTGCTGGACTCTTTCCAGATATACTTGTTTACTATTGGTTATTGTGAGTTTAGCCAGTGGGAGATGGGGGGGAAGTGAGGGGGAGGGGAGGAAGAGGGGAATGGAGAGGAAATGAACACTTGTTTCTCTCAAATTCCAAGAGAAAATAATTTGCTAATTTTCTCTTAGAGGACAAATAATGACATTCCAGGTAACTTTACTGCACAAATATTACTGAAAGCAACAATCAGTGGTAAAAACACTGTCATTGAGATTGACTTTTTAAATAAATAGCTTGCATAGATGGTGATAAAAAATAGCATTTTTAATGATTTACAATGGGCATAGGTTCTAAAGATACTTTAAAAGACACTTTATATTCTAAGGACACTAGACAAGTTCACAATACAATGGCAGACAAGAATCATTTCTGGACCAGAAGAGCAGCTCCTACTTACTGAAATTCTAATATCAACTATTTTTAGGCAAAAAAAAGATAGCTACAGACAAGGTAAAATACTGGTGGTGTATCTCTCTACCCTTCAGTTACACTCATTTGAAGTACCAGTTTTAATTGTTCTTCTAAATTTTACTTCCATATTCCTTTCTGACCGTTACACTTTTAATAATTTCTTTAGCATTGGCTGAAACCACTCAATATCCACACTGGGATTATGAAGTTTATGATAAAGAAGTAATGGTAGAGACAATTTCTCTGCATGCCTGTAGGACAGTCTGAAAGCGCACACAAACCAAAGAAATCAGTCTTCCTGCACAGTTGTTTATGTTTTCCAGAAACAGCAGCAGACACATGCTATCTTTTTTTAATGACGGTGAATAAAATTGAAAATGAATAGTCAGCACTGAAACAACCATGCAAGTGGGCTCAAATGTCAGGCAGAGATTTACAAGCAGGACTGCAGCCACTGTATAAACTCCTAATCTAGGTATTGAGCTACTAAAGAAGCTTTCTATGGTGGAATGTGCAGGCAGGATAGGAGAGAGATTTAGAATATCAAGAGATTCGGACAGCTGAGATTATAGTATAGAAAAGTGAGATATCTTTCTTTCTGTTCTCTTCTTTTCTGCCAAGAATGCATAAACTTTACTAACATTGGGATTATTCCATTTAGATTATTGCTTGCGTCAGGTTAATGTAGTGTAGAGCCTGCAAGCCAAATCCTTTCAGGTAGATTTCATACTATGTTTAATTATATTTGACAGTAATATACAAGCGTGAAGCTTGCATTATATTTGGAGTAATAATAGTATGACATAGAAAAAAATGATTTGAAGGAGGTATTTTTAATTGTGATCCTCAATATGAAATGTAAAAGTAAAGACATACAAAAAAAAGATGAAAAACTTTAGATTCCAAGACAAGCAAATAATCCAAACAACTAAAACACAGACACCCCCACTAAATTTCAGCATAACAGAGATTTTGAATTATGAACCTCACATGGGACTGGCAGAGTAATTTGTTAGAAACTTAAGACTGGCAGTTACATCTGTGTTTTTTCCTGCTGGAATTGTTCTTGCAAAAATTTATGAGATATGAGCATTCTTCCTTCACTTATTCATAAAAACAAAACACCACAAATTTCATAGATGTACAGGCAAACCTGTTTGGGATTTACTTAAGGTATAGTGGTTTTTTTTATCATTTTTTTTCTTCCTTTTTTTTTTTTTTTTTTTTTTCTTGAATATTTGTTCTTTAAAATTTAAGATAATATCAACTTTCAAAAATTCTAATGTTTCACTTAAATGAGTTTACTCTTTGGTGATTCTAGATTTTTCATAAACAAGTGTTGTGCACTCTCTGTGATAATCATATTAGAATATTCGTACACAGATCAGTCAGGCAAAACCAGTATTGCCATAGGAAATGTTTTCTGGTTATAATTATGCTAATTTAAACTTGGTCCATCAGGAATGAAGATGGTTGCCTGGAGGATTTTTCATAGTTTTTTTTCCCCTTCAGTTGGGAAGAAAAAAAAAAAAAGCTTTTATTCTCCAGATAGAGAATGTGGCTTTCTTTTCTAGATAGATAACTAGTCTTGATTGTGGTGAAATTTTCTAATAGTACTCTGCCTCCACCACAGCCAAAGCAATCACTTAGGGGAGAGTATACAAACAAAGCAAATATAAGCTTATTTGAAACTCAGATAAGTCCTTGATCAGAAGGAATATCTTCATATTTAATAGCAATCCAAATGTTTTCTTCTATTAATCCACATAACTTTTAATTTTTACCTTTCTATTCTTTAATTATGTACATCCTGAAGAAAAGTGCCTTTTCGTCCCTTCCCTCCTCCTCCTGCCTTCCTTCCCCCCTGCTTTTAATTTATCAAATACCATTATAACTTGATGATTCCCCAGTTCTTGGACTGGAAAAAATAATAACCACCTATTCTTTATTCATGGGCTATCCATGCCATTCATAATTTCATGAGCTTCAGCAGCCTTTCAGACAAATGAGCTAAGCTAAGATAAAACCTACAACTCCCCATGTCCCTCCCACCAACAAACAAATAAATAAATAAATGGTTACCATTCCCTTCAGTAGCAATTGATCAGTACAAATAGTGTATTTTTTTAAATTGCTCAAACTGTGATTGGTCATTTTGCTATATCTGAAAACCTCATTTGACTGTTTTATTGCAGAGCATTTAATTCTCCTTGAGAAGAATAAAATCAAAAGCTGTAATGCTTAAGCCAAAATCTCTCATCAGGCAGGACCCAGCATCACAAACCAATTCATGTGAGCAGAATAACCAAAAGGCCTGCTCCCTTAAAATATTCCATTATTGAGTGATTTGATGTGTATGTTTCACTTCATTTTATAATTACAACAGCAAAGAGCAAAAGATTTAAAACAGTCTCACCATCATCAGAGGTTCCTTACTCCTCATGCAGTTTCTTCTGCATCTGTATTTTAAACCGCAGAAGTCCAGGTCTGGAAAAGTTTCTGCCCCTTCAGATGTGACTTACTCTTTTCTTACTCCAGCTCTCTTTCTTCTTTATTTTTCCTTACGTAACCAATCTTGTTCCTTGTAATTGTTAGAAACAAAACTGAAAGGACATGAGCTGTCCTGAATTTCTCCACTTTTTTTCTCCATGTGTACTTGGCTCTGTGTAACCTTTCCCCAGTAACCATCAGAGAAAACACTAACAGAAAACTGGTCCCTCTGACTGCATGGAAAGCTAGGAAGAACTAAGGTGGACACACGCCTCAAACAGAAAGTGCTAAAGAATTGGAAAGGGACATATTTATGTACATCACATCTCTCAATTAGGTATACAAGAAGGGAGAGGTCAGAAGTCAAAAGAAGGAGGATAGACACTGAATAAAGGCAGTCACCCTTCTTAGAGGTTCCCTTTCAAATTTTGCCTTTGGGTGAGGAAAAAATAAAGTCAGAATGAAGATAATGAGCTAGCTCACTGAAAATCTTTTCTACTGCACTTTAAGGCATGTCTATTTAAGAAATTATATATTAGCTTCAGTAGCACTTAGGAGAATTGTGCCAGGTATTTTAAACTTTTGGTCATTCTCAAAAGTATGGGACGGGAGAGTAGCATATTTCAGATCACCTTATATCACCACAAGAGCTATTCTTTTCATGACTACATGTGCCTACAAAACCAAATTATCAGCAATGTATATCTAACCACAGTCTAACACACATTCTTTATACAAACAGGATTATTTAGAAATCACTTGCACACTGAATAGTGTAAGAAACAAAAGTTGATACACAGACAAATATAGGATTTCCACAAGGCTATAAGCTTGTCGCACTCTTATTTATTCGTGATATGAGGAAAGTAGGTATATAAGAACGCTGGATATAGTTTTGAATGAATATATTACTAAGGTGTTAGCAATAAGAATTAGCAGATGCCCTAGACTTATTGAGAACAATCTATGTATTTGCTTGGACAACCAGAGTGGTCAGGCAAAACAAAGATATAGAGGCAAACCCTAGAAGAATAGTTTGCAACAGTTGGCCAACTGAAAGTGCACAAGTGACTTCCAAGCTGGGACTACAGATTGCACTGTAGTGTGTTCCTCATCTCAGAAAAACATAGCTACAGTAGGAGGACACAAGAACATAATGAATGCAACAGGAGCACTTACAGATAATTTCCAGTGGCTTCTGCCAGTTCCAAGAAAACAGAGTTTAAGTTATGTGCTTGCAATCCTAACTCTTCATTTCCTCATCAAGCATTTGCTGAACTCATTATCCTGGGAGATCACATGGTGTTAACCCATAGCCTTTAGCATTTTCATTTATGCAAAGTAGGAATTAAATTTACAGGTATTAAGTGCAAATGTACAAAAATATACTTCTTCAACATGAACCAAATATCTTTTCAGGGCAATTTTTTGCTCTATAGAGAACAGGGTGTCAAGACATGAAAGGCAGAACTGAACTGGAATGAACTAGAATACATATAGTTGTTCAAGTAAACAGTTAAGCAATGGACTTTAGGAAAAACAAAGTAACTTATCCCTTTTAATAAATTTGTTGTTTCTTCTTTATAAGTATTAAAATTGTTTATTTTTTGATTTTAAAGTTATTGTGTATTTCCAAATGCAAGAATGCACCTTTGGGGCAAATCAGTTGAAATTGTTTGAACTATCAATGGAAATAAGTGATTTTTAAAAGGTTTTAATATACAAAAGAACTATCATAAGCCAGTGTCTTATATCTTAGTCTTTCTAGATGCGGTATCGAGGAAGACATATGGAGGTAGAAAACAGAAGAAATGCCTCAAAAGAAGGGATGTGTAAATGATTGACTATGAAATGTTGCTGTATAAACCACGCTTTTATGTAAGTCTCATTATATACAGGCATTAAGAAAACTCCCCTATGTTTTCCATTGTGCCTATATGGTCTAAACTGATCATGCCTGTGGTCACTATTATTCAGTGGTATGTCCCTTTTGAGAGTAGTCTGTCACTCACTTCACATATTACTTTACTCATTTAAAATATCTTTCCATATCAACAGCAATTTTGTTCCCACTCAGTAAATGCAAACTCAGTGTGAGATTTTTTTGTAATTTTTGGTTTAGATAGTCTTATCATTTTTAATGAAAAATCTTATTCTCTGCCTGGAAATTTCACTACTTAAGGAAAAAACTGAAGCCGATGAGTGATCATGACATCTTGTCCTTTTACTTATTTGGAGAAGAACACTCATCATCCAGCCACAGGGCTGAATACTGTTTTCCGTAGTGAGACAAATACTTTGCCAACAAATACTTCTCTAGGTTCACTAAGAATTATATGCCCTTTGAGACTTTAATTCCTCTAATTTTTCTGTGCTAGAGATGGTTCATGCAGAAGTTTTGAAGACAAGAATCTCTCACTTTGCACTTTATATTTTTATTTAAATTGACATGATATGATTTGTAAATAAATAGAAATATGTTGTTTTCTGCATTCCCTTTACTTACATTTGGACTTGCCCCAAATTTGGAGGGCTTTAGTAGCTCTTTTTAACATACCTTTGGAAGTAAAGATGATTAACTTACACACATTAACCCAGCTAGAAAACACACAAATATAGATGTTAGTGGGCATTTTGGCAAAAATGTAAAACCAACTATAGAAGAAAGAAGGATGAAGCTTTATTTGTTGGTCTTTATCTTAAACAAAAGAGAAAAAAACAAAACAAAACAAAACAAAACAAAACAAAAAAAAGGCAAAAAAAAAAAAAAAACACACACCCTTACAGTATTTAGTTTTGATTTTTTTTTTTCTTGAAGAATGTGAGATCTTTTGTCCAATGTTTGTCTTTTTTAAGATATCATGATATCAGCTCTTTTATTTCAATTTCTTAAGTATATTGAATGGATACTGAATAGATGTTAGAACTGCTTGGAGAGTTTTGCAAATAAATGTGAAAAAAAAGTCCTCTAGTCCAGTGCCCTCATAACAGATCTAGTTCATCTGCTTGTTGGTATGAAAGGCATGCCATCTAAATCTTCCTTAAAGTAGTGTCTGTTTTTAATCCATATTTTGGTCTATATACATAGAATATAAAATTCTACAAAGGTATCTCTTTTTATGCAGACAAAAATCATACTGATCCTACAAAGAATGCATTTACCATAGTGGAGCGAGATAGACAGAAAAATGTGGGAATTATACACGCCAACAGAATTCGCTGGTAAGATATGGGAAAACAATGCTAAATTTCTTCCCCTGAATGGAAGGTGAGAATCACAGTCAAGATAATTTTCACAGCTCCTATAAATAAAGTCTGAGAGAGCTGGGAGTATTTAGCCCGAAGAAGAGAAGGCTCAGAGGAGACCCCATTGCACCTTTTCAATACTTAAAGGGGGCTTATAAAACAGACGGAGAGCAACTTTTTGCTCAGGTGGATCGTGACATGATGAAACCGGGGGTGGGAGGGGAGGTGGGATGGTTTTAAACTAAAAGAAGGAAGATTTAGACTAGATATAAGGAAGAAATTCTTTACTTAAAGGGTGGTGAGACACTGGAACATATTGCCTGGAGAGATGGATTCCTGGAAGTGTTCAAGACCAGGTGGCTTTGAGCTACCTGGTCTAGTGCAAGGTGTCCCTACTCAGGATAGGGGAGTTGGATCTATGTGGTCTTTCAGGTTCCTTCCAACCCAAACCATTCTATTATTCCATGATCAGAAAACACGGTTTTCCAGTGAGTGTCACCACGCACTGGAACAGGTTGCCCAGAGAATTTGTGCAGTCCCCCTCCTTGGAGATCTTCAGAAACTGTCTAGACATGGACCTTGGCAACTTGCTCTCAGTGACCCAATGTCAATCATTCATTGTGTCTCTGATCCTACTACAAGGTAATGGTTCAGCCAATTCAAAGCAATCACATTCAAACAAAAAAAAGTATATGGACTCAGTGTTCTGCAGATAAGGTATACCAAACTTATCCTAACACTAAGCTTAAGTATGATCATATCAGTTTCTGAATCCCAACTGAAAAATTCCAACCCATCAATCTAAATGTTTTTAGGAAGCTAACTGAATACCAACATTTTCTGGAGAAAATAAATAAATAAACATACAAATAAATAAATAAAATAAAAAAATAAAATATTTTCAACTGAGCCCTGCAGGAAATAAAAATAATGTTCAGGATGTTATCTGTGTATTAATGTAGACCTTGTATTAGGCTACAAAGACCTCTTTTGAAGCATCATACTGTGCAAAAACATGTTAAGAAGTGCAAGAGAAGCTTGTTCCACCATAGATGCATTTTTTTTGTACTGGGATGGGAAAAATGTTTTATGAAAGTATCTAATTCTCAGCAGCTAAACAAATAAAAAGTCTTTGACAAGTGAGTTTATAAGGTAACAGGATGAACAGATAGGTTGATGTTTTTAGGATAACTTTCAAGATGCACACCTTTGCCTGCTGGCACCACTTCAGGAGAAAGTCTTTTTCTTTCTCTGTCACTTTCAGACACAATATAATCTTCTGATATTTACTTATGGTTGCCAGTTGGTTCCACCACTTAGAGTGGGTCTCTTGGTTATAAAACCTCCAACTTTGCTATCTGTATTGATTTCAAAATAACAAAATTATTTGATACCTATCTGTGCTTTCACTCCTTGGACTTTTCATTAAAGCAAGTTACCTAAAAATGTCTCAGAAATAAATCATACTTATTAATTTCCATAAAATTACAAAACAAGTTGAGCCAAGGACAAAATGACTACCTGGCCAGAATGCATAGGTTTGTTCATTATTTAACTTTCTAACACTAGCTTCTGCGAACTCCCCTTGGTCCTGTCCTACTGAGGTAAAAATATCTTGCAGCACAAATTTTGACTGTGTGCATAAAAGCTCCCTGGCAGCTTTCAGTGATGCCAAAAATATCCTTTACTTAGGCTAGGAGGTAGGAGGGAGGATAACAGTCAGCTTCTGGCTTGGTGTTCCCTTTTATCTTTGCCCTCTACAACTGCAAAACAGCAACAGAATGAAGCCATTGTTTCTCCACAGCTACCAAGCTGGCTGTGGTGCTTGAGCTCAGGGAAATTCAACCTTATTGGCTTGGCTTTGTTGTTGTTGCTATTGTTGTTGTTGTTTTGGCAGCCCCCTCAAAGGTAATTACATAACAAATAGGTTATTCATATCACTAAGCACCAGGCTTTTAAGAAGCAGAGGTATTTCCTAGTTCACACACACACACACAAAATGGCAAGTAAACATTTGCAATTTGTTGCTATTCCATGCTTTGAAATCCTTAAATTATGCAACACTAGTCATTTTGTGAACATTTACATTTTTCCAGGATAAATTCTCCTGCACTGGTGAGAAGTACTGACTATGTAAGGATGAGTCAGGAGAGTAAAAATGTATTTAGCTACCATCCAGCAAAGCAGGTCAAAGCTCCAACTATATCCACTGGAAAAACACCTATGACCATATATTAATTTTGGTATTGCAAAAAAATTAAGGTACAATCCAAAGTAAGTCACAAAACTTATGAATTCCATTTATGGTCCTACCACACTAGCATTGCAATTTTGAATAAAATAAATAATTTTATTATTTTATTATTTATTTGTTCACATTTAACAGAACATTTCCACAGGTCCATATTCCATCCTTGCATGAGAAATGAATTATGATATACACCTGGAAGGAACACCAGTAAAGGAAAGACTAAGAGATAAGTCAGAGCTTCACAGTTTATCCACAGTTTATCCAGTAGTTTATTTTACTTAATCTGGCCCTGAGAAAGTCACTATTTTCATACCTGATATTTTCAGGCAACTGTATAAAACTCTTCAGCAGATACCTCATCATATCTATACAAACCAATTATAAGTTGTAAGTAATAATAACCAATTATAGCAGTTGAATCATACCCCAACAGACAACAACATTCACATGTTAAAATAGGTTAGAATGGCCCCTGGTGTATTAAATTAACCATAAATCATATCCTTTCAAATGTTGTGTACAGTTATATCTTATAACTCATCAATATTGATTTAAAGTGATAACAATATTTAATTGCACTGTTTAAGTGAGCATCATTCAAAATAAAGAAATAATTATGTATTACTTTAAACCCGTACTGATAATTACAACGTATCACACAATAATGAAAGTCTGCAAGTACAAAATCTAATGTATTTTACATACTACACAAAATAAGTTCTTCAGGTCAAAGTACCACCTCAGACATCTTTATTTAATTTTATGTAAAGGCAATTGCAAAATCAATTTACAATCAGTCTGAAAAAACGACCTTAGAGTTAGTCCTGTAATAAAATGTTGGGTACTCGTCCACCTCTGGCTCTTTACTTTCATGAAGTTATGTCATGGATGGAACGCATTTATTCTTGATTAAAAGGTGGTTTGCTTAAGCACAACTCTGTCTTCATAACTAGGACAGAAGGACACAAGGACAGAAACTGCTGTCACCTAACAAATGACATCCTTTCAGATTTCACTCAAAATCATATAATATTTTTTGTTCTGTGCTGGGATTTGTTATACCATTGATGGAAATGGACAAGAAATGCAACATCAGAGCCATTCAACTCTGTACATGCCTGCTGGTAACTGACAAGCCAAATTAAATGGCTAGGAAGAGAGATCTTAAATTCCTCTAAGCCATTTTTTTTTCTTTCCTTCAAATAGGATATTCATTTCACTAGTGTCATTATGTCATAATGACATATTTATTATGTCATAATGACACTAGTGTCTTTATGTCATAATAAATCTGTGATATCTTATGAATTTCAATGTTGCAGTCTGAAAAATGTATTTCTGGTTTTATTTCTATGAGTTTTATTTGCATCAGCAAATCAGCAGAATTTTGGTCTTGTCTTCCCTGTTTCTTTTTCACTGCAGGGATTATGTGTTAGTGAGCCACTTCTGTCACGTTTTGTTTTCTAGACCCTGACATTACTTTCAGTCCAATAGAGTAAAATTCACTTACATCTGTAAAGAGTTAAAGGCCTTATCCTCTAGTTAAGAGATGCTATGTATATGATTTAGCCCTTATATTACTTGTGAATCTTAACCAAGATAATTTTTGAATCTTAACAAAGGTTAAGATCTTTAACCAAGATCTTTGTATGTGTACAAATGTGCACCTCCTCTTTTGAAATTTGAAAACACTATGAATACCAAATCCACATTCTCTTGTTGGAAGATTTTATAAAAGTTTAGTTATGCTTGTTTTACAATCACATGTTTACTGATGAGTCTATCATTGGACCACTTAACTCAGTTTCATTTCATTTCTGACACTTCAGAAATGATACATAAATTATGAAAAAAGTTATGGATTTATCGACTACAAAAATAATGTGAGGAATCAAGGAAACATTATGGTTCATAGCAAATGCTTTCAGAAAGTTAGTTTAATAACTAACATAATAATAGATTTTTTCAACATAATTTTAAGTGCCTGCATAAGTTTCAAGAATAGAGAACTCAACTGATAAATGAAAGCATAAAAAGATCTAATACCTAGATACAGAAGCCAGGCTATTTTGGAGTAGAAACAGTTAAAAAATATTCATTATCAGAATTCTTTTATAAATCTAATTGATTATTATAATTGATTACCTAAGAATATAAGAAGAAAAAAAAAAAGTAATTCTGAGGCTATCACTTTTCATTAGTATAGCTTCAAAATATATATATTTTTTCAAATAGTTGATGTTTCAAAACAAAATGCTGCTGTAACACAAAACACTCGCATCTTTTCTGAGAATTTTAAAATATGCTTAAAACATGATCAAAAAAATCTTATAAACCTTTTGTTTCAGTTTTAATGAATCTGCATTTTCTGACAACAATAACAACAAACAAAGAAGGCGAAGGCGAAGGCGAAGGCGAAGGCGAAGGCGAAGGCGAAGGAGAAGGAGAAGGAGAAGGAGAAGGAGAAGGAGAAGGAGAAGGAGAAGGAGAAGGAGAAGGAGAAGGAGAAGGAGAAGGAGAAGGAGAAGGAGAAGGAGAAGGAGAAGGAGAAGGAGAAGGAGAAGAAACAAACAAACAAGAACCAACCACATATCAGTAGTGTACTGTTCAAAGATTCCAAAAAGGTAATGATCATGACCACCCAAAATGAGAAAAATTGATGCTTTCTGGTGATGGGCATCAGAAAAAATGTGTTTAGAAGGAAGGGTTCTGTTTTCTTTATGCAAGCCAGGCAGAAACAACAAATGTAAGGCATCAGCTCAACAAAGACTCTCTTAGCTGGGCAACATCATTGAACTCTATGCTGCTTAGAAATGGAAGAAAATGTTCTATTGACAAAAACATCTGAGCATACTCAGGCATGCTTTATACCAGGATTATCTCATGGCTGCACTCCAGAGCTAAATGCTTTTGTCCATCAAAGCAAAGCTATGAATACTTCTGAATGACAGATTTTATGGTGTTTTATCCAAATGTGTTAGAAAACTATTATTGTAGTGTATGTGTTTTTGTCACAACTGCTGCAGAATTGACAGAGAAAGAAGGGGAAATGCCTGATAAGAAACCATTGCCTTGAGTGACTGATACTTTAAACTGCAAGAGGTAACTCTCCGGAGCTGTGAAAACCATAGTTCCATGGATTCATTATAACTATATATATATAATAATATATATATTATATATAAGTCATTATAACTTTAGTCTAGGTAACCAAGTTAAAATAGCCATCAACTCTTCAGAAAGACTTACCTGCATCCTAGATGCTGTATCAGACATTCTGTGTTTTATTTGTATTGTTTTGTTTTTGTCACTTTTAATTCCATTAAATAAAAAAAATAAATAAATAAATTATGATATCTTGCCCACAACTGTTACCCATACTGCCTCTGAAAATTCACAGATATCTTCCCACAAACAGCTGCAAGCAGTTTTACACATGGAAAGATCTATAATGCTTTACACAAAAGTTTACTTCAGTAGAATCATTCTGTTCAATTTCCAGTGCAGGTAGATGCAACAAACCTTGTTGGTCACCCCACATCTTCCAAAACTATATTTCAGGTCTCTGGGAATGATAGTGGTAACATAGAATTACAAAGGAATTTTTTATGATTTTTTATCTTCCTTGAAAATGCTGGAATTCACATTTAATATGTTCTCCACAACCAGGGCAATTGTAAACTTTTTCTTTCCAAAGAAAGATTTCACATTCACACAGTTCCACAAGAGGGAGCTTGAAAAGAAAAAAGAGAAAAGGAAAAAAAAAAAAAAAAAAAAAAAAAAAAAAAAGACACCAAATACAAATAGAATTATGATAAAAAGCATGATAAATGCTGTATTCTCAGAGGTATTCTAAGCTTTCCTTTTTATTGTTTGAGGAATTAGATGAATATATCTGTATAAACTAAAAACAAGTCAAAGTTCATGTAGTTTGACAGAGAATTAACAGATACTTTGTCCAAGATATTCTGTTATAATGTCATAAATAACTATAATTCTTTTTACTAAAGCTTCATTGTCACTAACAAAGGAAGTAATAGTTATTTCTTCCTTCCTATCTGAATAACCTGCAATGAGGTTATTATCATTTTTTTTAAACCATGAGCTAGTTTAATTTTCCTTCCTGGGAGGACCTCATGGATATTACAAGTGATCCATCTCTCCTGTGTGGAAAAAAAAATATATATATATAAAATGATTGCTAAAATTACTCTGTTGAGTTTTGAAGTCAGAGATGTACCAAAGCTAAGACTCCTATGACCTCAGTTACGCTTCCTAACATATATGTATATATACTCATATATTAAAACACACTACAGTTTTTTAGCTTTATGCATTTCACTCTTACTTTCTCAAAATCCTAAACCAGATTGTTGTGTATGGCCATGCATTATCGCATATATGTCAATAACAGAAATCTAAAGAAAACAATTCTACAGAAGATAAACAGGAAGTGCTATTTATGCTAAAGACTAAACCACATAAACTGTGGTTTCAATTTTTAGAACTTCAAAGCATTAAAAAAAAAAAAAAAAGAAAAAGCTAACACAGATGTAAGTAAATTCCTTGAGCATATCCATGCTCAGACCAAGCTAGAATTGCTAGCTCCATTGCAAAACTTCCTATTTTGAAGTCAAAGCCTAGACCAGACTAGGTTAATGACAAGGAAACTGCCACACAAAGTGGCTTGTCAGCACTTGCTTGACTCTGACTATTGCAAATAACAATATGATAACGTACCTTTGAAAATAACATTATTTCTGTTGATTAGATGCAAATTAGTGTGTAATTTTATCTGCAAGTAAAGAGTAACTAGAGGATAACAACCCAACCATAACAAAAATGTACAAAGGAGAAGCCATAAAACTGCATGAGGACTTAAGAAAAAGTGATTTTCAATAATTTTTTTGGTATATGTATAAAGTCAAATTACTCTGTGTTAGTCGTACACCCAAGTATCTGTGTGGCATGGGTAGAATTAAAAACCTTTAATGGTTTGGTTTGACAATTACTTCACCATCACTCAATCTTCTCATTTCACAGTTCTCATCCACCACTGTCAGTGTTGTCACTTATGATTCCTGCAAACCAATGCTTCAGGCAAAGTCAGCAAAAGCTCTAAGCTAAACAATTCCAGTAAGATATCAAACTCTCTTCCCAGTGTAGATGTAGATGTATGAGAGGAGAGTATAGCTGACTTCTTTAGTCCTTAATTCCTGCAAATGTCCCTGATTTTCTTTAAAAATCGTATGTGGATCAAACCACTAACAGTCAACACATTCGCTGTAATAAATTACCTTCAGCAGTTTTGGTGTGACTGCTTGATCCATTGTTTGTGTGAGCCATGTGTAAGCTGGTCTGTGATTTCAGCTTTTGGGGAGTGCTTCATTTGTTTGTTTGTTTGTTTGTTTTTATGGTGGGGGGTGGGGTACTGGCTACTGACCACCTAAAATTTCTAAGAGGTGTTTCATCTTGGAACATCATGGAAGCTTGCAAATAAACTACACACTGAAAACTAACTACTACTACTGTATAATCCCAAGAAACAAATATATTTATACACAGATGCATACACAGACTCAAAGAATCGTTGGTCACAGTCATTAAATAATCCACCACTAAGACGCAAACAGCCAGAGGCCCTATATTTAAAATAAAATAAAATAAAATAAAATAAAATAAAATAAAATAAAATAAAATAAAATAAAATAAAATAAAATAAAATAAAATAAAATAAAATAAAATAAATCATTGTGTACCTGCACTGCATGCCTAAAATCTCTTGGCTCTCACTGTCGCCTGATGTCAGAGATCAATAGCATGGTCTTGATGGATTGTTGTTTTCACCCAGTCTTCAGATTCTTATGTCCTAGTCAGATAGCACCCTGGGCACAATTCTACCCTCACGGTGACAAGGATTTTGTCTTATTCATGTCATCAGGGTGTCATACAAAATATTCACCCAAAAACAACACAGAAAACAGAAAAAGGAAAATCTCAAATTTGTATGTGATTCACAATTTTTTTGTTCAGTTAAGCATGTAATTCAGTTTTGTAACTGATGAACCCATTGCCTGTTCATTGTTTCAGCACAAATTCTTCTCTGTTGTAATGTTTTTAGAGTTTTATTTTGTTTTGCTTTGTTTTTCCACACTTATTTGCATCTTTGAGCATTACTACATCAGCATGATGACCATTTCATATAACCATGGTTCTGTTATGTTTTGCAGCCTACATACACACAATAAAAGTTAGAAACCAAAGATGTTTATTAAGTACCAACCTGATCTTACAGATGGGTAAATGGCAGAACAATGGGAAAGATAGTGAAACTACATGGAAAGTCTGTTAGAGTTAAAAACAGGCTTACTTTTCCATTCCAATTAAACAAACAACAAAAGCAAAACTATATCCGCCCATATATTATTCTTCAAAATCAGCTTACCTATTTTAGTAGGCTTTTATCTCCTCCCCGTGCATATTTGTTTACACTCCATCTCAATTTTTTTTTCCCTCAGAAATACATACTTTTAAAATTTTGTGGCTGATGAATGAATATATGAGGAATTCCATCATGCTTATGAAATCAAAATATAAATTCAGTGAATATTACTACTATTTTGACATCTCAAATATATATAACACTGGATTTGTCCAAGTGATACTGAAAACTGTTTTGTTTGTTTGTTTGTTTGTTTGTTTTGTCAAAGACAACATCAAGGTTATGAATTTTACAGTCAAGAATAAAATTGTTCTGACTGTCTAACAAATAAAAATTCATCTTTGTTTTTGAAAGCCAAGTTGCTGGTTCCTATGTTCCATTCTATCTTTCATAATATTCATATAATTCCACTGTCCTAACCGTGAGAGGTGAGACTGCATAATAGCTTAGAAGAATACCACATCATTTCTGTTTAGGTTATTTGGCTTTTACCACTGCTGTGTGGTATTCCAGACCTGGAAATACTAAAACAAGACATCTTTCTAGCACTTCTTACTCAAGTAAAACACTCTAAACTTCATTCTAGGTATATTTTAAGTGGAGAGGTAGAACTGAAAGGATATCCATAGAGTATCTATAACAAGCTTTCAAAGTATGGGATAATTCTCCCTGATTTTAATATTTCAGTTTCTTGGTTGAATAAGTTATGAAAATAAGATTCAAAGAAGTAAACAAACAGACTAATACATTTCAAAACCATGATTTCCAAAAAATGAAATCACTGTAATGTTATCTACAATTGAATCTCAAAAATTACAGAAAATCTCTTACTAATGGTTACTACATTTATAAAATAGCAAAGCAAAGTTCTAAGATTCAAGAGAAGGTTTTTCACTGGAGTCAGTGATGCTACTGGAGTTCTTCAAAAGCTTACTTCTCAAGTAACAGTGGCTTGTAAACAGTGGCAATAAAAATCAGTGGAATAACCTTTCACTTTCCTTGTATGTGTTATTTAAAAGAACCTGGTCAAGAACTATTAGACACTGACTGTACCTGAATGCTTCTTTTTGCTTTTGGACACTTCTGGCTGTTGAGTAAACAATCCAGCCCTCAGAACAGGCTAAGAGTGTTTGCTAATACAACCACTTTGTTAATTTGTTAATAATACTGCATATAAAACTGAAAAAGTTACCATCCAACATGTGTTCTTAGTCTGCCTGTTATATAGACACGGTGTCACCTACCAGTAACAACACCAGCCTGCCCCAGCTCTCTGCACTTTACATACATCATATGTAACATATGAGGATAATGTATGCTTCCAATGACCACAGTGGGACCTTGACCAAGTAATGGCATTCCACATAATGAAACAAGAAGAATTACTATTGAGTTAGTCAAATCAACATATTGGCAGATGTTATCATGCATTATTTGCTATAATATCATCACTCCATAGAAGGATTATCTCAGCTATGCATTAGCACTTGAAAATGACAGTGTACTTCTTTTCACTTATTGTGCACTCTTCATTAATGTCATTTTTAGATAGAGCTGTTATTTACATTAAGATTTAACAGCAAGTGTACCCTGGAGATTATTATTCAAAAATAAAAACAAGATGTTTGAATTGTGACAGACTATAATATTTGCAAATATGAAGTATCTCAAGGCAGAACTAATATTTTACATTTGTAGGCTACATTTTTGCTAATGTTTCCCTGAATTTTTTGTAAAACTGAAGAGCCACACTCTGTACTTAGCTTAGGAATGCCTCTAGTTGTAAGCCAAGACTGATCATAGTTTGTGAATGATCACATTCTTGCAAAGTGGGAAATCAACTCACTCAGAATTGTCACTGCGTTCTTAAGCCTATAAGAATACATTAAGATGCACTCTTTAATTATCCACATGTTTATCCACAGAACTCCTGTCTCATTCACTGTACTGACAAACCGCAGAACCAACTTTGTCTATATATATACTATAGATCTATGTGACAAAATGTGAACATCACAGTGGACCTAGTGGGCTGTGGGCATTACCAGGGCAGCTAAATCACTAAAAAAAATAAAATCAAGATTCACATCTAGTAATAATCATTTTCATTAACATATTTAAATTGAAATATGGACCTTATATGGAAAATCACTGACAATGTAATTTAAAACAGTCCACTGACAATGTAATTTAAAACAATCTGCCTTACTCTCATACTGTTGTAGATTATGCTATTGCAAAAACGGTGGAATAACATTAGTAGGTGGATTGCTCTTCCTGTATGAATAGGAGCATACAAATTCTCTCTTCACAGAAAAGAGCTGAGCATGGTCAGAATAATTCTGGAAAGCAATAATATATTGTTAAATATGTACTCTTTTCTAGACCACTGTTTTGTACTATAAAAAGAAGAGGACCTTAAACTGGCAAGATATGAAAGTGGAATATACTTTTACACAACTGGGGAAGAAGAGAGGAGACAAGAGGACCCATTGATTCACAGAAAATTTGAAACCCTCAGGGCTTATTTGTTTTCAGCAAAGAGCAAAGTTTTCCTACCCACTGAAACCAGTGGAGACCCAATTCTGAGTATCAAAACAGTGTAGCTAATACTGAAATGCATTCCAGCATGTAAGTTGCTGAGCCTGGTTTTAATTGGCACATGTGCTATCCATTATCACCTAACTGCTTAGACTCTCATACTCACTGTAAAGCTAGTTTTCTCAAACTCAGTAACTGTTTACAGTAGATTAAATTTGAAATAATACTACATATTTTCAGAATTAGATATATAACATTAAAATTAAGCCTTCAATATCTTTGCTTGAAGAGGAAAGGTTTCAGTGTTTTATACTTAACAGAATATTTTGAGGAGTATACCTCAAGAATCTAACTAAACGAGGAAGCAGACTGTGGTCAACTACTTTCTGAAAGATAAGTGTAGAATTGCAATTGCATATAATATTGTTATATTGTACAAGGGAATTCAAGGTGACAGGTTGCTTCTCTTTCCATCTGACTTCCAAAATTTTAACATGGATTGCAATGATGGGACCCTGGTAAAACTTTTCTGCCTTAAGGAGGTCATTATGAATATAAAGCAATTTGAAGTTTCTAAATATGTTTTGCTTTGTGTTGCAATGGTGAGTTACATCAGCAGACTTGAAAGATTCTTTGTGTCTGTGCATAACCTGTTTGTTCACAGCATCCTTCTCCCTCATCAACATCCCACTTATGGCTGGATTATAATTCAGAACTTCACAAGACAACCCCAAATCTGACCACAGAGAATGTAGTTTGAAAATCTGCAGGTAGTTACTTGAAAATAGAAGTTTTAATAGGTGTTTGGTAACATATCTTATGAGACTCTCTGTTTCAAATGTTATATCATGTGGTGACCTTTCTCTGATGTCTCACAGCATGGCTGAGAGATGAATTTCAGCACTGACATTCATAACATTTTAGATAAATCTTGCCCTTCATGAAAGGGCATTCTGTAAAATCCAGCTTTTCAATAAAAGTGAAGATGAGGAAACCAAATCCCACTAAGGATTCAAGGACCATCAGGATGTAGTCCTATACCTCCTGAGCATTACCACTATCAGGTAGGCTAGACATTGTAGTGGTAGCACAGGTAAAAAAGAAGGGACAAAATCTTGTACATCAGTTTGATTGCCTCCCGTGGTCTGATCTTTCTTTTATTAAATGTCTGTTCCATTTGTCCTGTCCAAGGACAGAGAAAACAAACTCAGACTTTTCAAACTAACAAGTGAAAAGAAGCCAGAGATAATAGTTCAGAAGTCTCAAAGTATTAATATTCCAGGAACTTACATGGAGTTATTAGAAAAATCCCCACCTAAAACCAAAGAAAACATCTTACATAAAATATTTTCTTGTGGCTTAAAAGGCTTAAGTAGAAATATTTACAGGTATATATAATTGACATACCAGATAGACGAAGTCTGTTGCAGTAAGTAAGAAAATAAAGAATTTCTTACAAGTAGAAAGAGGCCTATAACATACTTCATGTAGTAGTATAGTTGCGTATTACACACAGAATGTTTTTGCTGAATCCACCTAATGATCAAGATTACATCCTGCACTGTGATTGTTATCCTTTGATGGTACCTTTACAGTTTAGAAAACCACCTACACCAGTGCTTATAGTGAAACAACTACACCTTCTGGTAAAGTTTATAACCCATTTGATTTGCTGTCCTTTGTCACGGAATCCTATAATTTTTCCAGTAGTTGAATTGCCAGACTATTGTCTTTGCCTAGCCTTCCCCAGGTGCTCACATTCTGACCTTTCTACCCACTCTCACCCATCCCCAACAGTGCAGGAAGAACTTTTTTCCTAAAATGTCAGTACTGTTTTCCCTAAAATGTCAGTACTGTTTTTCCAGTACTGGTCTACTTCCAATGTGGTGAAAACACCTTACTTGCTTTGTATTTCAAGGAATGTTTTTACAGATCACAAGACCTTCAGCTTCAGTGAGGCTGGACATCCAATCTTCCGTGCTGAATCACAGAATTCTACTCCTCTCAGTAGAATCTGAGATGATCTGAGCAGATCTTAGTTCTGCTTCTTTACAGCTTGCTTCAGCTACTAATCTTCCTCATCCTGCTTGTTTCACCAGGAGACTGCTAGTTTCTCACATAAGAACTTCTGCAAAACTTCTTTTAAGAAGTGCTGCCATGCTAGGCATGATGTTGCCATCTCTGAAGTTTTATAGAACCTCTATACATGTGTTATACACGTATACATGTATTTTTAGGCTTAGATATTTTACCTACAAGGGTAAAAGCTCTGGAATATGAAAATGAAGTCACTGTCTATCAAAAAGAAACTGCAGGAAAATAATATTATTAACCTTTACTATACTCTTCATCTCGGAAAGAGTTTTTATTTAAAAAAGATCTAGCACAATGTGTCATCTGGCTGCACAACTGTATGTATAATAGGAGATCCCAAATACAATATTGTCTCACAATAAGTGATAACATAGTTAAGGTCACTTTTTCTGTTAGCTTTTCTTATGAATTTAAAATCAGAAAATAGAAAATATATTCTCATGTGGCATTTTTATCCCAAAGTACTAGGGGTGTTCAAGCACAGGTATGCCTCAGCTCAAATGAAAATCCAGAAAACAATTACCAGTGAATATGTATGCTCTCAATGGACACACTAAGATGTATGTAGCAAGCACAACTCATTGTGAAGAACATATCTTTTACTGTTTTTTCTACTTACATAATTTGAAAGTAACACTAATAGTAGTAAATACAGGATAAGCAATTTAATGTAAGATATGATATTTATATCTATGTAGTTTCTTTAATGGAGACTGAAAATACCCAGTATTACATAATTTTGTGTATTTTTTTTTTTAATATAAATTTATCACTTTTCTCTCAGTGTTTATAGATGTATAAATAGAATAACTCACTACAGACATTGTAGATCCTAGTCTATATCTGGATACAGAATCCATTACGGATCCAGAAACAATAGATCATTTCTAAACTGGGTTCAACTGGAAGAAAAAGAAATGGTCTCAAAATTGAGATTAGTTGATTAGTTGAATGAGGAGTCTTGTATTCAGTTCTTGAGTCTGTGTCCTTTTCTCTGTGTGTCACTGAGAGTGCTCACTTTACAGCTGAGAAAACATTACACAGAAGCTGGTCAGAGGTAATGAAAGAGTTGAAGTGTTGAACATGATGCTGTGCACTTTAAAATAAGCTTATATTATAATAATAATGTAGGGACAGGAATCCCTACATAGACTCATATTATTACTATTATTATTATTATTATTATTATTATTATTATTATTATTATTATTTAATGACAGTGCTAGAACTGCCATTTCTGCATATTCCCTTATTAAAGAGATCCCATGTTATAAGTTAATTTTATCTTAAATCTTTCATAGGTCATTTAGACACTTGGTATTTTTATTTTTTTATTTTTTTTTTTTTAAGTTTTAAAGCAAATATTAAATTAGTCTAAAATTTTTAAAAAGGAGCAAATTTTCATTTTCCACAGTCAACTGAGATATTCTTTTTCTTACTTACTTTTAAACTTATCTTCTTAAAAAGCTGAAATCTCATTGTTGAATATAATTTCAAGGACATAATAACTTTCTAACTTGAAGGATGTAATAAATGAAGGATGTAATAAAATCTTGGGGATTGGCTTAGAAGAAGAAGAATCTATTTCTTTATATCAGATTACTGTAATTCTGTAAATACTACTCAGTTGAAAAGTGAAACTCAATTTTAAAAGCCATCTTGCTATTAGCTACAAAGAGATAGTTATACACCATACACTACAAAGTTGATTAGAACTACTCCTAAAACTAAATGCTTCTTCAAAGATGGCCTGCATACATTGTAGCTAGTGCATTGAACCACTTTTTATGATGTTGCATGTGATTTTTAAATTTTGAGTGTAATCCAGTTATTGAGGAATATACCATTAAAAGGTGTAAACGACAGTTCTCTGGCACCCCACCAAGTAAGGTCTGGTCAGTTTTACTCTTCTTCAGAATTTTTAACTGTGTTGCTAAAGTACAGCTTTAAGGTAGAATACAGGAATCAACATACGGCTTTTAAATGGTACAAAAGTAGTGTAACGTCCAGTACAATATAGTCTTTATGTTCCCTGATCTAATGAGCATAAGCAGGGAAGAAATGGTACAGGTACGGCTTTCACATGCTTTACTCATCTCCAAATTCCTTAGAATCTCTAAGCTCTAGAAGATCTCTAGAGCAAATGGCAGCCAGCTGCCTTCACAGCTCCATTCATCTGGGAGCTTCTTGGCAATGAACAAAGATGCAGTCCAATCCAAAATATATTCTGTTATGAAATGAGAGAAAACTTTTTAAAAAGTCTAGTATGTGTGGTTTGCTTGGAGAAAGGTGAAATGTTAATCTCAAAGCACGGGAATTTATTATCCTACAGGGCATTTAGTACAGTTTAAACCTTTAGAAGAACACTGAAAAGAGTAAGAAACAGGACCTACTTTTGTTTTGTTTTGAAAACTTATCTCTCATTTGCCATAGGTTTCACCTTAGTCCCATTTTACAATGTAACAATGGTATTTTAAGCTGTGAATTTTGCCCTTTATTAGCACTTACTGACTACATCTTGGCGGTATTAGCAGACATACCTTGAGAAAAATAAAAAAAAGGAAGGAAGGAAGGAAGGAAGGAAGGAAGGAAGGAAGGAAGGAAGGAAGGAAGGAAGGAAGGAAGGAAGGAAGGAAGGAAGGAAGGAAGGAAGGAAGGAAGGAAGGAAGGAAGGAAGGAAGGAAGGAAGGAAGGAAGGAAGGAAGGAAGGAAGGAAGGAAGGAAGGAAGGAAGGAAGGAACAGTATATAAACCTGCGACTTGTCCTGTCTATTGCTCTAAACTAACTACAGAATCTTTCCTTTTCAGCATGTCAGTATCAGGCTTTGCAAGACCTCTGTGAGGTATAAGGTTTAAGAACTGAAGCATAGTACTCAGGCTACATGGCATAGAGAACAGACTTCTACAAGATGCAGCCACTTGGAGAATCTAATTAAGAGCTTGGTTTGGGGCAAGCTAGTATCTTTTAAAGATATACACCTGTTTTGAGATCTATTTGAGTTCCAGTCCAACCCAACTGGGACAAATCCAGTGCCACACTGTACCCTTTAATACTCGCAAGGAACTAAAGGCACTTGTGGAATGCAGCAGTTTGCTGGGAACTTCACTATCAGTTGCTCAGAGTTAGGCAAGCTGCCTGTATAAATGGAAGTCATTTTCCTTTGCATCTAAAAGGGAAAGATATTTAATTAAGAATGCTGTTATCTCCAGTTAAAAGGAAATACTTTTATTTTTTCTGGTAAGTAATGCAGCATTCATGACTCTAGTAGATCATGTTAGCAAAAAGCAAAAGAGGATTGAGAAGGATTTTGGCTAGCATTATTTAACAAAATAACACAAATTTCTAAGAAAAAAAAATGTGGGATTAGCCCACAAAAACTATATAAATTATTATATGCTATATAAATTATTACACACATATATATAATTTATATTATATATAATTATATATAACTATATAATTATATATAAAAATTATTATATACTATATAAGTTATATACTTAATATAGTTATATATATAATTATATAAAATTATTATATACTATGAAAATTATTATATATAAATTATTAATACTGTATGAATTATTCCAATTTCTACTGATATTACTTTAAACTCTTTAACCTAACCAAAAAGTTGTTTGATAAAATGCTCATATGCACCCACATTTCACTGAGTTTTAGTAAAAGATTTTCACCTCTGAAAATAAAATGTTGATATTTTGAGCATTTTTAATATTTTCAAAGTTTTTTTCTTATTCATCCATCCCAAGTATATTCTGGTTTATCCAATTACTTGTTACATTATTTCTACATTACGTTATTTCTAGTTCATAAGGTACATTGTTCCAGAACTTACATTAGAGGTCAATTTCTGTTTAGGTTTCTGAAACCGTCAGGCTTCTTTGCAATTTGGTTCAAATCTCTGAGGCTCTTAAAAGCTGCAATTTTTATTTCAGTATGTCCATGGGTGTTAAAAAGTTATATATAAAAATGTAAAAGGTCTCTTTGCTCAGTGTAACTTTTACCTCAATTTTCAGCAAAAGTTCTGCATTCAAGCAAAGTGATTAGAATGTCCTTCAAAATATTGCAATAAATGGTTAACTACCTCTAGGTAAGAAAACAAACTGGGTATTATTACTACTCTGATTTGGAAGATCCCTACATTCTTAACTTTCTGACTCACACATGTACTGACTTGTTTCTCTCTTGCCCATAGAGATTACATGCTCTTTTCATTTGCAGTATTATACACCTTACATGACACAGAAAGCCAGGGCACGTGAACAGTTTTTCCAGTATCAGCAAGAAATACAATTTGTGCTCCAGATAGTAAGAATAATCAAGTATCAAATTAAACAAGAACTAGAAAAATCAGTCTGTTTTATAGACCGAGTTTTGCACTTGTAGTGGATTACGTAGATAGATCATTCACATCCTAGCTAACAGCTTATTGCAAGTAGAAATCTGAGATCAGAATTAAGTTTTAAATATAAAATAAAATAAAATAAAATAAAAACATTAAATAAATAAATAAAATAAAATATAATAAAATAAAAATAAAATAATTCGTCAACTTTTCTCATAAGTGCTTTTGAGTTTTCTTAACCTTTGTTTTGTGTTTTTTTTTTTTTAACCTTTGTTTGTTTGTTTTTAGAAGCTTATTAAATTCCTCATATCCATTACTGTATTTAAATTTTTGTTTGTTTGTTTATTTGTTTGTTTTATGAAAACCATTTTGAGCACAGAGCTGATTATAAGTGAATGCAACTATGTCATTGTTATTGCATGTCAGTGCATGTTTTGTTCCATGATCTAATGTCAACTGTACATTTTTAATCCCATATCAATGACTAAATCAAGTCCTTTTCTCTAGCAATTTTTGCTGTGATGCATATCTTCTTGTTACTAGTTGTGTTACCTCATGGAAGAATATTTACATAGTTAGGCAAACAAACAGACGGGCTTCTGCCTTTTTAGTCAAGACTCATGACTGTATTGCAGAGGTCCTCAAGTGTAATTTCAAAGTTTTTCTCCCACCTATAGAAAGAGCTTTGAAATTGATTTTCTGAAGTGATACAGTTACATTATGTGGATTTGCTCTTTATACGGATAGTCACGCTTCTTGATGAAAAAATAGCATATGTTATCATAATCAATAAATAACTGCAAGGATCCCCAGGGGCAAAGAAACTTTATCATTTGATTTAACTGAACCATACATTCATTACCATAAGTGATATTCATCCTGCCAGTTTGAAGTTACTTCTCCATAGAAAGCCAAAATATAAGATCCAGTTATCACTGGGCTGTTCAGAGAAGAGTTTTAGCAGACTTATCCTATTCTCAGGAAATCATCAACAGATCTCAGGGTCAGCCATATTCTTCCAGGTAACTGCTATCTGGCTTCTGGGTGCCCCAATAAAGGAATGGACTTTGAGTCAGTAGCACTGAAATAAGCAGTAGCTGAAATATTTACAGTTTATTGTGTCTTGCAAAGCACTGGAAAATCCATCTGTGACCTGTCTTTGCCAAGTTACCTTGTCCTCTAACTCCTGAAAGAGTCAACCTTGCTGTTGAAGTGAAACATTCTTTATATTTTTGTTAGATCCATTTCCACATTTAGAGGCTCCTGATTAACCTTTGATGTTTCCAAAGCTTGAAACCTCTTAGATATGATCTACACACCTAGTTTTTATAAGCTGCCACTGTGACATGATTTTTTTTCCTTCTGGTGCTCCTTCCATAGTCAGTAATCTCAGTACAGACAAGCTCCGCTATGTACTTGGTTATTCAAAGTAGCTTAGTCCATCAAGAGGGACTTGTGTCTAGGTCAAATGCAATTACATAGATACATGTATCAATTATACATTTAAGGTAGGCAAAAAACTGCTTTGACAGTTATTAACCCAAGCAAGATTAATATAAAGTAAGAAGAAATGGTCTTCTCTTCCTGAGGCTGAAATATCAATATGAGCATTAACAGAGATATGCAGGTACATAAAATAAATAAATAAATCTGAAGTTGTCAGTCTCTTGATGATAGCCTCAAAACTGACTTCTTCTCTTTGGAGAGTGTCTCTTCTAAAAGTGTGAAGAGGGGAAAGAAAAGGAAAGAAAGGAAGAGGTCCGTACTTTTCTTTAATATAGTTTAAAACAAAGAAACAACAACAAAAAAAAAAACGAAGAATTTGAAATACCACACTCATCATGACCCATTCATTTAATATGAGATTACAGATCATACTGTGCAAAGTTCTTAATTTGGGTAATATAGCACTATTATCAATTGCATCAGTAACTCTTGGGCATTTGGTTGTATGCACTTCAGAAGGAACTTGAATTCTTAGGACACTCTCTTTTGGCAAGCTTCACTCTGCAGCACGGTAGACTCTGTCAATTCTGCTTACCCACTGTTCAAGCCACAGTAAGCAGATTTCAAGAAGAATGCAGCATTTCATCATTGTTCAGACCAAAGTAGCCAGAAGGCTATGCTCTTTAAACAGACATTAAAATTGAATAAATTTGGTAACATAATATTAATGGGTAAAAATAACGTCTTAATAAGCATTAATGATAACTGATTATTATTCAGAATATATACGTATTTATTTATTTATTTATTTATTTAATGACTGGACCTGATTTGAGACTACAAAGTGAGTGAGTGTTAAGAAACAATCATTTTTAAGAAAAAAAAGAAAACAGATACAATGGTTGTATCTGCCATGACTACAGCTCATGGCAATGGTTATCTCAAAAATTTCAAACCATCACAGTCTTTTTCTGCTTTATATCAGGAGGAAAAAAAAATCATTTGAGATTTAAGCACAACAAGTTGAGACACAGCATATACAAATGAGTACTGCTTTTCAGATTCCCATGACACTTCCAAACCAGTGCTTTCACTACAAGGCTGCAGAGTTAATCTGTCAGTGGACCACAGGTTTAAAGTAGTTAATTAGAAAGATTCTGGACATTAGTTACGTGTACTAAATTTTGTTATATACAATGTGGCATTAGACAGTATTGATTAAATTAATGGTATTCATTTTCAATCCTTTTGAGATTGATTTTCTTTCTAAAAAAGAATGTACACACACACTACTTGGGGCTTAACTAAGTCAGTGTTAGATCTGAGTATCTCTGAATGGTAACCAATGGTATCGACAAATAGGCAAATCAAAGTGATGTCTTTAAGTATTCATGACAAATAGAAGAAAAAGAGTAAATTTAAGACATTACTTACTAAGAAACCTCCACTTACTCTCCAGTACTAAGAGTTTTTAAATTTCTTGTTATCAAGACTAAATAATTCTTCAACATTTTACAGGTAAGCAATTAAAGTGTACACTACATTATGCAGAGATAAGCTATATTTTCCTGTATACTGACAATACCCTTTCACTGAGGACTGGGAGTGGTAACACCCTGTTATTGACGTCAGTAAAAAGGGAAAGTTAAATCATTAACAGACGTTAAAAATCAATTTGGCTACTTCTGGCAGGTGAAGTCACATATTTCATTATAAAATGATGAATCTTTTGGCTCTTTCTTTCAATAAATTGATTTTATGAAATAAAGAGTGATAAGGGAGTTTTATGAAGTATAAACAGTATATATTATAAATAATAACACATGGCCCTAGAGCAAATGGTGCTGTGATTGATCACGGCAGCAGAATCCCTTGAGTGACTTACAGCATTGGTATCATCTATTGTACAATCACATATAACATATGTTAACTAGATAACTGCCTATTGTGGAAATTTATAAAATTAAGTCTAATGAAACGTGGTTTTTTATTTGTTTGTTTGTTTTGTTTTGTTTTGCTAGATCCAACTCTCTCTGCAGAAATTATGTAAATGAATGGAAGCACAAGGAAGGTCTTCAAAGGAGCAAATCCTACCAAATTCAGAGATAAAGTTCTCTAAAAATGAAGAATAATTTTGATTGCACCTTCTTAAGATAATCAGAAGAGAGGAGAAAAAATACAAGTCATAAAACACTCAGTCTTTGCCTGTACCTGCTAGTTCAACTGTATCAGTGCAGTTCCCCAAAGTGAGCACTGCCACCTTTCAGAGCAAAGGGACACAGTGATCAACACCAGACAATACAGATTCAAAACTACACAAATAAATAAGTAGGCTCAACAAGAGTTATCATATCAGTGTTCCAAAACAGTTCATGTAGACCATGTGATTCAAGCAATGATGCAAAAGCTCAATAACAGATGTCCATATGGAAATATCAATAAAAGACAAACTTACAGTACCCTCCCAACTAACAGAGCAGCTATTTCTGTGTAAACCTGTTATGGGAGCAACCTGGTTCTAACTCCCTATGACTGAGTCAGCACTTTGTTTTCACTTTTCAGCAGTGAGTTTATGGATCTTGACTCTGCTGACATTTGTTTCAGAGAGGAAAAGGAAAACTGGTCCATAAAGTTCCCAATGGCTGAAAAGCTAAACCTGGAATGCTTGTGTGAAAATTGAAAGCAGATTGCTGGGTGGACTCAACTGCCAGGGGTCTTGGAGCTTGTAGGCCTCTTCTTACCAGCTCTTGTTACAGAAATGACTTTAAAACTAGCTTGCTGCTAGCTGACTGGTAGCTCACAGGTAATAAGGCCTGAGAAAACAGGAAGAGAGCTGCAGCTTGGTATGCTAGTACACAAAATGACAGCAAGACTGCCTTTTTAACCTTTCTTAAGCATGATAAATAAGAATACCTATCATTAAAAACAGAGAGGTTTTTTCATTCCAGTGGTTAGAGATGTCCATACATAGCTTATCCAGCAAACATCAGCTGTTGCTATGCATCAAATAGTCAAATAAGCTACTCTCAGACAGGTGATCTATGCAGTAGTAATGCTCAAGTTGCGATTTTGGATGGAAAAAAACTATATTCTTTTTCATATTTTAACACATTACTATTTTCTTTTATAGCCTTTCCAGTTGTGCTGGTGCCAAATATGTTATGAGGTAATGTTTGCACCAGACAAATCTTCAATTCCAATCATCTGTCAAAGGGAAAAGTCAAATAGTGGCACTGCTTCCACACCTGGTGCTTGAAAAAATTCATTGTACTGTATCTTTATGACAACCTGTGAATGAATTATCATTTGCTTGAGTTCGAAAAGCAGTGGAGGAGATCTCATTAGAAAGCCTTCAGTTCATCTTTGTCAAGAGACACACTAGAACACAAATGTGATGACATTAAAATAGCTCTTCTTCACTACTCTATCTAAACCAAAGGCTTTTCTCATCAAGCTATCTTATGGTTCACTGAATTCTCCACAAATACATGGAAAGAATTTACATGTGGTCTACTAACAACACTACCCTTCTCTCATCTCTTCTTATACTCAGCTAGATAGCGACTTTCAATTGTCTGGCATTTTTTGACTATCATGGTCCTTCTTACTGCCAATTCTAGTCAAGTGCCATGATTTTATTTTGACATATCAAATGCAATAAAATTTTCTATTTTACATTAAACAGCATTTGGTTCATATGAGGATCGGGAGTGCCTTTCAAAGTCTTTAAAAGAAACAGTCAAAAATACATGTCCAACAAATTCAGGAAAATCTTATATTATGGGAACAATCCTGTCCCCCATTAATTAAGCAGTCTTATTCTTCTGAGAGTATAGGAATGTGGAAACTGAATAGTGAAAATTTAATAGGCAACCTCTTTAGAGATTGCATCTTTAATACACCAGAGAAAATATCAGAATCATATATTGTTCCTGTCAAACTGATTAAAAACATGACTAGCCAATTTTCAAAATATATCTGTGTTTCTTTCCTTGGTCTATGAGTTTTCCACAAAAATGACTCTTGGCCACCATAATGTTAACTATATTTAAATGAGTACTTATACAGTGCAAGGCTAGTTTGACACTATAAAGATATGAATTTGTTCGACATTTGTAAATGGCTGGTTTATTATATTATTACTTTTTCTCCTGCTAGCAGCAGGTGGACATAGGTTGTATCTAAAAATTATTTTAAAATAAAAGAACATTTCCTTTCATAACTGAGCTTTATTTTGCATATTCTTCAGTATCAAGCTGTTTTTGATAGAAATAAAATGAGTAGTTCTCTCTAAGTATGAATATTTGTATAAGAACTATTCTCAAATGTCACCTTATTCTTATCTGTACTTGCAAACATACATATATACATGTATATATATAAACTTAAACATATATATACGCATTCTTTTAAAGTGGGCTGTTACAAGGGGTGTACAGTTTGTTTTATTTATTTTTCTTGAAAAAAAGAATGCTGTGCTAAATAATGAACCAGTAAGATCACAGAACATGCAGTACATGTTACTCAGGAACTGAATGTACCCACCATACCATACATGGTGATTTTGGCAGGTTGGCTCAGTCAACTTTTAGAAAAGAAAAGGCTAACAGTTGTTGCTCTCAGCTAATATAGCATTCCAGCAAAGCACTAAAGAAAAAAATAACAAATACAAATAAAAAAAAATCTTATAGTGTTTATGTTCTCTTCAGCTCTAAACTAGCCTACTACCATTCAAATTGTTCAGTGCCCTCTGATTTTTTATAGCACAGCGTCAGCTAAAAACAGAGGAGTAATTCTGCAGCACGAGATTCAAACTTCACCTTTTCTTTGAAGGAAATGATGATCATGCTAAGTATTGTTCTCTTTTAGATTATTTGATCTAAACAGCGTTCCTATACAGTCCAGGATGGTTCTCAAGCAGAAGTAACATGTGCAAACCTGCTTTTCTGCTTTCCCACCTACTTAAAATGGCATTACATACCTTACAGAGTCAAAATATGCATCTTTGGCTAATTGCCCACATTCTGGAATGTGTGCTTCATTAGCTCTATTGAATTTATCCCTTTGTGGTTAAATTTATCTCCTGCTGATACTGACCATAATACGAATGGCACTACAGAATTCCTTATATGCTCACATATCTAATATATAGCTGATAAACATGTTTTTTAATTATATGTGTCTGATGTGCAACTCTGCTGCAGTGCTATGAGCTAACTCACATGAGCAACAGAAGACCTCCAATAATATGGTTGATACTATATAATTTAATCCTCATGTAAGTGATAAGGATCTGTAAAGAAACCCCAGGAACCAGCAGGCTCCCAAGTCCAGCCTTGTCCCAGGACAAGGTCCCAGAGGAGTTTTGCACCCCTGCTGCCTCTGAGCTCTGCTTACCAAGATGTCTGGGATATGTCTGTGGCTTTTAGCTTTAAGAATATTTTGGCATAAAACCCTGGGTTACAGGGTCTGCCGTTTCCCTCTGCCAGTTCAAATAACTATATTGCTCAACAAAAAACATCTCTTATATCATGTGGAAATGTTGTCTTCTGTAAGGAATAAATAGCAGTAGTTTTGAGCAATAATGTTATTTCTGTATAATTAAAAATAAGTAATTTTACATTGATATATGGGGACTCCTACAGCTAAATTTTAAATTTAATGTTCTAGTTACAGATTCTTTGGGTAAAACTCTATTCAGAAAGTGAAAATAAGATGATCAAAACAGTGTTGAGCTGTGTTTAGATCACCTACTCTACTCCTAATTACACTTTTCCACGTCAGTTATTTGTAGCAATTGTCTGGAAAAGGATGCTAAGTTCTGACTGCTGTTAATATCACCCTTGTTTATTTTTCTTCTGCAAAACTAAAACAAAACAAAACTAAAAAAACACCAGTCATACAGTATCATTTTCCCCATCGTTTTCTATCCTTCTGGATTTTCTGTGTTTGTGTCTCACTTACACACAGCTTTACTCTACCAACTCTGCTCTAATATCACATTTGCTCTTCCCTGCTTCTATCATTTATGGTCATATATCTCTTTTTCCCTGCTTATTAAGTATATGTTGGTGGCTTTTGTACCCACCATGCTTTTTTTCCTCTCTTGATCACAGGACTTCAAAGATAGACTGATCATCACCTTCTTATTTTTAGGTCTCCAGGGCAGGACTGTGTATATATATATTTAAAAAAAAAAAAAAAAAAAAACTTTCTCTAAAATTTTCTGTGAAATTGTGACAGTGCACATGCAAGATTTGGGGTGAGGATGGGGATAAGAACACAGACAAATATTAGTGGAGAAATAATATCAGCATTATAGCCTGAGTTTTTAATTCAATAGTGCCTATTAATTCACATCTGGATAAATCAATAAATGTAGTTCTTAGTTATTCGGTGTTAATTCACTTAATCCAGATTATGAATATTAATTGATTTTTCTTTAGATATTTGTTTTTGTTATATTTTGTTATATTTTATTTTAGATATTTGTGGGGGTTTTGTTTGTTGTTGTTGTAGTTTTAGCTTCTAAGAAAATAAGAATAAAGAAATGTTTTAAAAGCTCTATGACTTTTCCTAATGTAGAAAATATATATATTTTTCAGTTAAAAATGTATGCATTAGCAATTTGTTTTGGTTAGAAAACAAAAGATTAAAGAAGATTCAAAAAAATCTTCAAAAAGATTTCTTTGTCATATTTCCTTCTATTGAACGAAACACAGCTACTGAGAGCAGAGGCCTATTTATCTAAACTAATCTAAAGTAAAAGACTGACTAGGAGGATTGATCACAGTGTGAAATTTAATTACGATACTAGTCAATATGGAATGTTTGGAGAGAGCATGACAATGGATAATAAAAAAAGCTGGTAACTAATTATTTACAAAAAACAGTTACATGTCAGAGAGGCGACCCAGTTGGGGGTATTTTTTGTGTAGGGCAAAAAAGAACAGGGCTGCACAGAGTCACCTGGGTCACTAATTTCGCATAAGAGGCCAATTTCAGAAAGCTCCACAGCATGCTTACCACACACATACAACAAAAATCCACTGGGAAGGATGGTTAGACACATCTCTTTTGTACAAAGGACATAAGGTCACAAAACAGTACACTTCACTAAGAAGGGAAAAATCGAACACATCATTGGCACCCCTACAGCAAAGAATTTGTTAAATGAAACTTCCCAGATGACCCTGAAAAAGTACAGTGCTGCTGACCTAAAAATCTGGCAAGTGGTTTAAGAGTGCAGCAAAATGACACAACCAAGCACCAGGGAAGTTTCTCAAGTAAACAGCAACACTTGCACATGCAGCTCAACATCCTTTGAGCCATGGCAAATGTCCAGAGCTTCAGAGGAATGTGGGTGGAGAAAGAGGGGGAGGGAGAAACAAATATCTGCATCAGGCGAGGATGTAAAAAATTCTTCCAAGATTCTGGAGATAACCAACGCGTCATCCTGTTGTTCAAGGTTATGAAGAAATAAATTCCTGTATCTAATATCACTGTTTAAGTACAATTAATATAATTAAATATTTGTATTAAAATTTGCTTTGAACAATACAGGATATGTAATTGTGTGGAAAATTGTTCTTTTTGGTGGTATACTTGAGGAGGTAGAAGAGGAAGAAGAGAGACAAACATGGGAAAAGGCATGTGTACATGTGTACAAAATGCAATGGTTTTAGCAATTACTCAAAAACAAGCTAATATCAGCATGTACCAATTTTAAATTTACATATATGTTTAAAAGATGAACAGTTAACCAAAAGAAGTCCAGTTCTAAAAACTGCATCAAAACAAATGAAAATTTAGTTACAAGCTTGTTCAAAAATATTAAGTATTAGGGAACACTGGAAGGATTTACTTAAGTGATCATGTTGTGCTTAACATAATTACATTCTGCTTATCTTCTTGGTTAATTTCTGTCTATACTTTCCTCTAAACCCCTTTCCAATGTGCAGTGTATTACTGCACATAAGTTTAAAAAATATTTCCTGTGAGATTCCCAAACCTGCATGGGAATTTCCCTAGGGGTACTCAGTAACTGAAAATCCATGGTCATCTTCTATTCTGTCCTCACAGCTTCTTCTGAACCATCTCTTTTCTCATTTTCTTGACTCTTTTTCTTGGGAACAATATTCTCCAAAGTACGCTGGTCTGCGGATAACCCTGCTAGATTCCTGGATTCATATAATCGGTAATTATGACAAACAAACAAACAAAATATATGTAAACTGTTTCAAAGCATTATTGACACACAGTAATAAGGAAATCATAGAATAACTAGTTTTGTTTCCTTTCCTTGTTCTCATAATGCTTAAAAAGCAAAATAATATAGCAGTTTTGATATATTTCTTTTATTTTTTTTACTACTGCAAGTACGAATAAACATTTATTATCCATGTTCTTTAAATGCTGTGAGTTATCTGAACAAGCTTTCCAAAGGTGAGTGTATTCTTTTTTGACCATCAGTTTAAACATAGTAATCATGCTTTATCATTATAATTAGAGCTGAAATAGTTGCTGCTACTAAATACAAAGTTTTATTATATTGTACATAATTATTTTAAATACTTTTAAAATAGTTCTGCTTGAAATTCATGCTTTGTTCTTACATAACTCAATGACTTTTTTTTCTTGCACAGCAATGCACAGTAAACCCTCAGGCTTCAGTGCCCTGCAGAGATTTCCTACTTTCTACATTCTGTTGACAAGATGAAAGATGTGTTCCTTCAGTTCAACTATGAGAAGTTAAAGGAGATTTTCTACCTATTGTTGACCTCAATAAGATCAATGACAAACTCATCTAAATCAATCAGACTTCACTATAGGTGAGAAGCCTTGCAATTTCCAAATTTAATGATCTGTGGTTTCTGAGAAAGTCATACAAAACCATAATGTTGGGTTAGCATCGAGTGAAGCTGCCATTGATCATATACCAGGTAACCCTTTTAAAGTAAATGCACACAAAACGAGGTCTTAGTAGTAACATGAAAACTGAAGGTATACATGTATATCCAAGAATCCCCATGCCTATTAGTCTGTCTAACACACACTGGGGGGTTTAAAATTAACTAAATTTAAAAATCTAGTATCAATTACTTATCACCCTCAGAATTACAAGTACAATTGTCAGAGCTCTTTTGAGTGATTTTGTAATAACTAGTAATTTTGGATCCCTAGATTTCAGGTATCAGATGAAATAGGAAAATTTCTATCAGTTTGAAGTCCTACATTGTCTTCATCTCATGGAACTATCTGCATCTTTGTAACTTAGGCCATCTTACAAATTCAGTCTTTCATGTATGCATTTTGGAAGATTTAAAAAGAATAAACAGAATAAATGTCCAATAAAACTAAATATCAAAAGCATGAAGTGTGTCCAAAGTAGCCCTAAAGAGTTAAAATAAATAAATAAATAAATCCACCTACTCCATCTACTTTGTTACACCAGGATGCAGTGGACAAAAATAATTGCTGTAAATATTATTTTGGCCTTATTATATTTGACATTCCGTGTTTGTTTGTTTGTTTGTTTGTTTTCTTGTGTGCAATCAAGAGTCTGTTCTAAATTCTGGGTTCATGATAGATGCCACTACTGATACTAACTGCCTACTGCAAGAATTGCAAATGTTCAAAAAAAAAAAAACGTGTTCATGTTAAAAAGTCCTGATGACAATTTTGCTTACTATAAGGTTTCCGTTTGATATAGACAATCAGCTAGACACATATACCAATATGTATAACTGTAATTGGAATTTTTCATGAAGACGGTGTATCCAGAATATGTGTTCTGCCAATCTTTTGGCTTTGTTGCCTCTATTTCAGCTATTCTAGAAAGTGTTGACAAAAGCATTAAAACACAGTATAAAGAAAAGTAAGTTTTCTTCTTAATTATGTTGTACAAATTGTTTTCCAGAGCATCATTTTATCCATCATTATAGACAAACTTATCAGCATCTGTAGTCCTGGAAAAAAACAGAATATCATAACTAAGGCAATGGAAAAAACACTGTAAAGAAGTTTGGAGGATCCTTGTTGATGACTGATTCTTTCTTTACATGTCGAGGACTTTGAGACTTTGAGGACACCACTATAATGTTGTTATACAAGTACAAAAAAAAAAAAAACAAAAACAAAAACAACACAGCAGACTCTAGCTGAACCTTAGTGCTGAAATTCAAGTCTAATTTCTATCATTTTAAACATCATATTCATGTGTTAATCCTGTAATCCAAAAATATTCAGCAAGCAAGAATGCAGCTATCAAGGGTTCTTCTATTAATGTCTGTTTGTTTGTTTGTTTTCCATTGTTATTTAAATTTCAATGTTTTCTGGTAAACAATGATAAGAGGTAGGTCACATCGTGCTATGTACTGCATGAAGAACATACAAATTCCTGCTTTCATACAAACCAACACTATAAAAGACACAAGAAAATACAAATTATTTTCTCTGTTTTACAGATTTACATAAAGACTATAAAAATGTAGGGCAACTAAGAGACTTTAGACATTCAAGACATCAGGGAAAACTCTGTCAGAATCTATAAAAATAATATCATCTTTTGCACGCAGAGTTGTATGGGTCTAGGAAGAGAAACAGGGAGGTAAAAGGTGTTCAAGAGGCTCCAATTCATAGCCCAAATGAAAATAATAATAAGATTCAGCTCTAATAGACATTAGAGCTCCCCTGCAGTCTCATGTTTCTATATACACCAGTGTTTAAGTGGTCTGCAAAAGACAAGCTGCAATTGCTTTGCCCGTCTTGCTGTCATAAGATTTTTCCCCCCAACACAGAAGCAGGAACTATACAGAAAGTTTTATTTTTCTTTAACATTTGAGGTTGAAGGGAAAACCTTAAATATGGTATCTAAGTTTAGGTTTATGAAAAGGATAATGCTACCTCTTTTTTTTTTTTTTTTTTTTTTTTTTTTTTTTTTTTTTCCTTCCTTGATTTCTTCCACTAATCCATTTCCTCTTCTCAGTCACTTTCAACTTGTTTTGGTACTTGTATCCTTTTCTAAATAGTCCATATCAACCCTGTCTCCCTGTTGCAGGATATAGCACTCAGAGAAGTGAACCTTCCCCTTCTGTCCCCTTTGGCCTAAGACCAAAGAGATTTTTCTGCAAGTATCTCTTCTCATCCCTAAAAAAACAAACAAACAAACAAACAAACAAACAAACAAAAAAAGTTCAAATGAAAAACAGACTTTCCCTTCTATCCATTATATCCATTATACATAATTTTGCACCTCTCTCCAACCTCTTTATCAAACATGGGCACACACACACATCATTGAACTCTGGCCTTTCAAGAACATTTTTAAATTGACAATTTATTAATATACAAGGGGAATTTTCCCTTAAATTAGAAACTTACAGCCATTTTTTGTATCTAGCAAAGCAGTCAGTAGACCTGTTCTGTAGCTTGTCAGTACAACAGCTATATCAAAATGTTATTAGTCCATTTTTATTACATGCTTATGTTACTGTTATTCAAAATATTTTGTCTATATTTCAGCAACACTGTCAGTAAGTACAATAATTTTAAAACTTGCTGATGTCTTTGTGGTTAACTCTTAAATTTTACTAGATAACTAGGCACCTTTATGTTCCAGGACAAGTTTTTTCCTCTAGGAGGAAAAATAAGAAATTAATTTCATCTGCTCCCCAACAATTGATTAGAGGCAAAAATCACTCAGATTACATCAATGGTTTGGGATTTCTGCCTCCCCAAATAAATGCCTGCTAAGCACGCTTTCATTACATATTCTTTATTAATGTAGAAATACTTGTGGAGAAACAATATGCCATCTGAAAGAAGTTTTGTTTGAAATGTTGACATTACCAGCCCCTCCTACCAGGTCTCTCCAAACCTTCATTTTTATATCACTGCTCAATCATTAACATTTCTGTAACAAAACAATCTTTCAATTGTCATTGCACTCTCCAAAATTGTTTTAATTTCTGATAAAATAATTTATTTTTGATAGAACTTAAAAATAAAGGACGTTTCATTTTCAACAGTCTTTACAAATCTATTCCTCCTGCTAGTCCTCTTTCTCCTCAGTTAGGTGAAGTATAATCATCTTAAGATAATCACAGTTGCTTCATAGCTTTTCACAAGGCCAAGGAGGTTTTGTGTTGAAGCTGACAGTGAGTTCAAACTTCTATTATCTTTCATGAGTAAATAACCAGGGCTACATGTCTTCCTTTTTATAGTAGTTTGTAGATTGCTTTCAGTGTTTAACTTCATGTAAATGTCTTCCCTTCCTTCTCAGATAACTGACATTGATTGAATTATTTTAGTGGACTTTTTCCTGGGTATCCCTGAACCAGACAGAGCCATGTAACTTTATATTGTTTTTATATTGCTTACGTTCTAGAACAGAATCTATAGACTTCAAAATAATTTGATAGTTGTCATGGATTAACATCCTTTCACTACAAAAAAGACAAAGTCTGCAATAAATATTCCTACTATAAAACGCAGTTCTACTTGGTAATACAAGTCATCTGTAAACATCTGTAAACACTCTGAATACAAACACAAGTATATTTTGTAAAAAACAGTTGGAAAAATGTAGCATAAATTGGAGAGAACTTTTATTTTTTCTTTATTAAAATGCACTCATGTATATTATCGTCCTATAGAACTGCATTCCTGAATAGTTACAGGACAGGACTATAACAGGACAATCCACAGGAGAAATCACCTTATACCTAATCCATTTACCTGATCTACCACTGGCTGATTTCAAATTACATCTTATCATATCTGACTTGATAAATTCTATGGACCTTTAATCATGAAGTAAAGTGGTTTTATAAGGCTCTCATGTTATGTCATTATCTATCTATCTATCTTCATTATCTATCTTTAGAAAATAACAAGAAAAAGATATCCTGGGTAAGCCAAATAGTAGGTGAAAGGAGTGTGTCAAATTGTTAAAAATCAGTTCAGAAAATCAAAGATGTCAACCACAATTCTTTAAGCTTATTTTAGAAAGTCTTAAAACAAATAGGAAGAACTTGCAGCAAAATCTAAATATATCACACCACTGCATTCATGGTGCACTGAAAAAAAAAAAAAAAAAAAAAAAAGTTTATCTTTTTCTGTTGCTATTTCACTGAAAATGAACCGCTTGCAGAAATACCTTCAAAATTTTTTTCATGTCTGGTGTACAGAACTCAGAAGTAACAAGATGTGCCAGCAGTAGTATACTTCTCTTAGTTTCATGCATTGTTATTGCATAATAATCTCTGCTGTTATCTATCTGTTAAACTATATTTATGTGATCCCACTTCATTTTGTTTTAAGACTACTCTTCAAAATACAGAGACATTACATTTTGCACACATTTATCTCACTCAGAAGTAGAATTCTAAGTACCACCATTGTTGGTCATTTTTAGACAGCCTTTTTTCTCTTCTACATCAGACCTTTCTGTTTGAACTGTAAAAGGAATTCAACATGTTGAACATACATAACTAAAGTTACAAGTATAGGGATGGTGATTTTGTGCATCAAAAATGCTTGTCCTCTAGCCCATGCCCAAACCCATAGCCAGCTATCACATTTACTTATTACTAATCTAAAGGTAAAAGTTGCTGTTGGACAATTCTACTTATTTCAACATCTTCATCATCTTCTACTTATTTCAACATCAACATCACTTGCTTCCTAATAAAAAATATTCCTTCCCATAACATACTGAATTCATAACACTAGGCTCTTGCAACACTCATAAAATCAGCTGGTTAACCTACTTGTTCGTGATCCATTCCTAAACACAAACCCCAGATCCAATGATATGTGGTCTGCTCTATCTGCGGCTAAATCCCATGACTATATCTTCTATTTAAGGCAGCCTGCATACCCCAGTCTCCACTTAAGTCTGGAAAAAGTCTACGGTTAGTCCATTTAATTCTATTTTCCATAAACCTAACTGCAGCTTGATATCTGTCCTTGTCAGGGCATGTGGGCAGTAGAGCAATAAGGAAATAGGAACTTGTGTCCCCAGACCAGCCCATCTCTCTCTCAATGGTAGAGATCAGCTGATGAAATCAGTTCTTCCTGCCAGACTTCCTAAATCCTCAGCCTAGACTTAGCTTTGGAAAATCAGCTTAGGTCAGCCAATTACATTCAATTTTGTCCCACTTTTACATTTGCTTTTAAATTCAGTCCTTCACAGTTCACTTTGTTAACAAAGTATCACAGATTTCTTAGGAAATTTTCATTTTTAATTAACATTTCTTGGAAAAAAAATTATATTTAAAAAAAAAAAAAAAAAGACAAAGTAAAGCACTGATTCATTATTAAGTCTCTATTAATCATAGTTTCCCTCTTAGCATTGGAACACATTTACCTTGGGAGCCAGGAATTCTCAAAAAATTAGTTCAGTTTTTGTGTACTGCTATTGCACAACCATAGGCCATGAATGTTGTACAATCTTATATATGGAGCTTCACCATTTTGTCTTTCTTCCCTTTAAAAGGAGAAAAAAAAGACAAAAGAAAAAAAAAAATAAAAAAAGAAAGAAAGAAAAAAAAGCTTTCATTAAAATTTGGGGTTTTTATTGTTTAACACTTTTTTTCTCTCTGTAACTGAAGATTCTAAATCTGATTTCTCTAGTGTTTTTTTTTCTTGTTTGATTATTTTGTTTTGTTTTGTTTTGTTTTTTATCTGTAATGATATCAATCATAAGAAGCACTGAAAAAAAACAGCTCCTTTTCTTGTTTGAACATACAGTGATTCTTCAGCTATGCTTTTAAGTTGCTGTATGTACACAATATTATTGCATATACCTGCCCCAGAGCACCTCTGTCTACAGTTTTTGAAGCTATTCATTTGTATGAATTATTCTTTTTCTTGTAGATATTTAATTCTAAATTGTCTGTGAATTTTTCAATTGCAATTGTCGGTGAATTTTTCAATTACAAAACAATTTTATTTTCACTGGGGTAATTTCTTAAAGTAGTGGGAGAATGAACTGCCAGTCAATATTGCTCTTACAATACACATAAAAGCCTGAAATAAGTTATATTTGTCAGAATGCAATGCAATGGTATATTAAGTGATCTTCCTCCCCCCCCCCAAAAAAATCTATGTTATATAATAATAAAATGTAAAGAAAAAGAGGTAACTGTGTAGAGGACTTTCAAAAAGTAAATTCTGGGTTTCATAGCTGAAAGTAAAACTTTCTGACTGTAAAACTTTCTGACTGAAAATGCGATTGTATTCCTGTACTTGCTGGGGAAACACATTCAAACATATGTATCTAAGAACAGGCTTTCTTCAGTCCAAAAACCTTTTTTTTTAAAATTCATAACTTGCCTGTTTTTTTGTTTATAGTTTTTCATGGGTATATGAAAATATTGGGTATTTTTTCCATTTAAACATACAATTGGCCCTTTCTCTGAACTGCAGGAAACTGATTTCTATCCAAGAATCTAGGGGCATTAGGAAAATATCTATTCCTATGTGTGTAAGCCTGGTGCAGTAAATGATATTTATATATTCATACATATTTTGTCAGACACATTTTTTTCAACCTAATAAGTGTATTTTAGGTACTTAAAAAATAGTTTAGCAAAACTTTTATTTCTCCATAAGCAGATATTGTAATCATACCCAGAGTTTTATATGAGCCAGTTACCCTGCAGTATCAGGAAAGTGAAAAACAGACACACCTCTTTCCCTTTCATTGAAGGGAGTGGGGTCAATTTTCTAAACTGCAGAAGCCAAGGCTCACCAGCGAATAAAATTTAAAAGCGGATGAAGGTTTTCTAAAGTGTCTCACCTTTTCTATCAGGAAATAAAAAAATAACTGCACACTGTGAGGGGCATGGAAGAACTAGGGCAAAATTAGACTCTTATTTTCATTTCCTCTCCTGTTATTAAGCAGGGAAAAAAGGCCTGTCAGGTTGGCTTCCAAAAGATGCATTCAAGCTGCCTTGAACCAAACATTTTTTTATATATATTATATTATATTACATTATATTATATTATATTATATTATATTATATTATATTATATTACATTATATTACATTATATTACATTATATTATATTATATTATATTATATTATATTATATTATATTATATTATATTATATTTATATTTATTTATATTATTTGCTGTCTTATCACAATCCAACCTCCTCTCTAAAGAACTCAAAAATCTTATAATATTGAGGAAGCTGAAGCAACTACCTCAAAATTTGCTATTTTTTTGATCTGGTTTGCATCCAAATATCACCAGGTTAGATCCAACCCATGCCATTTACAAGAGGAAAGGGAACATGAAGAACAGACTACATAAAATAATGGCCTTGCTAGTTACAGTTTGTTGGGCCTTATCCAATTCTCTTTCCATGATAGGACCAAACAGACTATATCCTTCTCATATAGCAATCACCAATAAATAAATAAATAAATAAATAAAAATCACAGTATACATAAAGATATAATTTCCTATGTTTTAATTCCACCATAATTTCTTAAGTGTAAGCAAAAATTCAGGGCACCTTTAATACCTTTTTCCATTTAATGCATTGTTTGGGAAGGAGACCAACTGGTAAAATTGATGTACCTTTTGTTTGTTTGTTTGTTTTTGTTATTGGTCTTAGCCTTGATAAATCAGGTGAGCTTTATCAACAGCAGGATTCAATATTGCTATAGAACAAGCAATTTTGCATCTTAGAAAATTTGAGAAACTTAAAATACAAGAAATTCGGAAATGATCATATCAATTTAAGATTGCTGCTTGTTCCTTTTGTATTTTACTTAAACCATCCTAAAATTCTATGTGTGTACCCAGAAAAAACATGACGTGAACAGACTTGGAGAAGATAAAAACTAGGTGCACAGAATATTTTACCTTAACTGAGGGGTCTTGTTTGTTTTTAGTTAAAAATAAATACATATATCATAGATCTGAAAGCACTTATTAAGGTATATCCATCCGGGTTATCCATGACAAAGAAACATATAACAGTCTTCCTTTCATAAACAAGATGAACAGCTAAATAAGCTGTTCCTGTGATTGTAAAATTTACATAGAGCAAGTCAGAAGAATGAAACATCAGTGTTCAGCTGCATGATCTTGAAGACATCTTTGTAACAGTATTAAAGCATTTTTGAGAAATAGATTTCTGCAAAATTCCCTTCTCACATGCAGTATGTCTCTTCTCTTCTCTTCTCTTCTCTTCTCTTCTCTTCTCTTCTCTTCTCTTCTCTTCTCTTCTCTTCTCTTCTCTTCTCTTCTCTTCTCTTCTCTTCTCTTCTCTTCTCTTCTCTTCTCTTCTCTTCTCTTCTCTTCTCTTCTCTTCTCTCTTCTCTTCTCTTCTCTTCTCTTCTCTTCTCTTCTCTTCTCTTCTCTTCTCTTCTCTTCTCTTCTCTTCTCTTCTCTTCTCTTCTCTTCTCTTCTCTTCTCTTCTCTTCTCTTCTCTTCTCTTCTCTTCTCTTCTCTTCTCTTCTCTTCTCTTCTCTTCTCTTCTCTTCTCTTCTCTTCTCTTCTCTTCTCTTCTCTTCTCTTCTCTTCTCTTCTCTTCTCTTCTCTTCTCTTCTCTTCTCTTCTCTTCTCTTCTCTTCTCTTCTCTTCTCTTCTCTTCTCTTCTCTTCTCTTCTCTTCTCTTCTCTTCTCTTCTCTTCTCTTCTCTTCTCTTCTCTTCTCTCCTTTTTTCTTTTTTTCTTTTCTTTTTTTCTTTTTTCTTTTCTTTTTTTCTTTTTTCTTTTCTTTTCTTTTCTTTTCTTTTCTTTTCTTTTCTTTTCTTTTCTTTTCTTTTCTTTTCTTTTCTTTTCTTTTCTTTTCGGCAAATTAAAGCCTTGCAGATATTAAAAGATAACAAAATAGATTGAAAATAGATGGAAATGCAGATCTCTTCTTCCCCTCTTATTATTTAAATACATTTTATTCTCTGAATATCTAATGCAATGTGGAAAAATAAAGTAAAATAAAAAGGTTTCTTTCATAAGATGTAAAAATTGTTCATCTGTCACGTTAAACCCAAGATATCTTTGACCAAAAAAAAAGAATAAATAATAATAATAATTAAAAAATAATAATAAATCCAAGCCAAAATGAAATAGAACAAAAGCTATGCCAGTAGCTTTTATTTATCTTAACCAAAAGTGTCAGATAATCATATATGCTACAATCTTAAAACCATTACTATATGATGAAATATTTTTGGATCATATGGATTTTTGATTAACAGCATACTTATTTAAGTTTTCCTAAATACCTTAATGAACTACAACATTGTATTAGGTTAGATGCTCACAGTGACCCTGTGAACAGTCAACTTTCTTCTTTAGCTTCTGTTCACCATTTTAGAACATGTTCTATCACAGTTAAAATTCCATAAGGAGCCTGATGTGGCTATAAATATACTATTTTAAAATGCCTGGTAAGCAGCTTTCTTCCTGGTAGGTGAGAAGCCTTCTTCCATGTTTTCATCCCAGATGGAATTTTTAGGGAGACCTAAGAAGATCCAAGACCTCAGGTTCACAAACCAGAATTTGTCCTGCACAAAACCAGACACAGACCAAGGTTGAGCCTTTGCATGGAGTTATCTGAGTGAAACCAGTATTTCATATGGAAAAAGAATGCTTTTTTCTTTTCTGATAGTAAGCCATTTTGAAAAGGGTGCAGTAAATATTAATTTTAATTGCACTCCAGCATCCAGAATTCTTTATACGTGACATGATATATAAAATTGTGAGTCTGAAGTCTCCAAGACCAGGAAAAGATCTGTGCCACAACATGGAACATTTCAGGGATCCTGTTAAAATATTGTCTCTCCTTTCTGTTAGTGAGTAATCAATTAATAGCAGAATGCCAGAGCTAAACACGTGGCAAAAATCTGTAACTACAGTCATCAGATACAATTGAAGATAGTATTGATGCTATTAAAAACCTCTCTTTTCATTTCTCCCAGACTACATGTATTGCTGTACAGCTGATATATGGAATGAAACTTGTTCCAGATAAATATTTATCCTGAAAGTTGATGTTAAAGTTTAAGGAAATGAAAATAAAAAGCACAGCCACCAAATAAACAAGTAAACAAACAAATTTTAAAATTCATATAAATAGGTTCAAATATCACTTCATCACCTCTCTTTCTCTTCACAAAGAGAAATAACGATATGGGGCAAGTTAATTTTAGCATTTTAAACCTAAGCAGAAATCCATGTTCCTCTTTTACTGAAATTTGAGATATATAAATAGCAGACCTCCACACTGCAGCCCATGGTGGAGCAGGTAGATGTGGCCTGGAGGAGGCTGCAGCCCATGGAGAGCCCCTGCAGGAACAGGAGGTCTGGGGGGAGCTGCCGCCCACCCATGGGGAATCCATGCTGGAGCAGTTTACTCCTGGGGGATGGATGGACCCCGTGGTATGGAGCAATGTGGGAGCAGTGCTTGAAGAGCTGCTGCCTGTGGGCAGCCCCCGCAGGCTCAGTTCGGGAAGGATGGCATCCTGTGGAAGGGACCCCACAGGGAGCAGGTGCGGAGAGTGACCATGAAGGAGAGGTGGAGATGAAACTACAGGGACTGAGCGCAGCCCCCATTCCCCGTTCCCCTGCACCCCTTGAAGGGACGAGGTAAAAGAGGGTGGGTGGGAGGAAGGTGTTTTTAGTTTCTTTCCTTTACTTCTCTAGCTGGTAAGTAATAGTCAATAAGTTTTACAAATCTCCATATGCTGAGTCTGTTTTGCCCATGACAGTAATTGTTGAGTGATCTCCCTGCCCTTATGTCAATCCTATTTTCTCCCTCTTTCCCTTTGAGGAGGGAGAGTGAGAGAGTAGTTGTGGTAGAACTCATTTGCTCAGTTGAGTAAAACTACCACTGTAGGTTTCACTAGACAAGTTAATTTTAGAGTGCCCCCTGTTTCAGATAGTTATAGAAACAAAATAATTTTAAGCCTTGCAAAATCATATATAATATATATATATTTAATTTCAAATATAGTTCAAGGCAAGCTGTTAGAAAAATAATAATAGTAAAAAACACTAGAGTTCAGGTTTTCCTGAGAAGAATTTCCTTCTGGTGTTTAGACATTTCTTTAAAAAGTGTTTATTATAGCTTTAAAATCTTTCTCCAAAACTGTCTTTTAGCAACAACTAATAATTTCATGGAGTACATATTAATGTGCAGTTCTAGTACCATTTTCCCACTGTCAGCTTTCAGACACTTTAATATTAATTGAAATATGTCTAAGAATATAAGATATCTAAGTGAAATCCTAAACACATCACTTGTCAGATTTTTGTTGGTTACTGTTGGTTACCTGACTAGCATAGGTCACCCTGTCAAGGAAAGCACAGAAACTACTGCTTGTCTAATGCATTTTGTTTTATTTCTCTGAATTGCTACCAAGCATTCAATTTTCTTTTTTATTTCCCTTATGTGTCCTTTCTGGCAAGCAAAATCATTCTTCATTACGTGGCTGTCCAGTTAATTCCACAGTCAGGATAATAAGAATATTCAGTTACATTTCCAGATCATATTAAAAGTTAACAGCAGGAAGATAAACCCTATGCTCAGCTTCCTTGAAACAGCTGACCATCAAATAATAAATCCTGTCTACAGTGCAACCCCCTTGTGGTGAGGTTTAACATTCACCCAAGAAAAATATTTTGAATTTGCCATTGAAGATGTCTACATTCTACCACCATACTCTTTCAAACTGTCTCAAGTCATGGAAATTGAATAAATACATACAATGATACAATAATAGAGTTTCCTGGACTTTGATGCAGAAAACAAAACTACACAGTCATCATTTCAGTATGTTAATTTACTCCAAAATACAAAACATCATAACAATGTTATGACAGTATTGTCAAAATTATCAGAGAATGAATACAGGATGGGGAGGACAGAAACCTTTTTCTAATAAAAATGTTAATATAGGGCAAGCTTCTAGGTTAAAAGAAAATCAGATTTCTTTCCTGACAGTATGAAGCCTGTATTTGTTCTATATATTAGTATTACCTACTCCAAATTAAACACAATTCTGAATGCACAATTCATATTCAGAATGACCCAGTAAGACATCTTCTCTCTAGCCTCTGTATGTTTGTCCTGAGGGCAAGTAACTTTCAAATGTAGAAGGGATTTTTTTAATGACTTCTAGCTTTGGCACTTGCCATATAGGGACACAGGTATCCATGTGCAAGACTGTAGTAACAGCTTTCCATTGTAAGGGACTTTAGGATAAATGCACATTTTGTTAGCAAATGAAAATGCTTAGGCATTTATGCAACTACACAACATAAAAATATGGAATTTAAAAAGCAAATGCTGAGCTCACTTGCTTATAAAATAAACTTCAGTATGAACCTAAATAGCAACATGAATATTCCTATGAAAGCCAAAAGTTCTGATCCATCTGGCAACTACTCTTTAATCTTCTGAAATGCTTCATAATAACTCAGCATCTCATAGATGTTAACCCTTAGCACAATAGTTTCTGCAAAAACGTATTTGTAGACAAATCATTAAATATTATGTTAATAACTTGAAAACTTCTCTATAAAGTAATATAAAATAGAAAAAAAAATGTTAAAGAGGTTACATTCAAGGTTTGAAAATGACTCACTTCCAGAGTAAACGCTGCTTTTGATTAATCATTGCAGTACAGCACGGAAACTCCTAGGTACTTTATTTAACTCCAAGTGGATTTCAAGAGTTTACCTCTTAACAGCAGTCTTCCACTAAGCAGAAATTGAAAAGCCACTATTCAAATCACAGGTGAAGCATTATGCTTCAGTGACAGTACTCATCCTTTGCATGCAATATCCAGTGCCATTATCTGCAAGTTAAAGGTTAGAATTAAAAGTCAATGGGGGAGAACATACCAAATGCAGAGGTCTTGTTGCCTTCTATGGACTGTTCAGACAGTCTCCAAATCTGCAAACACATCTGTGTAAGCTGGTTCATATGGCTGATATCCTAGGTTCACTGGGATCACCTACAATCATTGTTACAAACACTCAAGACATTTTTCAGCAGGAGAACAGACATGGCAAGAGAACGCCAAAAAGGGCAAGAGAATACCAACAAGGGCAAGAGAATAACAAAAGCAACATGGAACTAAGGGGGCAAAAGAAAAAAAATATCTGGAAATTGATTTCTGGTTTTACATAGGCACAACTCTCTCATGAGAGGTTTTGTAAAGACAGCTTTTTCTTATTGAAACCTACAGATGTCTAAAATGTCAGGTATTTCGGATATCAAAAAATGATAACTTTCTAATAAAACTTCTGAAAAAAAGATCTAACTGTTTCCATTTCAAAATGTTCCCATGTACCACTCTGTGCATGAGTTTACCATGGTAAATTGCCATAAATGCATAAATTGCATTTCTCACACTATTGCATTGAAGATGTTATGTTTTCCATGGGGGGGGGGGGGGGGGGGGGGAAAGTTTTACAAATGTGCCATTTTCCAAGCATTAATTAAGCAAAATTATCACTTAGACTTACAGTACTGACCTCTGCTGCTGCCTTAATTCTCCAGACATCTGCAAAATCTAAAAGCCTAAACATCAAGTTTTTTGAAATTCAACAGAAAGCCTGAAGTGTCATTCCTCTGCTCATCAGTCATCAGACAGATTTCCCTCTCTTCATTTCCCCTTCGCTATTTAGACTTAGGTCAGTCAAGACATGGCAAAAAAGAAAGAAAGAAAAAAAAAAAAAGGCATTCTTCATGGCTGTGAAGCATGATGCAAAACAACTGGTCAATCATTTCTGGGAGTCAGCATAAGTCAAGATGTGTCTGGCTCCTTTCTATTTCCTCTGAAAAACAACAGAAAAAATCACACACACACACAAATGCAGCCACACAGGACTAGTTTTTTGGCTATTATAGTTACATAGTAGCACGTTCTTATATATGAATTATTTCCTTTGTATCAGCTCTCCACAGAAACATGTGCAGTCATAAGAAAAGAAAAATGGGTTTCTGTAGCTCACCTGAGCTACATGGAGAGCAGAGATATTATAACTAAGTCAAAATCCACAAACAGGACTTTCAGTTCAATGCAATACATGTGCCTGTTTAATCTGTAAGTCAAAACAAAACTAAATGAAACAATTACTGGCAGTTTTGTACAAATTCGCTGTTCCATTATTAAATTCATCATTGGAAGACTGACACTTATGCAGTCAGTTTAAAATATATATATACACGTGCAGATGAAAATTCTGGAAACATTTGTTTGAGTCAAAAGTAACAATATCAAACAATGCTTCACAAGCCATATCTGGAACTGATGTAATGCAGTCGTTATTCACGGCACCTAGCCATGTAGGTCTATGAGCAAACTGAAGCAAGGATGCAAGAATAGACTTTGTTTAATTCCTGTGATGGGTATTATTGTCTTAGATGAGACAATTCTGCTAAATCATCCACTCCATTTACACAGAAGTCCTGAACTGCTGTATTAGCAAGGCATATCATATTGCTCTTGTAAATTCAGTAGAATAACATGGTTAAAGTACCATGTTTTCTGTTATCTGGAAGAACGCATTGTTATGATCTGATTTCCCCTGTATGTTTATTCCAAATTATGTGATCTTTTTTTCCTTCTTCCTTTTTCTCCTGTTTTTAGAAAATGTATCCGTGTGTCAAATAATACTAGTCATCCATTCCTCCCATAATTTATTCCAAGGTAACCACTTTATATTGGAACATATATGAATATAAATGCATATACTGGAACCTAATAAATTTATTACAAATACACACATATAATATATATATATTAAGCTCCACATAATATATTTCTGAAAGGCCCTGAACTGTCTCTTTTCATTTGATTTCTCCATTTCTTGGTAACTTTCTTTGCACGTACATGTCCAACAATTATGCTGACTACACATTTCTCTCAAAAAGTACACAAAATACATACCTTTGAGACTGCAAAGGGTCTAAAGAGTTTAATTAAATTTAATAGGGGCATGACTCAGATGTACATGGTGTTATTCACCAGCTCTTGTAAAGGACATGTTGTATTGCAGTTACATTGCTTACTGAAAGAGAAATGTGTTGTTTACACCTGGGACACAACTGCATGTTTGGCATGAAAAGAGCCTCATGGTACACTATAATAAGATTATAGAATCATAATATCATAGAATCACTTAAGTTGTAAAAGATCCTTATGATCATCAAGTACAACCATAAACGTAACACTATGAAGTCCACCCCTAAACCAATCCCCTTATTGCCACGTCCACACATCCTTTAAATACCTCCAAGGATGGCAACCCCACCACTTCACTGATCAGATCTTTCCAATGTCTAACCACCTTTCCCATGAGGAAATTCTTCCTGACATCTAATCTAAGTCTCTCCTGATGCAACTCAATGTCATTTCCTCATGTCCAATGACTTGAGAAAAGAGACTGACACTGTCCTTTCTGCAACCTCCTTTCAGATAGTTATAGAGAGTGATGAGGTCTCCCCTCAACCTCTAGACAAAATAGCCCCAGTTCCCTCAGCTGCTCCTAATATGTCTTGTTTTCTAGCCTCTTCACAAGCTTCATTATTTGTCTCTTCACACACTCAAGCAAATCAATGTCTTCCTTGTGGTGAGGGACCCAAAACTGAACACAGCACTCAAGGTGCAGTCTCACCAGTACCCCTTACAAGGGGATAATCACTTCTCTAGCGCTGCTGGCCTGCTCTGTTTCTGATACAAGGCAGGATGCCATTGGCCTTACTGGTCACTTGGGCATATTGCTGGCTCATGTTCAGAAAAGATGTATGCAAGTACATGAGATGATATGGGAACAGAAGCATACAGGGAATATTTGATTTACTAAATCCAGCTAAAGATTTGATGGTCTACTCACCATACATTATCCCATTAACAGAATTCATCAGTTTTGATCATATTTTTGTTTACAGGAGAGGCATACATTGTATTTTGTAGAAATATATATATATATATATATTTTGAAAGAAGACACTGGAAAGTAAATATATTGGAGTGTGGATTGCAGTGAAAGAAGATTAAAATGATATCTGGGCTCCTCATTTTTTGCTTTTTCATGTTAAGCAAGCTAAAGATGTAAGGTAAAGATACAATTTCTGACCAAGATTTTTAGAACTCCTACTACAGGCTTATCTGATAATCACTGAAAATTCCTCAGTCTCTGGGGCAGCTACAAGCAATAATTTACGTGCTTGGATGTTTCCATAAAGTCCTAGTTGTATTCACTTTTTGCACACAATGTGAACTTCTAAACAGGGAACAGAACTTCATTTTAACGCACAGGTTGCATTTTTATTAAGAGAAGTAGTTTTCAGGACACAAGACTGTAACACAAAAATGGTAATGAAAGCTAAATTATCAAAAATTATGCCTTGATTTTTTTAAGGAAATGTTCATGAATCAGTTCTGCAGTCAGTCATTAATTATGAATTTTCCATGTCTCTACCTAACTGTATGATTGCATTATCAACCCAATTTTGCTTGAAATACTCACAAAAGGGGGAATTTTCTTTAACTTGATGAAAATTGGCACACAGATGTAAAAAATAGGAATAAGATAGAATTTCAAACCATATAGACATCATAGTAGTAGAGTTTTATTCCTTTTTTTTTCTGTTCACACTGAGGGGGCAAAAGCTAATACAGAAGAGATGGTTATTGGGGTTACATAAGAGAGCAATGAAGAATATCTTCAGAGATCATAAGACTTGATATGTTTGAATCTCTACAAGCAGACATATGCTAACATTCCCATTCCCCATGTTTGCTTCTTGGTCTGTTGTAGCTGGTGCTTGACCTCCATTTGAATTGCACAGCTCCCTCATTCACCCTACTTTGCACATGTACAGATGAAAACATGACAGTAGGATTCAGATGTAGAATCTGAAACTATGCAGTCTGTGCATAATTTAATTTTGGCTCATGCAACCAGAAGAGGAAGTAACTTCTTCTTTGATATATGTACATATTCACATACAGCCTGTGAAAATGTGTGAAAATGCTTGTACCTTAGATCTCAGTTGACCTGCAGGCTCAGAGACCTGTAACATTAACATATTTAGTCTCATTTTCACAGTATGAGCAATAGATAGCTTCAGTGCAAGGCCTTTCTCCTGCTAAATTTTAAACCCTTCTCCATAAAGAAGCTAAGGCGCCTTATGGTCTTTGTGAAAGAAAGACCATTAGAACTGTTTTAAATAGCAAATATTTCCCCGTACTCTGCATTTTCAGAAACAGCTCTACAATTTTGGATGAAATTTTCCTAATACTTGGTTTTAATCAGATACCCTGAGTGGTAAAAAGTTAGCCCAAAGTCTTCTCTTCACCAAATATTTAAGTAAGCTTTGCAGAAAAGGCAATTTGGCAGAAAAGGACCTGGGAGTCCTGTGAGAAAACAAGTTGGCTATAACCAAGCAAAGCACCCTTTTGGCAAAGAAGGTGAATAGTATCCTAAGCAGCATCAGGTAAAGTACTGTCAGCAAGTCAAGGGAGGTGATCTCAGCGCTGGTGTGGCCACACCTGGATTACTGTGTCCAGTGCTAGGTTCCCTGGGAGACAGATGGATATAGTGGGGAGAGTCCAGTAGAGGGCCACAAACATGTCAAAGTGTCTGGAGCATCTCTCCTATGATGAAAGACCAAGAGAGCTGGGACTGTTCAGCCTGGGGAAAAGAAGGCTCAGGTGGGCTGTGCACATCAATGTGCACAAACACCTGAAGGGAATATATAAAGAAGATGAAGATAGGCTCCTTTCCGTAGCGCCCAGTGACATGACAAGAGGCATTGAGCACAATATGAAACACAGGAGGTTCCTTCTGAGCATCAGGAAGCAATTCTTTACTTCAGAGGTGACTGAGCACTGAAAGAGATTGCCCTGAAAAGCTGTGAAGACTCCCTCCTTGGAGATCTTCAGAGGTCATCTGGACATAGTTGTCCGGGCAATATGCTCCAGGTGGCCCTGCCTGAGAAGGATGTTGCACCAGATGGCCTGTAGAGGTCTGTTCCAACCTCAATCAATCTGTGATTCTGTGATTTTAATCAGAAGGGCAAATCAAGTCTTACAATTTGAAATGAAATATGATGTTTAAAACAGAAAAAAAAAAAAAAGAGAGAGAGAGAGGGAGAGGAGAGGAGAGGAGAGGAGAGGAGAGGAGAGGAGAGGAGAGGAGAGGAGAGGAGAGGAGAGGAGAGGAGAGGAGAGGAGAGGAGAGGAGAGGAGAGGAGAGGAGAGGAGAGGAGAGGAGAGGAGAGGAGAGGAGAGGAGAGGAGAGGAGAGGAGAGGAGAGGAGAGGAGAGGAGAGGAGAGGAGAGGAGAGGAGAGGAGAGGAGAGGAGAGGAGAGGAATAATACTACCAAGATCCAAGATCACTACAAATATTATTTTGATAGTTTCAGAGTGTTCTCAAGAAGAGTTTACATGAAACAAGTAGGGCCATGGTGTTATTTCAGTGCTGGCTGACTAGTTGAACCATGTAATAATTAATACTTGTATTAATACTTGTATTCTAAGATTTCATCTTCATCTCTTTCTTGCCCACAGTTTCAATTAAAATGCTCTCAGACTGAATAAATTTAACTTCTAACTGTAAAATGATATATTTTTATTATTATTTTTAATATACAGATTAAAGGTGTATTAATATTTTTACAATATTTTAACAGCTTTGTTTTGGTCTTTATTCAAAATAAGAAAAAGTTGTAGACTTCTCTGGACATTACAATGCAACTCAGTGGATTCTTACCTGGCAAATATTTTGCAGAAGAAAAGATAAAGCTAAATTCTTAATATAATTTACTATTGTGTCACTACTTAAGTCCAATGCCCCAGACTTCAAGATCCAGAAGGTCGTCTCCAACCTAAATGGCTCCATGATTCTATGATTCTACAGCAGGTGCTTTAGATGGATATGTTCTTCTTCATATGAACAATTTGCTAATGCACACAATACCCCCACTTCTTTCCCTCCCACCCTATAATACATGCTGTGGATATGAAAAAGGGGGAAGCATATATCAGCCACACTGCTTGAATATGAAAATAAGATAGGATATAGCAAATATGAAGCACACAAAGTCTAGGAGTACAGAGACAAACGTGAAAATTCAATCTTCCAACAGTCTATGTCACTTCCAGACCTAAACCTACTTGTAGCTATTCAGTCCTTAAAACAGACGTGAAAATGCTTACATCCATGAAGTTCATACATGAACTCAGAAGCAGAGCTAAAAGCTGAGTTTTCTACAATAACTAATACATCTAAAGGCAATTAAAAAGTAATTTTATGTTCCTCTGTTAGGTTATCTACTCTAATCTCTTCAATATGATTGCAACAGGAAATTAAAAATGAAAATCACCATGAGAAGAATCGCTCTAAGAATCTGAGAGTTGGTTGTAGCCATTCCTAGTCAAAGCTATGGGAAGGGATGAGGAAATTGAAATTCCACAGGAAATGTTGAACTGAGGATGCAGCATGAACACAGGTCATCTCCAGCAATCTGGCACTTGATTCCAAAATACAACATGAAAATAGAATTTGGACCTGTAATTGTTACTGTATGTTATTTATTGTTAATTAAAGGACTCAGTTTGGGTCCTTTAATCATGAAGGGTTTACAAAATAGCAATAAAAACACCACACAATTTAAAGACCCAGTTTTCCTCTCCCTCAAAAAGAAATGCAATGTATTATTACCTATGCTCCTCTTTATCATAATAGGGTATACCAATATCATCCAGAACCTAAATTCATGGTCATACTAAGAATATTCATTTTTTCATTCTAATTTGGTCTAAAATTTAGATTAGTACTATACAGTGTTACAGAGTTACAACCATTCTGAGTATCTTTCTCTGTGATACATCCACATACCTATGGGTGCTTAGCAAAGCATAACTTTAACCCCCATGTAGTCAACTATCTCGCATTACAAATACTAGAAAAACAACAGGAGGCTTGCTGGGCTGATTATGGTTTTGGCCATAGGAAACACTGCCCATGAGGAAAACTGATTTTATTATGCTATCACTGTGTAAATTTGAGACGAGAGGCAGGAGGCAGCGCCAAGCTGCTATTTCAAGAGTAACACTATCTCAATAACTGTAAAATGAAGTTCATGCAATTCAGTATCCAACATAAAAGCCAAAGGAAACTTAACTGCCTTTCTGTACCAGCTCTCAGATCTCTGCACTGCATCTCACTGGCTCCACACCTTTTCAAAAGTAAGCCTGAATATTCTGTATTTGCATGTAAACAAGAAGTCAGGAGATATTTTAGTTCTCCATGAAGAGGAGCTGCTTGCAAGAAAGAGGACAAGCAGGTGCACAGGGCCAGGGTAAGCAGGGACAGAGCTGAATGCCAGGGGAGATTAGTTCAGCTTCAGTCCTGGGAGCAGAGCTGGTGACAGGGGAAAAGGATGTGGCAGATGAGGTTTCCATTGGAGGACCATGGCTATTATGGCACTAGTAGCCTCCATCAGAAACACATATAGCAGAGCACATTAGGAATTGGCTTCCCTGTGCCAGCCTGTGCACTTCTGAGGCACACAGTGCTACCAGCACACCCTCTAGCTTTTTGCCCACATCTTGTCCATTGAGAAAGTCACCATACTGTTCTGACTGCATGCCTGCAGGTGCAAACTGACATCACTCCTCGCCACCCACTGCCCCTGTTGCAGGCTGCTGAATCATCTCCTTTGCACAGGATTGATGCAGCTACAGAAGGCAATGTGATCTGGCATAAAAGTTTTTCTATCAAATGAAATTAAGTTTACTCAGGATCACTAGACTAACAAGCTCACAGTTCTGCAGTTGCCACAGAGGTTCAATGGAGGAGAAAATACATGGTCAGGAGCACAAGGGAAGATCAGAAATGTCCCATTCAGCAGCAGCCTGATGTTACACAGAATTTCGTTTTCTTGAGAGGGTTAAATTAAGCTAATGCCCTAAATACAAACACATCATCATCTTTACTGCAAATATGCTATTACTTACTTAAAACTCATTTTAAAACTTTAAGAACAAAAACAAATGGGAATGATTTAGGAGAGCCATGTTCACACTTGCTTTTCTTTAGGGCACATACAAAGCTGAAAGTGCATTCTTTTATTGTCTCCAGAGGGCTGGATGGGGCACCATCAGAGAGGTTATTTTTTTATTTATTTTTTTTTTTTGAAATAAAAGCTGGGCAATAGCACATAGATGACTAAGTAAAGCAAACTACCTGTGGAGCATGTTAGAGGATGTAAATTACACCCGAGGGAAATGCAGCGACACGGCCCAGCTCCACTATCTGCTCGGAACGAAATAGCCGCTGGAGAAACGCAGGCGGGGCGGGGGGGGACGAACTCCCAGAGCTGCTCTGCATCTTGGAGAGTACCCCCCCGACACAGCCCGAGGGAGGCTGAGAATCTCACTTCCCGGCGCTCGGCGAGGGTTAGCAGCACCGCTCACTTTTCCTACGACGACCCATCCCATCCTCCCGCTGGGGGGCTGTAAAACCAGCCTCCCGCCGGCCCCCGGCTCGCACAGATATGCGCCAGCTCCTGCTCTAGCCCCCCGCAGGGATCAGGGGGCTGCGGAAGCTACCTGCAGTCCCGGGGGGGCCGCGCTCCCCGGCACCGGGAGCATCCCTGCGGCCGCAGGTGCGGAGCTCCGGCTCCCGCGGGGCGGGGGTCCCCGTCCCGGCGCTGCCCCCCACGACCACTACCACCTTCCCCTCGAGGAGGCGGCCGCCCCCGCCCTGCCAGCTTCCTCCTTACCTGCGCGGCGGCGGCGAGGAGCCCCAGGGCGAGGGCCAGCAGCGCGGTGCCCCGGCGCTGCCCCGCCGCCGCGGCCATCCTCCTTCCTCCTCCTCCTCCTCCTCCTCCTCCCGCGGCGCTCCGGCGCGGTGCACCGGGGGGGCCGCCCCGCTTCGCCGCTCCTTGCCTGCCCGGCGGCCGCCCCTGCGCGCCTCTGCGAGCGGCGCGGGGTGCGCGGCTCCTCCGGGCCCCGCAGGGCAGGGAGGTGCGCGGGGGCGCGGCCCCCCGCTGCCGGGCGGCGGGGAGGGAGGCGGGGAGCAGCCGCCGCCGCCGCCGGTCCGCCCCCGCCAGCCGCCGCCTCCCCCGGGGCTCCCCCGGGGCTCGGACGGAGCGGGCAGCGCAGGGGGAGGCAGGGAGCGCAGGCGGGGGTGCGGCCGTGCGGAGACGTGGGGCGCACAGGCAGGGATGGGGCAGGCAGAGATGGGGCAGGCTGATAGGGATGGGGCAGGCAAGCAGGTATTGGGCAGGCTGATAGGGATATGGGCTGGCAGGGATGGGGCAGGTAGGCAGGGATGGGGCAGACGGGCAGGAACGAGGCAGGCAGAGATAGGGAAGGCTAATAGGGATACAGGCTGACAGGGATGGGGCAGGCAGGCAGAGATGGGGAAGGCTGATAGGGACGGGGCAGGCAAGCAGGTATTGGGCTAGCCAATGGGGATGGGGAAGTCTGATAGGGATGGGACAGGATGATAGGGATGGGGCAGGCAAGCAGGTATTGGACAGGCTAATAGGGATGCAGGCTGATAAGGATAGGGCAGTCTGATAGGGATAGGGCAGGCTGATGGGGATGGGGCAGGCAAGCAAGTATGGGGCAGGCTAAGAGGGTTGCAGGCTGGTAGGGATGGGGAAGGTATTGGGCAGTCTGACAGGGATACAGGCTGATAGGGATGGGCCAGGCAGGCAGGGATGGGGAATGCAGGAAGAGGACATGCTGTCCAGGATGGGGTGCAGTGGCAAGCACAAAGCAAGTAGGCACTGTGAGTCATGCAGGCACAGGGTCCACGGTTTGGCCCTCACCTGGTCTGCTCTCTTTGACATGCTTGCAACACTATGCTTGTGAGTGTATAACATTACTCCAAATGCACTGCTGTGCTGAGACACTTCTCACCTGGAGTAAAGGCCTGGGGGATCAGAACCCCTTCATACAACTTTCTGGAACGCCCTCAAGCCTTCTCTTGAAGGCATTGGCTGGTACCTGCAACTCCACAGTCTGCTAATTGAACAGCCAAAATGTAAGCGGTGGCAATCAAACGAGAATATCAACCTGGCTGAATTTGTGTTGGCAGCTTGTGAAAGATTTGTGGCAGCTCCTATAAGTCTCTTGCAAAACCACAAGAAAATGTATTGTTATTAGACACATTTCTAAAGCTCCCACCACGAGCCTATTTGAATGTTCCCATAGCATCTGGGCACAAGTATTTACATACTTGGATTATCCCTGGAAAATGCACACCTCATTGAAGAGCCAAATAAATCATATGGGAATCCTAAATAAAACTATATGTTGATGAAGCAGCATGTGCATGGACTAAAGACTGCCACTTCTCTCTTCATCTTTTATGCATTATGTCAGCCATTGCTGAGAAAGTCTTTGCCCTGTGCAGTGAAGGCATGTAGGTTTTAACATTTAGACCTGAACGTGAAATCCTAACAGCTCTTTCACTTGGAGATTTATAACCTATTTCATCTGATAACGCTCTATAACCTGTTACTTATACAACAAACAGAAGTGTGATGCTTAACATTTTAGAAATGCCCTTTCAAGTATAGCTACATAAAGTACAGTAGCTTAAACTGAAAAGTGCTTGCTTATTCAAGTACCCCCAGGGATAATCTACGAATATGCATGACAGATGAACTTCTGAAATTTTTGTTTTCTTTCTAAAGACATATGACTGGGTAAAGATGTAAACATTCTGCAGTTCTTGTTTTTATTAACATGTAATTACAGAGGTTAAGACTCCCGTTTGGAGTGCATGACGTAGTGTGGTCTAAAATATGTCATAAATGTTGCATGATCCAAGAAACACAATTTGGCTGAACAAAACATGACATCCAATTTGTCAGGAATGAGCTGTATACAAGTTTCATGTTGCAAAATATGCTTATCTTTTAAGAAATGAAGAGGATATTTCCTGGCATTTACAACTGTCTGAAAGGCCTAAGGGTTCAAGGCAATACCAAGCTACATATTAATTGTCAGGAAAAGCTATATTGACAAGTCTTAATATTTATATTACAAACTGTGCGATATTAGCATATAAATTTTATGAATTACAGAATCACAGAATTGTCTAGGTTGGAAGAGACCTCAAGATCATCGAGTCCAACCTCTGACCTAACACTAACAAGTCCTCCACTAAACCATATTGCTAAGTTCAACATCTAAATGTCTTTTAAAGACCTCAAGGGATGGTGACTCTGAATTCTCTGTTCTCACACTGGCTTTCCTGCCACAGGTGATTTTATACTCCTTTGATATTGCAAGTGTACCATTGTTGTCTCAAACTGATATAACAACAACTATAACATTATTCTTCTTACAGTTGTATCTGGAAAAAGTAAATAAATAAATAAGGCAAGAAGAACCATCGAGTTATGCGTTAATGATAGGGGAAATAAGGGAATTTCTGAAAGTGTTGTCTCTAATTGTTGGACATGAAGATAATGGTAATGGTATTTTTAACCACAGAAGAACTTAACAGGACATACAGATATATGCTTCTCATTCTTTTGTGAACATTGTCAGGCACAAAACATCAAACATACCCTGTCATCAACCCAGGGATCTGAGAAGACTTAGGAAGATTTAAGATATTTTAAGATTTAAGAAAAGACCAAGGCTTCATGCTTAGGGAGGGAATGCACATAAGGAGACTTTGTAAGCAATGCCTTCATTTCCAGAAAAAAAAAAAAAAAAAAAAAAAAAAAAGGAAAGAAAAGAAAAGAAAAAAAAAAAAAAAAGAGAGATGGATTAAAAATTCTGAAATAATTTTCAGCATTAGATGGAAAAATGCAAACAACTTTATTATCAAGGATATGTTTTTCTTCACATTTAGAATGCAGGCAGAATATGCTCTCTGAAAACCTAATTTTTCCTCTCAGCAATAGGATTCTTTTATGTCTCTTTCTGTTTCCTATGTAACTTTATTTCCCACAGAATTGGCAATGCATTTTTAAACAGAGATTTGCAGCTCTAAATTCAGACACAGCCTCCAAGCAAGCATAGTGCATGGTACGTCAAATGTAGTACATACAATAGTACATGATTGACGTAAAATTAAAAATCTGAAACTTTAGGCATTTTTGTACTTTTTTCTTAGAATTGCACGTTTGGTTTGTACATTTGGCCCAACTCTTCCTCTGCACTACAATCCCGATGTCCCATGACTCCTTCATGTCCATGTCCATGACTCTTTCAGCATTAATTCCAGAGGCACATGCTTTCTAGTAGCTCAGAACCTACAAAATGGGCACATTTCTATTCAGGGAGTCACAGTTTCCTTTTAGAAATAAATCTGCTTGCATAAATAGAACTAACATTAATGAGCAAATAGATCATACTGTATGTACACAATTCTTTTTGTAAACATAGGCAGTTGTTGATACTTTGGTCTTGCTTGGGTGTTTGGAGTATTCTGAATGTGGGAGTCCCCAGGTGTCTTACAGAGATAGTAGACCTTTTTTTCCTCATATGTCAACTGTTGGTCATTGTAGACAGTGAAAAGCCCCAGCGCTTCTCAAAGAATATGAGAAAAAGCATGTATAAAATTTGCATTTTTTTTTCATCCACTGTTTGCCACTGATACATACAGCAATATTCAGCTTGCTTGCCTGTTTCTATTCCATAGGTATACACTATTATTTCAGGCACAGTGTAGATGCAGTACATAGTATGTAGTAATATCTTCAGATTTATTTTGTTCTGCATTCTTTAATTACATGGTATTCAAAATCATTAATAAATAGCAAAGAAAATTTTTCTTTAGAGTTAATAATGAGCACAACTTTGACTTGAAACTCAGATGTTAAATATCTGATAACCAGTGGAAATAATATTTTATACCTCTGAATAAAACATCAGTCTGAAATGTGAAATTTGTTACTGAGCTAAAATTTTTGAAAAGCCATTTGTTTTCCTTAGAATATGTAGTTTTGACTGCATAGTTGCATCCCTCACAGTGAAACTGAGAGATTCTACCTCTAGAAATATGCTGTACTATCACTGATAAGAAAAGTGAAGAATCTCCTCTCCTCTCCTCTCCTCTCCTCTCCTCTCCTCTCCTCTCCTCTCCTCTCCTCTCCTCTCCTCTCCTCTCCTCTCCTCTCCTCTCCTCTCCTCTCCTCTCCTCTCCTCTCCTCTCCTCTCCTCTCCTCTCCTCTCCTCTCCTCTCCTCTCCTCTCCTCTCCTCTCCTCTCCTTCTTTCTCATCAACAGTTTTAATTCCCTAAAACAAAAAAAGCTACCATTTTTTTTGGCTATGTGTGTGCATAAACTGGATTCCACCTGTTGGCATCTGAGCTGATAATCACTTTTTAACTCTAGCTTCTCTGCTTCTCATTTTCATCTGTCTTGGAGACAATGTGCCAGCAAAATACCAGAGGTGCTCTTTTAGAGTCTTCAAAACCAGTTCCCTTATAAATAAGAGAATATAGGAAATTAGCAAAAAAATGACACCAAAATTCAAGAATCAACATAGGAAAAGAGCAAGGATTTATATGCACATTTAAACATTAGTAGTATTTTGAATGAACAGCAAAAAACATATCTGTATAGTAGTATATATTTATCTGTGATTTTATCTTTCTATATTCAAATCCACAGTTTATCAGAAGCAGAGCACAGGTGAAGGAGACAGATTGAACTAAAGGATGTAACTAACCGGGTGAAACATTTACGTGTTTTGAATACTTAATCTCTAGATTTTAGCTGGTTTAAAACTCAGACTCAGAAAGTGACAGCATTTTGCTTAGCTTGTAGAAATAACATCACACACAAATAAGATGTTAAAAAATGTAGTGCAAATTTGGGGGGAGAGTTGTGTTTTTGGTGTGGGGTGGTGTTTTTTGTGTGTTTTTGTTTTGTTTTGTTTTGTTTGTTTGTTTTTGTTGTTGTTGTTGTTTTGGTTTGGTTTGGTTTTTGGTTGGTAGGTTATTTTTGTGTGTGTTTGAATGCATGCTAGTTACATGGAAGAAAACCTGTTCTTTTTATAAGAGCTCCCAACAGAGACTGCATCTAAAACACTTAACATTCCAAAGTATAATAACACATATAAACTCTGTTGGGTGAGGCTTTCTGGGTGAGGCTTAACAAGCTATACAAGATGTAGGATTAATAACAATAAAAAGTTGTTGAAATTGTCATAGAGTGTTTAAAGACCTTCCTGAATCACTCACCATCCACTGTTCCCTGTGGATATGCAGGAGATACTTTAATTATTAAGATATGTAAAATTTGTGGAAGAGGCAGACAGATGCAGAAGTTATTTCTGACTCCCTTAGCACCTAATCTCCTCCTTACAAGCCTCTATATTTGCAATGTGATCAGGAAGCAGTCACACATAATGCAATGAATTTAGTTTCAGTCTGCATTTGGTAAGGCTATGCTGTTTCAAGGACCTCTTTTTTTTTTTTTTTTTTTCCCTTACCCACCCCTCCCCCCAATATTTCCTTTACCCAAATAAGGAAGGCCCAGAAGTGGAAGTCAACAATGCTGCCAAAATATGTGGTCATGTCTACAATAAGAGGTACATCAATTCAGGGCAGATCCAGAACAACCTCCACTAGTTATCTATCGTCATTTAGGAAAAGAGATAATAATAGTGTGAGAAATGCAATTCCCTTGGCTTGTGAATGTAGTATGTGATGTAAGATAAGATATAAACCCAAACTAGTCAACAGAAAACAGCAGGCCTCAAAGTTACTTGCTAGTATCCTTTTAATATAGACCAAGTTAGATTTATTTCAGGAAAAGTGCTTCAACATCTCAGGGAATGAAAAATTAAAATATGTTTAAAATATGTTACCTATTAGGATGAATCCCGTTCTGCATCCTGCACCTGCAGTTCTTGGTCTCTTCTCAAGTGCTGGAAGAAGACAGGTAGTAGCAAAATCCTGTCACCTCCTTCTACTGCCCCAACCCTTCTCATTGAATCTCTCAGAAAATGGAATGGGAACAAAATACAGTGATTTAAATATGTTATGGAAGCAGCTGTGGAAGAACAGATTCATATTCTTGTTGAACTGTAAATGACCATTTATAATGCAGACTTCAACACTGTAGCACAGAGATTTTACCCCCTTACTAGAAGATGAAGTGGCATGGGAAATGATTTATTGATACAGGAGTTGTTGGGTGGTTACACATTCCAGCTCTAGAAACTATTTTCTGCTGCAATAGAATGGCACTCTCAGACTTGGCTGAAGTATTTGTTTGCATATTTTGGTGCTTTTTTTCCCTCTCCATTAAAATATCATGCTGGCATAGAAGCAAGGAATTTTTTATTATTTTTGTGTACTTATATCATACCTGGAAAACTCTTCCCTGAAGTTTGGTATTCATTCCAAAACAAATAATGATAATTCTCACATTTGGTCACTATGTTTTAGTGATATGACTTTTGGATTTTACTAAGTATTTCTTATTAATCTTATCTCATAAGAAAAACAGTCTAATTTGCCTCTTAAGCAACTTTTCAGTACCATGAACTTTTGTTCATGATGCTCTCACCCTTAGTGAGATTAATTGTAATCAAATCAGAACAGATTTTTTCCCTCTAAAGTGGATTTTGATCTGCAGACCTCCTCTGCAGTACCAAACATACCAATGATTTCTATTAACCAGCTTCTTTGGCTCTATTTTAGAGCAAAGTCCAGTCCTTTATGGCTTACAATCTAACAGACAGATTTATAACAACAGGCAATGAAAATGAAGAAAGTAAATATCTAAACCCTTTGAATTCTAAGGTATGATTAAAAAAAGTGATAACAATAAGCAACTTAATACAATTGTTTCATTTGTTCAGTTCAGACACTGGTAAGCTGCCATCAGATTATATTTCCATAGCTTTTCATGTTATTGAAATTTTAGCAAAGTATCTATTATTTTACCTAAAGAAAACCATGTCTGCAACTATTGCATCACTTCAAAGACATAAGTCTCCAGGCCAAAATTATTTCTGAGATAATTTCACTCACTGTTTGGTACAGAGCACCAAATACGTCACAGTCAATAATTTGTTTGGACACCACTCTCACTGCAGTTCTTGCTGTGAAACTCTGATTTTATATCTGGTAATAAACTGCACGCAGGAGCCACAAGCTACTTTTACTGTAACATCCTACAATACCTGAAAGCTGGCTACTTCGTTAACACAGTATTTAAAATTCTATTCAAATATATATAAGGAGGCAAAAGGTACCAGTGTGGTCATCTATACTAATTTACTGTGCAAGATGAGCCATAGGACTGATTTGAACTGATTTGAACTACAGCCTAATTATCAATATTTTGCTTCCTTGTGGATATTCATAGTTTGTGATCAAGCCATGATATATCCTTAAAAGGATAAAAACCCATACAAATAAATAAATAAATAAATAGATAAAATAAGGTAAAGGTAAAGGTAAAGGTAAAGGTAAAGGTAAAGGTAAGGGTAAGGGTAAGGATAAAGATAAAGATAAAGATAAAGATAAAGATAAAGATAAAGATAAAGATAAAGATAAAGATAAAGATAAAGATAAAGATAAAGATAAGATAAAGATAAAGATAGATAAAGATAAAGATAAAGATAAAGATAAAGATAAAGATAAAAACGGTAAAGCTAATAATAGACGATTCTCTGAGTCTTTCCTTAATCACTCATTTGGCTCTTTTTGGGGATTACTACAGTTTAACATCCTGCATGAATTATGGATGCAAGAAAACTATCACCAATACTTGCATCTGTGCCAGATATGTTGGTAATATAAGCTATACTCTACTAGTTACTTTTCATTTTTTATAACCCCAAGGGCTGTATTAAACCCTTTGGCCACTGTACTATTGGATCATAACATCAGCTCTGACCTGTTGATCATTTTCAGAGTGTCTATTTCCTAGATAACATGTTTTGTCCTATAATATGAGTTGAATTTCTTTGGAGTTACATGTAGGAAATTTAAAATATATATGTATTCATTTAAAATATATATATATGCAGCCTGTTTCTACCTACCTATCTTAGAAAAATGTAGAAATTATTAAAGGAAACAAATCAGTATAAATTCCAGCATTTAGGGTTTATCTGTTTGTTTTTGATTGATTGATCTAGTTCCTTTCTTATGTACTGATTTTGTGTAAATATAATGGCAGCAGTTTTGGAAGGATTGTTCTTTCATTGTATTTTACTATTTTCTTTAAAGAAGATAGAACAATTCTTGATAAAAGCAAAACTATTTACCTTATTCCTTGTCTGTTCATTACAGCCATGGAATCACAGAATCATAGAATATCCCAAGTTGGAACAGACCTATAAGGATCATCAATTCCAAGTCCTGGCACCACACAGGCCTACCCAAAATTTTAGACCATGTGACTAAGTGCACAGTCCAAATGTTTCTTAAACTCCAACAGGCTTGGTGCAGTGACTATTTCCCTGGGGAGCCTGTTCCAATGTGGGACCAACCTCTAGGTGAAGAACCTTTTCCTGACGTCTAGCCTAAACCTCCCCTGCCTCAGCTTGACACCATTAGCATGGGTCCTATTACTCGTGACTGAGGAGAATAGGTCGGCACCTGTCCCTCCACTCCCCCTCATGAGGAAGAAATGGCTTCATTTGCTTTAAGGAAGAGTAAGACTTTTTCAAGAGTATAACCTGATCTTTTCCATTTTGCACCCCTCAAAAATCTCAGAAATTATTTATAAACTCCAAGGCATTCTATGAACCATCATCTTTTGATAGTTTTTGAAAAACGAAATGATTAGTGAGATAAAGCATCCAGTTTCAACAGTTATTTATTATTTATATTTATTTTACTTTATTTCAGCTTGCTCTATCCCAATACTGAACTCCAATTCATACATCAGTCTGAGGTATAGGGGAGCAGACCACCCACAATTTCTCAAGTCGAAAGGCTGCATAAACAATCCACATTTTTGAAAATTAAGCCCACGAGAACACTTCTTTCTTGATAGAAAAATTTGACCAAATTTTGTGGAGTTACATTTGAACTGCAGTTGGGTGAAAGCAGAATTGGGCCCAAAATCTTTGAGAAGCCTGGGCTGTCAAGCCTTCTTGGTGGAAGGCAGTCAATTGTTCGATGGAAAAATTGCCAGCACAGAATATCTTCTTCTTAACCTAACATATACAGTGTATGCATAGTAAAAACATTTACATTCACCAGTGGCATGCACAGATAACCAAACTACTTTTCTTCTTAGCAATGATCAGAGAATGGCTTACATGCTCATAAAGGCAAAGCAACCTGAAAAGTTTAGGCAGTCTTAACAAGCCTCTCCTTTGACACTAAGAAACACGTCACATATCAGTTTTAAAGTGCAATGATAAAATAAAATAGAAATCTTGTTGTCACTAGGTGTTCTGTGCAAGATGTAAGCAGTAACCAACAGTAATACACATCATATCCTGACAGCGTGAAGCAGACCATTATGGGATTCTGCAGGTACATGATGGACTTGCTGGAAAAACATTTGGAAAAATTTGATCTCTCCATTTTAGATTAACAGCAATAACTTTATGTATGTGATCCTGAGATAAGCTGTGAAAAGCAAGCTCTGAACTGGACATTTGCTCAGCAGCTTAACTATAAAGCAAATCTACCTCTCTTTCTACTGATTGATACTCATGTGTCTGATGCTTAATAAACAAACAATTGAAGCATAAATTATTTCAAAACTTCAACTTTTTTTTTTTTTTGTTTTGTTTGCTTGTTTTTGTTTTGTGTTTTTTTTTAGGACAAAAGAGGCAGAAAATGCCAGTCAGATGGTATTTGAACAGATTATCACTGCAGTTACATCAGCTTCTGTACAATATCAAGATAAATGTGGACAGAAAAGTCAGAAACTGCTAGGATGGAACAGAAATATCTTCAAGATTATATATATGTGTGTTTGTGTGTGTGTGTAAACAGGTTGATCCCACCCTTGAAACCTATTGATAAGCTGTGTATCACGTGTATTCTTCTTAAATATCATTTCAGGAATCAGGGAAGTTCAGTGCTACTGGTGGGGATGCAACTGGAATTTGATGAGAAAGCTATCAATACCCTCTTTTCTGAGATTTAAAAAGCCATGTCTAACCATAGTGAGTCCTAGCTCATGTCCATTTTTGTATACATTCAAGTTAATTTCTTACCACAGTTCATTGCTATTTTACCATAGGCTAAACCTCACTATACAACCCCATATCATATTTTGATGTAAGAACTTTCATTCAAAGAGAGGGAGCAATTATACTGCTCCATATCAATAGGTACAGCTTAGCTCCATAGCAAAGTAGAATTCCTAAAACATGGGGAGAAAAAAAAAAAAAAAAAAAAAAAAAGAAAAGCAAACAAACAAACAAAAAACCCTTTCCTTTAAAATGTGAAAAGTGAACATATTATAACCACAAGATGTCACTGAGGCTAAAAAATCTCTGGAAGTCAAATTGGGCTAGATATCCTGCAAGGAAAATATCTGTAGTTCTAGAATAAGGTGTACAGAAGGAGTCAGGGACAGGTTTCAGGTTCATGATATTCGATGAGGACTAGGCACACTGTTGACTGTATTCTAGCCTGCATAGCTGCAGTCTATTGAACACAGACAGGTGGACCCTCATCCAAACTGGCTACTGATTTTGCCTAGTATGGCAAATCCTGCCTAAATACATGTAGTTAAAAACAAGGAGCAAGAAAGATGAGGTCAGCAGTAGCTTTCCGTGTGACTCCTATCAATGAAGAACAGATCTCACATCGGGAAGGAAGGCAAGAATTTACCTTTGAGTACTAATTAATTCCTCTTTGAAATACATTAGAAGATACCCAGACACTCCCAATCATATTGATAGCTGATCTCCAGGTTGCAAAGTTTGATGTTGTCATGAACACTGGATTAGTCTGCTAGCTGTGTCTATAAATGCTTCACAACCTTTTTCCATTTCTTGACCAGAAATTAAAATATAAATATATATATATATATAAATGTATTTCTAGAATCATAGAATTGTTTGGGTTGGAAGGGACCTTACAGACTATCCAGTTCCAACCCCCTGCCATGGGCAGGGACACCTCCCACCAGGTTGCCCAAAGCCCCATCCAGACTGGCCTTAAACACTTCTGGGAATGGAGCATCCACAGCTTCTCTGGGCCACCTGTTCCAGTGCCTCACCACCCTCATAGTAAAGAATTCCCTCCTTATATCTAATCTAAACCTAATCTAATCTCTTTTAGTCTAAAGCCATTATCCCTTGTCCTGTCACTACACTCCCTGACAGAGTTCATCTTCATCTTTTCTGTAGGCTCCCTTTAAAGACTAGAAGGCCACTATAAGGTCTACAAAGAGCCTTCTGTTCTAGAGATTAAATAACTTTCTCAGTCTTGAATGTATGGTCCTTTTAAGACATACTTTAGAAACTATACTGTGCCCTAGTAGTCATTTCTAGGTACTTCATTTTGAATTTTGTCATTTCCCCTAGAATTTCTCAAGGTGTCTTTGGCATTATGTAAATAGAATTAATAGTTATTTTAAAATTGCTCCACAGGTGATTTTTATTCATCCTTGTATAACAAGAGGAGAGGAAATATGAAGGTGAGAACATGAGCAGTGCACAGTCCACTATAGGTTCTGGCCCCGACATGTTATCAAATTGGATTTTTTTTTTTTTTTTTTTTAATAAAGATGAGGAGTTACAAGTAGTCAGATTACTTATTTGCTATCTTGTATTAGTGTTTAAATAGATTTTACCTATTTTAATATATAATCTTTCAAACTTTAGAAAGCCTAGTTTATGAAAAATGTATGTGAAGTTAAAGATTTGTTTAAAAGAGTCAAAAAGAAATAAAGGACCTCCAGTGTTTATGGTAAATATATCCTGGTTACCTTGGTGCAAATCACAGCAGAGTACAGACTGAAATCATGCTTCCAAGAACGCCCAGATTTTAGTGATTTACTTTCAGCTTTAGTGGACCTGAACACAGGTGCTAGCCTCCACTGTATTCTCTAAAAAAATATAAACCTAAATCACTATGTTTAGGGAAGGTGTGGCTTTGGATCCACATTTTACAGGTTGTATACTTTTTTCCAGCTTGCAGTCAACAAATGAGGGAAAGGATAACTATAAAAAGCCTTCACACATCACTAATCAAATAAAATTGATGCCAGTTTTCTGAGGTCTACTTTGAATCTTTTTAAGTCTATAAGGATTCATATTATAAAAACTTTCTGCCACTGGTATCAACCAACAGTGTTTTAAGAGTTTCAGCAACAATGCCAAATAATTAATGCACTAACCAGCATCAGTGCATCACCCTTTCATTACCTTCTGGACCAAGGTGAAAATACCTTGTGGGACATCATGGCACCACCTATTTTCTAACTGCAGACTGTGATTTAGCACATTCCACAAGCACAGACATTTGAACATAGTCTTGAGAGCACAAGTCTGATTTATGCCAACTATTTGCCTACTGCAAGGAAAAAAAAAATAAAAATGTATGAGAAACAATTGTTTAAAGAACACTCAAATTAAGACACATTCCAGCTTTCTCTAAAGTAAATATTCAACTTCTTACACTGTAAATAATAATAATAATAAAATACTCATTCTACAATAGAAAACCTGACATAATTTTTTAAATAAATTATCTGTATGTGTGCTTTACACACTGTTCCACTGAAGAATTAAAAGCTAACTTCAGATTTGTTCATAATCTCTCTATTGGTTGGATTAGACTTTAAAGGAATTCAATAATTATGACTTCTATTTTCTCTGAGATAGTACTACAAAGCTGTCTACTATCATGCCTTTTGGTTGACAGAAGCACAGAATAAGATAAGTTGCATAGTGCCATTGCCAGTTTCTTAAAAGAGAGTTTTAAACAGCTCTTCACTAGAAACTAGAAATGTGTTGTCATCCTTGGATTTTATATGACATTCATTCTTTTAACTAATAACAGAAAGTGCTCTCAAACAGTAAGAAACAGTTGCATACTATAAAGCTGATTTTTACATATTTTTGTTGCTTATTTTGTTTTTGTTTTTAGAGCCAAAACTATTTTCTAATTCTTTTAAACCATAAAATCAAGCACGTACACCCCTAGCACATGGTCTTATATAGAAATAGCTCCTGCTAGAGAAAGAATGTAATTCCTTCTCTACAGCCAACAAAGCTTTGATCTCTTGATTAAGATCATTTGCTCATAGTGCCAGTCCTTATAATGTGGACACTTGCCCATTTGGAACAAGACTTGTACTAGGAATCCACATCACGAACTTTAAGGTTAATATGGATAACCCAAGGCATGTTGACATTTCCATTTCATCCACAGCTATAAGTGAGATTCTTTGTTTTTAGAAACACTCTTTGGACATCTGGAATGTCCTTTGTGAAATGAGAGTAGCCTTGGACTTACACAGGTAAAAGAGGAATTCAAGAAAAAACAGAAGAAAGAAAAAAATCACACAGACACCCAATGATTTCTACAGTTCTCCCCCTCCCAACACATACACCAATTCAAACTCTTTCATGGTAAGCAGAGATCAGAGGACCAAAAAGACATTAAATGATTTGGTCATTTTCCTTTTATTTGTTCCTAGTGATACCATTTCCAACCTATTGTGCTGCCACACAAGAGGGTGATAGCTATCACTATCTATCAATGAGATAGCTAGGGAGAGCTATGTCTCTATCAATGAGAGTTGTTCTTGGAGAGCAAGTTCTACCCAAAGAGCTGTAATTGGCCAAGGCTTTGCAGTTTCCTACTCATAATTATATAATATGGAACACTAAAACTTCGTATACAAAATTGTATGTAAAAGCCATGGACTATTAACTGACACACAGCGGACCTGCAAAAGTTACCATGTAGAGCTCTGTGCACATGTAAATCCTTGTATGTGATTACTTTGGTAGGTAATGAAACCAGACACTAAACCTTATTTCCAAAATTCTGTTAGATTTTCTTTTTTTTTTTTTTTTTTTTTTTTTTTTTTTTCACAGAAAAATTGCACCAGAAAATTTACTTTTACTTACGGAAGCTAGCATACACTTAAAAAAATCATTTCATGTTCCAGCACAATGGAACTATCATCCACTTTAAGTGAATTCTATATTTTATTGGTGTGGAGATGAGAGCAGAGTTTGCTTAGAGGGTTAAAATAAACAGATAAGGAGTCGTTGTGACTCTACTTGTTTGTGCTGCATTCCACACTTTCCTAAGATAGCCTATGAATATTGCAAAAGGTGCATAACTTTTTCCTGAAATGATCCCTTCAGGGCTAAATCAAAATTAGCATTCAGACGGAGTGAATCAAGAAAGACATGTTTAATTACATTGCCAAGCAATATTAACTTCAAAATATATTAAAAGCCTACAGATCACCAGTCTAAATGAAAACATTTTGAAAATCTCAGTTGTCTTTTTCTCTTTGGGCTTTATGATCTTGAGGTCTCTTCCAACCTAGAAATTCTGTGATTCTGTGATTCTGTGATAACATACTTGCCAGAAATTATGATATTTTTTACAGGTAATAGAAAAAAGAGTCTTAAGTGTTTGGGCTCTATTGGATATTATAGCTCATATTCAGTGATATTCATTTGATATCCCCAGGAATTTGAATTTCTCATAGTAAGATTTCATAAGAAAATTTTGTCCAATAGTAAAAAATGACCCATAAGAGGAAGAAACATGGCTACAGGCATAATAGTTAATTTTGTTCTCTTCTTTTTCTCTTCTTCCTCTTCCCTCCCACCCCCCTTTTTTTTTTCCTGCCATTTATTAATCAGCAGTTTTACCCCAGAAAAGCTTAGAAACATTTCACCGTTGATATAATCCCAAGTAACTAAACTATTCTGTGTAATACACTACTATGATTTCAGACTCTAATTTTAAAATATCAGAAAACCATATATGAATCTGTCCAGCAAAGAATACATTAGTCATTTACAGGTATATAATAGATAATAATAGATAGTTTTTTGAACAGTTTGGAGCAGTTTCTTTAGAGAACAGTGTCTACTTTTGGAAAAAAAATAAAAATAAAAGTTTTATATGAACTTTTATATGAACTGTCGCTCTTTAACAGTCTTATCAGAAGGACATAATAAGAACAGAAGCCAAGATGTGTTGTTTTCAGGATGGACAGTGTTAATTATAGATTAGGTTTTGTTCAAGTACTGTATGGTTTTAGGCACTGCTTTCACCCACACCTCTGTGAATGTGGTATCATCCAGTGCTGTTCAGGTGGCATCTGTCACGAACAATATCCTTAATTTAAGTCTGTCTGTACATATAATCGTAATGTCTAAAAAATCTTGATCCAAAAAACTCATAACTCTTCTTAAAAAATTAGTAGAAAAAAAGAACAGAGAAAAGGTATTGAGATAAACACTTCTTAAATAATGATTTGCAAATAATCAGACACAGTAAAAAAAAAAAAAAAATGTGAAAAATGTGATGATGTGGACTGCAATCAAGGAACCATTTTATGTGCTGTTCTTCCATTAGCAATTTTCAACGTGCATTGCAAAAACTGTCAGTACAAATATCTGTGTTTCACAGATTGGGAAAAAAAAAAAAAAAAAAAAGGAACACAGATATGCAGCAACTTATTTAAGAGCTGGAAACTGTCACAACTAATAGGACTAGGGGTTATAAACACCAGCCACCTGTGGAGCCCCTTGGGAGTCAGTCCTGAAGGGAAGAGAGCGCTGTTTGCTTACCTCTATTCCTTTATATCCTTTAATAAATCCTATTTTTCATTTAATTCTAATTTGAATCTTGAGCCATTTATAACAATGGTCTCCCACAATATTCTCCTGAAGAAGCTGGCAGCCCATGGCTTGGACTGGTGCAATCTTTGCTGGGTTAAAAACTGACTGGATGGCTTAGCCCAAGGAGTAGTGGTGAATAGAGTGAAATCCAGCTGGCGACCGGTCACCAGTGGTGTTCCCCAGGGGTCAGTGTTGGGGCCCATCCTCTTTAATATCTGTATTGATGATTCGGATGAGGGAATTGAGGGCACCCTCAGTAAGTTTGCAGACAACAACATGATGGTACAAGATGACAAGATGGGGGGAATTGTTAATCTGCCGGAGGGTAAGAAAGCCCTGCAGAGGGACCTGGACAGGATGGGTCGATAGAACACAAGTTCTGTGAAGAGCAGCTGAGGGAACTGGGGTTGTTTTGTCTGGAGAAGAGGAGGCTCAGGGGAGACCTCATTGCTCTCTACAACTACCTGAAAGAAAGTAGTGGGGAGCTGGGGGTTGGCTTCTTCTTCCAGGTAAGTAATGATAGCAGTAGAGGGAATGGCCTCAAGTTGCACCAGCAGAGGTTCGGGTTGGAAATTAGGAGACATTGGAGATATTTCTTCTCAGGAAGAGTAGTCAGGCATTGGAACGGGTTGCCCAAGGAGGTCGTGGCATCACTGTCCCTGGGTGTGTTCAAGGAAAGGTTGGACATGGTACTTAGGGACATGGTTTAGTGAGTGACATTGGTGGTAGGGGGATGGTTGGACCAGATAATCTTGGAAGTCTTTTCTAACCTTAATGATTCCATGATTCTACCTATAGGGACAGATCCTCTGTTACAAAGCCTCATTCCAACAATACTAATAGATATTTACTTTGGAGTATCTGGATTCTAGTTTTTAAAGTTTGGAGCAGTGGCTTTAGAATACAGTAAAGTAGTTTAAATTTTTATTTTGGTTTGTTTTCAGCAAGCCAGATATAGGTCTTAAAAATAAATTGAAAAAAAATAAAAATAATAAAAGATTTTTAAGCCATGTAGTATGTTTCAGATTTGATATGCATTCTTCCAAAGTATAAGTAAGTTTTCTAAGAGAAATAATTCTTTTATGATGTGTAGTCAACTGGGACTGAAACCACCTTCATCTAATTCATACCTATATTTTCAGTACACATGTGATACAGAAACAAAAGCCTATTCAAAATGGAGTTCTGTGATATATAATGATCACTCAGATATTTCACATGCCCTTACACTGTCATAGGTAGTAAGTAATCCATAGTGGTCAGAATTAAGAATAAACTTTAGTGCCTGAATAGGTGACTCATTCCTTCTTATACATTGCTATTTGTTACAGGCATACTTGTATTCATTTCATGAACTCTATAAAAGAATCATGTTCTTGTCACAAGATGCTCTGTAATATATATGTGGAATTTACTATGCACTACAGTTTGTCACATATTACTTATTTACCACAGCTTACTGTTTACAGCAAAACTGAAACAAATCACCTAGTTCATCTATGGTAATTACAGCAGAAGGGACTTGGAAGACAACTCATCTAGTCCAGGGCTAAGATATGCTTGTGGTAAATCTTGAAGTACGGCTTTTTGTATTGTACTTACTGTAGATATAAACAAGATATGAAGTCCCAGATTTAAACAGCAAACATTTGTGGTACAGACCAACTCTCACTTGATCACAAAACATTTGTATTTGATCTCTCAACACACAACAAGCATATTTATCAGAAGTGATGTGTAGTGGCTTTATTGTAGTTTAAATTTAGGAAGAGACAAGAAAGATGATAAACTGAGGTTGCAGAGATCTTTAAATATACTGAGAGTCTGTAATATCAAAATGCTTGTTCAATATAAAAAAGTTATTTGTTATTCAGCTTAAGAACTCTTTCTTTGTACTCAATATCAGCTTTAAGCTTGAATCGTATGTTGCCTAAAATCTCTTAAACTAAAACGTACCAAATAAATTTCTAGTTTTTACATTTCCGTATGTAGTAGCAGGAAACAGTGCCTGAATACCCACTGTGTATTACTTCTGTTAGGACAGATTAAGTTTTGATTTCTGGTTAGTGACTGAAGAGCACCCAGGCTCCTAGATCCAGATACATGCTTCCCTGCAGCTGCTGAGACCAGGAATTGCATCATTTCCCTGCTTGCTCTGATTACCCTGGGAAAGAAAGCTGCAGGGACAGGCAGAGGTGGGCCATTTTGCACTCCCAGTGTCTCAGGGCAACAGAGCGCACCAGCCATGCAGTATAGGGTTAGGAGTTGTCAGTTCCCTGTATGATAATGCACAACAAGTACAAATTAACAGTGCAATGGAAAAAAAAATAGTGCAAATAGTAATAATAATAATAATAATAATAATAATTAATTTTGTTCAGGGTTTCGTATTTTGCTCTGTTCTTTAGATCTTTGCTTTATGGTCAGTTGAAAATAAGGTGATATGCAATGTTTTTAAAAACATAATATGAATTCTTGCTTCAATTTGAATTGTGAATTCTCAACCCTTAATTTTAAGCTTTGGATTCAGCCTTGCTGGTTCCAGCAGTAGATGAGAGTGTACTAAAAGAAGATTTTCCCAGATCAGGGCCTCTGCTTTTAACTTCCTGATGTCATGTTCTGAGACTTTTCAAACAGCTCCAACTTACTCTGCCTGACAGTGAGGCTTCAGAGAGCCTAACCGGCTCTTTGTCGAATAAAAAAAAAAAAAAATAATAATAATAATAAAAAAACTCTTGTCAAATGTACAGGAGAGGTAGGCATAAACCTTTCCACAGAAGCATCCTCTGAGGTAATGCCAACTTTTGAGAGAGAGATAGAGAGAGGGCAGCAGAGAGAAAGAGAGCAGAAGGAAAAGAGGGAGAGACATAGAGAGAGAAGATGGGAGGAAGAAAAAAAATAAAAATCTGTTGTGTTTTGAGTGGTTTGAAAATCATCTTTTCAAAAGCAGAAAGAGAGGACAGAAGTGCCCTCCAGTATTATCATGGCTGGTGTTGCAGACTGTTTTAAAAGAATGTGCTGTACAATAAAGAGCATCCAAGACCATTGGTGGAAACTAAAAGCTACCATATTTAAACCACATTTGAAATGTATGTGAACTATTCTGGAGCCTCACAGAGGAGATGAGGAATGACAAAGGAAAACTTAAATAGAAAGCAACTTGTTTTAAAAGCATATCCTGAGCATTAGCAGCAGAATGTGCCCACATACCTTGCTTGTATATGCAATTTCAGAGAAATGTTGACAATGAAAAGTGACCATCTGCCAGTAAAAATGACTGTGAAGTGGTTGGCAACCTCAGCTGTAGCCATTTCCCATTTATTTAGCATTATAAACATATCAAAAGATTTCAACTATTTCCTGTGCTTCATGGTATGGCCTCCCACACCCGAACTACTTTACATCATCCTGCTAGTATGTCCTATGGGGAATATCCACTATTCAACAAGGAACAGTTTTATTTAAGCACAACTGCATGGTGGTGTTTTTGTTGTTGTTGTTGTTGTTGTTGTTGTTGTTTGTTTGTTTTTTTTAGGAAGTGTCTTCCTGCATTCATTTTGCATTCAGATGTTATTTAAAGGTGCTTGTGCTTCATTGCTTCCACTATTATAGTCCTGTTTTCAACAGTACAGAAACACCTGTTACACTCCTTGTAAGTAGCCTAGCTAGCTCAGAACCTCTGACAATCAACAAATTAATTCACCACTGTTACTTTCTAAACCTCTCCCATTACTTTGGTAGATAGAATTAGAGCACTATATAGATTGCCTGGAAGATACAGTTTACTACAGAGCTATCTTTGTGGTCGCAAATGAGCTTAGTTCAAGGTTTGAAGGTAAGCCAGGATGTGTTTGAATGTGCCAGCTCCTACATCACTTTAAAGGCAGTTTAGAGACCATTTAGAATAGCAGATGGCACAGTGTAAGACTTACCACAATATTTATGTTCCCCCTCATGGATCTGTAATAAATAGTTCATAGTTCATCTGTAATTAATAAACAATCGCAGTCTCCATTCCCTATCACTTTAGGGAAATCTGGAATACAGAGAGCCATGTAAAATGGTTGCACAGTTCAGTAAAATAGATTCTCCATACATTAAAAACTAGATGGGTGCCTTAATCTCCCAGAATCAGAAAACATGGGCAAAATGTGCCCTCAAAGTAAATAATGTTGTGAGTGTGAGCACAGGAAGTAAAACAATCACATTTGAATAGATGTTACATTGAACTACAAGGTTTAATGAAAGTAGCCGTAATAAACCTAGTAGGGAATATAAGAATTTAATAAATGAGAAAAATAAGATCAAATATAACCAAAACAAAACATCCATAGGTCCAAAATTTCATCCACGCATACTGGAGTAATGAAAGAATAGAATCAAAAAAAATCTGAAAGGAAATTCCAGGTGGGACTATCAGATTTTCACTCCCTGTATTAACTCTCAACTAATATATAGGTTTTGTTAGCTCTTATTAACCATTAATTCAGAAGCAATGTCTAATTGATTATATATAATTGCTTGACTAATCTGTACTCCTGTAAGTATCTAAAATGAAATGTAAAAAAAAAAAAAAAATTTACTCGGCTGCCCTGGTTTTGGAAAATGAATGTACCACTTTCCTTTTCATCCTACAGTGACTATAATTAATAATAACTATATAACTTTTTTTAGCAGAAAATTCCTCTCCCAAACTATAACAATAATTAGTTTCAATTTTCGCAGAATTTCAGAAAATCTTTGTTCATTCCTGAGCTGCTCTTACAGTGAGAACTACAGAAGTAATCAGAAAACAAAACAGAAGATGGTCAAAAGAAGTGCCAAGAACATACAGCCACTCGCAGCACATCGCAGTCTTTTTACCCCCTTCTGTGCCTATCGCATCCTGGGATGTAAGGAAAAGAATGGGGTTTGGGTCCAAATGTTTGAGCCATGCTGCTGCACAGGGAGTGCAGTGTTGCCTGCCGCATTCCCTGACACAGAGCAATAAGTTTTCATGCACCCTGATGGCGGGTGCAGTGCAAAGCACGCTGGGGCCCCACAATATTCCCTCCACCCTGTAAGGGATTTCAGCTGTTTGTACTGGAGCATTGCTAATCCTCAGGGACTACAGATATTGCTGATCTGCAGAGTGTGAGAGCACAAGGGCAATATCCTCGTGCACTCCCTCTCTGGCATCGTAGTGCAGGTTGCAACCCAGCCCAAAGTGATTTTACTTCTCTCCATTTCCCTATTCTTAATAGCACTATACTATCAGAAATATTCTTTTGTTGTTGTTGTTGGATAGAATCCACTCCACCAGCATTGTGGCCACAATAACTTCATTTGTTGTTAGGAGGGTGGGAGGGGGGAGGGAAGGGTGAGAAAGAGAGAGAGGAGACCTGCATGCTTGATGTTGAAGAAAAGCCTGTTTGTGCTTAATACATTGGAGAAATTGTTCAAGAACAGTTCATCCATGTGAAAAACATAACCCTTATATGGCTGCCAAATTCAGTAAAGCCTAGTATGATCAGTTATGTAAGTGCCAATCCTAAAACTTGAAGCTGCCTAGAGGCAGTTTCAACCTATACACCCCATTTTTTCTAAGGCTACAGAATATTTGGTAGAGATGTTAGTTGCTTGTTTATATCAGCCCTTTCTTTCTTTCTTTCTTTCTTTCTTTCTTTCTTTCTTTCTTTCTTTCTTTCTTTCTTTCTTTCTTTCTTTCTTTCTTTCTGTCTCTCTTCCTCTCTTTCTCTCTTTCTCTCTCTCTTTCTTTCTCTCTTTCTCTCTCTCTTTCTTTCTCTCTTTCTCTCTTTCTCTCTTTCTCTCTTTCTCTCTTTCTCTCTTTCTCTCTTTCTCTCTTTCTTTCTCTCTTTCTTTCTCTCTTTCTCTCTTTCTCTCTTTCTTTCTCTCTTTCTTTCTCTCTTTCTCTTTCTCTCTTTCTCTCTTTCTCTCTTTCTCTCTTTCTTTCTCTCTCTTTCTTCTCTCTCCTTTCCTCCCTTCCTCCTCCCTCCCTCCTCCCTTTCCTTCCTCCCTTTCCTTCCTTCCTTCCTTCCTTCCTTCCTTCCTTCCTTCCTTCCTTCCTTCCTTCCTTCCTTCCTTCCTTCCTTCCTTCCTTCCTTCCTTTCTTCTTTCCTTCATTTCCTTTTTTTTTCCCCTGCTTATTGTAAACTTAAAAATAAAATAAAAATAAAAATAAACAATTTAAAACACAATTAAAAAGGAAAACAAAAAAAGGTGTGGACGTGTGTATCTGGAAAGTTCTACAAAATCAACACCTAAATCCAGGAATTGGGATAGGGACACCATATGATGCAAAATGACCTGAAAGTGACTGAACCATTACAGGAAAATCATGTACTTTCATACGTTTTATGGTACATCTAGTTAAACATAATCCATGGATTTTCATACACTAACAGGATCAGCTAAAGGCCATTTCTTGAACTGTCATACCCACTTGTTCTAGGACAGCTTGATTGCTTGAGAAATTGCTCAGATTCATTTATGTACAATATATTCAGATATAGAAATATATATATAAAGGACTGTACAGATATATCTAAACGTTTATGTATATGTACATGCAGTATTTAATGTCTAACTATATATATAAACATTTATAAAAATACAGAAAAAAATATAGATAAAATCCACAAAAGCATAGATATGGAATGCATAAAGCATTATTTAATAAGAACTATTAGAATGAATAATGAACATTTAAATGTGAATAGGAAGTAATTAAATGGAAGTAAAAGATCAAATCAATGTTTCATCCTTGACCTGGCTGCAGAAGGCCCACATGTCTGGTGGGGGGATGACTTCAACAAGACTGAGGGGTACCAGAAGGGTGGGGGACCATGCCTGAGGACCACAACTCCCACCTAGAAAGCCCACCAAGGAGCCAATAGTGCAGACCTCAAGACATGAGAAGTGACCAGTCCAGTGCACTGCATGGTGAGGCCTCCACGACCCAGCTCAGCACAACAGGTTGGCCATGAGAGGTTACTGGAGCAGGCCTGGGGCTTTGCATGGTGCTGCAAAACACAGGTAACACTGTCTGCAAAAGACGAAAAACAGAGAACAGTGCCAGTTTCAGAAGAACATGGATGTGGGAGCAATAAGGAAGAGACCTGAGGAGGATCGTCCAAAACAGACTGGGCAAACCAGAAGAACTGAGCAATGGGACTGTGTGTCACAAACTACATTTTGAGGTCAGTGTCATATAAAAGGAGGGGGGAGGTGGGTTGCAGGAAGCTCTGTTTCCCAGTGGTCATAGGGAATCTTACAGCTACCTGTAACACCATTACAAAGGGCATGCTGATACTGTATGTGTCTTTATATCCTTAGGCTGATGTTGCAAAAAAGGCTGAGAGCTGAGTACGGCTGTTCCGTTAGATTGTCTGGATCGCTGCAAAAGCAGCAAGGCAAAAGCTTTGGGACACAGTCCCAAAGAGCAAAGGATCAGTGAAAGCAATGGGGGTTTTGTGGAGCTGCAGGACCATGATTTGTTGTTTGGTACAGAGAAGCAGCCAGCAGGATGCTGCTGATAAAAAGGCAGGCAGTGGCACAATGGCAGAGGTTGACAGAAGTCAGGGAAGTAGTCATACAAGTGCTGGCTGTGCTGGTAAGTCTGTGTCTATTGTTCAAAGGACACTGAAGGAAAACACAGTTACAAACAAGACCATTAATTAGTTCAGCAAAGCCTTGGGAGAGGCAATAGTAAACAAATGGTTTTAGGACACAAAGGCCATGATTATTTTTGAGCAAGGAGTAGTAGGCAGGATGGTGGTGAAAAAAGAGCTAGTCAGGCTGTTAGGCTTGGGGCATTGACTTACATGCCAGCAAAGCAGGGGAAACTGTTAAATGGAAAAATGCTAATTAGGAGAGCTAAAAGAGGGGACATTTAAAAGCCCAGCTTTACCTCCCCAGTGTAGCAGGTATGGAGGAAGCATCAGGCTGCCTTGTGGCTCCCATGAAGAGTGTTTGGCAGTGAGACTGACTAATACTAAGGTTTGAGGTGAGGTGATGTGCAGATTTGTTAATTTATAGCAGGTATCACTGCATGAAGGTTATGAAACATTTGTTCAGAGTGTAGAGCAAATTTTTGATTATATATGCCATTCACAAACCTGGCAATTATGAAGCTGTTCTTCAAGCTGTAGATTCAAGCTGAATCTTGAAGCTGTGAGCCTGATGCTTTAAATTCTCTCACTATTAATATAAATAATGTGAACACTACAAAAATTTTTGATTGGGTCAGTACTGTTCTGCAAAGTAAGAGAGAGATGTGTTTTGAACACTTTTTACCTCACTGTCATGACAGTAACAGCCACTTACGGCAGGGTATGCACAACACTGCAGTCTATCCACCAGTGCAAAATTACAGATAAAAAGCAGAGCTATCTAATTGCTCTGGGTAAGAGTGACAATAATCTCTGTTTTGCTGGGATCTTCACAGTGGTTACAGCCAAGAGGAACCTGAGATATTTAGAACTGTTAGACACAGCAAAAGATCTACCTGATGATTCGTGGTGGTCAGTGCACAGGAAGATCATTCAAAGTGACATCTCATTGAGACCTGCTACCTGTTAATATATATATATGTCATTATCCTATTTGAGTGGTGAAGGGGTTGGCAGATTTTTAAGTCAAACACCAGCCTCAGATATCCCAAGAACTGTTTCTTGCATTTATAGGATAAACATTATTGTGGTATCATGTCTAGAAGGTATTTGGGGTAAGAAACTTTTGTGAGCTTTGTCATACATTGTATAACTAAATATTGATGGCTCTGCTTGTCTCTTTTAGCCTGGGGACGAGGATATAGTGCCTTAATTGCAGGCTGTTCTGCAGGTCTGGGGAACACTTACAGAGAGGCACAAGGCCCTGGCTATTAAAAAACAAATGGATAGTTTGGCTATCATTTTTTTTTTTGGCTAATGTAGAAGACTAGCATAAATGTAAAAGCTGGAAGTACAGAATGCTACAAATGGGCCTGTGATGTAAATCAGTACCAGTGTTTCAAGCTTATGATTTAAAATCTAGGGGAAGAGTTAGGTAGTATTATCAATGATATGGAATGTATGCAGGAAACCACCACACATATTCCAAACTACATTACTGCCACAGAATTAGCACCGGATGCCCCTTCAGATGTATGAGAAAGGGCAGAAAGGAAGATTGTACAAGAATGGGAGTTCAAATAGATAATGTGTTTTGTGGACTTTATTCAGTCATTTGTGGACACACTGTTGAGGGGTTACACTTCCCTAGCACAAAATGCCAAAGGCTATGATGTCTACTTTGTTGTTAGTTTCTAAATGAAGAGAAGGGAAAATGTGCAATTAGTCACCTAAGGTAGTAAACTCATGTGCATAGAGGTACTCAGCCTGAGTATACATCTCATAGTCTACATTTTTTACCCATGAAATTAAGCAGTCTGCACAAAGCTTTGAATATTAAGAGCTGTGAATGTCATTTCCCCCGTTTTTTCAACTCTTCCAAAAATCAAGTGGTGGACTTTCTTTCACCAGCAGAATATTATGGGGTAGACAGCATGATATTTAAAGAGAAAAGTCATTTCTTAGTATGACACAGCAGTAATCAGGAGAGGTTTTGACTTGCAAAAATAAAAATGTTACAATTGCCAAAAAAAAAAGAAGTAAAAGTCCTGAGGGAAGTCTGCTGGTCATACAGGAAGGAGATTATGAGGATTGCCTGTTCCACATTCCGTGAGGAAAAGGACAATGAAAATGTGAAGGTTTATCACTGTACGGATCCCTTCCAGAACACTACACCAGCCTATACTTGCAAATCCAGGTACTGATTTATGTTTCTTAAAACTAACACAATTGCATTCCTCTCTCCAGACGGCTATCATCAGTGGAAAAAGAGGTATGCCTGTCCCTCTATTCAATCATAGTATCATAGAATCTCAGAATATCCCAAGCTGGAAGGGACCCACAAGGATCATCAAGTCCAACTCCTGGCTACACATAGGACCACCCAAAAATCAAATCACATGTTTGAGACCATTGTCCAAATGCTTCCTGATCACCAGCAGGCTCAGTGCTGTGACCACTGCCCTGGGGAGCCTGTCCCAGTGCCCAACCACCCTCCAGGTGCAGAACATTTCCCTAACCCCCAGCCTGACCCTCCCCTGTCCCAGCTCCATGCTGTTCCCTCGGGTCCTGTCGCTGTCCCCAGAGAGCAGAGCTCAGCGCCTGCCCCTCCGCTCCCCTCCTGAGGGAGCTGCAGGCCGCCATGAGGCCTCCCCTCAGCCTGCTCTGTGCTGAACAAACCAATGGGCCTCAGCCGCTCCACATTTGTGTTGCCCTATAGACCCTTCACTGCCCTACTTTGGACACTCTTAGTAGTTTTATGATCTTCTTATACTGTGTCACCCAAAACTGCACACAGTGCTCGAGGTGAAGCTGCACCAGGGCAGAGCAGAGCAAGACAATTCCTTTCTTAGACTGGCTAGCAGTGCCTTGCCTGATGCAACCCTTTTGGGTGAAGCCCTATTGGCAAGCTACCATTTCCCTTGTGCTGTACACATGCTGAAAGAGGGCAGGCCTTTGGCACTCACATCAAAGAAAGAGGAGCCCTTGTAAGCACCTTGTGTTCCTAAGAACTGAACAATGCTCTAGAGAAGAGTTACAGGGTTTGTGACATCTCTGAGGTTTGATATTTTGAACAGGGAGTTAGGAATCTTTTCCCAGATTATATGAAACTCCACCTCTGCCAGAAGCAGGAAGCTTCAGGCTAACCAGCCTGGTTCACAGATGATGACAAAAAAAGCTAAATATGTTGAAGATTACAAACAGAAAGAAGACGTCATTTTGTGGCCTGAGCTACTAGGAAAAACCCTGCCAAATACCAAATTGTAGAACTGTTATTGAGTTCTCTGTGGGGAAAATTTAGACTGAAATCCAACCAACCCAGCATCACCATTGTAAGAGAACCAGATGAGTTGCATAGTTACTTCTTTTCTCCAGCTTACATGTCCTATGATTTTATTGATAGGGACATGGCAACTGTTTTTTGGACACCAAAGGAAGTGCAAACCTGGAGAGTAATGCTGAGATTTTTATAGCGTGCTTCACCTTGGCATATGTGTGCCTCGAGTTTTATGATCTTTTGGATGCTCTGCAAGACCGTTGCCTTTATCATATATCTGTGATATTAGTGAATCACTTGTGGGACAGGAAGGCCCCAGCTGGCAACTATTTAGATGAGTTAATGGGTGAGCTGCCACCAGATGAGAACATTAGAGATCTTTTGTCCTTAGGCCACAAAACATATGGATATTTGCAGTCTGGAGGCAGGTGTTGTTTAAAGGTTAATGACATTACTCTAAATGTTTTATCATGATCTTCTACAACAAAAGAGTCGTAAAAACAAATTCTAAAAGCCTCCCCCATGTTTTTTGATCATGAGCATGCGCTGGAAACACCCCTCTTTAACTCTTCTGGTAAAGTCTGGTAACTGTGGGAAATACCGTTTTGTAAAAGTATTTTGGAGAATGCCAACCAGTAGCCAGCTATCTATTATGACTGGGAACGCTGTGTGGTGTGACAAGTGTTGGCAGAGACTGCTCTCTAAATATCCTTCTATCAAACTTGTGGGGACTTACCTGAAAGTCTTAAAGATAACCAGTTCTTTCCTCCTAATTAAGTAAGCATGGTTTTTATCAATGATCTGATGAATTCTGTTAGTGAGGGTGACAAAAAGTGAGATTTTTTTTCTAAGTATGTGCATCCTAAGAGTCTCTGCATCCTATACACATCCAGAAAGGGTTTTGCCATCATAAAAGGAGCTGCACAATCACACACAACATAAAGTATGTGATAATAAGAATCCCCAAGATCAGTTCTAGGTTGCATCCCTGGCAAGGCTCTATTGTTTTCAGAAGCATTTGGAGAGATTATGAAGGTAATACATGGATAGCTGTTTGTCAGTTAAAACACTTCTAACTGAATTATTTGGCTAAGAAGCAGTCATTTCCAGACAGAGTGTATGGCCACTTCGTTGTGGTTTAATGCTGATAAGCACCTAAGCACCATATAGCTGCTCTTTCACTCCCCCTCCTCAACAGAACAGGAGCAGAAGGTATGATGAAAACAAACTCATGGGTTGAGATAAGGACAGGAAGAATGCTGACCAATTATGATCATGGGCAAAATAGACTGCATTTGTGAAAATTGATTTAATTTATTGTCAATTAATAACAGCACAGAGTAGTGAGAAAACCAAAACAAACTGAAAACACCTTCCCCCTCCCCATATATATGACAGAAGGGTCTCCAGGGTTGAGGTAAGCACAGGAAGATCACTCAACAATAATCATCCTGGGCAGAACAGACTCAGCATAAAGGAGATCAACGTAATTTATTACCTACTACTAACAAGCTAGTGAAGTAAAAAACACAAAACAAAATGAAAACACCTTCCCCCACCCAGATCCATCCTTTTCTATGCGGTCAGTCCCTAATGCTTTGTCTCTGCCACTCCTTCACAGTCACTCCCTGCCCCTGCTCCACGTGGGGTTTCTGCCATGCCATCCATTCCCAACTGAGCCTGCGGGGGCTGCCCACAGGCAGCAGCTCTTCAAGCACTGCTCCCACATGGCTCCGTACCATGGGGTCCATCCACGCCCCAGGAGCAAACTGCTCCAGCACGGGTCCCCCATGGGTGGGCGGCAGCTCCCCCTAGACCCCCTGCTCCTGCGTGGGCTCCTCTCCACGAGCTGCAGCTCCGGCCCGGGGCCTGCTCCTGAGGGGGCTCTCCATGGGCCGCAGACTCCTCCAGGCCACATCCACCTGCTCCACCGGGGGCTCCTCCACCCATGGGGGGGTTGCAGCGTGGAGATCTGCTCCATGTGGGACCCATGGGCTGCAGGGGGACAGCCTGCTCCACTAGGGCCACTCCACAGGCCACAGGGAGCTTCTGATCCAGTGTCTACAGGGTTGTTTCTCTCAACATTTTCTCACTCTTAACACAGATGTTGCTGCAGCGTTTTTTAACTTTCTCAAATACGCCGTCATTGAAGTACGACCATTGTCACTCATTGTCCAGCAGTGGTTTTGTTTTCCAGCTGTATGGAACTGTCTCTTATCTGATACAGGGCAGCTTCTGGACTCTTCTCACAGAGGTCACCCCTGCAGCCACCACTCCCCTTCCCTACTGTCCAAACTTTGCCACATCAACTACATTTACATATTGAAAATAAAAATGGCTGGTTTAAGGAGTAAACAGTGAAGACGGAGACAACCAGTGACAACCCTTGTTGCTATCAGTGCTGACTTGGGAATGCATTGTCCCACTGTCTGTCCCTTCTGGACCTGTTGATCTCGTCTGCCTCCTTGGCAGCGGAAAGCAATACTCTGCACTGCTTCTGATGATCTGATAAAGGTAATTTCTGAAACTGTCCTGTATACCGTGGAGGGAAGCACTGCATAAACACCCCACTAGATACAAGTTTTGAAACAAGTTTGCAGATTCATGGAAAGCCTGAGCAGTAACCAAAAGTCAAAATCCTGTTCCCTGCAAGGCTACTGTAGGCCTATCTCAATCCAAGTCTACATATCATGCCAGTATTTCCTTAAAGGAGAGCTCCAGATAAGGCATTTACTTTGTCATTTGAATTGGATTAAATTTACAATCTATCAAACATCAACTCAAAATCAGAAATGAAGCTTTAGTTTAGTGGGCAGGGTGGGTTCTGGATAGGTTGAATGGATACAATGCACTTCATACCACTTCTGAAGAGACAGAAATAATTTTTCCTAAAATAAATAACTAAATAAAATTAATTGTGTTAACATGACATGGGCTTACAATTAGTCATGATAAGTCATAGACTCAGGATAAGGATTAGACCAGATCACCTAGGATGCTATTTCTGCAGGGCACTTATGCCTATTTCCAGTGGTGTTGGTGCCAAGGTTTCTGTTAATCTCTTAAGCAAGGTGATCTGATTGAGACTGAAGGCAGAAGATTCAAGCCTATTCAGATCCCAAAACTGGAGTTAAAGTTACTCTAACATGCATAT